>NC_059508.1:26493299-27154459 GCF_914767665.1 Harmonia axyridis | reverse complement strand
CCTGCGTGTCATCCGAGCCCAAGAAAATCAACAATGTGGAATGTCTTACTTGGATAATTGATCATTATACAGAAAGAAGGGAATGAGAACAGTCCCTTATACCTATGTGGTTTCCATAGACACGTGTGTCAAGCTTTCGTCCCTGTGCAATACGATGAGAAGTGTAAGAATGAGAAACATTGAAGGAAATAACAAACGAATGAAATCAACAACAGAAGTCAGTCGTGCATTCGTGGTTACAGCAGCAATTGACCTTACCACGTGGGAGATTAGAGCTACCTGCGTGACATCCGAGTCCGAGAAAATCAACAATGTGGAATGGCTTACTTGGATAAACGGAAATAACAAACAAATGAAATCAACAACAGAAGTCAGTCGTGCATTTGTGGTTACAGCAGCAATTGACCTCACCACGTGGGAGATTATACCTGCGTGTCATCCGAGTCCAAGAAAATCAACAATGTGGAATGTCTTACTTGGATAATTGATCATTATACAGAAAGAAGGGAATGAGAACAGTCCCTTATACCTATGTGGTTTCCATAGACACGTGTGTCAAGCTTTCGTCCCTGTGCAATACGATGAGAAGTGTAAGAATGAGAAACATTGAAGGAAATAACAAACGAATGAAATCAACAACAGAAGTCAGTCGTGCATTCGTGGTTACAGCAGCAATTGACCTCACCACGTGGGAGATTATAGCTACCTGCGTGACATCCGAGTCCAAGAAAATCAACAATGTGGAATGGCTTGGATAATTGTTCATTAAACAAAAAGAAGGGAATAAGAACAGTCCCTTGTACCAAAGTGGTTTCCTTAGACACGCGTGTCAAGCTTTCGTCCCTGTGCAATACGATGGAAAGTGTTAGAATGAGAAACATTGAAGAAAATAACAAACGAATGAAATCAATAACAGAAGTCAGTCGTGCATTTGTGGTTACAGCAGCAATTGACCTTACCACGTAAAAGATTATAGCTACCTGCGTGTCATCCGAGTCCAAGAAAATCAACAATGTGGAACGGCTTACTTGGATAATTGTTCATTAAACAAAAAGAAGGGAATAAGAACAGTCCCTTATACCAAAGTGGTTTCCTTAGACACGTGTGTCAAGCTTTCGTCCCTGTGCAATACGATGAAAAGTGTTAGAATGAGAAACATTGAAGGAAATAACAAACAAATCAAATCAACAACAGAAGTCAGTCGTGCATTTGTGGTTACAGCAGCAATTGACCTTACCACGTCAAAGATTATAGCTACCTGCGTGTCATCCGAGTCCAAGAAAATCAATAATGTGGAATGGCTTACTTGGATAATTGATCATCATACAGAAAGAAGGGAATAAGAACAGTCCCTTATACCAAAGTGTTTTCCTTAGACACGCGTGTCAAGCTTTCGTCCCTGTGCAATACGATGAAAAGTGTTAGAATGAGAAACATTAAAGGAAATAACAAACAAATGAAATCAACAACAGAAGTCAGTCGTGCATTTGTGGTTACAGCAGCAATTGACCTTACCACGTGGGAGATTATAGCTACCGGCGTGACATCCGAGTCCAAGAAAATCAACAATGTGGAATTGCTTACTTGGATAATTGTTCATTAAACAAAAAGAAGGGAATAAGAACAGTCCCTTATACCAAAGTGATTTCCTTAGACACGCGTGTCAAGCTTTCGTCCTTGTGCAATACGATGAAAAGTGTTTGAATGAGAATCATTGAAGAAAATAACAAACGAATGAAATCAACAATAGAAGTCAGTCGTGCATTTGTGGTTACAGCAGCAATTGACCTCACCACGTGAGAGATTACAGCTACCTGCGTGACATCCGAGCCCAAGAAAATCAACAATGTGGAACGGCTTACTTGGATAATTGTTCATTAAACAAAAAGAAGGGAATAAGAACAGTCCCTTATACCAAAGTGTTTTCCTTAGACACGCGTGTCAAGCTTTCGTCCCTGTGCAATACGATGAAAAGTGTTAGAATGAGAAACATTAAAGGAAATAACAAACAAATGAAATCAACAACAGAAGTCAGTCGTGCATTTGTGGTTACAGCAGCAATTGACCTTACCACGTGGGAGATTATAGCTACCGGCGTGACATCCGAGTCCAAGAAAATCAACAATGTGGAATTGCTTACTTGGATAATTGTTCATTAAACAAAAAGAAGGGAATAAGAACAGTCCCTTATACCAAAGTGATTTCCTTAGACACGCGTGTCAAGCTTTCGTCCTTGTGCAATACGATGAAAAGTGTTAGAATGAGAATCATTGAAGAAAATAACAAACGAATGAAATCAACAATAGAAGTCAGTCGTGCATTTGTGGTTACAGCAGCAATTGACCTCACCACGTGGGAGATTATAGCTACCTGCGTGACATCCGAGTCCAAGAAAATCAACAAAGTGGAATGGCTTACTTGGATAATTGTTCATTAAACAAAAAGAAGGGAATAAGAACAGTCCCTTATACCAAAGTGGTTTCCTTAGACACGCGTGTCAAGCTTTCGTCCCTGTGCAATACGATGAAAATTGTTAGAATGAGAAACATTGAAGAAAATAACAAACGAATGAAATCAACAACAGAAGTCAGTCGTGCATTTGTGGTTACAGCAGCAATTGACCTTACCACGTGGGAGATTACTGCTACCTGCGTGACATCCGAGCCCAAGAAAATGAACAATGTGGAACGGCTTACTTGGATAATTGTTCATTAAACAAAAAGAAGGGAATAAGAACAGTCCCTTATACCAAAGTGGTTTCCTTAGACACGTGTGTCAAGCTTTCGTCCCTGTGCAATACGATGAGGAATGTTAGAATGAGAAACATTAAAGGAAATAACAAACAAATGAAATCAACAACAGAAGTCAGTCGTGCATTTGTGGTTACAGCAGCAATTGACCTTACCACGTAAAAGATAATAGCTACCTGCGTGTCATCCGAGTCCAAGAAAATCAACAATGTGGAATGGCTTACTTGGATAATTGATCATTATACAGAAAGAAGGGAATAAGAACAGTCCCTTATACCAATGTGGTTTCCATAGACACGTGTGTCAAGCTTTCGTCCCTGTGCAATACGATGAGAAGTGTTAGAATGGGAAACATTGAAGGAAATAACAAACAAATCAAATCAACAACAGAAGTCAGTCGTGCATTTGTGATTACAGCAGCAATTGACCTTACCACGTGGGAGATTATAGCTACCTGCGTGACATCCGTGTCCAAGAAAATCAACAATGTGGAATGGCTTAATTGGATAATTGATCATTATACAGAAAGAAGGGAATAAGAACAGTCCCTTATACCAATGTGGTTTCCATAGACACGTGTGTCAAGCTTTCGTCCCTGTGCAATACGATGAGAAGTGTTAGAATGGGAAACATTGAAGGAAATAACAAACAAATCAAATCAACAACAGAAGTCAGTCGTGCATTTGTGATTACAGCAGCAATTGACCTTACCACGTGGGAGATTATAGCTACCTGCGTGACATCCGAGTCCAAGAAAATCAACAAAGTGGAATGGCTTACTTGGATAATTGTTCATTAAACAAAAAGAAGGGAATAAGAACAGTCCCTTATACCAAAGTGGTTTCCTTAGACACGCGTGTCAAGCTTTCGTCCCTGTGCAATACGATGAAAAGTGTTAGAATGAGAAACATTGAAGAAAATAACAAACGAATGAAATCAACAACAGAAGTCAGTCGTGCATTTGTGGTCACAGCAGCAATTGACCTTACCACGTGGGAGATTATAGCTACCTGCGTGACATCCGAGTCCAAGAAAATCAACAATGTGTAACGGCTTACTTGGATAATTGTTCATTAAACAAAAAGAATTGAATAAGAAGAGTCCCTTATACCAAAGTGGTATCCTTAGACACGTGTGTCAAGCTTTCGTCCCTGTGCAATACGATGAAAAGTGTTAGAATGAGAAACATTGAAGGAAATAACAAACAAATGAAATCAACAACAGAAGTCAGTCAAGCATTTGTGGTTACAGCAGCAATTGACCTTACCACGTTACAGATTATAGCTACCTGCGTGTCATCCGAGTCCAAGAAAATCAACAATATGGAATGGCTTACTTGGATAATTGATCATCATACAGAAAGAAGGGAATAAGAACAGTCCCTTATACCAATGTGGTTTCCATAGACACGTGTGTCAAGCTTTCGTCCCTGTGCAATACGATGAGAAGTGTTAGAATGAGAAACATTGAAGGAAATAACAAACAAATGAAATCAACAACAGAAGTCAGCCGTCCAATTGTGGTTACAGCAGCAATTGACCTTACCACGTGGGAGATTATAGCTACCCGCGTGTCATCCGAGTCCAAGAAAATCAACAATGTGGAATGGCTTACTTGGATAATTGTTCATTAAACAAAAAGAAGGGAATAAGAACAGTCCCTTATACCAAAGTGGTTTCCTTAGACACCTGTGTCAAGCTTTCGTTCCTGTGCAATACGATGAAAAGTGTTAGAATGAGAAACATAGAAGGAAATAACAAACAAATGAAATCAACAACAGAAGTCAGTCGTGCATTTGTGGTTACAGCAGCAATTGACCTTACCACGTGGGAGATTATAGCTACCTGCGTGACATTCGAGTCCAAAAAAATCAACAATGTGGAATGGCTTACTTGGATAATTGTTGATTGAACAAAACGAAGGGAATAAGAACAGTCCCTTATACCAAAGTGGTTTCCTTAGACACGCGTGTCAAGCTTTCGTCCCTGTGCAATACGATGAAAAGTGTTAGAATGAGAAACATAGAAGGAAATAACAAACAAATGAAATCAACAACAGAAGTCATTCGTGCATTTGTGGTTGCAGCAGCAATTGACCTTACCACGTGGGAGATTATAGCTACCTGCGTGACATCCGAGTCCAAGATAATCAACAATGTGGAATGGCCTACTTGGATAATTGTTGATTAAACAAAAAAAAGAGAATAAGAACAGTCCCTTATACCAAAGTGGTTTCCTTAGACACGTGTGTCAAGATTTCGTCCCTGTGCAATACGATGAGAAGTGTTAGAATGAGAAACATTGAAGGAAATAACAAACAAATGAAATCAACATTAGAAGTCAGTCGTGCATTTGTGGTTACAGCAGCAATTGACCTTACCACGTGGGAGATTATAGCTACCTGCGTGACATCCGAGTCCAAGAAAATCAACAATGTGGAATGGCCTACTTGGATAATTGTTGATTAGACAAAAAAAAAATAAGAACAGTCCCTTATACCAAAGTGGTTTCCTTAGACACGTGTGTCAAGCTTTCGTCCCTGTGCAATACGATGAAAAGTGTTAGAATGAGAAACATAGAAGGAAATAACAAACAAATGAAATCAACAACAGAAGTCAGTCGTGCATTTGTGATTACAGCAGCAATTGACCTTACCACGTGGGAGCTTATAGCTACCTGCGTGACATCCGAGTCCAAGAAAATCAACAATGTGGAATGGCTTACTTGGATAATTGTTGATTGAACAAAAAGAAGGGAATAAGAACAGTCCCTCATACCAAAGTGGTTTCCTTAGACACGCGTGTCAAGCTTTCGTCCCTGTGCAATACGATGAAAAGTGTTAGAATGAGAAACATTGAAGCAAATAACAAACAAATGAAATCAACAACAGAAGTCAGTCGTGCATTTGTGGTTACAGCAGCAATTGACCTTACCACGTGGGAGATTAAAGCTACCGGCGTGACATCCGAGTCCAAGAAAATCAACAATGTGGAATGGCTTACTTGGATAATTGTTGATTGAACAAAAAGAAGGGAATAAGAACAGTCCCTTATACCAAAGTGGTTTCCTTAGACACGTGTGTCAAGCTTTCGTCCCTGTGCAATACGATGAAAAGTGTTAGAATGAGAAACATTGAAGAAAATAACAAACGAATGAAATCAACAACAGAAGTCAGTCGTGCATTTGTGGTTACAGCAGCAATTGACCTCACCACGTGGGAGATTATAGCTACCTGCGTGACATCCGAGTCCAAGAAAATCAACAATGTGGAATGGCTTGGATAATTGTTCATTAAACAAAAAGAAGGGAATAAGAACAGTCCCTTATACCAAAGTGGTTTCCTTAGACACGCGTGTCAAGCTTTCGTCCCTGTGCAATACGATGAAAAGTGTTAGAATGAGAAACATTGAAGGAAATAACAAACAAATCAAATCAACAACAGAAGTCAGTCGTGCATTTGTGGTTACAGCAGCAATTGACCTTACCACGTGGGAGATTATAGCTACCTGCGTGACATCCGAGTTCAAGAAAATCAACAATGTGGAATGACTTACTTGGATAATTGATCATTATACAGAAAGAATGAAGTAAGAACAGTCCCTTATACGAATGTGGTTTCCATAGACACGTGTGTCAAGCTTTCGTCCCTGTGCAATACAATGAAAAGTGTAAGAATGAGAAACAAAGAAGGAAAAAACAAACAAATGAAATCAACAACAGAAGTCAGTCGTGCATTTGTGGTTACAGCAGCAATTGACATTACCACGTGGGAGATTCTAGCTACCTGCGTGACATCCGAGTCCAAGAAAATCAACAATGTGGAATGGCTTATTCGGATAATTGTTCATTAAACAAAAAGAAGGGAATAAGAACAGTCCCTTATACCAAAGTGGTTTCCTTAGACACGCGTGTCAAGCTTTCGTCCCTGTGCAATACGATGGAAAGTGTTAGAATGAGAAACATTGAAGAAAATAACAAACGAATGAAATCAACAACAGAAGTCAGTCGTGCATTTGTGGTTACAGCAGCAATTGACCTTACCACGTAAAAGATTATAGCTACCTGCGTGTCATCCGAGTCCAAGAAAATCAATAATGTGGAATGGCTTACTTGGATAATTGATCATCATACAGAAAGAAGGGAATAAGAACAGTCCCTTATACCAATGTGGTTTCCTTAGACACGTGTGTCAAGCTTTCGTCCCTGTGCAATACGATGAGAAGTGTTAGAATGAGAAACATTGAAGGAAATAACAAACAAATCAAATCAACAACAGAAGTCAGTCGTGCATTTGTGATAACAGCAGCAATTGACCTTACCACGTGGGAGATTATAGCTACCTGCGTGACATCCGAGTCCAAGAAAATCAACAATGTGGAATGACTTACTTGGATAATTGATCATTATACAGAAAGAATGAAGTAAGAACAGTCCCTTATACCAAAGTGGTTTCCTTAGACACGTGTGTCAAGCTTTCGTCCCTGTGCAATACGATGAGAAGTGTTAGAATGAGGAACATTGAAGGAAATAACAAACAAATGAAATCAACAACAGAAGTCAGCCGTCCAATTGTGGTTACAGCAGCAATTGACCTTACCACGTGGGAGATTATAGCTACCCGCGTGTCATCCGAGTCCAAGAAAATCAACAATGTGGAATGGCTTACTTGGATAATTGTTCATTAAACAAAAAGAAAGGAAATAAGAACATTCCCTTATACCAAAGTGGTTTCCTTAGGCACGTGTGTCAAGCTTTCGTCCCTGTGCAATACGATGAAAAGTGTTAGAATGAGAATCATAGAATGAAATAACAAACAAATGAAACCAACAACCGAAGTCAGTCGTGCATTTGTGGTTTCAGCAGCAATTGACCTTACCACGTGGGAGATTATAGCTACCTGCGTGACATCCGAGTTCAAGAAAATCAACAATGTGGAATGACTTACTTGGATAATTGATCATTATACAGAAAGAATGAAGTAAGAACAGTCCCTTTTACGAATGTGGTTTCCATAGACACGTGTGTCAAGCTTTCGTCCCTGTGCAATACGATGAAAAGTGTAAGAATGAGAAACATAGAAGGAAAAAACAAACAAATTAAATCAACAACAGAAGTCAGTCGTGCATTTGTGGTTACAGCAGCAATTGACATTACCACGTGGGAGATTCTAGCTACCTGCGTGACATCCGAGTCCAAGAAAATCAACAATGTGGAATGGCTTATTCGGATAATTGTTCATTAAACACAAAGAAGGGAATAAGAACAGTCCCTTATACCAAAGTGGTTTCCTTAGACACGCGTGTCAAGCTTTCGTCCCTGTGCAATACGATGAAAAAAGTGTTAGAATGAGAAACATTGAAGAAAATAACAAACGAATGAAATCAACAACAGAAGTCAGTCGTGCATTTGTGGTTACAGCAGCAATTGACCTTACCACGTGGGAGATGATAGCTACCTGCGTGACATCCGAGTCCAAGAAAATCAACAATGTGGAATGGCCCACTTGGATAATTGTTGATCAAACAAAAAAAAGGGAATAAGAACAGTCCCTTATACCAAAGTGGTTTCCTAAGACACGCATGTCAAGCTTTCGTCCCTGTGCAATACGATGAAAAGTGTTAGAATGAGAAACATTGAAGAAAATAGCAAACGAATGAAATCAACATTAGAAGTCAGTCGTGCATTTGTGGTTACAGCAGCAATTGACCTTACCACGTGGGAGATTATAGCTACCTGCGTGACATCCGAGTCTAAGAAAATCAACAATGTGGAATGGCCTACTTGGATAATTGTTGATTAAACAAAAAAAAGTGGTTTCCTTAGACACGCGTGTCAAGCTTTCGTCCCTGTGCAATACGATGAAAAGTGTTAGAATGAGAAACATAGAAGGAAATAACAAACAAATGAAATCAACAACAGAAGTCAGTCGTGCATTTGTGGTTACAGTAGCAATTGACCTTACCACGTGGGAGATTATAGCTACCTGCGTGTCATCCGAGTTCAAGAAAATCAACAATGTGGAATGGCTCACTTGGATAATTGTTGATTAAACAAAAAAAAGGGAATAAGAACAGTCCCTCATACCAAAGTGGTTTTCTCAGACATGTGTGTCAAGCTTTCGTCCCTGTGCAATACGATGAAAAGTGTTAGAATGAGAAACATAGAAGGAAATAACAAACAAATGAAATCAACAACAGAAGTCAGTCGTGCATTTGTGGTTACAGCAGCAATTGACCTTTCCACGTGGGAGATTATAGATAGCTGCGTGACATCCTAGTCCAAGAAAATCAACAATGTGGAATGGCTTACTTGGATAATTGTTCATCAAAAAGAAAAAAGGGAAGAAGAGCAGTCCCTCATACCAAAGTGGTTTCCTTAGACACGTGTGTCAAGCTTTCGTCACTGTGCAATACGATGAAAAGTGTTAGAATGAGAAACATTGAAGAAAATAACAAACGAATGAAATCAACAACAGAAGTCAGTCGTGCATTCGTGGTTACAGCAGCAATTGACCTTACCACGTGGGAGATTACAGCTACCTGCAAGACATCCGAGCCCAAGAAAATCAACAATGTGGAACGGCTTACTTGGATAATTGTTCATTAAACAAAAAGAAGGGAATAAGAACAGTCCCTTATACCAAAGTGGTTTCCTTAGACACGCGTGTCAAGCTTTCGTCCCTGTGCAATACGATGAAAAGTGCTGGAATGAGAATCATTGAAGAAAATAACAAACGAATGAAATCAACAACAGAAGTCAGTCGTGCATTCGTGGTTACAGCAGCAATTGACCTTACCACGTGGGAGATTACAGCTACCTGCGTGACATCCGAGCCCAAGATAATCAACAGTGTGGAACGGCTTACTTGGATAATTGTTCATTAAACAAAAAGAAGGAAATAAGAACAGTCCCTTATACCAAAGTGGTTTCCTTAGACACGCGTGTCAAGCTTTCGTCCCTGTGCAATACGATGAAAAGTGTTAGAATGAAAAACATTGAAGGAAATAACAAACAAATGAAATCAACAACAGAAGTCAGTCGTGCATTTGTGGTTACAGCAGCAATTGACCTTACCACGTGGGAGATTATAGCTACCGGCGTGACATCCGAGTCCAAGAAAATCAACAATGTGGAATGGCTTACTTGGATAATTGTTGATTGAACAAAAAGAAGGGAATAAGAACAGTCCCTTATACCAAAGTGGTTTCCTTAGACACGTGTGTCAAGCTTTCGTCCCTGTGCAATACGATGAAAAGTGTTAGAATGAGAAACATTGAAGAAAATAACAAACGAATGAAATCAACAACAGAAGTCAGTCGTGCATTTGTGGTTACAGCAGCAATTGACCTCACCACGTGGGAGATTATAGCTACCTGCGTGACATCCGAGTCCAAGAAAATCAACAATGTGGAATGGCTTGGATAATTGTTCATTAAACAAAAAGAAGGGAATAAGAACAGTCTCTTATACCAAAGTGGTTTCCTTAGACACGCGTGTCAAGCTTTCGTCCCTGTGCAATACGATGGAAAGTGTTAGAATGAGAAACATTGAAGAAAATAACAAACGAATGAAATCAAAAACAGAAGTCAGTCGTGCATTTGTGGTTACAGCAGCAATTGACCTTACCACGTAAAAGATTATAGCTACCTGCGTGTCATCCGAGTCCAAGAAAATCAACAATGTGGAACAGCTTACTTGGATAATTGTTCATTAAACAAAAAGAAGGGAATAAGAACAGTCCCTTATACCAAAGTGGTTTACTTAGACACGTGTGTCAAGCTTTCGTCCCTGTGCAATACGATGAAAAGTGTTAGAATGAGAAACTTTGAAGGAAATAACAAACAAATGAAATCAACAACAGAAGTCAGTCGTGCATTTGTGGTTACAGCAGCAATTGACCTTACCACGTTAAGGATTATAGCTACCTGCGTGTCATCCGAGTCCAAGAAAATCAATAATGTGGAATGGCTTACTTGGATAATTGATCATCATACAGAAAGAAGGGAATAAGAACAGTCCCTTATACCAATGTGGTTTCCTTAGACACGTGTGTCAAGCTTTCGTCCCTGTGCAATACGATGAGAAGTGTTAGAATGAGAAACATTGAAGGAAATAACAAACAAATCAAATCAACAACAGAAGTCAGTCGTGCATTTGTGATTACAGCAGCAATTGACCTTACCACGTGGGAGATTATAGATACCTGCGTGACATCCGAGTCCACGAAAATCAACAATGTGGAATGACTTACTTGGATAATTGATCATTATACAGAAAGAATGAAGTAAGAACAGTCCCTTATACCAAAGTGGTTTCCTTAGACACGTGTGTCAAGCTTTCGTCCCTGTGCAATACGATGAGAAGTGTTAGAATGAGGAACATTGAAGGAAATAACAAACAAATGAAATCAACAACAGAAGTCAGCCGTCCAATTGTGGTTACAGCAGCAATTGACCTTACCACGTGGGAGATTATAGCTACCCGCGTGTCATCCGAGTCCAAGAAAATCAACAATGTGGAATGGCTTACTTGGATAATTGTTCATTAAACAAAAAGAAAGGAAATAAGAACATTCCCTCATACCAAAGTGGTTTCCTTAGACACGCGTGTCAAGCTTTCGTCCCTGTGCAATACGATGAAAAGTGTTAGAATGAGAATCATTGAAGAAAATAACAAACGAATGAAATCAACAACAGAAGTCAGTCGTGCATTTGTGATTACAGCAGCAATTGACCTTACCACGTGGGAGATTATAGCTACCTGCGTGACATCCGAGTCCAAGAAAATCAACAATGTGGAATGGCTTACTTGGATAATTGATCATTATACAAAAAGAAGGGAATAAGAACAGTCCCTTATACCAAAGTGGTTTCCTTAGACACGTGTGTCAAGCTTTCGTCCCTGTGCAATACAATGAGAAATGTTAGAATGAGAAACATTAAAGGAAATAACAAACAAATGAAATCAACAACAGAAGTCAGTCGTGCATTTGTGGTTACAGCAGCAATTGACCTTACCACGTAAAAGATAATAGCTACCTGCGTGTCATCCGAGTCCAAGAAAATCAACAATGTGGAATGACTTACTTGGATAATTGATCATTATACAGAAAGAAGGGAATAAGAACAGTCCCTTATACCAAAGTGGTTTCCTTAGACACGCGTGTCAAGCTTTCGTCCCTGTGCAATACGATGAAAAGTGTTAGAATGAGAATCATTGAAGAAAATAACAAACGAATGAAATCAACAACAGAAGTCAGTCGTGCATTTGTGGTTACAGCAGCAATTGACCTCACCACGTGGGAGATTATAGCTACCTGCGTGACATCCGAGTCCAAGAAAATCAACAATGTGGAATGGCTTACTTGGATAATTGTTCATTAAACAAAAAGAAGGGAATAAGAACAGTCCCTTATACCAAAGTGGTTTCCTTAGACACGCGTGTCAAGCTTTCGTCCCTGTGCAATACGATGAAAAGTGTTAGAATGAGAAACATTGAAGGAAATAACAAACAAATGAAATCAACATTAGAAGTCAGTCGTGCATTTGTGGTTACAGCAGCAATTGACCTTACCACGTGGGAGATTATAGCTACCTGCGTGACATCCGAGTCCAAGAAAATCAACAGTGTGGAATGGCCTACTTGGATAATTGTTGATTAAACAAAAAAAAAATAAGAACAGTCCCTTATACCAAAGTGGTTTCCTTAGACACGTGTGTCAAGCTTTCGTCCCTGTGCAATACGATGAAAAGTGTTAGAATGAGAAACATAGAAGGAAATAACAAACAAATGAAATCAACAACAGAAGTCAGTCGTGCATTTGTGGTTACAGCAGCAATTGACCTTACCACGTGGGAGCTTATAGCTACCTGCGTGACATCCGAGTCCAAGAAAATCAACAATGTGGAACGGCTTACTTGGATAATTGTTCATTAAACAAAAAGAAGGGAATAAGAACAGTCCCTTATACCAAAGTGGTTTACTTAGACACGTGTGTCAAGCTTTCGTCCCTGTGCAATACGATGAAAAGTGTTAGAATGAGAAACATTGAAGGAAATAACAAACAAATGAAATCAACAACAGAAGTCAGTCGTGCATTTGTGGTTACAGCAGCAATTGACCTTACCACGTTAAGGATTATAGCTACCTGCGTGTCATCCGAGTCCAAGAAAATCAATAATGTGGAATGGCTTACTTGGATAATTGATCATCATACAGAAAGAAGGGAATAAGAACAGTCCCTTATACCAATGTGGTTTCCTTAGACACGTGTGTCAAGCTTTCGTCCCTGTGCAATACGATGAGAAGTGTTAGAATGAGAAACATTGAAGGAAATAACAAACAAATCAAATCAACAACAGAAGTCAGTCGTGCATTTGTGATTACAGCAGCAATTGACCTTACCACGTGGGAGATTATAGATACCTGCGTGACATCCGAGTCCACGAAAATCAACAATGTGGAATGACTTACTTGGATAATTGATCATTATACAGAAAGAATGAAGTAAGAACAGTCCCTTATACCAAAGTGGTTTCCTTAGACACGTGTGTCAAGCTTTCGTCCCTGTGCAATACGATGAGAAGTGTTAGAATGAGGAACATTGAAGGAAATAACGAACAAATGAAATCAACAACAGAAGTCAGCCGTCCAATTGTGGTTACAGCAGCAATTGATCTTACCACGTGGGAGATTATAGCTACCCGCGTGTCATCCGAGTCCAAGAAAATCAACAATGTGGAATGGCTTACTTGGATAATTGTTCATTAAACAAAAAGAAAGGAAATAAGAACATTCCCTCATACCAAAGTGGTTTCCTTAGGCACGTGTGTCAAGCTTTCGTCCCTGTGCAATACGATGAAAAGTGTTAGAATGAGAATCATAGAATGAAATAACAAACAAATGAAATCAACAACCGAAGTCAGTAGTGCATTTGTGGTTACAGCAGCAATTGACCTTACCACGTGGGATATTATAGCTACCTGCGTGACATCCGAGTCCAAGAAAATCAACAATGTGGAATGGCTTACTTGGATAATTGTTCATTAAACAAAAAGAAGGGAATAAGAACAGTCTCTTATACCAAAGTGGTTTCCTTAGACACGCGTGTCAAGCTTTCGTCCTTGTGCAATACGATGAAAAGTGTTAGAATGAGAAACATAGAAGGAAATAACAAACAAATGAAATCAACAACAGAAGTCAGTCGTGCATTCGTGGTTACAGCAGCAATTGACCTTACCACGTGGGAGATTATACCTGCGTGTCATTCGAGTCCAAGAAAATCAACAATGTGGAATGACTTACTTGGATAATTGTTCATTAAACAAAAAGAAGGGAATAAGAACAGTCCCTTATGCCAAAGTGGTTTCCTTAGACACGTGTGTCAAGCTTTCGTCCCTGTGTAATACGATGAAAAGTGTTAGAATGAGAAACATAGAAGGAAATAACAAACAAATGAAATCAACAACAGAAGTCAGTCGTGCATTTGTGGTTACAGCAGCAATTGACCTTACCACGTGGAAGATTAAAGCTACCTGCGTGACATCCGAGTCCAAGAAAATCAACAATGTGGAATGGCTCACTTGGATAATTCTTCATTAAACAAAAAGAAGGGAATAAGAACAGTCCCTTATACCAAAGTGGTTTCCTTAGACACGTGTGTCAAGCTTTCGTCCCTGTGTAATACGATGAAAAGAGTTAGAATGAGAAACATTGAAGGAAATAACAAACAAATGAAATCAACAACAGAAGTCAGTCGTGCATTTGTGGTTACAGCAGCAATTGACCTCACTACGTGGGAGATTATACCTGCGTGTCATCCGAGTCCAAGAAAATCAACAATGTGGAATGGCTTACTTGGATAATTGTTCATTAAACAAAAAAAAGGGAATAAGAACAGTCCCTTATACCGAAGTGGTTTCCTTAGACAGGTGTGTCAAGCTTTCGTCACTGTGCAATACGATGAAAAGAGTTAGGATGAGAAATATTGAAGGAAATAACAAACAAATGAAATCAACAACAGAAGTCAGTCGTGCATTTGTGGTTACAGCAGCAATTGACCTCACCACGTGGGAGATTATACCTGCGTGTCATCCGAGTCCAAGAAAATCAACAATGTGGAATGTCTTACTTGGATAATTGATCATTATACAGAAAGAAGGGAATGAGAACAGTCCCTTATACCTATGTGGTTTCCATAGACACGTGTGTCAAGCTTTCGTCCCTGTGCAATACGATGAGAAGTGTAAGAATGAGAAACATTGAAGGAAATAACAAACGAATGAAATCAACAACAGAAGTCAGTCGTGCATTCGTGGTTACAGCAGCAATTGACCTTACCACGTGGGAGATTAGAGCTACCTGCGTGACATCCGAGTCCGAGAAAATCAACAATGTGGAATGGCTTACTTGGATAAACGGAAATAACAAACAAATGAAATCAACAACAGAAGTCAGTCGTGCATTTGTGGTTACAGCAGCAATTGACCTCACCACGTGGGAGATTATACCTGCGTGTCATCCGAGTCCAAGAAAATCAACAATGTGGAATGTCTTACTTGGATAATTGATCATTATACAGAAAGAAGGGAATGAGAACAGTCCCTTATACCTATGTGGTTTCCATAGACACGTGTGTCAAGCTTTCGTCCCTGTGCAATACGATGAGAAGTGTAAGAATGAGAAACATTGAAGGAAATAACAAACGAATGAAATCAACAACAGAAGTCAGTCGTGCATTCGTGGTTACAGCAGCAATTGACCTCACCACGTGGGAGATTATAGCTACCTGCGTGACATCCGAGTCCAAGAAAATCAACAATGTGGAATGGCTTGGATAATTGTTCATTAAACAAAAAGAAGGGAATAAGAACAGTCCCTTGTACCAAAGTGGTTTCCTTAGACACGCGTGTCAAGCTTTCGTCCCTGTGCAATACGATGGAAAGTGTTAGAATGAGAAACATTGAAGAAAATAACAAACGAATGAAATCAATAACAGAAGTCAGTCGTGCATTTGTGGTTACAGCAGCAATTGACCTTACCACGTAAAAGATTATAGCTACCTGCGTGTCATCCGAGTCCAAGAAAATCAACAATGTGGAACGGCTTACTTGGATAATTGTTCATTAAACAAAAAGAAGGGAATAAGAACAGTCCCTTATACCAAAGTGGTTTCCTTAGACACGTGTGTCAAGCTTTCGTCCCTGTGCAATACGATGAAAAGTGTTAGAATGAGAAACATTGAAGGAAATAACAAACAAATCGAATCAACAACAGAAGTCAGTCGTGCATTTGTGGTTACAGCAGCAATTGACCTTACCACGTCAAAGATTATAGCTACCTGCGTGTCATCCGAGTCCAAGAAAATCAATAATGTGGAATGGCTTACTTGGATAATTGATCATCATACAGAAAGAAGGGAATAAGAACAGTCCCTTATACCAAAGTGTTTTCCTTAGACACGCGTGTCAAGCTTTCGTCCCTGTGCAATACGATGAAAAGTGTTAGAATGAGAAACATTAAAGGAAATAACAAACAAATGAAATCAACAACAGAAGTCAGTCGTGCATTTGTGGTTACAGCAGCAATTGACCTTACCACGTGGGAGATTATAGCTACCGGCGTGACATCCGAGTCCAAGAAAATCAACAATGTGGAATTGCTTACTTGGATAATTGTTCATTAAACAAAAAGAAGGGAATAAGAACAGTCCCTTATACCAAAGTGATTTCCTTAGACACGCGTGTCAAGCTTTCGTCCTTGTGCAATACGATGAAAAGTGTTTGAATGAGAATCATTGAAGAAAATAACAAACGAATGAAATCAACAATAGAAGTCAGTCGTGCATTTGTGGTTACAGCAGCAATTGACCTCACCACGTGAGAGATTACAGCTACCTGCGTGACATCCGAGCCCAAGAAAATCAACAATGTGGAACGGCTTACTTGGATAATTGTTCATTAAACAAAAAGAAGGGAATAAGAACAGTCCCTTATACCAAAGTGTTTTCCTTAGACACGCGTGTCAAGCTTTCGTCCCTGTGCAATACGATGAAAAGTGTTAGAATGAGAAACATTAAAGGAAATAACAAACAAATGAAATCAACAACAGAAGTCAGTCGTGCATTTGTGGTTACAGCAGCAATTGACCTTACCACGTGGGAGATTATAGCTACCGGCGTGACATCCGAGTCCAAGAAAATCAACAATGTGGAATTGCTTACTTGGATAATTGTTCATTAAACAAAAAGAAGGGAATAAGAACAGTCCCTTATACCAAAGTGATTTCCTTAGACACGCGTGTCAAGCTTTCGTCCTTGTGCAATACGATGAAAAGTGTTAGAATGAGAATCATTGAAGAAAATAACAAACGAATGAAATCAACAATAGAAGTCAGTCGTGCATTTGTGGTTACAGCAGCAATTGACCTCACCACGTGGGAGATTATAGCTACCTGCGTGACATCCGAGTCCAAGAAAATCAACAAAGTGGAATGGCTTACTTGGATAATTGTTCATTTAACAAAAAGAAGGGAATAAGAACAGTCCCTTATACCAAAGTGGTTTCCTTAGACACGCGTGTCAAGCTTTCGTCCCTGTGCAATACGATGAAAATTGTTAGAATGAGAAACATTGAAGAAAATAACAAACGAATGAAATCAACAACAGAAGTCAGTCGTGCATTTGTGGTTACAGCAGCAATTGACCTTACCACGTGGGAGATTACTGCTACCTGCGTGACATCCGAGCCCAAGAAAATGAACAATGTGGAACGGCTTACTTGGATAATTGTTCATTAAACAAAAAGAAGGGAATAAGAACAGTCCCTTATACCAAAGTGGTTTCCTTAGACACGTGTGTCAAGCTTTCGTCCCTGTGCAATACGATGAGGAATGTTAGAATGAGAAACATTAAAGGAAATAACAAACAAATGAAATCAACAACAGAAGTCAGTCGTGCATTTGTGGTTACAGCAGCAATTGACCTTACCACGTAAAAGATAATAGCTACCTGCGTGTCATCCGAGTCCAAGAAAATCAACAATGTGGAATGGCTTACTTGGATAATTGATCATTATACAGAAAGAAGGGAATAAGAACAGTCCCTTATACCAATGTGGTTTCCATAGACACGTGTGTCAAGCTTTCGTCCCTGTGCAATACGATGAGAAGTGTTAGAATGGGAAACATTGAAGGAAATAACAAACAAATCAAATCAACAACAGAAGTCAGTCGTGCATTTGTGATTACAGCAGCAATTGACCTTACCACGTGGGAGATTATAGCTACCTGCGTGACATCCGTGTCCAAGAAAATCAACAATGTGGAATGGCTTAATTGGATAATTGATCATTATACAGAAAGAAGGGAATAAGAACAGTCCCTTATACCAATGTGGTTTCCATAGACACGTGTGTCAAGCTTTCGTCCCTGTGCAATACGATGAGAAGTGTTAGAATGGGAAACATTGAAGGAAATAACAAACAAATCAAATCAACAACAGAAGTCAGTCGTGCATTTGTGATTACAGCAGCAATTGACCTTACCACGTGGGAGATTATAGCTACCTGCGTGACATCCGAGTCCAAGAAAATCAACAAAGTGGAATGGCTTACTTGGATAATTGTTCATTAAACAAAAAGAAGGGAATAAGAACAGTCCCTTATACCAAAGTGGTTTCCTTAGACACGCGTGTCAAGCTTTCGTCCCTGTGCAATACGATGAAAAGTGTTAGAATGAGAAACATTGAAGAAAATAACAAACGAATGAAATCAACAACAGAAGTCAGTCGTGCATTTGTGGTCACAGCAGCAATTGACCTTACCACGTGGGAGATTATAGCTACCTGCGTGACATCCGAGTCCAAGAAAATCAACAATGTGTAACGGCTTACTTGGATAATTGTTCATTAAACAAAAAGAATTGAATAAGAAGAGTCCCTTATACCAAAGTGGTATCCTTAGACACGTGTGTCAAGCTTTCGTCCCTGTGCAATACGATGAAAAGTGTTAGAATGAGAAACATTGAAGGAAATAACAAACAAATGAAATCAACAACAGAAGTCAGTCAAGCATTTGTGGTTACAGCAGCAATTGACCTTACCACGTTACAGATTATAGCTACCTGCGTGTCATCCGAGTCCAAGAAAATCAACAATATGGAATGGCTTACTTGGATAATTGATCATCATACAGAAAGAAGGGAATAAGAACAGTCCCTTATACCAATGTGGTTTCCATAGACACGTGTGTCAAGCTTTCGTCCCTGTGCAATACGATGAGAAGTGTTAGAATGAGAAACATTGAAGGAAATAACAAACAAATGAAATCAACAACAGAAGTCAGCCGTCCAATTGTGGTTACAGCAGCAATTGACCTTACCACGTGGGAGATTATAGCTACCCGCGTGTCATCCGAGTCCAAGAAAATCAACAATGTGGAATGGCTTACTTGGATAATTGTTCATTAAACAAAAAGAAGGGAATAAGAACAGTCCCTTATACCAAAGTGGTTTCCTTAGACACCTGTGTCAAGCTTTCGTTCCTGTGCAATACGATGAAAAGTGTTAGAATGAGAAACATAGAAGGAAATAACAAACAAATGAAATCAACAACAGAAGTCAGTCGTGCATTTGTGGTTACAGCAGCAATTGACCTTACCACGTGGGAGATTATAGCTACCTGCGTGACATTCGAGTCCAAAAAAATCAACAATGTGGAATGGCTTACTTGGATAATTGTTGATTGAACAAAACGAAGGGAATAAGAACAGTCCCTTATACCAAAGTGGTTTCCTTAGACACGCGTGTCAAGCTTTCGTCCCTGTGCAATACGATGAAAAGTGTTAGAATGAGAAACATAGAAGGAAATAACAAACAAATGAAATCAACAACAGAAGTCATTCGTGCATTTGTGGTTGCAGCAGCAATTGACCTTACCACGTGGGAGATTATAGCTACCTGCGTGACATCCGAGTCCAAGATAATCAACAATGTGGAATGGCCTACTTGGATAATTGTTGATTAAACAAAAAAAAGAGAATAAGAACAGTCCCTTATACCAAAGTGGTTTCCTTAGACACGTGTGTCAAGATTTCGTCCCTGTGCAATACGATGAGAAGTGTTAGAATGAGAAACATTGAAGGAAATAACAAACAAATGAAATCAACATTAGAAGTCAGTCGTGCATTTGTGGTTACAGCAGCAATTGACCTTACCACGTGGGAGATTATAGCTACCTGCGTGACATCCGAGTCCAAGAAAATCAACAATGTGGAATGGCCTACTTGGATAATTGTTGATTAGACAAAAAAAAAATAAGAACAGTCCCTTATACCAAAGTGGTTTCCTTAGACACGTGTGTCAAGCTTTCGTCCCTGTGCAATACGATGAAAAGTGTTAGAATGAGAAACATAGAAGGAAATAACAAACAAATGAAATCAACAACAGAAGTCAGTCGTGCATTTGTGATTACAGCAGCAATTGACCTTACCACGTGGGAGCTTATAGCTACCTGCGTGACATCCGAGTCCAAGAAAATCAACAATGTGGAATGGCTTACTTGGATAATTGTTGATTGAACAAAAAGAAGGGAATAAGAACAGTCCCTCATACCAAAGTGGTTTCCTTAGACACGCGTGTCAAGCTTTCGTCCCTGTGCAATACGATGAAAAGTGTTAGAATGAGAAACATTGAAGCAAATAACAAACAAATGAAATCAACAACAGAAGTCAGTCGTGCATTTGTGGTTACAGCAGCAATTGACCTTACCACGTGGGAGATTAAAGCTACCGGCGTGACATCCGAGTCCAAGAAAATCAACAATGTGGAATGGCTTACTTGGATAATTGTTGATTGAACAAAAAGAAGGGAATAAGAACAGTCCCTTATACCAAAGTGGTTTCCTTAGACACGTGTGTCAAGCTTTCGTCCCTGTGCAATACGATGAAAAGTGTTAGAATGAGAAACATTGAAGAAAATAACAAACGAATGAAATCAACAACAGAAGTCAGTCGTGCATTTGTGGTTACAGCAGCAATTGACCTCACCACGTGGGAGATTATAGCTACCTGCGTGACATCCGAGTCCAAGAAAATCAACAATGTGGAATGGCTTGGATAATTGTTCATTAAACAAAAAGAAGGGAATAAGAACAGTCCCTTATACCAAAGTGGTTTCCTTAGACACGCGTGTCAAGCTTTCGTCCCTGTGCAATACGATGAAAAGTGTTAGAATGAGAAACATTGAAGGAAATAACAAACAAATCAAATCAACAACAGAAGTCAGTCGTGCATTTGTGGTTACAGCAGCAATTGACCTTACCACGTGGGAGATTATAGCTACCTGCGTGACATCCGAGTTCAAGAAAATCAACAATGTGGAATGACTTACTTGGATAATTGATCATTATACAGAAAGAATGAAGTAAGAACAGTCCCTTATACGAATGTGGTTTCCATAGACACGTGTGTCAAGCTTTCGTCCCTGTGCAATACAATGAAAAGTGTAAGAATGAGAAACAAAGAAGGAAAAAACAAACAAATGAAATCAACAACAGAAGTCAGTCGTGCATTTGTGGTTACAGCAGCAATTGACATTACCACGTGGGAGATTCTAGCTACCTGCGTGACATCCGAGTCCAAGAAAATCAACAATGTGGAATGGCTTATTCGGATAATTGTTCATTAAACAAAAAGAAGGGAATAAGAACAGTCCCTTATACCAAAGTGGTTTCCTTAGACACGCGTGTCAAGCTTTCGTCCCTGTGCAATACGATGGAAAGTGTTAGAATGAGAAACATTGAAGAAAATAACAAACGAATGAAATCAACAACAGAAGTCAGTCGTGCATTTGTGGTTACAGCAGCAATTGACCTTACCACGTAAAAGATTATAGCTACCTGCGTGTCATCCGAGTCCAAGAAAATCAATAATGTGGAATGGCTTACTTGGATAATTGATCATCATACAGAAAGAAGGGAATAAGAACAGTCCCTTATACCAATGTGGTTTCCTTAGACACGTGTGTCAAGCTTTCGTCCCTGTGCAATACGATGAGAAGTGTTAGAATGAGAAACATTGAAGGAAATAACAAACAAATCAAATCAACAACAGAAGTCAGTCGTGCATTTGTGATAACAGCAGCAATTGACCTTACCACGTGGGAGATTATAGATACCTGCGTGACATCCGAGTCCAAGAAAATCAACAATGTGGAATGACTTACTTGGATAATTGATCATTATACAGAAAGAATGAAGTAAGAACAGTCCCTTATACCAAAGTGGTTTCCTTAGACACGTGTGTCAAGCTTTCGTCCCTGTGCAATACGATGAGAAGTGTTAGAATGAGGAACATTGAAGGAAATAACAAACAAATGAAATCAACAACAGAAGTCAGCCGTCCAATTGTGGTTACAGCAGCAATTGACCTTACCACGTGGGAGATTATAGCTACCCGCGTGTCATCCGAGTCCAAGAAAATCAACAATGTGGAATGGCTTACTTGGATAATTGTTCATTAAACAAAAAGAAAGGAAATAAGAACATTCCCTTATACCAAAGTGGTTTCCTTAGGCACGTGTGTCAAGCTTTCGTCCCTGTGCAATACGATGAAAAGTGTTAGAATGAGAATCATAGAATGAAATAACAAACAAATGAAACCAACAACCGAAGTCAGTCGTGCATTTGTGGTTTCAGCAGCAATTGACCTTACCACGTGGGAGATTATAGCTACCTGCGTGACATCCGAGTTCAAGAAAATCAACAATGTGGAATGACTTACTTGGATAATTGATCATTATACAGAAAGAATGAAGTAAGAACAGTCCCTTTTACGAATGTGGTTTCCATAGACACGTGTGTCAAGCTTTCGTCCCTGTGCAATACGATGAAAAGTGTAAGAATGAGAAACATAGAAGGAAAAAACAAACAAATTAAATCAACAACAGAAGTCAGTCGTGCATTTGTGGTTACAGCAGCAATTGACATTACCACGTGGGAGATTCTAGCTACCTGCGTGACATCCGAGTCCAAGAAAATCAACAATGTGGAATGGCTTATTCGGATAATTGTTCATTAAACACAAAGAAGGGAATAAGAACAGTCCCTTATACCAAAGTGGTTTCCTTAGACACGCGTGTCAAGCTTTCGTCCCTGTGCAATACGATGAAAAAAGTGTTAGAATGAGAAACATTGAAGAAAATAACAAACGAATGAAATCAACAACAGAAGTCAGTCGTGCATTTGTGGTTACAGCAGCAATTGACCTTACCACGTGGGAGATGATAGCTACCTGCGTGACATCCGAGTCCAAGAAAATCAACAATGTGGAATGGCCCACTTGGATAATTGTTGATCAAACAAAAAAAAGGGAATAAGAACAGTCCCTTATACCAAAGTGGTTTCCTAAGACACGCATGTCAAGCTTTCGTCCCTGTGCAATACGATGAAAAGTGTTAGAATGAGAAACATTGAAGAAAATAGCAAACGAATGAAATCAACATTAGAAGTCAGTCGTGCATTTGTGGTTACAGCAGCAATTGACCTTACCACGTGGGAGATTATAGCTACCTGCGTGACATCCGAGTCTAAGAAAATCAACAATGTGGAATGGCCTACTTGGATAATTGTTGATTAAACAAAAAAAAGTGGTTTCCTTAGACACGCGTGTCAAGCTTTCGTCCCTGTGCAATACGATGAAAAGTGTTAGAATGAGAAACATAGAAGGAAATAACAAACAAATGAAATCAACAACAGAAGTCAGTCGTGCATTTGTGGTTACAGTAGCAATTGACCTTACCACGTGGGAGATTATAGCTACCTGCGTGTCATCCGAGTTCAAGAAAATCAACAATGTGGAATGGCTCACTTGGATAATTGTTGATTAAACAAAAAAAAGGGAATAAGAACAGTCCCTCATACCAAAGTGGTTTTCTCAGACATGTGTGTCAAGCTTTCGTCCCTGTGCAATACGATGAAAAGTGTTAGAATGAGAAACATAGAAGGAAATAACAAACAAATGAAATCAACAACAGAAGTCAGTCGTGCATTTGTGGTTACAGCAGCAATTGACCTTTCCACGTGGGAGATTATAGATAGCTGCGTGACATCCTAGTCCAAGAAAATCAACAATGTGGAATGGCTTACTTGGATAATTGTTCATCAAAAAGAAAAAAGGGAAGAAGAGCAGTCCCTCATACCAAAGTGGTTTCCTTAGACACGTGTGTCAAGCTTTCGTCACTGTGCAATACGATGAAAAGTGTTAGAATGAGAAACATTGAAGAAAATAACAAACGAATGAAATCAACAACAGAAGTCAGTCGTGCATTCGTGGTTACAGCAGCAATTGACCTTACCACGTGGGAGATTACAGCTACCTGCAAGACATCCGAGCCCAAGAAAATCAACAATGTGGAACGGCTTACTTGGATAATTGTTCATTAAACAAAAAGAAGGGAATAAGAACAGTCCCTTATACCAAAGTGGTTTCCTTAGACACGCGTGTCAAGCTTTCGTCCCTGTGCAATACGATGAAAAGTGCTGGAATGAGAATCATTGAAGAAAATAACAAACGAATGAAATCAACAACAGAAGTCAGTCGTGCATTCGTGGTTACAGCAGCAATTGACCTTACCACGTGGGAGATTACAGCTACCTGCGTGACATCCGAGCCCAAGATAATCAACAGTGTGGAACGGCTTACTTGGATAATTGTTCATTAAACAAAAAGAAGGAAATAAGAACAGTCCCTTATACCAAAGTGGTTTCCTTAGACACGCGTGTCAAGCTTTCGTCCCTGTGCAATACGATGAAAAGTGTTAGAATGAAAAACATTGAAGGAAATAACAAACAAATGAAATCAACAACAGAAGTCAGTCGTGCATTTGTGGTTACAGCAGCAATTGACCTTACCACGTGGGAGATTATAGCTACCGGCGTGACATCCGAGTCCAAGAAAATCAACAATGTGGAATGGCTTACTTGGATAATTGTTGATTGAACAAAAAGAAGGGAATAAGAACAGTCCCTTATACCAAAGTGGTTTCCTTAGACACGTGTGTCAAGCTTTCGTCCCTGTGCAATACGATGAAAAGTGTTAGAATGAGAAACATTGAAGAAAATAACAAACGAATGAAATCAACAACAGAAGTCAGTCGTGCATTTGTGGTTACAGCAGCAATTGACCTCACCACGTGGGAGATTATAGCTACCTGCGTGACATCCGAGTCCAAGAAAATCAACAATGTGGAATGGCTTGGATAATTGTTCATTAAACAAAAAGAAGGGAATAAGAACAGTCTCTTATACCAAAGTGGTTTCCTTAGACACGCGTGTCAAGCTTTCGTCCCTGTGCAATACGATGGAAAGTGTTAGAATGAGAAACATTGAAGAAAATAACAAACGAATGAAATCAAAAACAGAAGTCAGTCGTGCATTTGTGGTTACAGCAGCAATTGACCTTACCACGTAAAAGATTATAGCTACCTGCGTGTCATCCGAGTCCAAGAAAATCAACAATGTGGAACAGCTTACTTGGATAATTGTTCATTAAACAAAAAGAAGGGAATAAGAACAGTCCCTTATACCAAAGTGGTTTACTTAGACACGTGTGTCAAGCTTTCGTCCCTGTGCAATACGATGAAAAGTGTTAGAATGAGAAACTTTGAAGGAAATAACAAACAAATGAAATCAACAACAGAAGTCAGTCGTGCATTTGTGGTTACAGCAGCAATTGACCTTACCACGTTAAGGATTATAGCTACCTGCGTGTCATCCGAGTCCAAGAAAATCAATAATGTGGAATGGCTTACTTGGATAATTGATCATCATACAGAAAGAAGGGAATAAGAACAGTCCCTTATACCAATGTGGTTTCCTTAGACACGTGTGTCAAGCTTTCGTCCCTGTGCAATACGATGAGAAGTGTTAGAATGAGAAACATTGAAGGAAATAACAAACAAATCAAATCAACAACAGAAGTCAGTCGTGCATTTGTGATTACAGCAGCAATTGACCTTACCACGTGGGAGATTATAGATACCTGCGTGACATCCGAGTCCACGAAAATCAACAATGTGGAATGACTTACTTGGATAATTGATCATTATACAGAAAGAATGAAGTAAGAACAGTCCCTTATACCAAAGTGGTTTCCTTAGACACGTGTGTCAAGCTTTCGTCCCTGTGCAATACGATGAGAAGTGTTAGAATGAGGAACATTGAAGGAAATAACAAACAAATGAAATCAACAACAGAAGTCAGCCGTCCAATTGTAGTTACAGCAGCAATTGACCTTACCACGTGGGAGATTATAGCTACCCGCGTGTCATCCGAGTCCAAGAAAATCAACAATGTGGAATGGCTTACTTGGATAATTGTTCATTAAACAAAAAGAAAGGAAATAAGAACATTCCCTCATACCAAAGTGGTTTCCTTAGACACGCGTGTCAAGCTTTCGTCCCTGTGCAATACGATGAAAAGTGTTAGAATGAGAATCATTGAAGAAAATAACAAACGAATGAAATCAACAACAGAAGTCAGTCGTGCATTTGTGATTACAGCAGCAATTGACCTTACCACGTGGGAGATTATAGCTACCTGCGTGACATCCGAGTCCAAGAAAATCAACAATGTGGAATGGCTTACTTGGATAATTGATCATTATACAAAAAGAAGGGAATAAGAACAGTCCCTTATACCAAAGTGGTTTCCTTAGACACGTGTGTCAAGCTTTCGTCCCTGTGCAATACAATGAGAAATGTTAGAATGAGAAACATTAAAGGAAATAACAAACAAATGAAATCAACAACAGAAGTCAGTCGTGCATTTGTGGTTACAGCAGCAATTGACCTTACCACGTAAAAGATAATAGCTACCTGCGTGTCATCCGAGTCCAAGAAAATCAACAATGTGGAATGACTTACTTGGATAATTGATCATTATACAGAAAGAAGGGAATAAGAACAGTCCCTTATACCAAAGTGGTTTCCTTAGACACGCGTGTCAAGCTTTCGTCCCTGTGCAATACGATGAAAAGTGTTAGAATGAGAATCATTGAAGAAAATAACAAACGAATGAAATCAACAACAGAAGTCAGTCGTGCATTTGTGGTTACAGCAGCAATTGACCTCACCACGTGGGAGATTATAGCTACCTGCGTGACATCCGAGTCCAAGAAAATCAACAATGTGGAATGGCTTACTTGGATAATTGTTCATTAAACAAAAAGAAGGGAATAAGAACAGTCCCTTATACCAAAGTGGTTTCCTTAGACACGCGTGTCAAGCTTTCGTCCCTGTGCAATACGATGAAAAGTGTTAGAATGAGAAACATTGAAGGAAATAACAAACAAATGAAATCAACATTAGAAGTCAGTCGTGCATTTGTGGTTACAGCAGCAATTGACCTTACCACGTGGGAGATTATAGCTACCTGCGTGACATCCGAGTCCAAGAAAATCAACAGTGTGGAATGGCCTACTTGGATAATTGTTGATTAAACAAAAAAAAAATAAGAACAGTCCCTTATACCAAAGTGGTTTCCTTAGACACGTGTGTCAAGCTTTCGTCCCTGTGCAATACGATGAAAAGTGTTAGAATGAGAAACATAGAAGGAAATAACAAACAAATGAAATCAACAACAGAAGTCAGTCGTGCATTTGTGGTTACAGCAGCAATTGACCTTACCACGTGGGAGCTTATAGCTACCTGCGTGACATCCGAGTCCAAGAAAATCAACAATGTGGAACGGCTTACTTGGATAATTGTTCATTAAACAAAAAGAAGGGAATAAGAACAGTCCCTTATACCAAAGTGGTTTACTTAGACACGTGTGTCAAGCTTTCGTCCCTGTGCAATACGATGAAAAGTGTTAGAATGAGAAACATTGAAGGAAATAACAAACAAATGAAATCAACAACAGAAGTCAGTCGTGCATTTGTGGTTACAGCAGCAATTGACCTTACCACGTTAAGGATTATAGCTACCTGCGTGTCATCCGAGTCCAAGAAAATCAATAATGTGGAATGGCTTACTTGGATAATTGATCATCATACAGAAAGAAGGGAATAAGAACAGTCCCTTATACCAATGTGGTTTCCTTAGACACGTGTGTCAAGCTTTCGTCCCTGTGCAATACGATGAGAAGTGTTAGAATGAGAAACATTGAAGGAAATAACAAACAAATCAAATCAACAACAGAAGTCAGTCGTGCATTTGTGATTACAGCAGCAATTGACCTTACCACCTGGGAGATTATAGATACCTGCGTGACATCCGAGTCCACGAAAATCAACAATGTGGAATGACTTACTTGGATAATTGATCATTATACAGAAAGAATGAAGTAAGAACAGTCCCTTATACCAAAGTGGTTTCCTTAGACACGTGTGTCAAGCTTTCGTCCCTGTGCAATACGATGAGAAGTGTTAGAATGAGGAACATTGAAGGAAATAACGAACAAATGAAATCAACAACAGAAGTCAGCCGTCCAATTGTGGTTACAGCAGCAATTGATCTTACCACGTGGGAGATTATAGCTACCCGCGTGTCATCCGAGTCCAAGAAAATCAACAATGTGGAATGGCTTACTTGGATAATTGTTCATTAAACAAAAAGAAAGGAAATAAGAACATTCCCTCATACCAAAGTGGTTTCCTTAGGCACGTGTGTCAAGCTTTCGTCCCTGTGCAATACGATGAAAAGTGTTAGAATGAGAATCATAGAATGAAATAACAAACAAATGAAATCAACAACCGAAGTCAGTAGTGCATTTGTGGTTACAGCAGCAATTGACCTTACCACGTGGGATATTATAGCTACCTGCGTGACATCCGAGTCCAAGAAAATCAACAATGTGGAATGGCTTACTTGGATAATTGTTCATTAAACAAAAAGAAGGGAATAAGAACAGTCTCTTATACCAAAGTGGTTTCCTTAGACACGCGTGTCAAGCTTTCGTCCTTGTGCAATACGATGAAAAGTGTTAGAATGAGAAACATAGAAGGAAATAACAAACAAATGAAATCAACAACAGAAGTCAGTCGTGCATTTGTGGTTACAGCGGCCATTGACCTTACCACGTGGGAGATTATAGCTACCTGCGAGACATCCGAGTCCAAGAAAATCAACAATGTGGAATGGCCTACTCGGATAATTGTTGATTAAACAAAAAAAAAGGAAATAAGAACAGTCCTTTATACCAAAGTGGTTTCCTTAGACACGTGTGTCAAGCTTTCATCCCTCAGCAATACGACAGAAAGTGTTAGAGTAAGAAACATTGAAGGAAATAACAAACGAATGAAATCAACAACAGAAGTCAGTCGTGCATTTGTGGTTACAGCAGCAATTGACCTTACCACGTAAAAGATAATAGCTACCTGCGTGTCATCCGAGTCCAAGAAAATCAACAATGTGGAATGGCTTACTTGGATAATTGATCATTATACAGAAAGAAGGGAATAAGAACAGTCCCTTATACCAAAGTGGTTTCCTTAGACACGCGTGTCAAGCTTTCGTCCCTGTGCAATACGATGAAAAGTGTTAGAATGAGAATCATTGAAGAAAATAACAAACGAATGAAATCAACAACAGAAGTCAGTCGTGCATTTGTGATTACAGCAGCAATTGACCTTACCACGTGGGAGATTATAGCTACCTGCGTGACATCCGAGTCCAAGAAAATCAACAATGTGGAATGGCTTACTTGGATAATTGATCATTATACAAAAAGAAGGGAATAAGAACAGTCCCTTATACCAAAGTGGTTTCCTTAGACACGTGTGTCAAGCTTTCGTCCCTGTGCAATACGATGAGAAATGTTAGAATGAGAAACATTAAAGGAAATAACAAACAAATGAAATCAACAACAGAAGTCAGTCGTGCATTTGTGGTTACAGCAGCAATTGACCTTACCACGTAAAAGATAATAGCTACCTGCGTGTCATCCGAGTCCAAGAAAATCAACAATGTGGAATGGCTTACTTGGATAATTGATCATTATACAGAAAGAAGGGAATAAGAACAGTCCCTTATACCAAAGTGGTTTCCTTAGACACGCGTGTCAAGCTTTCGTCCCTGTGCAATACGATGAAAAGTGTAAGAATGAGAATCATTGAAGAAAATAACAAACGAATGAAATCAACAACAGAAGTCAGTCGTGCATTTGTGATTACAGCAGCAATTGACCTTACCACGTGGGAGATTATAGCTACCTGCGTGACATCCGAGTCCAAGAAAATCAACAATGTGGAATGGCTTACTTGGATAATTGATCATTATACAAAAAGAAGGGAATAAGAACAGTCCCTTATACCAAAGTGGTTTCCTTAGACACGTGTGTCAAGCTTTCGTCCCTGTGCAATACGATGAGAAATGTTAGAATGAGAAACATTAAAGGAAATAACAAACAAATGAAATCAACAACAGAAGTCAGTCGTGCATTTGTGGTTACAGCAGCAATTGACCTTACCACGTAAAAGATAATAGCTACCTGCGTGTCATCCGAGTCCAAGAAAATCAACAATGTGGAATGACTTACTCGGATAATTGATCATTATACAGAAAGAAGGGAATAAGAACAGTCCCTTATACCAAAGTGGTTTCCTTAGACACGCGTGTCAAGCTTTCGTCCCTGTGCAATACGATGAAAAGTGTTAGAATGAGAATCATTGAAGAAAATAACAAACGAATGAAATCAACAACAGAAGTCAGTCGTGCATTTGTGGTTACAGCAGCAATTGACCTCACCACGTGGGAGATTATAGCTACCTGCGTGACATCCGAGTCCAAGAAAATCAACAATGTGGAATGGCTTACTTGGATAATTGTTCATTAAACAAAAAGAAGGGAATAAGAACAGTCCCTTATACCAAAGTGGTTTCCTTAGACACGCGTGTCAAGCTTTCGTCCCTGTGCAATACGATGAAAAGTGTTAGAATGAGAAACATTGAAGGAAATAACAAACAAATGAAATCAACATTAGAAGTCAGTCGTGCATTTGTGGTTACAGCAGCAATTGACCTTACCACGTGGGAGATTATAGCTACCTGCGTGACATCCGAGTCCAAGAAAATCAACAATGTGGAATGGCCTACTTGGATAATTGTTGATTAAACAAAAAAAAAATAAGAACAGTCCCTTATACCAAAGTGGTTTCCTTAGACACGTGTGTCAAGCTTTCGTCCCTGTGCAATACGATGAAAAGTGTTAGAATGAGAAACATAGAAGGAAATAACAAACAAATGAAATCAACAACAGAAGTCAGTCGTGCATTTGTGGTTACAGCAGCAATTGACCTTACCACGTGGGAGCTTATAGCTACCTGCGTGACATCCGAGTCCAAGAAAATCAACAATGTGGAACGGCTTACTTGGATAATTGTTCATTAAACAAAAAGAAGGGAATAAGAACAGTCCCTTATACCAAAGTGGTTTACTTAGACACGTGTGTCAAGCTTTCGTCCCTGTGCAATACGATGAAAAGTGTTAGAATGAGAAACATTGAAGGAAATAACAAACAAATGAAATCAACAACAGAAGTCAGTCGTGCATTTGTCGTTACAGCAGCAATTGACCTTACCACGTTAAGGATTATAGCTACCTGCGTGTCATCCGAGTCCAAGAAAATCAATAATGTGGAATGGCTTACTTGGATAATTGATCATCATACAGAAAGAAGGGAATAAGAACAGTCCCTTATACCAATGTGGTTTCCTTAGACACGTGTGTCAAGCTTTCGTCCCTGTGCAATACGATGAGAAGTGTTAGAATGAGAAACATTGAAGGAAATAACAAACAAATCAAATCAACAACAGAAGTCAGTCGTGCATTTGTGATTACAGCAGCAATTGACCTTACCACGTGGGAGATTATAGATACCTGCGTGACATCCGAGTCCACGAAAATCAACAATGTGGAATGACTTACTTGGATAATTGATCATTATACAGAAAGAATGAAGTAAGAACAGTCCCTTATACCAAAGTGGTTTCCTTAGACACGTGTGTCAAGCTTTCGTCCCTGTGCAATACGATGAGAAGTGTTAGAATGAGGAACATTGAAGGAAATAACAAACAAATGAAATCAACAACAGAAGTCAGCCGTCCAATTGTGGTTACAGCAGCAATTGACCTTACCACGTGGGAGATTATAGCTACCCGCGTGTCATCCGAGTCCAAGAAAATCAACAATGTGGAATGGCTTACTTGGATAATTGTTCATTAAACAAAAAGAAAGGAAATAAGAACATTCCCTCATACCAAAGTGGTTTCCTTAGGCACGTGTGTCAAGCTTTCGTCCCTGTGCAATACGATGAAAAGTGTTAGAATGAGAATCATAGAATGAAATAACAAACAAATGAAATCAACAACCGAAGTCAGTAGTGCATTTGTGGTTACAGCAGCAATTGACCTTACCACGTGGGATATTATAGCTAACTGCGTGACATCCGAGTCCAAGAAAATCAACAATGTGGAATGGCTTACTTGGATAATTGTTCATTAAACAAAAAGAAGGGAATAAGAACAGTCTCTTATACCAAAGTGGTTTCCTTAGACACGCGTGTCAAGCTTTCGTCCTTGTGCAATACGATGAAAAGTGTTAGAATGAGAAACATAGAAGGAAATAACAAACAAATGAAATCAACAACAGAAGTCAGTCGTGCATTTGTGGTTACAGCGGCCATTGACCTTACCACGTGGGAGATTATAGCTACCTGCGAGACATCCGAGTCCAAGAAAATCAACAATGTGGAATGGCCTACTCGGATAATTGTTGATTAAACAAAAAAAAAGGAAATAAGAACAGTCCTTTATACCAAAGTGGTTTCCTTAGACACGTGTGTCAAGCTTTCATCCCTCAGCAATACGACAGAAAGTGTTAGAGTAAGAAACATTGAAGGAAATAACAAACGAATGAAATCAACAACAGAAGTCAACCGTCCAGTTTTGGTTACAGCAGCATTGACCTTACCACGTGGGAGGAAATCAAAAATGTGGAATGGCTTAATACGATGCAATACGATGAGAAATGTTAGAATGAGAAACATTAAAGGAAATAACAAACAAATGAAATCAACAACAGAAGTCAGTCGTGCATTTGTGGTTACAGCAGCAATTGACCTTACCACGTAAAAGATAATAGCTACCTGCGTGTCATCCGAGTCCAAGAAAATCAACAATGTGGAATGGCTTACTTGGATAATTGATCATTATACAGAAAGAAGGGAATAAGAACAGTCCCTTATACCAAAGTGGTTTCCTTAGACACGCGTGTCAAGCTTTCGTCCCTGTGCAATACGATGAAAAGTGTTAGAATGAGAATCATTGAAGAAAATAACAAACGAATGAAATCAACAACAGAAGTCAGTCGTGCATTTGTGATTACAGCAGCAATTGACCTTACCACGTGGGAGATTATAGCTACCTGCGTGACATCCGAGTCCAAGAAAATCAACAATGTGGAATGGCTTACTTGGATAATTGATCATTATACAAAAAGAAGGGAATAAGAACAGTCCCTTATACCAAAGTGGTTTCCTTAGACACGTGTGTCAAGCTTTCGTCCCTGTGCAATACGATGAGAAATGTTAGAATGAGAAACATTAAAGGAAATAACAAACAAATGAAATCAACAACAGAAGTCAGTCGTGCATTTGTGGTTACAGCAGCAATTGACCTTACCACGTAAAAGATAATAGCTACCTGCGTGTCATCCGAGTCCAAGAAAATCAACAATGTGGAATGACTTACTTGGATAATTGATCATTATACAGAAAGAAGGGAATAAGAACAGTCCCTTATACCAAAGTGGTTTCCTTAGACACGCGTGTCAAGCTTTCGTCCCTGTGCAATACGATGAAAAGTGTTAGAATGAGAATCATTGAAGAAAATAACAAACGAATGAAATCAACAACAGAAGTCAGTCGTGCATTTGTGGTTACAGCAGCAATTGACCTCACCACGTGGGAGATTATAGCTACCTGCGTGACATCCGAGTCCAAGAAAATCAACAATGTGGAATGGCTTACTTGGATAATTGTTCATTAAACAAAAAGAAGGGAATAAGAACAGTCCCTTATACCAAAGTGGTTTCCTTAGACACGCGTGTCAAGCTTTCGTCCCTGTGCAATACGATGAAAAGTGTTAGAATGAGAAACATTGAAGGAAATAACAAACAAATGAAATCAACATTAGAAGTCAGTCGTGCATTTGTGGTTACAGCAGCAATTGACCTTACCACGTGGGAGATTATAGCTACCTGCGTGACATCCGAGTCCAAGAAAATCAACAATGTGGAATGGCCTACTTGGATAATTGTTGATTAAACAAAAAAAAAATAAGAACAGTCCCTTATACCAAAGTGGTTTCCTTAGACACGTGTGTCAAGCTTTCGTCCCTGTGCAATACGATGAAAAGTGTTAGAATGAGAAACATAGAAGGAAATAACAAACAAATGAAATCAACAACAGAAGTCAGTCGTGCATTTGTGGTTACAGCAGCAATTGACCTTACCACGTGGGAGCTTATAGCTACCTGCGTGACATCCGAGTCCAAGAAAATCAACAATGTGGAATGGCTTACTTGGATAATTGTTGATTGAACAAAAAGAAGCGAATAAGAACAGTCCCTCATACCAAAGTGGTTTTCTTAGACACGTGTGTCAAGCTTTCGTCCCTGTGCAATACGATGAAAAGTGTTAGAATGAGAAACATTGAAGGAAATAACAAACAAATGAAATCAACAACAGAAGTCAGTCGTGCATTTGTGGTTTCAGCAGCAATTGACATTACCACGTGGGAGATTCTAGCTACCTGCGTGACATCCGAGTCCAAGAAAATCAACAATGTGGAATGGCTTATTCGGATAATTGTTCATTAAACAAAAAGAAGGGAATAAGAACAGTCCCTTATACCAAAGTGGTTTCCTTAGACACGCGTGTCAAGCTTTCGTCCCTGTGCAATACGATGAAAAAAGTGTTAGAATGAGAAACATTGAAGAAAATAACAAACGAATAAAATCAACAACAGAAGTCAGTCGTGCATTTGTGGTTACAGCAGCAATTGACCTTACCACGTGGGAGATTATAGCTACCTGCGTGACATCCGAGTCCAAGAAAATCAACAATGTGGAATGACTTACTTGGATAATTGATCATTATACAGAAAGAATGAAGTAAGAACAGTCCCTTATACGAATGTGGTTTCCATAGACACGTGTGTCAAGCTTTCGTCCCTGTGCAATACGATGAAAACTGTACGAATGAGAAACATAGGAGGAAAAAACAAACAAATGAAATCAACAACAGAAGTCAGTCGTGCATTTGTGGTTACAGCAGCAATTGACATTACCACGTGGGAGATTCTAGCTACCTGCGTGACATCCGAGTCCAAGAAAATCAACAATGTGGAATGGCTTATTCGGATAATTGTTCATTAAACAAAAAGAAGGGAATAAGAACAGTCCCTTATACCAAAGTGGTTTCCTTAGACACGCGTGTCAAGCTTTCGTCCCTGTGCAATACGATGAAAAAAGTGTTAGAATGAGAAACATTGAAGAAAATAACAAACGAATAAAATCAACAACAGAAGTCAGTCGTGCATTTGTGGTTACAGCAGCAATTGACCTTACCACGTGGGAGATGATAGCTACCTGCGTGACATCCGAGTCCAAGAAAATCAACAATGTGGAATGGCCCACTTGGATAATTGTTGATCAAACAAAAAAAAGGGAATAAGAACAGTCCCTTATACCAAAGTGGTTTCCTAAGACACGCATGTCAAGCTTTCGTCCCTGTGCAATACGATGAAAAGTGTTAGAATGAGAATCATTGAAGAAAATAACAAACGAATGAAATCAACAACAGATGTCAGTCGTGCATTTGTGATTACAGCAGCAATTGACCTTACCACGTGGGAGATTATAGCTACCTGCGTGACATCCGAGTCCAAGAAAATCAACAATGTGGAATGGCTTACTTGGATAATTGATCATTATACAAAAAGAAGGGAATAAGAACAGTCCCTTATACCAAAGTGGTTTCCTTAGACACGTGTGTCAAGCTTTCGTCCCTGTGCAATACGATGAGAAATGTTAGAATGAGAAACATTAAAGGAAATAACAAACAAATGAAATCAACAACAGAAGTCAGTCGTGCATTTGTGGTTACAGCAGCAATTGACCTTACCACGTAAAAGATAATAGCTACCTGCGTGTCATCCGAGTCCAAGAAAATCAACAATGTGGAATGACTTACTTGGATAATTGATCATTATACAGAAAGAAGGGAATAAGAACAGTCCCTTATACCAAAGTGGTTTCCTTAGACACGCGTGTCAAGCTTTCGTCCCTGTGCAATACGATGAAAAGTGTTAGAATGAGAATCATTGAAGAAAATAACAAACGAATGAAATCAACAACAGAAGTCAGTCGTGCATTTGTGGTTACAGCAGCAATTGACCTCACCACGTGGGAGATTATAGCTACCTGCGTGACATCCGAGTCCAAGAAAATCAACAATGTGGAATGGCTTACTTGGATAATTGTTCATTAAACAAAAAGAAGGGAATAAGAACAGTCCCTTATACCAAAGTGGTTTCCTTAGACACGCATGTCAAGCTTTCGTCCCTGTGCAATACGATGAAAAGTGTTAGAATGAGAAACATTGAAGGAAATAACAAACAAATGAAATCAACATTAGAAGTCAGTCGTGCATTTGTGGTTACAGCAGCAATTGACCTTACCACGTGGGAGATTATAGCTACCTGCGTGACATCCGAGTCCAAGAAAATCAACAATGTGGAATGGCCTACTTGGATAATTGTTGATTAAACAAAAAAAAAATAAGAACAGTCCCTTATACCAAAGTGGTTTCCTTAGACACGTGTGTCAAGCTTTCGTCCCTGTGCAATACGATGAAAAGTGTTAGAATGAGAAACATAGAAGGAAATAACAAACAAATGAAATCAACAACAGAAGTCAGTCGTGCATTTGTGGTTACAGCAGCAATTGACCTTACCACGTGGGAGCTTATAGCTACCTGCGTGATATCCGAGTCCAAGAAAATCAACAATGTGGAATGGCTTACTTGGATAATTAATTGTTGATTGAACAAAAAGAAGCGAATAAGAACAGTCCCTCATACCAAAGTGGTTTTCTTAGACACGTGTGTCAAGCTTTCGTCCCTGTGCAATACGATGAAAAGTGTTAGAATGAGAAACATTGAAGGAAATAACAAACAAATGAAATCAACAACAGAAGTCAGTCGTGCATTTGTGGTTTCAGCAGCAATTGACCTTACCACGTGGGAGATTATAGCTACCTGCGTGACATCCGAGTCCAAGAAAATCAACAATGTGGAATGACTTACTTGGATAATTGATCATTATACAGAAAGAATGAAGTAAGAACAGTCCCTTATACGAATGTGGTTTCCATAGACACGTGTGTCAAGCTTTCGTTCCTGTGCAATACGATGAAAACTGTAAGAATGAGAAACATAGGAGGAAAAAACAAACAAATGAAATCAACAACAGAAGTCACTCGTGCATTTGTGGTTACAGCAGCAATTGACATTACCACGTGGGAGATTCTAGCTACCTGCATGACATCCGAGTCCAAGAAAATCAACAATGTGGAATGGCTTATTCGGATAATTGTTCATTAAACAAAAAGAAGGGAATAAGAACAGTCCCTTATACCAAAGTGGTTTCCTTAGACACGCGTGTCAAGCTTTCGTCCCTGTGCAATACGATGAAAAAAGTGTTAGAATGAGAAACATTGAAGAAAATAACAAACGAATAAAATCAACAACAGAAGTCAGTCGTGCATTTGTGGTTACAGCAGCAATTGACCTTACCACGTGGGAGATGATAGCTACCTGCGTGACATCCGAGTCCAAGAAAATCAACAATGTGGAATGGCCCACTTGGATAATTGTTGATCAAACAAAAAAAAGGGAATAAGAACAGTCCCTTATACCAAAGTGGTTTCCTAAGACACGCATGTCAAGCTTTCGTCCCTGTGCAATACGATGAAAAGTGTTAGAATGAGAAACATTGAAGAAAATAACAAACGAATGAAATCAACATTAGAAGTCAGTCGTGCATTTGTGGTTACAGCAGCAATTGACCTTACCACGTGGGAGATTATAGCTACCTGCGTGACATCCGAGTCCAAGAAAATCAACAATGTGGAATGGCCTACTTGGATAATTGATCATTATACAGAAAGAAGGGAATAAGAACAGTCCCTTATACCAATGTGGTTTCCATAGACACGTGTGTCAAGCTTTCGTCCCTGTGCAATACGATGAGAAGTGTTAGAATGGGAAACATTGAAGGAAATAACAAACAAATCAAATCAACAACAGAAGTCAGTCGTGCATTTGTGATTACAGCAGCAATTGACCTTACCACGTGGGAGATTATAGCTACCTGCGTGACATCCGAGTCCAAGAAAATCAACAATGTGGAATGGCTTAATTGGATAATTGATCATTATACAGAAAGAATGGAGTAAGAACAGTCCCTTATACCAATGTGGTTTCCGTAGACACGTGTGTCAAGCTTTCGTCCCTGTGCATTACGATGAAAAGTGTTAGAATGAGAAACATTGAAGAAAATAACAAACGAATGAAATCAACAACAGAAGTCAGTCGTGCATTTGTGGTTACAGCAGCAATTGACCTTACCACGTGGGAGATAATAGCTACCTGCGTGACATCCGAGTCCAAGAAAATCAACAATGTGGAATGGCTTACTTGGATAATTGATCATTATACAGAAAGAAGGGAATAAGAACAGTCCCTTATACCAAAGTGGTTTCCTTAGACACGCGTGTCAAGCTTTCGTCCCTGTGCAATACGATGAAAAGTGTTAGAATGAGAATCATTGAAGAAAATAACAAACGAATGAAATCAACAACAGAAGTCAGTCGTGCATTTGTGATTACAGCAGCAATTGACCTTACCACGTGGGAGATTATAGCTACCTGCGTGACATCCGAGTCCAAGAAAATCAACAATGTGGAATGGCTTACTTGGATAATTGATCATTATACAAAAAGAAAGGAATAAGAACAGTCCCTTATACCAAAGTGGTTTCCTTAGACACGTGTGTCAAGCTTTCGTCCCTGTGCAATACGATGAGAAATGTTAGAATGAGAAACATTAAAGGAAATAACAAACAAATGAAATCAACAACAGAAGTCAGTCGTGCATTTGTGGTTACAGCAGCAATTGACCTTACCACGTAAAAGATAATAGCTACCTGCGTGTCATCCGAGTCCAAGAAAATCAACAATGTGGAATGACTTACTTGGATAATTGATCATTATACAGAAAGAAGGGAATAAGAACAGTCCCTTATACCAAAGTGGTTTCCTTAGACACGCGTGTCAAGCTTTCGTCCCTGTGCAATACGATGAAAAGTGTTAGAATGAGAATCATTGAAGAAAATAACAAACGAATGAAATCAACAACAGAAGTCAGTCGTGCATTTGTGGTTACAGCAGCAATTGACCTCACCACGTGGGAGATTATAGCTACTTGCGTGACATCCGAGTCCAAGAAAATCAACAATGTGGAATGGCTTACTTGGATAATTGTTCATTAAACAAAAAGAAGGGAATAAGAACAGTCCCTTATACCAAAGTGGTTTCCTTAGACACGCGTGTCAAGCTTTCGTCCCTGTGCAATACGATGAAAAGTGTTAGAATGAGAAACATTGAAGGAAATAACAAACAAATGAAATCAACATTAGAAGTCAGTCGTGCATTTGTGGTTACAGGAGCAATTGACCTTACCACGTGGGAGATTATAGCTACCTGCGTGACATCCGAGCCCAAGAAAATCAACAATGTGGAATGGCCTACTTGGATAATTGTTGATTAAACAAAAAAAAAATAAGAACAGTCCCTTATACCAAAGTGGTTTCCTTAGACACGTGTGTCAAGCTTTCGTCCCTGTGCAATACGATGAAAAGTGTTAGAATGAGAAACATAGAAGGAAATAACAAACAAATGAAATCAACAACAGAAGTCAGTCGTGCATTTGTGGTTACAGCAGCAATTGACCTTACCACGTGGGAGCTTATAGCTACCTGCGTGACATCCGAGTCCAAGAAAATCAACAATGTGGAATGGCTTACTTGGATAATTGTTGATTGAACAAAAAGAAGCGAATAAGAACAGTCCCTCATACCAAAGTGGTTTTCTTAGACACGTGTGTCAAGCTTTCGTCCCTGTGCAATACGATGAAAAGTGTTAGAATGAGAAACATTGAAGGAAATAACAAACAAATGAAATCAACAACAGAAGTCAGTCGTGCATTTGTGGTTTCAGCAGCAATTGACCTTACCACGTGGGAGATTATAGCTACCTGCGTGACATCCGAGTCCAAGAAAATCAACAATGTGGAATGACTTACTTGGATAATTGATGATTATACAGAAAGAATGAAGTAAGAACAGTCCCTTATACGAATGTGGTTTCCATAGACACGTGTGTCAAGCTTTCGTCCCTGTGCAATACGATGAAAACTGTAAGAATGAGAAACATAGCAGGAAAAAACAAACAAATGAAATCAACAACAGAAGTCAGTCGTGCATTTGTGGTTACAGCAGCAATTGACATTACCACGTGGGAGATTCTAGCTACCTGCGTGACATCCGAGTCCAAGAAAATCAACAATGTGGAATGGCTTATTCGGATAATTGTTCATTAAACAAAAAGAAGGGAATAAGAACAGTCCCTTATACCAAAGTGGTTTCCTTAGACACGCGTGTCAAGCTTTCGTCCCTGTGCAATACGATGAAAAAAGTGTTAGAATGAGAAACATTGAAGAAAATAACAAACGAATAAAATCAGCAACAGAAGTCAGTCGTGCATTTGTGGTTACAGCAGCAATTGACCTTACCACGTGGGAGATGATAGCTACCTGCGTGACATCCGAGTCCAAGAAAATCAACAATGTGGAATGGCCCACTTGGATAATTGTTGATCAAACAAAAAAAAGGGAATAAAAACAGTCCCTTATACCAAAGTGGTTTCCTAAGACACGCATGTCAAGCTTTCGTCCCTGTGCAATACGATGAAAAGTGTTAGAATGAGAAACATTGAAGAAAATAACAAACGAATGAAATCAACATTAGAAGTCAGTCGTGCATTTGTGGTTACAGCAGCAATTGACCTTACCACGTGGGAGATTATAGCTACCTGCGTGACATCCGAGTCCAAGAAAATCAACAATGTGGAATGGCCTACTTGGATAATTGTTGATTAAACAAAAAAAAGTGGTTTCCTTAGACACGCGTGTCAAGCTTTCGTCCCTGTGCAATACGATGAAAAGTGTTAGAATGAGAAACATAGAAGGAAATAACAAACAAATGAAATCAACAACAGAAGTCAGTCGTGCATTTGTGGTTACAGCAGCAATTGACCTTACCACGTGGGAGATTATAGCTACCTGCGTGTCATCCGAGTCCAAGAAAATCAACAATGTGGAATGGCTTACTTGGATAATTGATCATTATACAGAAAGAAGGGAATAAGAACAGTCTCTTATACCAAAGTGGTTTCCTTAGACACGTGTGTCAAGCTTTCGTCCCTGTGCAATACGATGAGAAATGTTAGAATGAGAAACATTAAAGGAAATAACAAACAAATGAAATCAACAACAGAAGTCAGTCGTGCATTTGTGGTTACAGCAGCAATTGACCTTACCACGTAAAAGATAATAGCTACCTGCGTGTCATCCGAGTCCAAGAAAATCAACAATGTGGAATGGCTTACTTGGATAATTGATCATTATACAGAAAGAAGGGAATAAGAACAGTCCCTTATACCAATGTGGTTTCCATAGACACGTGTGTCAAGCTTTCGTCCCTGTGCAATACGATGAGAAGTGTTAGAATGGGAAACATTGAAGGAAATAACAAACAAATCAAATCAACAACAGAAGTCAGTCGTGCATTTGTGATTACAGCAGCAATTGACCTTACCACGTGGGAGATTATAGCTACCTGCGTGACATCCGAGTCCAAGAAAATCAACAATGTGGAATGGCTTAATTGGATAATTGATCATTATACAGAAAGAATGGAGTAAGAACAGTCCCTTATACCAATGTGGTTTCCGTAGACACGTGTGTCAAGCTTTCGTCCCTGTGCATTACGATGAAAAGTGTTAGAATGAGAAACATTGAAGAAAATAACAAACGAATGAAATCAACAACAGAAGTCAGTCGTGCATTTGTGGTTACAGCAGCAATTGACCTTACTGCGTGACATCCTAGTCCAAGAAAATCAACAATGTGGAATGGCTTACTTGGATAATTGTTCATCAAAAAGAAAAAAGGGAAGAAGAGCAGTCCCTCATACCAAAGTGGTTTCCTTCGACACGTGTGTCAAGCTTTCGTCACTGTGCAATACGATGAAAAGTGTTAGAATGAGAAACATTGAAGAAAATAACAAACGAATGAAATCAACAACAGAAGTCAGTCGTGCATTCGTGGTTACAGCAGCAATTGACCTTACCACGTGGGAGATTACAGCTACCTGCGTGACATCCGAGCCCAAGAAAATCAACAATGTGGAACGGCTTACTTGGATAATTGTTCATTAAACAAAAAGAAGGGAATAAGAACAGTCCCTTATACCAAAGTGGTTTCCTTAGACACGCGTGTCAAGCTTTCGTCCCTGTGCAATACGATGAAAAGTGCTGGAATGAGAATCATTGAAGAAAATAACAAACGAATGAAATCAACAACAGAAGTCAGTCGTGCATTTGTGGTTACAGCAGCAATTGACCTCACCACGTGGGAGATTATAGCTACCTGCGTGACATCCGAGTCCAAGAAAATCAACTGTGGAATTGCTTACTTGGATAATTCTTCAATAAACAAAAAGAAGGGAATAAGAACAGTCCCTTATACCAAAGTGGTTTCCTTAGACACGCGTGTCAAGCTTTCGTCCCTGTGCAATACGATGAAAAGTGTTAGAATGAGAAACATTAAAGGAAATAACAAACAAATGAAATCAACAACAGAAGTCAGTCGTGCATTTGTGGTTACAGCAGCAATTGACCTTACCACGTGGAAGATTATAGCTACCGGCGTGACATCCGAGTCCAAGAAAATCATCAATGTGGAATTGCTTACTTGGATAATTGTTCATTAAACAAAGAGAAGGGAATAAGAACAGTCCCTTATACCAAAGTGGTTTCCTTAGACACGCGTTTCAAGCTTTCGTCCCTGTGCAATACGATGAAAAGTGTTAGAATGAGAATCATTGAAGAAAATAACAAACGAATGAAATCAACAATAGAAGTCAGTCGTGCATTTGTGGTTACAGCAGCAATTGACCTCACCACGTGGGAGATTATAGCTACCTGCGTGACATCCGAGTCCAAGAAAATCAACAATGTGGAATGGCTTACTTGGATAATTGTTCATTAAACAAAAAGAAGGGAATAAGAACAGACCCTTATACCAAAGTGGTTTCCTTAGACACGCGTGTCAAGCTTTCGTCCCTGTGCAATACGATGAAAAGTGTTAGAATGAGAAACATTGAAGAAAATAACAAACGAATGAAATCAACAACAGAAGTCAGTCGTGCATTTGTGGTTACAGCAGCAATTGACCTTACCACGTGGGAGATTACAGCTACCTGCGTGACATCCGAGCCCAAGAAAATGAACAATGTGGAACGGCTTACTTGGATAATTGTTCATTAAACAAAAAGAAGGGAATAAGAACAGTCCCTTATACCAAAGTGGTTTCCTTAGACACGTGTGTCAAGCTTTCGTCCCTGTGCAATACGATGAGAAATGTTAGAATGAGAAACATTAAAGGAAATAACAAACAAATGAAATCAACAACAGAAGTCAGTCGTGCATTTGTGGTTACAGCAGCAATTGACCTTACCACGTAAAAGATAATAGCTACCTGCGTGTCATCCGAGTCCAAGAAAATCAACAATGTGGAATGGCTTACTTGGATAATTGATCATTATACAGAAAGAAGGGAATAAGAACAGTCCCTTATACCAATGTGGTTTCCATAGACACGTGTGTCAAGCTTTCGTCCCTGTGCAATACGATGAGAAGTGTTAGAATGAGAAACATTGAAGGAAATAACAAACAAATCAAATCAACAACAGAAGTCAGTCGTGCATTTGTGATTACAGCAGCAATTGTCCTTACCACGTGGGAGATTATAGCTACCTGCGTGACATCCGAGGCCAAGAAAATCAACAATGTGGAATGGCTTACTTGGATAATTGATCATTATACAGAAAGAATGAAGTAAGAACAGTCCCTTATACCAATGTGGTTTCCATAGACACGTGTGTCAAGCTTTCGTCCCTGTGCATTACGATGAAAAGTGTTAGAATGAGAAACATTGAAGAAAATAACAAACGAATGAAATCAACAACAGAAGTCAGTCGTGCATTTGTGGTTACAGCAGCAATTGACCTCACCACGTGGGAGATTATAGCTACCTGCGTGACATCCGAGTCCAAGAAAATCAACAATGTGGAATGGCTTACTTGGATAATTGATCATTATACAGAAAGAATGAAGTAAGAACATTCCCTTATACCAATGTGGTTTCCTTAGACACGCGTGTCAAGCTTTCGTCCCTGTGCAATACGATGAAAAGTGTTAGAATGAGAATCATTGAAGAAAATAACAAACGAATGAAATCAACAACAGAAGTCAGTCGTGCATTCGTGGTTACAGCAGCAATTGACCTTACCACGTGGGAGATTACAGCTACCTGCGTGACATCCGAGCCCAAGAAAATCAACAATGTGGAACGGCTTACTTGGATAATTGTTCATTAAACAAAAAGAAGGGAATAAGAACAGTCCCTTATACCAAAGTGGTTTCCTTAGACACGCGTGTCAAGCTTTCGTCCCTGTGCAATACGATGAAAAGTGTTAGAATGAGAATCATTGAAGAAAATAACAAACGAATGAAATCAACAACAGAAGTCAGTCGTGCATTTGTGGTTACAGCAGCAATTGACCTCACCACGTGGGAGATTATAGCTACCTGCGTGACATCCGAGTCCAAGAAAATCATCAATGTGGAATGGCTCACTTGGATAATTGTTCATTAAACAAAAAGAAGGGAATAAGAACAGTCCCTTATACCAAAGCGGTTTCCTTAGACACGCGTGTCAAGCTTTCGTCCCTGTGCAATACGATGAAAAGTGTTAGAATGAGAATCATTGAAGAAAATAACAAACGAATGAAATCAACAACAGAAGTCAGTCGTGCATTCGTGGTTACAGCAGCAATTGACCTTACCACGTGGGAGATAACAGCTACCTGCGTGACATCCGAGCCCAAGATAATCAACAATGTGGAACGGCTTACTTGGATAATTGTTCATACTTACATATTTTCACTCATTGTTATTGATTTCAGTGCATCATTGTGAGTGAAGTTCTCTGATAGCCGTTTGAGGAGATTACAAAGTGGTGGGCAAGCAAGTAAGGCTTGTAATATTGAGTTTATATAACAAAAGTTACTTTTGTTTCGTAAACACCTGGATTTAAAACTGGTTTGCGTCCCAGCAATTTAATAGTTCTTGAGAAATTCTGAAAATTTAAAAATATTACTAACCATGATAGAAACTTGAATTTTCACTGATATCTGTAGGTGAAAACCAAAGCATTCCACTTTTCATCGAGTAAAATGGGTTCAACTAAGTAAAATAATTATCTACTGTAGATGTAAGCAAATTGTTAGTTGAAAGTAAGATGAATATATAAAAAAAGATATGGTTTTGAACTGACCTCCTAACATATGAGTGGCTGAATCTATTTTTTTGACTACTTTTGTATGTTTTAAAGGTGTTACATGTGAATCATTAATTTTATTGTCTATTTTCTCATTCGATATTGTTTTAACATCTTTATCAAATAGACTAGCCCATGATTTTTTTCATACATTTACTGTGGGCTCCTCAATTTTAGATTCATTTTTATTCGAGATGCTACTTTCAATTTTTTCAATTGTCCTATTGGAAATTGTATCATTTTTGATTATCTCTGTATTATCTCTTGCAATAATTTCAACTGTTTTTACAGCTGAACTAGGGGGAGTTGAAGGTTTCGAATGTTTTCCTGTCATCTCATTCTGGATAAAAGGTTTTGTAATTGATAATCCATTGTAATTGATTACAGATTTTCTACACTCATTTTCTGAAAAAGTTGATATTAGTTGATTCATTATTATATTACATATTTATATTGACCATGAATAATTCTTTCAAGATCTCTATACTTACTTGCAGAAATTTTTTGTTCAACTCTACAGGGTAATTTGTATTCACTAGAATTGGTAAATAATATATTATCTTCTTCTTCTAACTGAGTTAACTCCACGAAATGTAGATTCTGAAAAAAAAAAATAACAATATAATAGTGGAAATCATTTTGGAAATTATAATATTTCTGTATATAGTATATCCAAAGTCCCTTGAAATAGTCTATAAAAACGCTTGGCCAGAGATAATTGCAAAACAGTCATAAACCAGTAAGGCGAAATTTATATCCCTCAGTGGAAGCAAAAGGCTGAATGATAATGATGTACAGAGTGATTCACCGCGATGGCTTATTGTTTATGGAAAACTAATAATAATTTTGTGCTGAAAATTTAATCAATTTCAGATTACTACCTTCTCATCTCAAACGGCACACCCAGTATATTAGTGCATTATCAGAATGCTTGGTTGATGATAATTTCAGCAATATGGCAATACTTGAGTATAAGCTGAACAGTTCATAAGTTGAAGAGATTCCTATAGATATCTAATGAAAAGTTTTTCGGAAAAATCTTTATTTTTTTATTCATTCAGTCAAATTTACGTAGATATAAAAAGAGAGGGGTCTCAAGCAAACTCTATACTTGAAGAGTTTTCGAGGAAAAACTTCAACTAAGAAAAACTGCAATTTCTCATTGAATGGAGTAGTCTATGACTTCCAGAAAACATGAAAAGAAACTAAAAAGTCGAAATTTCTTGAATTGTAATAAATTTTTCGTTAAGAAAGTTGAAAATTCATAAACCAATAAAAAAAAACAACTACATAAAATATAACTGGTATTTGGAAATATTCGAATAAATGAAAATATCCCTAAGCTAGTATTAAAAAAATTACCTCCATATTCAAGCAATTAACTATTTAAACATGAAACTTTCCACTAGAAATATCACTTCAACAACTGTTTATAAAGTAACTCTTTGAAGAATGTTCGCTAAACTGAGGTTACTTACAATTTGTCAACCCGGCATGGTTGACGAACATAGAATATTTTTCTTCTTCTTAACTATGTACAGATCGAGCCATATACCTTATATTAGGGGCAAGTTGCACCATTTGCCTGAACATTGGTTAAAATTTAAACATTGATTAATTTCTGATTTCTTTCGAGAAATCATAGAGTAATCAACGTTTAAATTTTTAATTAATGTTTAGGCAAATGGTGCAACTGGCCCTTTGTCTATTGGGTAAAATATAGAAGTGCGCGTGCGCCGCATATTTTTTTGTTCATTAAGACAATTTTACGTAGATATAAAAAGAGAGGGGTCTCAAGCAAATTCTATACTTAAGGAGATTTCGAGGAAAAACTTCAACTAAGGAAAACTGCAATTTCTCATTGAATGGAGTAGTCTATGACTTCCAGAAAACATGAAAACAAACTAAAAAGTCGAAATTTCATGAATTGTAATAAATTTTTTGTTATGATGGTTGAAAATCCATAAACCAATAAAAAAAACTAACTACATGAAATATAACTGATATTTGAAAATATTCGAATAAATTAAAACAACCCTAAGCTAGTATTAAAAAAATTACCTCCATATTCAAACAATTTTCTATTCAAACATGAAACTTTCCACTAGAAATATCACTTCAACAACTGTTTATAAAGTAACTCTTGAAAGAATGTTCGCTAAACTGAGGTTACTTACAATTTGTCAACCCGGCATGGTTGACGAACATAGAATATTTTTCTTCTTCTTAACTATGTACAGGTCGAGCCATATACCTAATATTAGGGGCCAGTTGCACCATTTGCCTAAACATTGATTAAAATTCAAACATTGATTAATTTCTGATTTCTCTTGAGAAATCATAGAGTAATCAACGTTTAAATTTTTAATTAATGTTTAGGCAAATGGTGCAACTGGCCCTTAGTCTATTAGGTAGAATATAGAAGTGCGCGTGCGCCTCATATTAAATTTCAATAATAATAATAATAATTTTCAAACAGATAGGCATATGAGAAACATTGAAGAAAATAACAAACGAATGAAATCAATAACAGAAGTCAGTCGTGCATTTGTGGTTACAGCAGCAATTGACCTTACCACGTAAAAGATTATAGCTACCTGCGTGTCATCCGAGTCCAAGAAAATCAACAATGTGGAACGGCTTACTTGGATAATTGTTCATTAAACAAAAAGAAGGGAATAAAAACAGTCCCTTATACCAAAGTGGTTTCCTTAGACACGTGTGTCAAGCTTTCGTCCCTGTGCAATACGATGAAAAGTGTTAGAATGAGAAACATTGAAGAAAATAACAAACGAATGAAATCAACAACAGAAGTCAGTCGTGCATTTGTGGTTACAGCAGCAATTGACCTCACCACGTGGGAGATTATAGCTACCTGCGTGACATCCGAGTCCAAGAAAATCAACAATGTGGAATGGCTTGGATAATTGTTCATTAAACAAAAAGAAGGGAATAAGAACAGTCCCTTATACCAAAGTGGTTTCCTTAGACACGCGTGTCAAGCTTTCGTCCCTGTGCAATACGATATAAAGTGTTAGAATGAGAAACATTGAAGAAAATAACAAACGAATGAAATCAATAACAGAAGTCATTCGTGCATTTGTGGTTACAGCAGCAATTGACCTTACCACGTAAAAGATTATAGCTACCTGCGTGTCATCCGAGTCCAAGAAAATCAACAATGTGGAACGGCTTACTTGGATAATTGTTCATTAAACAAAAAGAAGGGAATAAGAACAGTCCCTTATACCAAAGTGGTTTCCTTAGACACGTGTGTCAAGCTTTCGTCCCTGTGCAATACGATGAAAAGTGTTAGAATGAGAAACATTGAAGGAAATAACAAACAAATCAAATCAACAACAGAAGTCAGTCGTGCATTTGTGGTTACAGCAGCAATTGACCTTACCACGTTAAAGATTATAGCTACCTGCGTGTCATCCGAGTCCAAGAAAATCAATAATGTGGAATGGCTTACTTGGATAATTGATCATCATACAGAAAGAAGGGAATAAGAACAGTCCCTTATACCAATGTGGTTTCCTTAGACACGTGTGTCAAGCTTTCGTCCCTGTGCAATACGATGAGAAGTGTTAGAATGAGAAACATTGAAGAAAATAACAAACGAATGAAATCAACAACAGAAGTCAGTCGTGCATTCGTGGTTACAGCAGCAATTGACCTTACCACGTGGGAGATTACAGCTACCTGCGTGACATCCGAGTCCAAGAAAATCAACAATGTGGAATGGCTTACTTGGATAATTGTTGATTGAACAAAAAGAAGGGAATAAGAACAGTCCCTTATACCAAAGTGGTTTCCTTAGACACGTGTGTCAAGCTTTCGTCCCTGTGCAATACGATGAAAAGTGTTAGAATGAGGAACATTGAAGGAAATAACAAACAAATGAAATCAACAACAGAAGTCAGCCGTCCAATTGTGGTTACAGCAGCAATTGACCTTACCACGTGGGAGATTAAAGCTACCGGCGTGACATCCGAGTCCAAGAAAATCAACAATGTGGAATGGCTTACTTGGATAATTGTTGATTGAACAAAAAGAAGGGAATAAGAACAGTCCCTTATACCAAAGTGGTTTCCTTAGACACGTGTGTCAAGCTTTCGTCCCTGTGCAATACGATGAAAAGTGTTAGAATGAGAAACATTGAAGCAAATAACAAACAAATGAAATCAACAACAGAAGTCAGTCGTGCATTTGTGGTTACAGCAGCAATTGACCTTACCACGTGGGAGATTAAAGCTACCGGCGTGACATCCGAGTCCAAGAAAATCAACAATGTGGAATGGCTTACTTGGATAATTGTTGATTGAACAAAAAGAAGGGAATAAGAACAGTCCCTTATACCAAAGTGGTTTCCTTAGACACGTGTGTCAAGCTTTCGTCCCTGTGCAATACGATGAAAAGTGTTAGAATGAGAAACATTGAAGAAAATAACAAACGAATGAAATCAACAACAGAAGTCAGTCGTGCATTTGTGGTTACAGCAGCAATTGACCTCACCACGTGGGAGATTATAGCTACCTGCGTGACATCCGAGTCCAAGAAAATCAACAATGTGGAATGGCTTGGATAATTGTTCATTAAACAAAAAGAAGGGAATAAGAACAGTCCCTTATACCAAAGTGGTTTCCTTAGACACGCGTGTCAAGCTTTCGTCCCTGTGCAATACGATATAAAGTGTTAGAATGAGAAACATTGAAGAAAATAACAAACGAATGAAATCAATAACAGAAGTCAGTCGTGCATTTGTGGTTACAGCAGCAATTGACCTTACCACGTAAAAGATTATAGCTACCTGCGTGTCATCCGAGTCCAAGAAAATCAACAATGTGGAACGGCTTACTTGGATAATTGTTCATTAAACAAAAAGAAGGGAATAAGAACAGTCCCTTATACCAAAGTGGTTTCCTTAGACACGTGTGTCAAGCTTTCGTCCCTGTGCAATACGATGAAAAGTGTTAGAATGAGAAACATTGAAGAAAATAACAAACGAATGAAATCAACAACAGAAGTCAGTCGTGCATTTGTGGTTACAGCAGCAATTGACCTTACCACGTTAAAGATTATAGCTACCCGCGTGTCATCCGAGTCCAAGAAAATCAATAATGTGGAATGGCTTACTTGGATAATTGATCATCATACAGAAAGAAGGGAATAAGAACAGTCCCTTATACCAATGTGGTTTCCTTAGACACGTGTGTCAAGCTTTCGTCCCTGTGCAATACGATGAGAAGTGTTAGAATGAGAAACATTGAAGAAAATAACAAACGAATGAAATCAACAACAGAAGTCAGTCGTGCATTCGTGGTTACAGCAGCAATTGACCTTACCACGTGGGAGATTACAGCTACCTGCGTGACATCCGAGTCCAAGAAAATCAACAATGTGGAATGACTTACTTGGATAATTGATCATTATACAGAAAGAATGAAGTAAGAACAGTCCCTTATACCAAAGTGGTTTCCTTAGACACGTGTGTCAAGCTTTCGTCCCTGTGCAATACGATGAGAAGTGTTAGAATGAGGAACATTGAAGGAAATAACAAACAAATGAAATCAACAACAGAAGTCAGCCGTCCAATTGTGGTTACAGCAGCAATTGACCTTACCACGTGGGAGATTATAGCTACCCGCGTGTCATCCGAGTCCAAGAAAATCAACAATGTGGAATGGCTTACTTGGATAATTGTTCATTAAACAAAAAGAAAGGAAATAAGAACATTCCCTTATACCAAAGTGGTTTCCTTAGGCACGTGTGTCAAGCTTTCGTCCCTGTGCAATACGATGAAAAGTGTTAGAATGAGAATCATAGAATGAAATAACAAACAAATGAAATCAACAACCGAAGTCAGTCGTGCATTTGTGGTTTCAGCAGCAATTGACCTTACCACGTGGGAGATTATAGCTACCTGCGTGACATCCGAGTTCAAGAAAATCAACAATGTGGAATGACTTACTTGGATAATTGATCATTATACAGAAAGAATGAAGTAAGAACAGTCCCTTATACGAATGTGGTTTCCATAGACACGTGTGTCAAGCTTTCGTCCCTGTGCAATACAATGAAAAGTGTAAGAATGAGAAACATAGAAGGAAAAAACAAACAAATGAAATCAACAACAGAAGTCAGTCGTGCATTTGTGGTTACAGCAGCAATTGACATTACCACGTGGGAGATTCTAGCTACCTGCGTGACATCCGAGTCCAAGAAAATCAACAATGTGGAATGGCTTATTCGGATAATTGTTCATTAAACAAAAAGAAGGGAATAAGAACAGTCCCTTATACCAAAGTGGTTTCCTTAGACACGCGTGTCAAGCTTTCGTCCCTGTGCAATACGATGGAAAGTGTTAGAATGAGAAACATTGAAGAAAATAACAAACGAATGAAATCAACAACAGAAGTCAGTCGTGCATTTGTGGTTACAGCAGCAATTGACCTTACCACGTAAAAGATTATAGCTACCTGCGTGTCATCCGAGTCCAAGAAAATCAATAATGTGGAATGGCTTACTTGGATAATTGATCATCATACAGAAAGAAGGGAATAAGAACAGTCCCTTATACCAATGTGGTTTCCTTAGACACGTGTGTCAATATTTCGTCCCTGTGCAATACGATGAGAAGTGTTAGAATGAGAAACATTGAAGGAAATAACAAACAAATCAAATCAACAACAGAAGTCAGAAGTCAGAAGACATTTGAGTTGCACATGTCGTTCGAGTGAGAACAGTCGTCTGCTTGTGCTCTTCATTTGTTTTTATTTTCTAAGATATCCTCAAAATAGTAATAGTAATTCATTGATATTTGTGAGGTCGAATTTAAGAGTGTTTTTTTGGTGAAATATTTGTAATCGTTTTGGTTCAAATGGCTAAACCAGCTGCAAATATTAAAGAGTTGAACGTTCGCATTGACAAATTGTCAGAAGAATTCAAAAAGGGAATTGATGGTTTCAAGGATGAATTTTTGAAATCACAATCTACTGCTATAACGTTCACTAACACGGATGTGAGTCCCTTGGATCTCCTGAAGAAATTTGAAAATAGGATCAATGATGCTATTAATGAGATCAAGGTTGACATAGATTCACTCAAAAATAATGTCAACACGGTGAAGAAAAAGCAACAGAATTTGGAGATGAAACATAATATAAATTTACTACTTGTACATGGAATTTCTGAATCGGAAAAGGATTTAGTTGAAAGTGTGGTTAAAATTTGTAATAATAAAATTGAGGTACAGGTGAAAAAGGACGATTTAAATCAGTGTTATCGAGTAGGGAAGAAAAAACTAGATTCTGATAAGCCTAGACCGGTTGCAGTACAGTTTCTTAGAAGATGGAATCGCGATGCTGTATTTGTAAACAAACGTAAACTCAAAGGAACTAAATTACTTGTAACTGAATTCTTGTCGTTGGAAAATTTGATTTTGTTCAAACAGGCTAGAAAAATATATGGAAAATCTGTTTGGACACATAATGGTATAGTTTATCGTGATGTGAAAGGTCAAAAGACGGTTATAAACTGTGAACAGGAACTGCAAAATGTTTCGGTTTTGTTGAGTTAACTCTTTTCATTTCCATTGTTGTTAATAATTCATTAAAGGGGGAATATTGGAATTACTAATTTATAAATTTAATTTTTGATTGTTATTTGTATTGTTTGAGGATCATGATTGGCAAACGTAAGTTGAACCATTTCTCAAATTTTGAATATATTTAATGATCAAGTGTGAATTTTGTTGAGCACTATGACTGCTAATAGATTTGTGCATAAGTCGGTGATTTTTTGTATTTTACTTGCCTGCCCTTTGAGCCTCGCTGCCTCATTGGTTTATTTTTGTTTTGTTTTGGGTTAAAATAGATATCTTATTTTTTTTTCTTCTATTTTCATTATTGAAATAACGAGCACTCGTATATAGAGAATAGCACCTCTATTTTTTCTCGCAGCATGTAGTAATTAATATATATATATATATATTTATTTTTTTCACTGCTCGCATTTTTTTCTTTTCTATATTTATTTGTTTACTTAACTAATTATCAATTTTATTATTTCTGTAGAAATGAAATTTGCACATCTAAATGCCAGATCTGTTTTAACTAGTTTAAGTGAGATATCAACGCTTATTTTGACTCATGACTTTGATGTCTTAACTTTGACTGAAACTTGGCTCTCTTCTGGCCTTAATAGTGATATTCTGCATATACCAGGTTATGTCTTCGTGAGGAAGGATAGAGAGGGAAGGGGAGGTGGAGTTGCGGCTTATATAAGGCAAACATTTAAACATCAAATAATTTCAATTGGACAGCAGGTGAGTGGAGATACTGAGTATCTAATTATAGAGTTAAAAGTTGGGTCTCGCAGGATAGTTATTGCTACCTTTTATCATCCTCCTCATTTTAATTTGAGTAGTTTTGTGAATGACGTTGACATCATATTCGATAGTATTTCACCAGCTGCGGACGAGATATTGTGTCTCGGTGATATGAATGTTGATTTTTTGGGACCAGAAGGTCCTTTGACGACTTGCCTGGGTTCTTATGGCTTGAGGCAGTTTTTGAATGAACCAACAAGAATAACTCGGTCTACTTCAAGCTTAATTGATCCGATATTTTTCACTAGAGAGGATTTGGTCACTGAGGTTGGTACAGTGGATACATCTGATATTTCTGATCACCGGTTGGTTTACGTTAAATTGAATTTGAAATGTGTAAAAATGAAGCCTAAATTTATAAAATACCGTGACTTTCGTGGTTTTGATCTCATAGATTTTCGTAGAACTCTGGAAAATCTTCCTTGGCATCGTTTGATAGCTGAGGATGATATTGATAAGAAGATCGACATTTTTAATTGCTTAATTCTAGAAATTTTTGATAAACATGCACCACTTATTGAGAGAAGAGTTACTAAACCTCCGGCACCATGGCTGACATATAATCTCAAATTATTAATGAAGCAGAGAGACACAGCGCTTCAAAAGTTCAAAAGAACACGTTCGTCAGGTGATTGGGAATTATACAAACAAATTCGTAATTGCACAGTTTCTATGATTAGGATTGAGAAAAAAAAATATTTTGAATTGATAAGCGCTCAGCACAATCCCTCAAAATCTTGGAAAGCTTTACGTGATCTCAAAGTATGTTCATTGAATGTCACTAATTTACCAACATCTCTTTCTGATCCGGATGCTATAGGAAACCATTTTTCATCTCTTTCAAATGCTAATAATAATTATTGTGCTTCAAGGATTCAATTCTATAATGAACACTCACACTCCTCTAATACCTATAGCTTCTCTCTTACTACAGTTGAACAGATTGAAAGTATCTTGAATGGGATGCGAAGTAACGCCGTTGGAGTTGATGAAATTTCACTGCAGATGATTCAATATTGTGGACCATTTATTGTTAAATATATTGTTCATATCATAAATGTGTGCATTGAATCTTGCTATTTTCCTCATTTGTGGAAGGTTTCCCTGGGTAAACCCATTCCGAAGGTAAGGAACCCCTCGTTTTTTTCTGATCTAAGAATTATCAGTATACTGCCATTCTTATCGAAGATTTTTGAGAAAGTACTTCATAATCAAATGATACATCATCTGAGATCAAGCAATATATTACCAGACTCACAATGTGGTTTTAGAAAAAATTATAGCACTGCTACTGCACTTGCTGCTGTGACCGGTGATATCATGGAGGCCTATGATGAGGGGTTGTCCAGTATCCTCGTGCTGCTGGACTACTCAAAGGCTTTTGATACAATCAACCATGAATTGTTGATTGCTAAAATGAAATATTACGGCTTTGATCTTACGTCGTTGCAATTGATCAGATCTTACTTAAGTAACAGAACTCAGTATATATCCAGCAATAATACTTTGTCATCTCCGACTAAAATTCTTGCTGGTGTACCCCAAGGTTCAGTGCTTGGACCATTGTTATTTATAACTTATACTGCTGACCTAATGAGATCTATAACCCATTGCAAATTACTAGCTTACGCAGATGACTTCCAACTATATTATCATTTTCCTAAAGAATCATATGAAGAGGCTTCTCGTGTAATCAACAATATTTTACATCTTGTGCAAGAACTATCTACCGTACATAATTTAGTCCTCAATCCAGAGAAGTCAAAAGTAATGTGTTTTGCCAACAAATATACTGCTAGTTTTCTCAAATCAAATATGTGTATTGAATTGAATAATCATCGCTTGGAATTCACTGATGTCGCTAAAAATTTGGGTTTAATAATGGATACTGATTTACGCTTTTCAGAACATCTAAAGACTTTACTCATGAGGGCATATTCAAACTTGAGACTTATATACCCCAACCGGCATATACTTGATATGAAGACCAAGAGAACTCTTTGTGAATCTCTTGTCTTATCCCAGTTCACATATTGTGATTTTATTTATGGGCCGTGTTTGACTAAGATTAATCGCGATAGAATACAAAGAGTGCAGAAGTCGTGTTTCAGGTTGATTCATGGTGTAAAGAAGTATGATCCTATTAGTTATAAAATCAGGGAGGATGAGAGTCTTTTTATGGAATCGAGGAGAAATTATCACCTAGGTACTTTCACTCATAAGCTTCTTTGTAATGCCGAGGCTCCACCTTTCCTCAGGAAGAGATTCGTTCGTCATAGTAACGTTCATTCGAGAGTTACAAGATTTCAGGATAAATTTGTAGTGCCGAGACATAAAACGGCTTTATTTCAGAGAAGTTTCATCTTTCAGTCAATAACATTTTACAACTCCCTACCGAATGAGTTCAAATTGTTGAATATCAATAAGTTCAAGTATAAAGTTAAAAAGTATTTGTTGTGTGAGCAATAATTGATGTATATTATTTCAAGGGTGTGTATGGTTGTAATCTTCATGCTGTGGATTTCGGGTGCTCATTGGGTATACATTTCATATTTTGTTTTATATGTAGGTATATATTGCTGACTTGTTAATTATTATGTACTTGTTGGATGCTAGCTCATTGCCGGTTTGGGGAGGGTTGAGTTTGAATAGCAGTCTGCTAGACTTCGCCTTCCGCTGCTAGGTGATGGGTTCATGTATTTCTCTATTTTCTTTTGTGAAATAAAGACGTCATTTATTTATTTATTTATTTGTGATAACAGCAGCAATTGACCTTACCACGTGGGAGATTATAGATACCTGCGTGACATCCGAGTCCAAGAAAATCAACAATGTGGAATGACTTACTTGGATAATTGATCATTATACAGAAAGAATGAAGTAAGAACAGTCCCTTATACCAAAGTGGTTTCCTTAGACACGTGTGTCAAGCTTTCGTCCCTGTGCAATACGATGAGAAGTGTTAGAATGAGGAACATTGAAGGAAATAACAAACAAATGAAATCAACAACAGAAGTCAGCCGTCCAATTGTGGTTACAGCAGCAATTGACCTTACCACGTGGGAGATTATAGCTACCCGCGTGTCATCCGAGTCCAAGAAAATCAACAATGTGGAATGGCTTACTTGGATAATTGTTCATTAAACAAAAAGAAAGGAAATAAGAACATTCCCTTATACCAAAGTGGTTTCCTTAGGCACGTGTGTCAAGCTTTCGTCCCTGTGCAATACGATGAAAAGTGTTAGAATGAGAATCATAGAATGAAATAACAAACAAATGAAATCAACAACCGAAGTCAGTCGTGCATTTGTGGTTTCAGCAGCAATTGACCTTACCACGTGGGAGATTATAGCTACCTGCGTGACATCCGAGTTCAAGAAAATCAACAATGTGGAATGACTTACTTGGATAATTGATCATTATACAGAAAGAATGAAGTAAGAACAGTCCCTTTTACGAATGTGGTTTCCATAGACACGTGTGTCAAGCTTTCGTCCCTGTGCAATACGATGAAAAGTGTAAGAATGAGAAACATAGAAGGAAAAAACAAACAAATGAAATCAACAACAGAAGTCAGTCGTGCATTTGTGGTTACAGCAGCAATTGACATTACCACGTGGGAGATTCTAGCTACCTGCGTGACATCCGAGTCCAAGAAAATCAACAATGTGGAATGGCTTATTCGGATAATTGTTCATTAAACAAAAAGAAGGGAATAAGAACAGTCCCTTATACCAAAGTGGTTTCCTAAGACACGCATGTCAAGCTTTCGTCCCTGTGCAATACGATGAAAAGTGTTAGAATGAGAAACATTGAAGAAAATAACAAACGAATGAAATCAACATTAGAAGTCAGTCGTGCATTTGTGGTTACAGCAGCAATTGACCTTACCACGTGGGAGATTATAGCTACCTGCGTGACATCCGAGTCCAAGAAAATCAACAATGTGGAATGGCCTACTTGGATAATTGTTGATTAAACAAAAAAAAGTGGTTTCCTTAGACACGCGTGTCAAGCTTTCGTCCCTGTGCAATACGATGAAAAGTGTTAGAATGAGAAACATAGAAGGAAATAACAAACAAATGAAATCAACAACAGAAGTCAGTCGTGCATTTGTGGTTACAGTAGCAATTGACCTTACCACGTGGGAGATTATAGCTACCTGCGTGTCATCCGAGTTCAAGAAAATCAACAATGTGGAATGGCTCACTTGGATAATTGTTGATTAAACAAAAAAAAGGGAATAAGAACAGTCCCTCATACCAAAGTGGTTTTCTCAGACATGTGTGTCAAGCTTTCGTCCCTGTGCAATACGATGAAAAGTGTTAGAATGAGAAACATAGAAGGAAATAACAAACAAATGAAATCAACAACAGAAGTCAGTCGTGCATTTGTGGTTACAGCAGCAATTGACCTTACCACGTAAAAGATAATAGCTACCTGCGTGTCATCCGAGTCCAAGAAAATCAACAATGTGGAATGACTTACTTGGATAATTGATCATTATACAGAAAGAAGGGAATAAGAACAGTCCCTTATACCAAAGTGGTTTCCTTAGACACGCGTGTCAAGCTTTCGTCCCTGTGCAATACGATGAAAAGTGTTAGAATGAGAAACATTGAAGGAAATAACAAACAAATGAAATCAACATTAGAAGTCAGTCGTGCATTTGTGGTTACAGCAGCAATTGACCTTACCACGTGGGAGATTATAGCTACCTGCGTGACATCCGAGTCCAAGAAAATCAACAATGTGGAATGGCCTACTTGGATAATTGTTGATTAAACAAAAAAAAAATAAGAACAGTCCCTTATACCAAAGTGGTTTCCTTAGACACGTGTGTCAAGCTTTCGTCCCTGTGCAATACGATGAAAAGTGTTAGAATGAGAAACATAGAAGGAAATAACAAACAAATGAAATCAACAACAGAAGTCAGTCGTGCATTTGTGGTTACAGCAGCAATTGACCTTACCACGTGGGAGCTTATAGCTACCTGCGTGACATCCGAGTCCAAGAAAATCAACAATGTGGAACGGCTTACTTGGATAATTGTTCATTAAACAAAAAGAAGGGAATAAGAACAGTCCCTTATACCAAAGTGTTTTACTTAGACACGTGTGTCAAGCTTTCGTCCCTGTGCAATACGATGAAAAGTGTTAGAATGAGAAACATTGAAGGAAATAACAAACAAATGAAATCAACAACAGAAGTCAGGCGTGCATTTGTGGTTACAGCAGCAATTGACCTTACCACGTTAAGGATTATAGCTACCTGCGTGTCATCCGAGTCCAAGAAAATCAATAATGTGGAATGGCTTACTTGGATAATTGATCATCATACAGAAAGAAGGGAATAAGAACAGTCCCTTATACCAATGTGGTTTCCTTAGACACGTGCGTCAAGCTTTCGTCCCTGTGCAATACGATGAGAAGTGTTAGAATGAGAAACATTGAAGGAAATAACAAACAAATCAAATCAACAACAGAAGTCAGTCGTGCATTTGTGATTACAGCAGCAATTGACCTTACCACGTGGGAGATTATAGATACCTGCGTGACATCCGAGTCCACGAAAATCAACAATGTGGAATGACTTACTTGGATAATTGATCATTATACAGAAAGAATGAAGTAAGAACAGTCCCTTATACCAAAGTGGTTTCCTTAGACACGTGTGTCAAGCTTTCGTCCCTGTGCAATACGATGAGAAGTGTTAGAATGAGGAACATTGAAGGAAATAACAAACAAATGAAATCAACAACAGAAGTCAGCCGTCCAATTGTGGTTACAGCAGCAATTGACCTTACCACGTGGGAGATTATAGCTACCCGCGTGTCATCCGAGTCCAAGAAAATCAACAATGTGGAATGGCTTACTTGGATAATTGTTCATTAAACAAAAAGAAAGGAAATAAGAACATTCCCTCATACCAAAGTGGTTTCCTTAGGCACGTGTGTCAAGCTTTCGTCCCTGTGCAATACGATGAAAAGTGTTAGAATGAGAATCATAGAATGAAATAACAAACAAATGAAATCAACAACCGAAGTCAGTAGTGCATTTGTGGTTACAGCAGCAATTGACCTTACCACGTGGGATATTATAGCTAACTGCGTGACATCCGAGTCCAAGAAAATCAACAATGTGGAATGGCTTACTTGGATAATTGTTCAGTAAACAAAAAGAAGGGAATAAGAACAGTCTCTTATACCAAAGTGGTTTCCTTAGACACGCGTGTCAAGCTTTCGTCCTTGTGCAATACGATGAAAAGTGTTAGAATGAGAAACATAGAAGGAAATAACAAACAAATGAAATCAACAACAGAAGTCAGTCGTGCATTTGTGGTTACAGCGGCCATTGACCTTACCACGTGGGAGATTATAGCTACCTGCGAGACATCCGAGTCCAAGAAAATCAACAATGTGGAATGGCCTACTCGGATAATTGTTGATTAAACAAAAAAAAAGGAAATAAGAACAGTCCTTTATACCAAAGTGGTTTCCTTAGACACGTGTGTCAAGCTTTCATCCCTCAGCAATACGACAGAAAGTGTTAGAGTAAGAAACATTGAAGGAAATAACAAACGAATGAAATCAACAACAGAAGTCAACCGTCCAGTTTTGGTTACAGCAGCATTGACCTTACCACGTGGGAGGAAATCAAAAATGTGGAATGGCTTAATACGATGCAATACGATGAGAAATGTTAGAATGAGAAACATTAAAGGAAATAACAAACAAATGAAATCAACAACAGAAGTCAGTCGTGCATTTGTGGTTACAGCAGCAATTGACCTTACCACGTAAAAGATAATAGCTACCTGCGTGTCATCCGAGTCCAAGAAAATCAACAATGTGGAATGGCTTACTTGGATAATTGATCATTATACAGAAAGAAGGGAATAAGAACAGTCCCTTATACCAAAGTGGTTTCCTTAGACACGCGTGTCAAGCTTTCGTCCCTGTGCAATACGATGAAAAGTGTTAGAATGAGAATCATTGAAGAAAATAACAAACGAATGAAATCAACAACAGAAGTCAGTCGTGCATTTGTGATTACAGCAGCAATTGACCTTACCACGTGGGAGATTATAGCTACCTGCGTGACATCCGAGTCCAAGAAAATCAACAATGTGGAATGGCTTACTTGGATAATTGATCATTATACAAAAAGAAGGGAATAAGAACAGTCCCTTATACCAAAGTGGTTTCCTTAGACACGTGTGTCAAGCTTTCGTCCCTGTGCAATACGATGAGAAATGTTAGAATGAGAAACATTAAAGGAAATAACAAACAAATGAAATCAACAACAGAAGTCAGTCGTGCATTTGTGGTTACAGCAGCAATTGACCTTACCACGTAAAAGATAATAGCTACCTGCGTGTCATCCGAGAAATCAACAATGTGGAATGACTTACTTGGATAATTGATCATTATACAGAAAGAAGGGAATAAGAACAGTCCCTTATACCAAAGTGGTTTCCTTAGACACGCGTGTCAAGCTTTCGTCCCTGTGCAATACGATGAAAAGTGTTAGAATGAGAATCATTGAAGAAAATAACAAACGAATGAAATCAACAACAGAAGTCAGTCGTGCATTTGTGGTTACAGCAGCAATTGACCTCACCACGTGGGAGATTATAGCTACCTGCGTGACATCCGAGTCCAAGAAAATCAACAATGTGGAATGGCTTACTTGGATAATTGTTCATTAAACAAAAAGAAGGGAATAAGAACAGTCCCTTATACCAAAGTGGTTTCCTTAGACACGCGTGTCAAGCTTTCGTCCCTGTGCAATACGATGAAAAGTGTTAGAATGAGAAACATTGAAGGAAATAACAAACAAATGAAATCAACATTAGAAGTCAGTCGTGCATTTGTGGTTACAGCAGCAATTGACCTTACCACGTGGGAGATTATAGCTACCTGCGTGACATCCGAGTCCAAGAAAATCAACAATGTGGAATGGCCTACTTGGATAATTGTTGATTAAACAAAAAAAAAATAAGAACAGTCCCTTATACCAAAGTGGTTTCCTTAGACACGTGTGTCAAGCTTTCGTCCCTGTGCAATACGATGAAAAGTGTTAGAATGAGAAACATAGAAGGAAATAACAAACAAATGAAATCAACAACAGAAGTCAGTCGTGCATTTGTGGTTACAGCAGCAATTGACCTTACCACGTGGGAGCTTATAGCTACCTGCGTGACATCCGAGTCCAAGAAAATCAACAATGTGGAATGGCTTACTTGGATAATTGTTGATTGAACAAAAAGAAGCGAATAAGAACAGTCCCTCATACCAAAGTGGTTTTCTTAGACACGTGTGTCAAGCTTTCGTCCCTGTGCAATACGATGAAAAGTGTTAGAATGAGAAACATTGAAGGAAATAACAAACAAATGAAATCAACAACAGAAGTCAGTCGTGCATTTGTGGTTTCAGCAGCAATTGACCTTACCACGTGGGAGATTATAGCTACCTGCGTGACATCCGAGTCCAAGAAAATCAACAATGTGGAATGACTTACTTGGATAATTGATCATTATACAGAAAGAATGAAGTAAGAACAGTCCCTTATACGAATGTGGTTTCCATAGACACGTGTGTCAAGCTTTCGTCCCTGTGCAATACGATGAAAACTGTACGAATGAGAAACATAGGAGGAAAAAACAAACAAATGAAATCAACAACAGAAGTCAGTCGTGCATTTGTGGTTACAGCAGCAATTGACATTACCACGTGGGAGATTCTAGCTACCTGCGTGACATCCGAGTCCAAGAAAATCAACAATGTGGAATGGCTTATTCGGATAATTGTTCATTAAACAAAAAGAAGGGAATAAGAACAGTCCCTTATACCAAAGTGGTTTCCTTAGACACGCGTGTCAAGCTTTCGTCCCTGTGCAATACGATGAAAAAAGTGTTAGAATGAGAAACATTGAAGAAAATAACAAACGAATAAAATCAACAACAGAAGTCAGTCGTGCATTTGTGGTTACAGCAGCAATTGACCTTACCACGTGGGAGATGATAGCTACCTGCGTGACATCCGAGTCCAAGAAAATCAACAATGTGGAATGGCCCACTTGGATAATTGTTGATCAAACAAAAAAAAGGGAATAAGAACAGTCCCTTATACCAAAGTGGTTTCCTAAGACACGCATGTCAAGCTTTCGTCCCTGTGCAATACGATGAAAAGTGTTAGAATGAGAATCATTGAAGAAAATAACAAACGAATGAAATCAACAACAGAAGTCAGTCGTGCATTTGTGATTACAGCAGCAATTGACCTTACCACGTGGGAGATTATAGCTACCTGCGTGACATCCGAGTCCAAGAAAATCAACAATGTGGAATGGCTTACTTGGATAATTGATCATTATACAAAAAGAAGGGAATAAGAACAGTCCCTTATACCAAAGTGGTTTCCTTAGACACGTGTGTCAAGCTTTCGTCCCTGTGCAATACGATGAGAAATGTTAGAATGAGAAACATTAAAGGAAATAACAAACAAATGAAATCAACAACAGAAGTCAGTCGTGCATTTGTGGTTACAGCAGCAATTGACCTTACCACGTAAAAGATAATAGCTACCTGCGTGTCATCCGAGTCCAAGAAAATCAACAATGTGGAATGACTTACTTGGATAATTGATCATTATACAGAAAGAAGGGAATAAGAACAGTCCCTTATACCAAAGTGGTTTCCTTAGACACGCGTGTCAAGCTTTCGTCCCTGTGCAATACGATGAAAAGTGTTAGAATGAGAATCATTGAAGAAAATAACAAACGAATGAAATCAACAACAGAAGTCAGTCGTGCATTTGTGGTTACAGCAGCAATTGACCTCACCACGTGGGAGATTATAGCTACCTGCGTGACATCCGAGTCCAAGAAAATCAACAATGTGGAATGGCTTACTTGGATAATTGTTCATTAAACAAAAAGAAGGGAATAAGAACAGTCCCTTATACCAAAGTGGTTTCCTTAGACACGCGTGTCAAGCTTTCGTCCCTGTGCAATACGATGAAAAGTGTTAGAATGAGAAACATTGAAGGAAATAACAAACAAATGAAATCAACATTAGAAGTCAGTCGTGCATTTGTGGTTACAGCAGCAATTGACCTTACCACGTGGGAGATTATAGCTACCTGCGTGACATCCGAGTCCAAGAAAATCAACAATGTGGAATGGCCTACTTGGATAATTGTTGATTAAACAAAAAAAAAAATAAGAACAGTCCCTTATACCAAAGTGGTTTCCTTAGACACGTGTGTCAAGCTTTCGTCCCTGTGCAATACGATGAAAAGTGTTAGAATGAGAAACATAGAAGGAAATAACAAACAAATGAAATCAACAACAGAAGTCAGTCGTGCATTTGTGGTTACAGCAGCAATTGACCTTACCACGTGGGAGCTTATAGCTACCTGCGTGATATCCGAGTGCAAGAAAATCAACAATGTGGAATGGCTTACTTGGATAATTAATTGTTGATTGAACAAAAAGAAGCGAATAAGAACAGTCCCTCATACCAAAGTGGTTTTCTTAGACACGTGTGTCAAGCTTTCGTCCCTGTGCAATACGATGAAAAGTGTTAGAATGAGAAACATTGAAGGAAATAACAAACAAATGAAATCAACAACAGAAGTCAGTCGTGCATTTGTGGTTTCAGCAGCAATTGACCTTACCACGTGGGAGATTATAGCTACCTGCGTGACATCCGAGTCCAAGAAAATCAACAATGTGGAATGACTTACTTGGATAATTGATCATTATACAGAAAGAATGAAGTAAGAACAGTCCCTTATACGAATGTGGTTTCCATAGACACGTGTGTCAAGCTTTCGTCCCTGTGCAATACGATGAAAACTGTAAGAATGAGAAACATAGGAGGAAAAAACAAACAAATGAAATCAACAACAGAAGTCACTCGTGCATTTGTGGTTACAGCAGCAATTGACATTACCACGTGGGAGATTCTAGCTACCTGCATGACATCCGAGTCCAAGAAAATCAACAATGTGGAATGGCTTATTCGGATAATTGTTCATTAAACAAAAAGAAGGGAATAAGAACAGTCCCTTATACCAAAGTGGTTTCCTTAGACACGCGTGTCAAGCTTTCGTCCCTGTGCAATACGATGAAAAAAGTGTTAGAATGAGAAACATTGAAGAAAATAACAAACGAATAAAATCAACAACAGAAGTCAGTCGTGCATTTGTGGTTACAGCAGCAATTGACCTTACCACGTGGGAGATGATAGCTACCTGCGTGACATCCGAGTCCAAGAAAATCAACAATGTGGAATGGCCCACTTGGATAATTGTTGATCAAACAAAAAATAAATAAATAAATAAGAATAAGAACAGTCCCTTATACCAAAGTGGTTTCCTAAGACACGCATGTCAAGCTTTCGTCCCTGTGCAATACGATGAAAAGTGTTAGAATGAGAAACATTGAAGAAAATAACAAACGAATGAAATCAACATTAGAAGTCAGTCGTGCATTTGTGGTTACAGCAGCAATTGACCTTACCACGTGGGAGATTATAGCTACCTGCGTGACATCCGAGTCCAAGAAAATCAACAATGTGGAATGGCCTACTTGGATAATTGATCATTATACAGAAAGAAGGGAATAAGAACAGTCCCTTATACCAATGTGGTTTCCATAGACACGTGTGTCAAGCTTTCGTCCCTGTGCAATACGATGAGAAGTGTTAGAATGGGAAACATTGAAGGAAATAACAAACAAATCAAATCAACAACAGAAGTCAGTCGTGCATTTGTGATTACAGCAGCAATTGACCTTACCACGTGGGAGATTATAGCTACCTGCGTGACATCCGAGTCCAAGAAAATCAACAATGTGGAATGGCTTAATTGGATAATTGATCATTATACAGAAAGAATGGAGTAAGAACAGTCCCTTATACCAATGTGGTTTCCGTAGACACGTGTGTCAAGCTTTCGTCCCTGTGCATTACGATGAAAAGTGTTAGAATGAGAAACATTGAAGAAAATAACAAACGAATGAAATCAACAACAGAAGTCAGTCGTGCATTTGTGGTTACAGCAGCAATTGACCTTACCACGTGGGAGATAATAGCTACCTGCGTGACATCCGAGTCCAAGAAAATCAACAATGTGGAATGGCTTACTTGGATAATTGATCATTATACAGAAAGAAGGGAATAAGAACAGTCCCTTATACCAAAGTGGTTTCCTTAGACACGCGTGTCAAGCTTTCGTCCCTGTGCAATACGATGAAAAGTGTTAGAATGAGAATCATTGAAGAAAATAACAAACGAATGAAATCAACAACAGAAGTCAGTCGTGCATTTGTGATTACAGCAGCAATTGACCTTACCACGTGGGAGATTATAGCTACCTGCGTGACATCCGAGTCCAAGAAAATCAACAATGTGGAATGGCTTACTTGGATAATTGATCATTATACAAAAAGAAAGGAATAAGAACAGTCCCTTATACCAAAGTGGTTTCCTTAGACACGTGTGTCAAGCTTTCGTCCCTGTGCAATACGATGAGAAATGTTAGAATGAGAAACATTAAAGGAAATAACAAACAAATGAAATCAACAACAGAAGTCAGTCGTGCATTTGTGGTTACAGCAGCAATTGACCTTACCACGTAAAAGATAATAGCTACCTGCGTGTCATCCGAGTCCAAGAAAATCAACAATGTGGAATGACTTACTTGGATAATTGATCATTATACAGAAAGAAGGGAATAAGAACAGTCCCTTATACCAAAGTGGTTTCCTTAGACACGCGTGTCGAGCTTTCGTCCCTGTGCAATACGATGAAAAGTGTTAGAATGAGAATCATTGAAGAAAATAACAAACGAATGAAATCAACAACAGAAGTCAGTCGTGCATTTGTGGTTACAGCAGCAATTGACCTCACCACGTGGGAGATTATAGCTACCTGCGTGACATCCGAGTCCAAGAAAATCAACAATGTGGAATGGCTTACTTGGATAATTGTTCATTAAACAAAAAGAAGGGAATAAGAACAGTCCCTTATACCAAAGTGGTTTCCTTAGACACGCGTGTCAAGCTTTCGTCCCTGTGCAATACGATGAAAAGTGTTAGAATGAGAAACATTGAAGGAAATAACAAACAAATGAAATCAACATTAGAAGTCAGTCGTGCATTTGTGGTTACAGGAGCAATTGACCTTACCACGTGGGAGATTATAGCTACCTGCGTGACATCCGAGCCCAAGAAAATCAACAATGTGGAATGGCCTACTTGGATAATTGTTGATTAAACAAAAAAAAAATAAGAACAGTCCCTTATACCAAAGTGGTTTCCTTAGACACGTGTGTCAAGCTTTCGTCCCTGTGCAATACGATGAAAAGTGTTAGAATGAGAAACATAGAAGGAAATAACAAACAAATGAAATCAACAACAGAAGTCAGTCGTGCATTTGTGGTTACAGCAGCAATTGACCTTACCACGTGGGAGCTTATAGCTACCTGCGTGACATCCGAGTCCAAGAAAATCAACAATGTGGAATGGCTTACTTGGATAATTGTTGATTGAACAAAAAGAAGCGAATAAGAACAGTCCCTCATACCAAAGTGGTTCTCTTAGACACGTGTGTCAAGCTTTCGTCCCTGTGCAATACGATGAAAAGTGTTAGAATGAGAAACATTGAAGGAAATAACAAACAAATGAAATCAACAACAGAAGTCAGTCGTGCATTTGTGGTTTCAGCAGCAATTGACCTTACCACGTGGGAGATTATAGCTACCTGCGTGACATCCGAGTCCAAGAAAATCAACAATGTGGAATGACTTACTTGGATAATTGATCATTATACAGAAAGAATGAAGTAAGAACAGTCCCTTATACGAATGTGGTTTCCATAGACACGTGTGTCAAGCTTTCGTCCCTGTGCAATACGATGAAAACTGTAAGAATGAGAAACATAGGAGGAAAAAACAAACAAATGAAATCAACAACAGAAGTCAGTCGTGCATTTGTGGTTACAGCAGCAATTGACATTACCACGTGGGAGATTCTAGCTACCTGCGTGACATCCGAGTCCAAGAAAATCAACAATGTGGAATGGCTTATTCGGATAATTGTTCATTAAACAAAAAGAAGGGAATAAGAACAGTCCCTTATACCAAAGTGGTTTCCTTAGACACGCGTGTCAAGCTTTCGTCCCTGTGCAATACGATGAAAAAAGTGTTAGAATGAGAAACATTGAAGAAAATAACAAACGAATAAAATCAGCAACAGAAGTCAGTCGTGCATTTGTGGTTACAGCAGCAATTGACCTTACCACGTGGGAGATGATAGCTACCTGCGTGACATCCGAGTCCAAGAAAACCAACAATGTGGAATGGCCCACTTGGATAATTGTTGATCAAACAAAAAAAAGGGAATAAGAACAGTCCCTTATACCAAAGTGGTTTCTTAAGACACGCATGTCAAGCTTTCGTCCCTGTGCAATACGATGAAAAGTGTTAGAATGAGAAACATTGAAGAAAATAACAAACGAATGAAATCAACATTAGAAGTCAGTCGTGCATTTGTGGTTACAGCAGCAATTGACCTTACCACGTGGGAGATTATAGCTACCTGCGTGACATCCGAGTCCAAGAAAATCAACAATGTGGAATGGCCTACTTGGATAATTGTTGATTAAACAAAAAAAAGTGGTTTCCTTAGACACGCGTGTCAAGCTTTCGTCCCTGTGCAATACGATGAAAAGTGTTAGAATGAGAAACATAGAAGGAAATAACAAACAAATGAAATCAACAACAGAAGTCAGTCGTGCATTTGTGGTTACAGCAGCAATTGACCTTACCACGTGGGAGATTATAGCTACCTGCGTGTCATCCGAGTCCAAGAAAATCAACAATGTGGAATGGCTTAATTGGATAATTGATCATTATACAGAAAGAAGGGAATAAGAACAGTCTCTTATACCAAAGTGGTTTCCTTAGACACGTGTGTCAAGCTTTCGTCCCTGTGCAATACGATGAGAAATGTTAGAATGAGAAACATTAAAGGAAATAACAAACAAATGAAATCAACAACAGAAGTCAGTCGTGCATTTGTGGTTACAGCAGCAATTGACCTTACCACGTAAAAGATAATAGCTACCTGCGTGTCATCCGAGTCCAAGAAAATCAACAATGTGGAATGGCTTACTTGGATAATTGATCATTATACAGAAAGAAGGGAATAAGAACAGTCCCTTATACCAATGTGGTTTCCATAGACACGTGTGTCAAGCTTTCGTCCCTGTGCAATACGATGAGAAGTGTTAGAATGGGAAACATTGAAGGAAATAACAAACAAATCAAATCAACAACAGAAGTCAGTCGTGCATTTGTGATTACAGCAGCAATTGACCTTACCACGTGGGAGATTATAGCTACCTGCGTGACATCCGAGTCCAAGAAAATCAACAATGTGGAATGGCTTAATTGGATAATTGATCATTATACAGAAAGAATGGAGTGAGAACAGTCCCTTATACCAATGTGGTTTCCGTAGACACGTGTGTCAAGCTTTCGTCCCTGTGCATTACGATGAAAAGTGTTAGAATGAGAAACATTGAAGAAAATAACAAACGAATGAAATCAACAACAGAAGTCAGTCGTGCATTTGTGGTTACAGCAGCAATTGACCTTACTGCGTGACATCCTAGTCCAAGAAAATCAACAATGTGGAATGGCTTACTTGGATAATTGTTCATCAAAAAAAAAAAAGGGAAGAAGAGCAGTCCCTCATACCAAAGTGGTTTCCTTCGACACGTGTGTCAAGCTTTCGTCACTGTGCAATACGATGAAAAGTGTTAGAATGAGAAACATTGAAGAAAATAACAAACGAATGAAATCAACAACAGAAGTCAGTCGTGCATTCGTGGTTACAGCAGCAATTGACCTTACCACGTGGGAGATTACAGCTACCTGCGTGACATCCGAGCCCAAGAAAATCAACAATGTGGAACGGCTTACTTGGATAATTGTTCATTAAACAAAAAGAAGGGAATAAGAACAGTCCCTTATACCAAAGTGGTTTCCTTAGACACGCGTGTCAAGCTTTCGTCCCTGTGCAATACGATGAAAAGTGCTGGAATGAGAATCATTGAAGAAAATAACAAACGAATGAAATCAACAACAGAAGTCAGTCGTGCATTTGTGGTTACAGCAGCAATTGACCTCACCACGTGGGAGATTATAGCTACCTGCGTGACATCCGAGTCCAAGAAAATCAACAATGTGGAATTGCTTACTTGGATAATTCTTCAATAAACAAAAAGAAGGGAATAAGAACAGTCCCTTATACCAAAGTGGTTTCCTTAGACACGCGTGTCAAGCTTTCGTCCCTGTGCAATACGATGAAAAGTGTTAGAATGAGAAACATTAAAGGAAATAACAAACAAATGAAATCAACAACAGAAGTCAGTCGTGCATTTGTGGTTACAGCAGCAATTGACCTTACCACGTGGAAGATTATAGCTACCGGCGTGACATCCGAGTCCAAGAAAATCATCAATGTGGAATTGCTTACTTGGATAATTGTTCATTAAACAAAGAGAAGGGAATAAGAACAGTCCCTTATACCAAAGTGGTTTCCTTAGACACGCGTGTCAAGCTTTCGTCCCTGTGCAATACGATGAAAAGTGTTAGAATGAGAATCATTGAAGAAAATAACAAACGAATGAAATCAACAATAGAAGTCAGTCGTGCATTTGTGGTTACAGCAGCAATTGACCTCACCACGTGGGAGATTATAGCTACCTGCGTGACATCCGAGTCCAAGAAAATCAACAATGTGGAATGGCTTACTTGGATAATTGTTCATTAAACAAAAAGAAGGGAATAAGAACAGACCCTTATACCAAAGTGGTTTCCTTAGACACGCGTGTCAAGCTTTCGTCCCTGTGCAATACGATGAAAAGTGTTAGAATGAGAAACATTGAAGAAAATAACAAACGAATGAAATCAACAACAGAAGTCAGTCGTGCATTTGTGGTTACAGCAGCAATTGACCTTACCACGTAAAAGATAATAGCTACCTGCGTGTCATCCGAGTCCAAGAAAATCAACAATGTGGAATGGCTTACTTGGATAATTGATCATTATACAGAAAGAAGGGAATAAGAACAGTCCCTTATACCAATGTGGTTTCCATAGACACGTGTGTCAAGCTTTCGTCCCTGTGCAATACGATGAGAAATGTTAGAATGAGAAACATTAAAGGAAATAACAAACAAATGAAATCAACAACAGAAGTCAGTCGTGCATTTGTGGTTACAGCAGCAATTGACCTTACCACGTAAAAGATAATAGCTACCTGCGTGTCATCCGAGTCCAAGAAAATCAACAATGTGGAATGGCTTACTTGGATAATTGATCATTATACAGAAAGAAGGGAATAAGAACAGTCCCTTATACCAATGTGGTTTCCATAGACACGTGTGTCAAGCTTTCGTCCCTGTGCAATACGATGAGAAATGTTAGAATGAGAAACATTAAAGGAAATAACAAACAAATGAAATCAACAACAGAAGTCAGTCGTGCATTTGTGGTTACAGCAGCAATTGACCTTACCACGTGGGAGATTACAGCTACCTGCGTGACATCCGAGCCCAAGAAAATGAACAATGTGGAACGGCTTACTTGGATAATTGTTCATTAAACAAAAAGAAGGGAATAAGAACAGTCCCTTATACCAAAGTGGTTTCCTTAGACACGTGTGTCAAGCTTTCGTCCCTGTGCAATACGATGAGAAATGTTAGAATGAGAAACATTAAAGGAAATAACAAACAAATGAAATCAACAACAGAAGTCAGTCGTGCATTTGTGGTTACAGCAGCAATTGACCTTACCACGTAAAAGATAATAGCTACCTGCGTGTCATCCGAGTCCAAGAAAATCAACAATGTGGAATGGCTTACTTGGATAATTGATCATTATACAGAAAGAAGGGAATAAGAACAGTCCCTTATACCAATGTGGTTTCCATAGACACGTGTGTCAAGCTTTCGTCCCTGTGCAATACGATGAGAAGTGTTAGAATGAGAAACATTGAAGGAAATAACAAACAAATCAAATCAACAACAGAAGTCAGTCGTGCATTTGTGATTACAGCAGCAATTGACCTTACCACGTGGGAGATTATAGCTACCTGCGTGACATCCGAGTCCAAGAAAATCAACAATGTGGAATGGCTTACTTGGATAATTGATCATTATACAGAAAGAATGAAGTAAGAACAGTCCCTTATACCAATGTGGTTTCCATAGACACGTGTGTCAAGCTTTCGTCCCTGTGCATTACGATGAAAAGTGTTAGAATGAGAAACATTGAAGAAAATAACAAACGAATGAAATCAACAACAGAAGTCAGTCGTGCATTTGTGGTTACAGCAGCAATTGACCTCACCACGTGGGAGATTATAGCTACCTGCGTGACATCCGAGTCCAAGAAAATCAACAATGTGGAATGGCTTACTTGGATAATTGATCATTATACAGAAAGAATGAAGTAAGAACATTCCCTTATACCAATGTGGTTTCCTTAGACACGCGTGTCAAGCTTTCGTCCCTGTGCAATACGATGAAAAGTGTTAGAATGAGAATCATTGAAGAAAATAACAAACGAATGAAATCAACAACAGAAGTCAGTCGTGCATTCGTGGTTACAGCAGCAATTGACCTTACCACGTGGGAGATTACAGCTACCTGCGTGACATCCGAGCCCAAGAAAATCAACAATGTGGAACGGCTTACTTGGATAATTGTTCATTAAACAAAAAGAAGGGAATAAGAACAGTCCCTTATACCAAAGTGGTTTCCTTAGACACGCGTGTCAAGCTTTCGTCCCTGTGCAATACGATGAAAAGTGTTAGAATGAGAATCATTGAAGAAAATAACAAACGAATGAAATCAACAACAGAAGTCAGTCGTGCATTTGTGGTTACAGCAGCAATTGACCTCACCACGTGGGAGATTATAGCTACCTGCGTGACATCCGAGTCCAAGAAAATCATCAATGTGGAATGGCTCACTTGGATAATTGTTCATTAAACAAAAAGAAGGGAATAAGAACAGTCCCTTATACCAAAGCGGTTTCCTTAGACACGCGTGTCAAGCTTTCGTCCCTGTGCAATACGATGAAAAGTGTTAGAATGAGAATCATTGAAGAAAATAACAAACGAATGAAATCAACAACAGAAGTCAGTCGTGCATTCGTGGTTACAGCAGCAATTGACCTTACCACGTGGGAGATTACAGCTACCTGCGTGACATCCGAGCCCAAGATAATCAACAATGTGGAACGGCTTACTTGGATAATTGTTCATACTTACATATTTTCACTCATTGTTATTGATTTCAGTGCATCATTGTGAGTGAAGTTCTCTGATAGCCGTTTGAGGAGATTACAAAGTGGTGGGCAAGCAAGTAAGGCTTGTAATATTGAGTTTATATAACAAAAGTTACTTTTGTTTCGTAAACACCTGGATTTAAAACTGGTTTGCGTCCCAGCAATTTAATAGTTCTTGAGAAATTCTGAAAATTTAAAAATATTACTAACCATGATAGAAACTTGAATTTTCACTGATATCTGTAGGTGAAAACCAAAGCATTCCACTTTTCATCGAGTAAAATGGGTTCAAATAAGTAAAATAATTATCTACTGTAGATGTAAGCAAATTGTTAGTTGAAAGTAAGATGAATATATAAAAAAAGATATGGTTTTGAACTGACCTCCTAACATATGAGTGGCTGAATCTATTTTTTTGACTACTTTTGTATGTTTTAAAGGTGTTACATGTGAATCATTAATTTTATTGTCTATTTTCTCATTCGATATTGTTTTAACATCTTTATCAAATAGACTAGCCCATGATTTTTTTCATACATTTACTGTGGGCTCCTCAATTTTAGATTCATTTTTATTCGAGATGCTACTTTCAATTTTTTCAATTGTCCTATTGGAAATTGTATCATTTTTGATTATCTCTGTATTATCTCTTGCAATAATTTCAACTGTTTTTACAGCTGAACTAGGGGGAGTTGAAGGTTTCGAATGTTTTCCTGTCATCTCATTCTGGATAAAAGGTTTTGTAATTGATAATCCATTGTAATTGATTACAGATTTTCTACACTCATTTTCTGAAAAAGTTGATATTAGTTGATTCATTATTATATTACATATTTATATTGACCATGAATAATTCTTTCAAGATCTCTATACTTACTTGCAGAAATTTTTTGTTCAACTCTACAGGGTAATTTGTATTCACTAGAATTGGTAAATAATATATTATCTTCTTCTTCTAACTGAGTTAACTCCACGAAATGTAGATTCTGAAAAAAAAAATAACAATATAATAGTGGAAATCATTTTGGAAATTATAATATTTCTGTATATAGTATATCCAAAGTCCCTTGAAATAGTCTATAAAAACGCTTGGCCAGAGATAATTGCAAAACAGTCATAAACCAGTAAGGCGAAATTTATATCCCTCAGTGGAAGCAAAAGGCTGAATGATAATGATGTACAGAGTGATTCACCGCGATGGCTTATTGTTTATGGAAAACTAATAATAATTTTGTGCTGAAAATTTAATCAATTTCAGATTACTACCTTCTCATCTCAAACGGCACACCCAGTATATTAGTGCATTATCAGAATGCTTGGTTGATGATAATTTCAGCAATATGGCAATACTTGAGTATAAGCTGAACAGTTCATAAGTTGAAGAGATTCCTATAGATATCTAATGAAAAGTTTTTCGGAAAAATCTTTATTTTTTTATTCATTCAGTCAAATTTACGTAGATATAAAAAGAGAGGGGTCTCAAGCAAACTCTATACTTGAAGAGTTTTCGAGGAAAAACTTCAACTAAGAAAAACTGCAATTTCTCATTGAATGGAGTAGTCTATGACTTCCAGAAAACATGAAAAGAAACTAAAAAGTCGAAATTTCTTGAATTGTAATAAATTTTTCGTTAAGAAAGTTGAAAATTCATAAACCAATAAAAAAAAACAACTACATAAAATATAACTGGTATTTGGAAATATTCGAATAAATGAAAATATCCCTAAGCTAGTATTAAAAAAATTACCTCCATATTCAAGCAATTAACTATTTAAACATGAAACTTTCCACTAGAAATATCACTTCAACAACTGTTTATAAAGTAACTCTTTGAAGAATGTTCGCTAAACTGAGGTTACTTACAATTTGTCAACCCGGCATGGTTGACGAACATAGAATATTTTTCTTCTTCTTAACTATGTACAGATCGAGCCATATACCTTATATTAGGGGCAAGTTGCACCATTTGCCTGAACATTGGTTAAAATTTAAACATTGATTAATTTCTGATTTCTTTCGAGAAATCATAGAGTAATCAACGTTTAAATTTTTAATTAATGTTTAGGCAAATGGTGCAACTGGCCCTTTGTCTATTGGGTAAAATATAGAAGTGCGCGTGCGCCGCATATTTTTTTGTTCATTAAGACAATTTTACGTAGATATAAAAAGAGAGGGGTCTCAAGCAAATTCTATACTTAAGGAGATTTCGAGGAAAAACTTCAACTAAGGAAAACTGCAATTTCTCATTGAATGGAGTAGTCTATGACTTCCAGAAAACATGAAAACAAACTAAAAAGTCGAAATTTCATGAATTGTAATAAATTTTTTGTTATGATGGTTGAAAATCCATAAACCAATAAAAAAAAACTAACTACATGAAATATAACTGATATTTGAAAATATTCGAATAAATTAAAACAACCCTAAGCTAGTATTAAAAAAATTACCTCCATATTCAAACAATTTTCTATTCAAACATGAAACTTTCCACTAGAAATATCACTTCAACAACTGTTTATAAAGTAACTCTTGAAAGAATGTTCGCTAAACTGAGGTTACTTACAATTTGTCAACCCGGCATGGTTGACGAACATAGAATATTTTTCTTCTTCTTAACTATGTACAGGTCGAGCCATATACCTAATATTAGGGGCCAGTTGCACCATTTGCCTAAACATTGATTAAAATTCAAACATTGATTAATTTCTGATTTCTCTTGAGAAATCATAGAGTAATCAACGTTTAAATTTTTAATTAATGTTTAGGCAAATGGTGCAACTGGCCCTTAGTCTATTAGGTAGAATATAGAAGTGCGCGTGCGCCTCATATTAAATTTCAATAATAATAATAATAATTTTCAAACAGATAGGCATATGAGAAACATTGAAGAAAATAACAAACGAATGAAATCAATAACAGAAGTCAGTCGTGCATTTGTGGTTACAGCAGCAATTGACCTTACCACGTAAAAGATTATAGCTACCTGCGTGTCATCCGAGTCCAAGAAAATCAACAATGTGGAACGGCTTACTTGGATAATTGTTCATTAAACAAAAAGAAGGGAATAAAAACAGTCCCTTATACCAAAGTGGTTTCCTTAGACACGTGTGTCAAGCTTTCGTCCCTGTGCAATACGATGAAAAGTGTTAGAATGAGAAACATTGAAGAAAATAACAAACGAATGAAATCAACAACAGAAGTCAGTCGTGCATTTGTGGTTACAGCAGCAATTGACCTCACCACGTGGGCGATTATAGCTACCTGCGTGACATCCGAGTCCAAGAAAATCAACAATGTGGAATGGCTTGGATAATTGTTCATTAAACAAAAAGAAGGGAATAAGAACAGTCCCTTATACCAAAGTGGTTTCCTTAGACACGCGTGTCAAGCTTTCGTCCCTGTGCAATACGATATAAGGTGTTAGAATGAGAAACATTGAAGAAAATAACAAACGAATGAAATCAATAACAGAAGTCATTCGTGCATTTGTGGTTACAGCAGCAATTGACCTTACCACGTAAAAGATTATAGCTACCTGCGTGTCATCCGAGTCCAAGAAAATCAACAATGTGGAACGGCTTACTTGGATAATTGTTCATTAAACAAAAAGAAGGGAATAAGAACAGTCCCTTATACCAAAGTGGTTTCCTTAGACACGTGTGTCAAGCTTTCGTCCCTGTGCAATACGATGAAAAGTGTTAGAATGAGAAACATTGAAGGAAATAACAAACAAATCAAATCAACAACAGAAGTCAGTCGTGCATTTGTGGTTACAGCAGCAATTGACCTTACCACGTTAAAGATTATAGCTACCTGCGTGTCATCCGAGTCCAAGAAAATCAATAATGTGGAATGGCTTACTTGGATAATTGATCATCATACAGAAAGAAGGGAATAAGAACAGTCCCTTATACCAATGTGGTTTCCTTAGACACGTGTGTCAAGCTTTCGTCCCTGTGCAATACGATGAGAAGTGTTAGAATGAGAAACATTGAAGAAAATGACAAACGAATGAAATCAACAACAGAAGTCAGTCGTGCATTCGTGGTTACAGCAGCAATTGACCTTACCACGTGGGAGATTACAGCTACCTGCGTGACATCCGAGTCCAAGAAAATCAACAATGTGGAATGGCTTACTTGGATAATTGTTGATTGAACAAAAAGAAGGGAATAAGAACAGTCCCTTATACCAAAGTGGTTTCCTTAGACACGTGTGTCAAGCTTTCGTCCCTGTGCAATACGATGAAAAGTGTTAGAATGAGGAACATTGAAGGAAATAACAAACAAATGAAATCAACAACAGAAGTCAGCCGTCCAATTGTGGTTACAGCAGCAATTGACCTTACCACGTGGGAGATTAAAGCTACCGGCGTGACATCCGAGTCCAAGAAAATCAACAATGTGGAATGGCTTACTTGGATAATTGTTGATTGAACAAAAAGAAGGGAATAAGAACAGTCCCTTATACCAAAGTGGTTTCCTTAGACACGTGTGTCAAGCTTTCGTCCCTGTGCAATACGATGAAAAGTGTTAGAATGAGAAACATTGAAGCAAATAACAAACAAATGAAATCAACAACAGAAGTCAGTCGTGCATTTGTGGTTACAGCAGCAATTGACCTTACCACGTGGGAGATTAAAGCTACCGGCGTGACATCCGAGTCCAAGAAAATCAACAATGTGGAATGGCTTACTTGGATAATTGTTGATTGAACAAAAAGAAGGGAATAAGAACAGTCCCTTATACCAAAGTGGTTTCCTTAGACACGTGTGTCAAGCTTTCGTCCCTGTGCAATACGATGAAAAGTGTTAGAATGAGAATAATTGAAGAAAATAACAAACGAATGAAATCAACAACAGAAGTCAGTCGTGCATTTGTGGTTACAGCAGCAATTGACCTCACCACGTGGGAGATTATAGCTACCTGCGTGACATCCGAGTCCAAGAAAATCAACAATGTGGAATGGCTTGGATAATTGTTCATTAAACAAAAAGAAGGGAATAAGAACAGTCCCTTATACCAAAGTGGTTTCCTTAGACACGCGTGTCAAGCTTTCGTCCCTGTGCAATACGATATAAAGTGTTAGAATGAGAAACATTGAAGAAAATAACAAACGAATGAAATCAATAACAGAAGTCAGTCGTGCATTTGTGGTTACAGCAGCAATTGACCTTACCACGTAAAAGATTATAGCTACCTGCGTGTCATCCGAGTCCAAGAAAATCAACAATGTGGAACGGCTTACTTGGATAATTGTTCATTAAACAAAAAGAAGGGAATAAGAACAGTCCCTTATACCAAAGTGGTTTCCTTAGACACGTGTGTCAAGCTTTCGTCCCTGTGCAATACGATGAAAAGTGTTAGAATGAGAAACATTGAAGAAAATAACAAACGAATGAAATCAACAACAGAAGTCAGTCGTGCATTTGTGGTTACAGCAGCAATTGACCTTACCACGTTAAAGATTATAGCTACCCGCGTGTCATCCGAGTCCAAGAAAATCAATAATGTGGAATGGCTTACTTGGATAATTGATCATCATACAGAAAGAAGGGAATAAGAACAGTCCCTTATACCAATGTGGTTTCCTTAGACACGTGTGTCAAGCTTTCGTCCCTGTGCAATACGATGAGAAGTGTTAGAATGAGAAACATTGAAGAAAATAACAAACGAATGAAATCAACAACAGAAGTCAGTCGTGCATTCGTGGTTACAGCAGCAATTGACCTTACCACGTGGGAGATTACAGCTACCTGCGTGACATCCGAGTCCAAGAAAATCAACAATGTGGAATGACTTACTTGGATAATTGATCATTATACAGAAAGAATGAAGTAAGAACAGTCCCTTATACCAAAGTGGTTTCCTTAGACACGTGTGTCAAGCTTTCGTCCCTGTGCAATACGATGAGAAGTGTTAGAATGAGGAACATTGAAGGAAATAACAAACAAATGAAATCAACAACAGAAGTCAGCCGTCCAATTGTGGTTACAGCAGCAATTGACCTTACCACGTGGGAGATTATAGCTACCCGCGTGTCATCCGAGTCCAAGAAAATCAACAATGTGGAATGGCTTACTTGGATAATTGTTCATTAAACAAAAAGAAAGGAAATAAGAACATTCCCTTATACCAAAGTGGTTTCCTTAGGCACGTGTGTCAAGCTTTCGTCCCTGTGCAATACGATGAAAAGTGTTAGAATGAGAATCATAGAATGAAATAACAAACAAATGAAATCAACAACCGAAGTCAGTCGTGCATTTGTGGTTTCAGCAGCAATTGACCTTACCACGTGGGAGATTATAGCTACCTGCGTGACATCCGAGTTCAAGAAAATCAACAATGTGGAATGACTTACTTGGATAATTGATCATTATACAGAAAGAATGAAGTAAGAACAGTCCCTTATACGAATGTGGTTTCCATAGACACGTGTGTCAAGCTTTCGTCCCTGTGCAATACAATGAAAAGTGTTAGAATGAGAAACATAGAAGGAAAAAACAAACAAATGAAATCAACAACAGAAGTCAGTCGTGCATTTGTGGTTACAGCAGCAATTGACATTACCACGTGGGAGATTCTAGCTACCTGCGTGACATCCGAGTCCAAGAAAATCAACAATGTGGAATGGCTTATTCGGATAATTGTTCATTAAACAAAAAGAAGGGAATAAGAACAGTCCCTTATACCAAAGTGGTTTCCTTAGACACGCGTGTCAAGCTTTCGTCCCTGTGCAATACGATGGAAAGTGTTAGAATGAGAAACATTGAAGAAAATAACAAACGAATGAAATCAACAACAGAAGTCAGTCGTGCATTTGTGGTTACAGCAGCAATTGACCTTACCACGTAAAAGATTATAGCTACCTGCGTGTCATCCGAGTCCAAGAAAATCAATAATGTGGAATGGCTTACTTGGATAATTGATCATCATACAGAAAGAAGGGAATAAGAACAGTCCCTTATACCAATGTGGTTTCCTTAGACACGTGTGTCAATATTTCGTCCCTGTGCAATACGATGAGAAGTGTTAGAATGAGAAACATTGAAGGAAATAACAAACAAATCAAATCAACAACAGAAGTCAGTCGTGCATTTGTGATAACAGCAGCAATTGACCTTACCACGTGGGAGATTATAGATACCTGCGTGACATCCGAGTCCAAGAAAATCAACAATGTGGAATGACTTACTTGGATAATTGATCATTATACAGAAAGAATGAAGTAAGAACAGTCCCTTATACCAAAGTGGTTTCCTTAGACACGTGTGTCAAGCTTTCGTCCCTGTGCAATACGATGAGAAGTGTTAGAATGAGGAACATTGAAGGAAATAACAAACAAATGAAATCAACAACAGAAGTCAGCCGTCCAATTGTGGTTACAGCAGCAATTGACCTTACCACGTGGGAGATTATAGCTACCCGCGTGTCATCCGAGTCCAAGAAAATCAACAATGTGGAATGGCTTACTTGGATAATTGTTCATTAAACAAAAAGAAAGGAAATAAGAACATTCCCTTATACCAAAGTGGTTTCCTTAGGCACGTGTGTCAAGCTTTCGTCCCTGTGCAATACGATGAAAAGTGTTAGAATGAGAATCATAGAATGAAATAACAAACAAATGAAATCAACAACCGAAGTCAGTCGTGCATTTGTGGTTTCAGCAGCAATTGACCTTACCACGTGGGAGATTATAGCTACCTGCGTGACATCCGAGTTCAAGAAAATCAACAATGTGGAATGACTTACTTGGATAATTGATCATTATACAGAAAGAATGAAGTAAGAACAGTCCCTTTTACGAATGTGGTTTCCATAGACACGTGTGTCAAGCTTTCGTCCCTGTGCAATACGATGAAAAGTGTAAGAATGAGAAATATAGAAGGAAAAAACAAACAAATGAAATCAACAACAGAAGTCAGTCGTGCATTTGTGGTTACAGCAGCAATTGACATTACCACGTGGGAGATTCTAGCTACCTGCGTGACATCCGAGTCCAAGAAAATCAACAATGTGGAATGGCTTATTCGGATAATTGTTCATTAAACAAAAAGAAGGGAATAAGAACAGTCCCTTATACCAAAGTGGTTTCCTTAGACACGCGTGTCAAGCTTTCGTCCCTGTGCAATACGATGAAAAGTGTTAGAATGAGAAACATTGAAGAAAATAACAAACGAATGAAATCAACATTAGAAGTCAGTCGTGCATTTGTGGTTACAGCAGCAATTGACCTTACCACGTGGGAGATTATAGCTACCTGCGTGACATCCGAGTCCAAGAAAATCAACAATGTGGAATGGCCTACTTGGATAATTGTTGATTAAACAAAAAAAAGTGGTTTCCTTAGACACGCGTGTCAAGCTTTCGTCCCTGTGCAATACGATGAAAAGTGTTAGAATGAGAAACATAGAAGGAAATAACAAACAAATGAAATCAACAACAGAAGTCAGTCGTGCATTTGTGGTTACAGTAGCAATTGACCTTACCACGTGGGAGATTATAGCTACCTGCGTGTCATCCGAGTTCAAGAAAATCAACAATGTGGAATGGCTCACTTGGATAATTGTTGATTAAACAAAAAAAAGGGAATAAGAACAGTCCCTCATACCAAAGTGGTTTTCTCAGACATGTGTGTCAAGCTTTCGTCCCTGTGCAATACGATGAAAAGTGTTAGAATGAGAAACATAGAAGGAAATAACAAACAAATGAAATCAACAACAGAAGTCAGTCGTGCATTTGTGGTTACAGCAGCAATTGACCTTTCCACGTGGGAGATTATAGATAGCTGCGTGACATCCTAGTCCAAGAAAATCAACAATGTGGAATGGCTTACTTGGATAATTGTTCATCAAAAAGAAAAAAGGGAAGAAGAGCAGTCCCTCATACCAAAGTGGTTTCCTTAGACACGTGTGTCAAGCTTTCGTCACTGTGCAATACGATGAAAAGTGTTAGAATGAGAAACATTGAAGAAAATAACAAACGAATGAAATCAACAACAGAAGTCAGTCGTGCATTCGTGGTTACAGCAGCAATTGACCTTACCACGTGGGAGATTACAGCTACCTGCGTGACATCCGAGCCCAAGAAAATCAACAATGTGGAACGGCTTACTTGGATAATTGTTCATTAAACAAAAAGAAGGAAATAAGAACAGTCCCTTATACCAAAGTGGTTTCCTTAGACACGCGTGTCAAGCTTTCGTCCCTGTGCAATACGATGAAAAGTGTTAGAATGAGAATCATAGAATGAAATAACAAACAAATGAAATCAACAACCGAAGTCAGTCGTGCATTTGTGGTTTCAGCAGCAATTGACCTTACCACGTGGGAGATTATAGCTACCGGCGTGACATCCGAGTCCAAGAAAATCAACAATGTGGAATGGCTTACTTGGATAATTGTTGATTGAACAAAAAGAAGGGAATAAGAACAGTCCCTTATACCAAAGTGGTTTCCTTAGACACGTGTGTCAAGCTTTCGTCCCTGTGCAATACGATGAAAAGTGTTAGAATGAGAAACATTGAAGAAAATAACAAACGAATGAAATCAACAACAGAAGTCAGTCGTGCATTTGTGGTTACAGCAGCAATTGACCTCACCACGTGGGAGATTATAGCTACCTGCGTGTCATCCGAGTCCAAGAAAATCAACAATGTGGAATGGCTTACTTGGATAATTGATCATTATACAGAAAGAAGGGAATAAGAACAGTCCCTTATACCAATGTGGTTTCCATAGACACGTGTGTCAAGCTTTCGTCCCTGTGCAATACGATGAGAAGTGTTAGAATGGGAAACATTGAAGGAAATAACAAACAAATCAAATCAACAACAGAAGTCAGTCGTGCATTTGTGATTACAGCAGCAATTGACCTTATCACGTGGGAGATTATAGCTACCTGCGTGACATCCGAGTCCAAGAAAATCAACAATGTGGAATGGCTTACTTGGATAATTGATCATTATACAGAAAGAAGGGAATAAGAACAGTCCCTTATACCAAAGTGGTTTCCTTAGACACGCGTGTCAAGCTTTCGTCCCTGTGCAATACGATGAAAAGTGTTAGAATGAGAATCATTGAAGAAAATAACAAACGAATGAAATCAACAACAGAAGTCAGTCGTGCATTTGTGATTACAGCAGCAATTGACCTTACCACGTGGGAGATTATAGCTACCTGCGTGACATCCGAGTCCAAGAAAATCAACAATGTGGAATGGCTTACTTGGATAATTGATCATTATACAAAAAGAAGGGAATAAGAACAGTCCCTTATACCAAAGTGGTTTCCTTAGACACGTGTGTCAAGCTTTCGTCCCTGTGCAATACGATGAGAAATGTTAGAATGAGAAACATTAAAGGAAATAACAAACAAATGAAATCAACAACAGAAGTCAGTCGTGCATTTGTGGTTACAGCAGCAATTGACCTTACCACGTAAAAGATAATAGCTACCTGCGTGTCATCCGAGTCCAAGAAAATCAACAATGTGGAATGGCTTAATTGGATAATTGATCATTATACAGAAAGAATGGAGTAAGAACAGTCCCTTATACCAATGTGGTTTCCGTAGACACGTGTGTCAAGCTTTCGTCCCTGTGCATTACGATGAAAAGTGTTAGAATGAGAAACATTGAAGAAAATAACAAACGAATGAAATCAACAACAGAAGTCAGTCGTGCATTTGTGGTTACAGCAGCAATTGACCTTACCACGTGGGAGATAATAGCTACCTGCGTGACATCCGAGTCCAAGAAAATCAACAATGTGGAATGGCTTACTTGGATAATTGATCATTATACAGAAAGAAGGGAATAAGAACAGTCCCTTATACCAAAGTGGTTTCCTTAGACACGCGTGTCAAGCTTTCGTCCCTGTGCAATACGATGAAAAGTGTTAGAATGAGAATCATTGAAGAAAATAACAAACGAATGAAATCAACAACAGAAGTCAGTCGTGCATTTGTGATTACAGCAGCAATTGACCTTACCACGTGGGAGATTATAGCTACCTGCGTGACATCCGAGTCCAAGAAAATCAACAATGTGGAATGGCTTACTTGGATAATTGATCATTATACAAAAAGAAGGGAATAAGAACAGTCCCTTATACCAAAGTGGTTTCCTTAGACACGTGTGTCAAGCTTTCGTCCCTGTGCAATACGATGAGAAATGTTAGAATGAGAAACATTAAAGGAAATAACAAACAAATGAAATCAACAACAGAAGTCAGTCGTGCATTTGTGGTTACAGCAGCAATTGACCTTACCACGTAAAAGATAATAGCTACCTGCGTGTCATCCGAGTCCAAGAAAATCAACAATGTGGAATGACTTACTTGGATAATTGATCATTATACAGAAAGAAGGGAATAAGAACAGTCCCTTATACCAAAGTGGTTTCCTTAGACACGCGTGTCAAGCTTTCGTCCCTGTGCAATACGATGAAAAGTGTTAGAATGAGAATCATTGAAGAAAATAACAAACGAATGAAATCAACAACAGAAGTCAGTCGTGCATTTGTGGTTACAGCAGCAAGTGACCTCACCACGTGGGAGATTATAGCTACCTGCGTGACATCCGAGTCCAAGAAAATCAACAATGTGGAATGGCTTACTTGGATAATTGTTCATTAAACAAAAAGAAGGGAATAAGAACAGTCCCTTATACCAAAGTGGTTTCCTTAGACACGCATGTCAAGCTTTCGTCCCTGTGCAATACGATGAAAAGTGTTAGAATGAGAAACATTGAAGGAAATAACAAACAAATGAAATCAACATTAGAAGTCAGTCGTGCATTTGTGGTTACAGCAGCAATTGACCTTACCACGTGGGAGATTATAGCTACCTGCGTGACATCCGAGTCCAAGAAAATCAACAATGTGGAATGGCCTACTTGGATAATTGTTGATTAAACAAAAAAAAATAAGAACAGTCCCTTATACCAAAGTGGTTTCCTTAGACACGTGTGTCAAGCTTTCGTCCCTGTGCAATACGATGAAAAGTGTTAGAATGAGAAACATAGAAGGAAATAACAAACAAATGAAATCAACAACAGAAGTCAGTCGTGCATTTGTGGTTACAGCAGCAATTGACCTTACCACGTGGGAGCTTATAGCTACCTGCGTGACATCCGAGTCCAAGAAAATCAACAATGTGGAATGGCTTACTTGGATAATTGTTGATTGAACAAAAAGAAGCGAATAAGAACAGTCCCTCATACCAAAGTGGTTTTCTTAGACACGTGTGTCAAGCTTTCGTCCCTGTGCAATACGATGAAAAGTGTTAGAATGAGAAACATTGAAGGAAATAACAAACAAATGAAATCAACAACAGAAGTCAGTCGTGCATTTGTGGTTTCAGCAGCAATTGACCTTACCACGTGGGAGATTATAGCTACCTGCGTGACATCCGAGTCCAAGAAAATCAACAATGTGGAATGACTTACTTGGATAATTGATCATTATACAGAAAGAAGGGAATAAGAACAGTCCCTTATACCAAAGTGGTTTCCTTAGACACGTGTGTCAAGCTTTCGTCCCTGTGCAATACGATGAGAAATGTTAGAATGAGAAACATTAAAGGAAATAACAAACAAATGAAATCAACAACAGAAGTCAGTCGTGCATTTGTGGTTACAGCAGCAATTGACCTTACCACGTAAAAGATAATAGCTACCTGCGTGTCATCCGAGTCCAAGAAAATCAACAATGTGGAATGACTTACTTGGATAATTGATCATTATACAGAAAGAAGGGAATAAGAACAGTCCCTTATACCAAAGTGGTTTCCTTAGACACGCGTGTCAAGCTTTCGTCCCTGTGCAATACGATGAAAAGTGTTAGAATGAGAATCATTGAAGAAAATAACAAACGAATGAAATCAACAACAGAAGTCAGTCGTGCATTTGTGGTTACAGCAGCAAGTGACCTCACCACGTGGGAGATTATAGCTACCTGCGTGACATCCGAGTCCAAGAAAATCAACAATGTGGAATGGCTTACTTGGATAATTGTTCATTAAACAAAAAGAAGGGAATAAGAACAGTCCCTTATACCAAAGTGGTTTCCTTAGACACGCATGTCAAGCTTTCGTCCCTGTGCAATACGATGAAAAGTGTTAGAATGAGAAACATTGAAGGAAATAACAAACAAATGAAATCAACATTAGAAGTCAGTCGTGCATTTGTGGTTACAGCAGCAATTGACCTTACCACGTGGGAGATTATAGCTACCTGCGTGACATCCGAGTCCAAGAAAATCAACAATGTGGAATGGCCTACTTGGATAATTGTTGATTAAACAAAAAAAAATAAGAACAGTCCCTTATACCAAAGTGGTTTCCTTAGACACGTGTGTCAAGCTTTCGTCCCTGTGCAATACGATGAAAAGTGTTAGAATGAGAAACATAGAAGGAAATAACAAACAAATGAAATCAACAACAGAAGTCAGTCGTGCATTTGTGGTTACAGCAGCAATTGACCTTACCACGTGGGAGCTTATAGCTACCTGCATGACATCCGAGTCCAAGAAAATCAACAATGTGGAATGGCTTACTTGGATAATTGTTGATTGAACAAAAAGAAGCGAATAAGAACAGTCCCTTATACGAATGTGGTTTCCATAGACACGTGTGTCAAGCTTTCGTCCCTGTGCAATACGATGAAAACTGTAAGAATGAGAAACATAGGAGGAAAAAACAAACAAATGAAATCAACAACAGAAGTCAGTCGTGCATTTGTGGTTACAGCAGCAATTGACATTACCACGTGGGAGATTCTAGCTACCTGCATGACATCCGAGTCCAAGAAAATCAACAATGTGGAATGGCTTATTCGGATAATTGTTCATTAAACAAAAAAAAGGGAATAAGAACAGTCCCTTATACCAAAGTGGTTTCCTTAGACACGCGTGTCAAGCTTTCGTCCCTGTGCAATACGATGAAAAAAGTGTTAGAATGAGAAACATTGAAGAAAATAACAAACGAATAAAATCAACAACAGAAGTCAGTCGTGCATTTGTGGTTACAGCAGCAATTGACCTTACCACGTGGGAGATGATAGCTACCTGCGTGACATCCGAGTCCAAGAAAATCAACAATGTGGAATGGCCCACTTGGATAATTGTTGATCAAACAAAAAAAAGGGAATAAGAACAGTCCCTTATACCAAAGTGGTTTCCTAAGACACGCATGTCAAGCTTTCGTCCCTGTGCAATACGATGAAAAGTGTTAGAATGAGAAACATTGAAGAAAATAACAAACGAATGAAATCAACATTAGAAGTCAGTCGTGCATTTGTGGTTACAGCAGCAATTGACCTTACCACGTGGGAGATTATAGCTACCTGCGTGAAATCCGAGTCCAAGAAAATCAACAATGTGGAATGGCCTACTTGGATAATTGATCATTATACAGAAAGAAGGGAATAAGAACAGTCCCTTATACCAATGTGGTTTCCATAGACACGTGTGTCAAGCTTTCGTCCCTGTGCAATACGATGAGAAGTGTTAGAATGAGAAACATTGAAGGAAATAACAAACAAATCAAATCAACAACAGAAGTCAGTCGTGCATTTGTGGTTACAGCAGCAATTGACCTTACCACGTGGGAGATAATAGCTACCTGCGTGACATCCGAGTCCAAGAAAATCAACAATGTGGAATGGCTTACTTGGATAATTGATCATTATACAGAAAGAAGGGAATAAGAACAGTCCCTTATACCAAAGTGGTTTCCTTAGACACGCGTGTCAAGCTTTCGTCCCTGTGCAATACGATGAAAAGTGTTAGAATGAGAATCATTGAAGAAAATAACAAACGAATGAAATCAACAACAGAAGTCAGTCGTGCATTTGTGATTACAGCAGCAATTGACCTTACCACGTGGGAGATTATAGCTACCTGCGTGACATCCGAGTCCAAGAAAATCAACAATGTGGAATGGCTTACTTGGATAATTGATCATTATACAGAAAGAAGGGAATAAGAACAGTCCCTTATACCAATGTGGTTTCCATAGACACGTGTGTCAAGCTTTCGTCCCTGTGCAATACGATGAAAAGTGTTAGAATGAGAAACATTGAAGAAAATAACAAACGAATGAAATCAACATTAGAAGTCAGTCGTGCATTTGTGGTTACAGCAGCAATTGACCTTACCACGTGGGAGATTATAGCTACCTGCGTGACATCCGAGTCCAAGAAAATCAACAATGTGGAATGGCCTACTTGGATAATTGTTGATTAAACAAAAAAAAGTGGTTTCCTTAGACACGCGTGTCAAGCTTTCGTCCCTGTGCAATACGATGAAAAGTGTTAGAATGAGAAACATAGAAGGAAATAACAAACAAATGAAATCAACAACAGAAGTCAGTCGTGCATTTGTGGTTACAGCAGCAATTGACCTTACCATGTGGGAGATTATAGCTACCTGCGTGTCATCCGAGTCCAAGAAAATCAACAATGTGGAATGGCTTACTTGGATAATTGATCATTATACAGAAAGAAGGGAATAAGAACAGTCCCTTATACCAAAGTGGTTTCCTCAGACACGTGTGTCAAGCTTTCGTCCCTGTGCAATACGATGAGAAATGTTAGAATGAGAAACATTAAAGGAAATAACAAACAAATGAAATCAACAACAGAAGTCAGTCGTGCATTTGTGGTTACAGCAGCAATTGACCTTACCACGTAAAAGATAATAGCTACCTGCGTGTCATCCGAGTCCAAGAAAATCAACAATGTGGAATGGCTTACTTGGATAATTGATCATTATACAGAAAGAAGGGAATAAGAACAGTCCCTTATACCAATGTGGTTTCCATAGACACGTGTGTCAAGCTTTCGTCCCTGTGCAATACGATGAGAAGTGTAAGAATGGGAAACATTGAAGGAAATAACAAACAAATCAAATCAACAACAGAAGTCAGTCGTGCATTTGTGATTACAGCAGCAATTGACCTTACCACGTGGGAGATTATAGCTACCTGCGTGACATCCGAGTCCAAGAAAATCAACAATGTGGAATGGCTTAATTGGATAATTGATCATTATACAGAAAGAATGAAGTAAGAACAGTCCCTTATACCAATGTGGTTTCCGTAGACACGTGTGTCAAGCTTTCGTCCCTGTGCATTACGATGAAAAGTGTTAGAATGAGAAACATTGAAGAAAATAACAAACGAATGAAATCAACAACAGAAGTCAGTCGTGCATTTGTGGTTACAGCAGCAATTGACCTTACTGCGTGACATCCTAGTCCAAGAAAATCAACAATGTGGAATGGCTTACTTGGATAATTGATCATTATACAGAAAGAAGGGAATAAGAACAGTCCCTTATACCAAAGTGGTTTCCTTAGACACGCGTGTCAAGCTTTCGTCCCTGTGCAATACGATGAAAAGTGTTAGAATGAGAAACATTGAAGAAAATAACAAACGAATGAAATCAACATTAGAAGTCAGTCGTGCATTTGTGGTTACAGCAGCAATTGACCTTACCACGTGGGAGATTATAGCTACCTGCGTGACATCCGAGTCCAAGAAAATCAACAATGTGGAATGGCCTACTTGGATAATTGTTGATTAAACAAAAAAAAGTGGTTTCCTTAGACACGCGTGTCAAGCTTTCGTCCCTGTGCAATACGATGAAAAGTGTTAGAATGAGAAACATAGAAGGAAATAACAAACAAATGAAATCAACAACAGAAGTCAGTCGTGCATTTGTGGTTACAGCAGCAATTGACCTTACCACGTGGGAGATTATAGCTACCTGCGTGTCATCCGAGTCCAAGAAAATCAACAATGTGGAATGGCTTACTTGGATAATTGATCATTATACAGAAAGAAGGGAATAAGAACAGTCCCTTATACCAAAGTGGTTTCCTCAGACACGTGTGTCAAGCTTTCGTCCCTGTGCAATACGATGAGAAATGTTAGAATGAGAAACATTAAAGGAAATAACAAACAAATGAAATCAACAACAGAAGTCAGTCGTGCATTTGTGGTTACAGCAGCAATTGACCTTACCACGTAAAAGATAATAGCTACCTGCGTGTCATCCGAGTCCAAGAAAATCAACAATGTGGAATGGCTTACTTGGATAATTGATCATTATACAGAAAGAAGGGAATAAGAACAGTCCCTTATACCAATGTGGTTTCCATAGACACGTGTGTCAAGCTTTCGTCCCTGTGCAATACGATGAGAAGTGTAAGAATGGGAAACATTGAAGGAAATAACAAACAAATCAAATCAACAACAGAAGTCAGTCGTGCATTTGTGATTACAGCAGCAATTGACCTTACCACGTGGGAGATTATAGCTACCTGCGTGACATCCGAGTCCAAGAAAATCAACAATGTGGAATGGCTTAATTGGATAATTGATCATTATACAGAAAGAATGGAGTAAGAACAGTCCCTTATACCAATGTGGTTTCCGTAGACACGTGTGTCAAGCTTTCGTCCCTGTGCATTACGATGAAAAGTGTTAGAATGAGAAACATTGAAGAAAATAACAAACGAATGAAATCAACAACAGAAGTCAGTCGTGCATTTGTGGTTACAGCAGCAATTGACCTTACTGCGTGACATCCTAGTCCAAGAAAATCAACAATGTGGAATGGCTTACTTGGATAATTGATCATTATACAGAAAGAAGGGAATAAGAACAGTCCCTTATACCAAAGTGGTTTCCTTAGACACGCGTGTCAAGCTTTCGTCCCTGTGCAATACGATGAAAAGTGTTAGAATGAGAAACATTAAAGGAAATAACAAACAAATGAAATCAACAACAGAAGTCAGTCGTGCATTTGTGGTTACAGCAGCAATTGACCTTACCACGTGGGAGATGATAGCTACCTGCGTGACATCCGAGTCCAAGAAAATCAACAATGTGGAATGGCTTACTTGGATAATTGATCATTATACAGAAAGAAGGGAATAAGAACAGTCCCTTATACCAAAGTGGTTTCCTTAGACACGCGTGTCAAGCTTTCGTCCCTGTGCAATACGATGAAAAGTGTTAGAATGAGAATCATTGAAGAAAATAACAAACGAATGAAATCAACAACAGAAGTCAGTCGTGCATTTGTGATTACAGCAGCAATTGACCTTACCACGTGGGAGATTATAGCTACCTGCGTGACATCCGAGTCCAAGAAAATCAACAATGTGGAATGGCTTACTTGGATAATTGATCATTATACAAAAAGAAAGGAATAAGAACAGTCCCTTATACCAAAGTGGTTTCCTTAGACACGTGTGTCAAGCTTTCGTCCCTGTGCAATACGATGAGAAATGTTAGAATGAGAAACATTAAAGGAAATAACAAACAAATGAAATCAACAACAGAAGTCAGTCGTGCATTTGTGGTTACAGCAGCAATTGACCTTACCACGTAAAAGATAATAGCTACCTGCGTGTCATCCGAGTCCAAGAAAATCAACAATGTGGAATGACTTACTTGGATAATTGATCATTATACAGAAAGAAGGGAATAAGAACAGTCCCTTATACCAAAGTGGTTTCCTTAGACACGCGTGTCAAGCTTTCGTCCCTGTGCAATACGATGAAAAGTGTTAGAATGAGAATCATTGAAGAAAATAACAAACGAATGAAATCAACAACAGAAGTCAGTCGTGCATTTGTGGTTACAGCAGCAATTGACCTCACCACGTGGGAGATTATAGCTACCTGCGTGACATCCGAGTCCAAGAAAATCAACAATGTGGAATGGCTTACTTGGATAATTGTTCATTAAACAAAAAGAAGGGAATAAGAACAGTCCCTTATACCAAAGTGGTTTCCTTAGACACGCGTGTCAAGCTTTCGTCCCTGTGCAATACGATGAAAAGTGTTTGAATGAGAAACATTGAAGGAAATAACAAACAAATGAAATCAACATTAGAAGTCAGTCGTGCATTTGTGGTTACAGGAGCAATTGACCTTACCACGTGGGAGATTATAGCTACCTGCGTGACATCCGAGCCCAAGAAAATCAACAATGTGGAATGGCCTACTTGGATAATTGTTGATTAAACAAAAAAAAAATAAGAACAGTCCCTTATACCAAAGTGGTTTCCTTAGACACGTGTGTCAAGCTTTCGTCCCTGTGCAATACGATGAAAAGTGTTAGAATGAGAAACATAGAAGGAAATAACAAACAAATGAAATCAACAACAGAAGTCAGTCGTGCATTTGTGGTTACAGCAGCAATTGACCTTACCACGTGGGAGCTTATAGCTACCTGCGTGACATCCGAGTCCAAGAAAATCAACAATGTGGAATGGCTTACTTGGATAATTGTTGATTGAACAAAAAGAAGCGAATAAGAACAGTCCCTCATACCAAAGTGGTTTTCTTAGACACGTGTGTCAAGCTTTCGTCCCTGTGCAATACGATGAAAAGTGTTAGAATGAGAAACATTGAAGGAAATAACAAACAAATGAAATCAACAACAGAAGTCAGTCGTGCATTTGTGGTTTCAGCAGCAATTGACCTTACCACGTGGGAGATTATAGCTACCTGCGTGACATCCGAGTCCAAGAAAATCAACAATGTGGAATGACTTACTTGGATAATTGATCATTATACAGAAAGAATGAAGTAAGAACAGTCCCTTATACGAATGTGGTTTCCATAGACACGTGTGTCAAGCTTTCGTCCCTGTGCAATACGATGAAAACTGTAAGAATGAGAAACATAGGAGGAAAAAACAAACAAATGAAATCAACAACAGAAGTCAGTCGTGCATTTGTGGTTACAGCATCAATTTACATTACCACGTGGGAGATTCTAGCTACCTGCGTGACATCCGAGTCCAAGAAAATCAACAATGTGGAATGGCTTATTCGGATAATTGTTCATTAAACAAAAAGAAGGGAATAAGAACAGTCCCTTATACCAAAGTGGTTTCCTTAGACTCGCGTGTCAAGCTTTCGTCCCTGTGCAATACGATGAAAAAAGTGATAGAATGAGAAACATTGAAGAAAATAACAAACGAATAAAATCAGCAATAGAAGTCAGTCGTGCATTTGTGGTTACAGCAGCAATTGACCTTACCACGTGGGAGATGATAGCTACCTGCGTGACATCCGAGTCCAAGAAAACCAACAATGTGGAATGGCCCACTTGGATAATTGTTGATCAAACAAAAAAAAGGGAAAAAGAACAGTCCCTTATACCAAAGTGGTTTCCTAAGACACGCATGTCAAGCTTTCGTCCCTGTGCAATACGATGAAAAGTGTTAGAATGAGAAACATTGAAGAAAATAACAAACGAATGAAATCAACATTAGAAGTCAGTCGTGCATTTGTGGTTACAGCAGCAATTGACCTTACCACGTGGGAGATTATAGCTACCTGCGTGACATCCGAGTCCAAGAAAATCAACAATGTGGAATGGCCTACTTGGATAATTGTTGATTAAACAAAAAAAAGTGGTTTCCTTAGACACGCGTGTCAAGCTTTCGTCCCTGTGCAATACGATGAAAAGTGTTAGAATGAGAAACATAGAAGGAAATAACAAACAAATGAAATCAACAACAGAAGTCAGTCGTGCATTTGTGGTTACAGCAGCAATTGACCTTACCACGTGGGAGATTATAGCTACCTGCGTGTCATCCGAGTCCAAGAAAATCAACAATGTGGAATGGCTTACTTGGATAATTGATCATTATACAGAAAGAAGGGAATAAGAACAGTCCCTTATACCAAAGTGGTTTCCTCAGACACGTGTGTCAAGCTTTCGTCCCTGTGCAATACGATGAGAAATGTTAGAATGAGAAACATTAAAGGAAATAACAAACAAATGAAATCAACAACAGAAGTCAGTCGTGCATTTGTGGTTACAGCAGCAATTGACCTTACCACGTAAAAGATAATAGCTACCTGCGTGTCATCCGAGTCCAAGAAAATCAACAATGTGGAATGGCTTACTTGGATAATTGATCATTATACAGAAAGAAGGGAATAAGAACAGTCCCTTATACCAATGTGGTTTCCATAGACACGTGTGTCAAGCTTTCGTCCCTGTGCAATACGATGAGAAGTGTAAGAATGGGAAACATTGAAGGAAATAACAAACAAATCAAATCAACAACAGAAGTCAGTCGTGCATTTGTGATTACAGCAGCAATTGACCTTACCACGTGGGAGATTATAGCTACCTGCGTGACATCCGAGTCCAAGAAAATCAACAATGTGGAATGGCTTAATTGGATAATTGATCATTATACAGAAAGAATGGAGTAAGAACAGTCCCTTATACCAATGTGGTTTCCGTAGACACGTGTGTCAAGCTTTCGTCCCTGTGCATTACGATGAAAAGTGTTAGAATGAGAAACATTGAAGAAAATAACAAACGAATGAAATCAACAACAGAAGTCAGTCGTGCATTTGTGGTTACAGCAGCAATTGACCTTACTGCGTGACATCCTAGTCCAAGAAAATCAACAATGTGGAATGGCTTACTTGGATAATTGATCATTATACAGAAAGAAGGGAATAAGAACAGTCCCTTATACCAAAGTGGTTTCCTTAGACACGCGTGTCAAGCTTTCGTCCCTGTGCAATACGATGAAAAGTGTTAGAATGAGAAACATTGAAGAAAATAACAAACGAATGAAATCAACATTAGAAGTCAGTCGTGCATTTGTGGTTACAGCAGCAATTGACCTTACCACGTGGGAGATTATAGCTACCTGCGTGACATCCGAGTCCAAGAAAATCAACAATGTGGAATGGCCTACTTGGATAATTGTTGATTAAACAAAAAAAAGTGGTTTCCTTAGACACGCGTGTCAAGCTTTCGTCCCTGTGCAATACGATGAAAAGTGTTAGAATGAGAAACATAGAAGGAAATAACAAACAAATGAAATCAACAACAGAAGTCAGTCGTGCATTTGTGGTTACAGCAGCAATTGACCTTACCACGTGGGAGATTATAGCTACCTGCGTGTCATCCGAGTCCAAGAAAATCAACAATGTGGAATGGCTTACTTGGATAATTGATCATTATACAGAAAGAAGGGAATAAGAACAGTCCCTTATACCAAAGTGGTTTCCTCAGACACGTGTGTCAAGCTTTCGTCCCTGTGCAATACGATGAGAAATGTTAGAATGAGAAACATTAAAGGAAATAACAAACAAATGAAATCAACAACAGAAGTCAGTCGTGCATTTGTGGTTACAGCAGCAATTGACCTTACCACGTAAAAGATAATAGCTACCTGCGTGTCATCCGAGTCCAAGAAAATCAACAATGTGGAATGGCTTACTTGGATAATTGATCATTATACAGAAAGAAGGGAATAAGAACAGTCCCTTATACCAATGTGGTTTCCATAGACACGTGTGTCAAGCTTTCGTCCCTGTGCAATACGATGAGAAGTGTAAGAATGGGAAACATTGAAGGAAATAACAAACAAATCAAATCAACAACAGAAGTCAGTCGTGCATTTGTGATTACAGCAGCAATTGACCTTACCACGTGGGAGATTATAGCTACCTGCGTGACATCCGAGTCCAAGAAAATCAACAATGTGGAATGGCTTAATTGGATAATTGATCATTATACAGAAAGAATGGAGTAAGAACAGTCCCTTATACCAATGTGGTTTCCGTAGACACGTGTGTCAAGCTTTCGTCCCTGTGCATTACGATGAAAAGTGTTAGAATGAGAAACATTGAAGAAAATAACAAACGAATGAAATCAACAACAGAAGTCAGTCGTGCATTTGTGGTTACAGCAGCAATTGACCTTACTGCGTGACATCCTAGTCCAAGAAAATCAACAATGTGGAATGGCTTACTTGGATAATTGATCATTATACAGAAAGAAGGGAATAAGAACAGTCCCTTATACCAAAGTGGTTTCCTTAGACACGCGTGTCAAGCTTTCGTCCCTGTGCAATACGATGAAAAGTGTTAGAATGAGAAACATTAAAGGAAATAACAAACAAATGAAATCAACAACAGAAGTCAGTCGTGCATTTGTGGTTACAGCAGCAATTGACCTTACCACGTGGGAGATGATAGCTACCTGCGTGACATCCGAGTCCAAGAAAATCAACAATGTGGAATGGCTTACTTGGATAATTGATCATTATACAGAAAGAAGGGAATAAGAACAGTCCCTTATACCAAAGTGGTTTCCTTAGACACGCGTGTCAAGCTTTCGTCCCTGTGCAATACGATGAAAAGTGTTAGAATGAGAATCATTGAAGAAAATAACAAACGAATGAAATCAACAACAGAAGTCAGTCGTGCATTTGTGATTACAGCAGCAATTGACCTTACCACGTGGGAGATTATAGCTACCTGCGTGACATCCGAGTCCAAGAAAATCAACAATGTGGAATGGCTTACTTGGATAATTGATCATTATACAAAAAGAAAGGAATAAGAACAGTCCCTTATACCAAAGTGGTTTCCTTAGACACGTGTGTCAAGCTTTCGTCCCTGTGCAATACGATGAGAAATGTTAGAATGAGAAACATTAAAGGAAATAACAAACAAATGAAATCAACAACAGAAGTCAGTCGTGCATTTGTGGTTACAGCAGCAATTGACCTTACCACGTAAAAGATAATAGCTACCTGCGTGTCATCCGAGTCCAAGAAAATCAACAATGTGGAATGACTTACTTGGATAATTGATCATTATACAGAAAGAAGGGAATAAGAACAGTCCCTTATACCAAAGTGGTTTCCTTAGACACGCGTGTCAAGCTTTCGTCCCTGTGCAATACGATGAAAAGTGTTAGAATGAGAATCATTGAAGAAAATAACAAACGAATGAAATCAACAACAGAAGTCAGTCGTGCATTTGTGGTTACAGCAGCAATTGACCTCACCACGTGGGAGATTATAGCTACCTGCGTGACATCCGAGTCCAAGAAAATCAACAATGTGGAATGGCTTACTTGGATAATTGTTCATTAAACAAAAAGAAGGGAATAAGAACAGTCCCTTATAACAAAGTGGTTTCCTTAGACACGCGTGTCAAGCTTTCGTCCCTGTGCAATACGATGAAAAGTGTTTGAATGAGAAACATTGAAGGAAATAACAAACAAATGAAATCAACATTAGAAGTCAGTCGTGCATTTGTGGTTACAGGAGCAATTGACCTTACCACGTGGGAGATTATAGCTACCTGCGTGACATCCGAGCCCAAGAAAATCAACAATGTGGAATGGCCTACTTGGATAATTGTTGATTAAACAAAAAAAAAATAAGAACAGTCCCTTATACCAAAGTGGTTTCCTTAGACACGTGTGTCAAGCTTTCGTCCCTGTGCAATACGATGAAAAGTGTTAGAATGAGAAACATAGAAGGAAATAACAAACAAATGAAATCAACAACAGAAGTCAGTCGTGCATTTGTGGTTACAGCAGCAATTGACCTTACCACGTGGGAGCTTATAGCTACCTGCGTGACATCCGAGTCCAAGAAAATCAACAATGTGGAATGGCTTACTTGGATAATTGTTGATTGAACAAAAAGAAGCGAATAAGAACAGTCCCTCATACCAAAGTGGTTTTCTTAGACACGTGTGTCAAGCTTTCGTCCCTGTGCAATACGATGAAAAGTGTTAGAATGAGAAACATTGAAGGAAATAACAAACAAATGAAATCAACAACAGAAGTCAGTCGTGCATTTGTGGTTTCAGCAGCAATTGACCTTACCACGTGGGAGATTATAGCTACCTGCGTGACATCCGAGTCCAAGAAAATCAACAATGTGGAATGACTTACTTGGATAATTGATCATTATACAGAAAGAATGAAGTAAGAACAGTCCCTTATACGAATGTGGTTTCCATAGACACGTGTGTCAAGCTTTCGTCCCTGTGCAATACGATGAAAACTGTAAGAATGAGAAACATAGGAGGAAAAAACAAACAAATGAAATCAACAACAGAAGTCAGTCGTGCATTTGTGGTTACAGCATCAATTTACATTACCACGTGGGAGATTCTAGCTACCTGCGTGACATCCGAGTCCAAGAAAATCAACAATGTGGAATGGCTTATTCGGATAATTGTTCATTAAACAAAAAGAAGGGAATAAGAACAGTCCCTTATACCAAAGTGGTTTCCTTAGACACGCGTGTCAAGCTTTCGTCCCTGTGCAATACGATGAAAAAAGTGATAGAATGAGAAACATTGAAGAAAATAACAAACGAATAAAATCAGCAATAGAAGTCAGTCGTGCATTTGTGGTTACAGCAGCAATTGACCTTACCACGTGGGAGATGATAGCTACCTGCGTGACATCCGAGTCCAAGAAAACCAACAATGTGGAATGGCCCACTTGGATAATTGTTGATCAAACAAAAAAAAGGGAAAAAGAACAGTCCCTTATACCAAAGTGGTTTCCTAAGACACGCATGTCAAGCTTTCGTCCCTGTGCAATACGATGAAAAGTGTTAGAATGAGAAACATTGAAGAAAATAACAAACGAATGAAATCAACATTAGAAGTCAGTCGTGCATTTGTGGTTACAGCAGCAATTGACCTTACCACGTGGGAGATTATAGCTACCTGCGTGACATCCGAGTCCAAGAAAATCAACAATGTGGAATGGCCTACTTGGATAATTGTTGATTAAACAAAAAAAAGTGGTTTCCTTAGACACGCGTGTCAAGCTTTCGTCCCTGTGCAATACGATGAAAAGTGTTAGAATGAGAAACATAGAAGGAAATAACAAACAAATGAAATCAACAACAGAAGTCAGTCGTGCATTTGTGGTTACAGCAGCAATTGACCTTACCACGTGGGAGATTATAGCTACCTGCGTGTCATCCGAGTCCAAGAAAATCAACAATGTGGAATGGCTTACTTGGATAATTGATCATTATACAGAAAGAAGGGAATAAGAACAGTCCCTTATACCAAAGTGGTTTCCTCAGACACGTGTGTCAAGCTTTCGTCCCTGTGCAATACGATGAGAAATGTTAGAATGAGAAACATTAAAGGAAATAACAAACAAATGAAATCAACAACAGAAGTCAGTCGTGCATTTGTGGTTACAGCAGCAATTGACCTTACCACGTAAAAGATAATAGCTACCTGCGTGTCATCCGAGTCCAAGAAAATCAACAATGTGGAATGGCTTACTTGGATAATTGATCATTATACAGAAAGAAGGGAATAAGAACAGTCCCTTATACCAATGTGGTTTCCATAGACACGTGTGTCAAGCTTTCGTCCCTGTGCAATACGATGAGAAGTGTAAGAATGGGAAACATTGAAGGAAATAACAAACAAATCAAATCAACAACAGAAGTCAGTCGTGCATTTGTGATTACAGCAGCAATTGACCTTACCACGTGGGAGATTATAGCTACCTGCGTGACATCCGAGTCCAAGAAAATCAACAATGTGGAATGGCTTAATTGGATAATTGATCATTATACAGAAAGAATGGAGTAAGAACAGTCCCTTATACCAATGTGGTTTCCGTAGACACGTGTGTCAAGCTTTCGTCCCTGTGCATTACGATGAAAAGTGTTAGAATGGGAAACATTGAAGAAAATAACAAACGAATGAAATCAACAACAGAAGTCAGTCGTGCATTTGTGGTTACAGCAGCAATTGACCTTACTGCGTGACATCCTAGTCCAAGAAAATCAACAATGTGGAATGGCTTACTTGGATAATTGATCATTATACAGAAAGAAGGAAATAAGAACAGTCCCTTATACCAAAGTGGTTTCCTTAGACACGCGTGTCAAGCTTTCGTCCCTGTGCAATACGATGAAAAGTGTCAGAATGAGAAACATTAAAGGAAATAACAAACAAATGAAATCAACAACAGAAGTCAGTCGTGCATTTGTGGTTACAGCAGCAATTGACCTTATCACGTGGAAGATTATAGCTACCGGCGTGACATCCGAGTCCAAGAAAATCATCAATGTGGAATTGCTTACTTGGATAATTGTTCATTAAACAAAAAGAAGGGAATAAGAACAGTCCCTTATACCAAAGTGGTTTCCTTAGACACGCGTGTCAAGCTTTCGTCCCTGTGCAATACGATGAAAAGTGTTAGAATGAGAATCATTGAAGAAAATAACAATCGAATGAAATCAACAATAGAAGTCAGTCGTGCATTTGTGGTTACAGCAGCAATTGACCTCACCACGTGGGAGATTATAGCTACCTGCGTGACATCCGAGTCCAAGAAAATCAACAATGTGGAATGGCTTACTTGGATAATTGTTCATTAAACAAAAAGAAGGGAATAAGAACAGACCCTTATACCAAAGTGGTTTCCTTAGACACGCGTGTCAAGCTTTCGTCCCTGTGCAATACGATGAAAAGTGTTAGAATGAGAAACATTGAAGAAAATAACAAACGAATGAAATCAACAACAGAAGTCAGTCGTGCATTTGTGGTTACAGCAGCAATTGACCTTACCACGTGGGAGATTACAGCTACCTGCGTGACATCCGAGCCCAAGAAAATGAACAATGTGGAACGGCTTACATGGATAATTGTTCATTAAACAAAAAGAAGGGAATAAGAACAGTCCCTTATACCAAAGTGGTTTCCTTAGACACGTGTGTCAAGCTTTCGTCCCTGTGCAATACGATGAGAAATGTTAGAATGAGAAACATTAAAGGAAATAACAAACAAATGAAATCAACAACAGAAGTCAGTCGTGCATTTGTGGTTACAGCAGCAATTGACCTTACCACGTAAAAGATAATAGCTACCTGCGTGTCATCCGAGTCCAAGAAAATCAACAATGTGGAATGGCTTACTTGGATAATTGATCATTATACAGAAAGAAGGGAATAAGAACAGTCCCTTATACCAATGTGGTTTCCATAGACACGTGTGTCAAGCTTTCGTCCCTGTGCAATACGATGAGAAGTGTTAGAATGAGAAACATTGAAGGAAATAACAAACAAATCAAATCAACAACAGAAGTCAGTCGTGCATTTGTGATTACAGCAGCAATTGACCTTACCACGTGGGAGATTATAGCTACCTGCGTGACATCCGAGTCCAAGAAAATCAACAATGTGGAATGGCTTACTTGGATAATTGATCATTATACAGAAAGAATGAAGTAAGAACAGTCCCTTATACCAATGTGGTTTCCATAGACACGTGTGTCAAGCTTTCGTCCCTGTGCATTACGATGAAAAGTGTTAGAATGAGAAACATTGAAGAAAATAACAATCGAATGAAATCAACAACAGAAGTCAGTCGTGCATTTGTGGTTACAGCAGCAATTGACCTCACCACGTGGGAGATTATAGCTACCTGCGTGACATCCGAGTCCAAGAAAATCAACAATGTGGAATGGCTTACTTGGATAATTGATCATTATACAGAAAGAATGAAGTAAGAACATTCCCTTATACCAATGTGGTTTCCTTAGACACGCGTGTCAAGCTTTCGTCCCTGTGCAATACGATGAAAAGTGTTAGAATGAGAATCATTGAAGAAAATAACAAACGAATGAAATCAACAACAGAAGTCAGTCGTGCATTCGTGGTTACAGCAGCAATTGACCTTACCACGTGGGAGATTACAGCTACCTGCGTGACATCCGAGCCCAAGAAAATCAACAATGTGGAACGGCTTACTTGGATAATTGTTCATTAAACAAAAAGAAGGGAATAAGAACAGTCCCTTATACCAAAGTGGTTTCCTTAGACACGCGTGTCAAGCTTTCGTCCCTGTGCAATACGATGAAAAGTGTTAGAATGAGAATCATTGAAGAAAATAACAAACGAATGAAATCAACAACAGAAGTCAGTCGTGCATTTGTGGTTACAGCAGCAATTGACCTCACCACGTGGGAGATTATAGCTACCTGCGTGACATCCGAGTCCAAGAAAATCATCAATGTGGAATGGCTCACTTGGATAATTGTTCATTAAACAAAAAGAAGGGAATAAGAACAGTCCCTTATACCAAAGTGGTTTCCTTAGACACGCGTGTCAAGCTTTCGTCCCTGTGCAATACGATGAAAAGTGTTAGAATGAGAATCATTGAAGAAAATAACAAACGAATGAAATCAACAACAGAAGTCAGTCGTGCATTCGTGGTTACAGCAGCAATTGACCTTACCACGTGGGAGATTACAGCTACCTGCGTGACATCCGAGCCCAAGATAATCAACAATGTGGAACGGCTTACTTGGATAATTGTTCATACTTACATATTTTCACTCATTGTTATTGATTTCAGTGCATCATTGTGAGTGAAGTTCTCTGATAGCCGTTTGAGGAGATTACAAAGTGGTGGGCAAGCAAGTAAGGCTTGTAATATTGAGTTTATATAACAAAAGTTACTTTTGTTTCGTAAACACCTGGATTTAAAACTGGTTTGCGTCCCAGCAATTTAATAGTTCTTGAGAAATTCTGAAAATTTAAAAATATTACTAACCATGATAGAAACTTGAATTTCCACTGATATCTGTAGGTGAAAACCAAAGCATTCCACTTTTCATCGAGTAAAATGGGTTCAACTAAGTAAAATAATTATCTACTGTAGATGTAAGCAAATTGTTAGTTGAAAGTAAGATGAATATATAAAAAAAGATATGGTTTTGAACTGACCTCCTAACATATGAGTGGCTGAATCTATTTTTTTGACTACTTTTGTATGTTTTAAAGGTGTTACATGTGAATCATTAATTTTATTGTCTATTTTCTCATTCGATATTGTTTTAACATCTTTATCAAATAGACTAGCCCATGATTTTTTTCATACATTTACTGTGGGCTCCTCAATTTTAGATTCATTTTTATTCGAGATGCTACTTTCAATTTTTTCAATTGTCCTATTGGAAATTGTATCATTTTTGATTATCTCTGTATTATCTCTTGCAATAATTTCAACTGTTTTTACAGCTGAACTAGGGGGAGTTGAAGGTTTCGAATGTTTTCCTGTCATCTCATTCTGGATAAAAGGTTTTGTAATTGATAATCCATTGTAATTGATTACAGATTTTCTACACTCATTTTCTGAAAAAGTTGATATTAGTTGATTCATTATTATATTACATATTTATATTGACCATGAATAATTCTTTTAAGATCTCTATACTTACTTGCAGAAATTTTTTGTTCAACTCTACAGGGTAATTTGTATTCACTAGAATTGGTAAATAATATATTATCTTCTTCTTCTAACTGAGTTAACTCCACGAAATGTAGATTCTGAAAAAAAAAATAACAATATAATAGTGGAAATCATTTTGGAAATTATAATATTTCTGTATATAGTATATCCAAAGTCCCTTGAAATAGTCTATAAAAACGCTTGGCCAGAGATAATTGCAAAACAGTCATAAACCAGTAAGGCGAAATTTATATCCCTCAGTGGAAGCAAAAGGCTGAATGATAATGATGTACAGAGTGATTCACCGCGATGGCTTATTGTTTATGGAAAACTAATAATAATTTTGTGCTGAAAATTTAATCAATTTCAGATTACTACCTTCTTATCTCAAACGGCACACCCAGTATATTAGTGCATTATCAGAATGCTTGGTTGATGATAATTTCAGCAATATGGCAATACTTGAGTATAAGCTGAACAGTTCATAAGTTGAAGAGATTCCTATAGATATCTAATGAAAAGTTTTTCGGAAAAATCTTTATTTTTTTATTCATTCAGTCAAATTTACGTAGATATAAAAAGAGAGGGGTCTCAAGCAAACTCTATACTTGAAGAGTTTTCGAGGAAAAACTTCAACTAAGAAAAACTGCAATTTCTCATTGAATGGAGTAGTCTATGACTTCCAGAAAACATGAAAAGAAACTAAAAAGTCGAAATTTCTTGAATTGTAATAAATTTTTCGTTAAGAAAGTTGAAAATTCATAAACCAATAAAAAAAAACAACTACATAAAATATAACTGGTATTTGGAAATATTCGAATAAATGAAAATATCCCTAAGCTAGTATTAAAAAAATTACCTCCATATTCAAGCAATTAACTATTTAAACATGAAACTTTCCACTAGAAATATCACTTCAACAACTGTTTATAAAGTAACTCTTTGAAGAATGTTCGCTAAACTGAGGTTACTTACAATTTGTCAACCCGGCATGGTTGACGAACATAGAATATTTTTCTTCTTCTTAACTATGTACAGATCGAGCCATATACCTTATATTAGGGGCAAGTTGCACCATTTGCCTGAACATTGGTTAAAATTTAAACATTGATTAATTTCTGATTTCTTTCGAGAAATCATAGAGTAATCAACGTTTAAATTTTTAATTAATGTTTAGGCAAATGGTGCAACTGGCCCTTTGTCTATTGGGTAAAATATAGAAGTGCGCGTGCGCCGCATATTTTTTTGTTCATTAAGACAATTTTACGTAGATATAAAAAGAGAGGGGTCTCAAGCAAATTCTATACTTAAGGAGATTTCGAGGAAAAACTTCAACTAAGGAAAACTGCAATTTCTCATTGAATGGAGTAGTCTATGACTTCCAGAAAACATGAAAACAAACTAAAAAGTCGAAATTTCATGAATTGTAATAAATTTTTTGTTATGATGGTTGAAAATCCATAAACCAATAAAAAAAAACTAACTACATGAAATATAACTGATATTTGAAAATATTCGAATAAATTAAAACAACCCTAAGCTAGTATTAAAAAAATTACCTCCATATTCAAACAATTTTCTATTCAAACATGAAACTTTCCACTAGAAATATCACTTCAACAACTGTTTATAAAGTAACTCTTGAAAGAATGTTCGCTAAACTGAGGTTACTTACAATTTGTCAACCCGGCATGGTTGACGAACATAGAATATTTTTCTTCTTCTTAACTATGTACAGGTCGAGCCATATACCTAATATTAGGGGCCAGTTGCACCATTTGCCTAAACATTGATTAAAATTCAAACATTGATTAATTTCTGATTTCTCTTGAGAAATCATAGAGTAATCAACGTTTAAATTTTTAATTAATGTTTAGGCAAATGGTGCAACTGGCCCTTAGTCTATTAGGTAGAATGCGCGTGCGCCTCATATTAAATTTCAATAATAATAATAATAATTTTCAAACAGATAGTTTCTAAACTGTGCTCGAAATAAAAAATTCCAATCCCACAAAATTATCTGTATTTCGTTTCTTCATTTCCAGCTTAATTTTATTGTAATCTATGGTCCACAGTTCGCATTGAAAAAGTGTCCAGCGGACAGGATAAATAGATGGCGCTAGTGTAGCTAGGGGTATATTTGTATTTTGTGGTTTCTGTAATCTGCATTCCGTGGTTTCATTTTAAGCGTGGTTATATTCATAGATAAATACAAATGTACCCCTGATATATGGTTATAATTGATTCTGATAGATGTGGCAAGCTGAAAAATAAATATTAAATTCTGTTGATAATTATAACATAGGTAATGAGAAAACCATTGTCTGTTGATATTTCGACATTTCGATCTTTAGTGGAATATAACAATTATGTTAAATTATTATATTTACTTTAATATTATTTTTGTGTCTCCCGACCAAAGTACAAATTTCCGAAATTATTTTTTGTTCCCGATAATAGGGACATTCGATCTGCCAACCCAAGAAAGCGAACATACTTTTGTTGGATAGCACATATGCCTACTCATGCGTTTCGTCCCTGGCACACACATCAGTGTGACTTTGGTATAATTGTGTGTGCCGTGTCACAGACGCTTGGGGAATTTATTATTATCGGGAGCCGCCGGGACTCGAACCCGGCACCTTGTCGCATCTCGGTGAGTGAGTCTACCTCTTAACGTCTAGGCTACCGAATGCTGTGTTTATTGTTGCTATGTGGAGCTTTATGAGAAACCGCCACACTTTCATCCTTTTTGAAGTTTTCTATGAAATTTACCTTAGAACATAGAATATACTCTAAGAAATTAGCCTTCTAGCTATTCAGTGAATAGTTTTCTATTCAGTGAGTAGTTGATATTTATGAATATTCGTTACTATTCACTGATGATGATTAGATAGTTGAGTAATTAATTATTTGTGAAGTTAAGAATGAAAGTTTGAATGATCACTTTTCAGGAATAATTGAAGAAAGATATTGAAATTGGAGATCACATATGTTGAAATTGATAGATACAATTGAATTGTAATTATTCATTTCATAGTAGAAACTGGTATTCGTCCAAAGAAACATGAATAGAATTGGGATTTTATAAATAAAAAAATATAAAAATTGAATATAAGAGTCGAACATATGAATTTAGCAATAAAGAGTTCTAATAATAACAATATAAGATTCTACATTCGAAATTTGATGCCGTCTTTTTAATCGATTGCAGAGTTTATTCATTTGAAACCTTGCTTTCATATTTCATATGCATTGTCATTTCTAGACATTACTCTATTTCATTGGTCAATTATTGTTTGATTCTGAATTGCGAAACGACGAATTTTTCTATTCTTTTAAATCTGAGGTCTAAAAATGTAAAAGAATTGAATGGACTTAACCAATCCTTATTCAGAAGCAAATTCTAGAGGTTTTAGGCATGTACATTAGTAAATGGTGGAACATCCAAAATGTTACCAAATCGAGGCCTATGCCATTGAATAGTTGGTATCCCAGACAATCGAAATTACTAGCGTACACCAGATGTAAATTATAAGCACAGACCTTCAACTGTAGTAAGAGAGAAATTCAATATATTCTGAGTTCTCATGTCTAATATCCAGGATAATAAAATTTAAAGAAATCCAATCTGACCTTGGACAGAACTTTTTTTTGAGTGATTATTCAACTGAGTTTTGATTTTCAAGTGAATTAGAGGACCAATAGAAAAAAAAAATTCATAATAATCAGAGACGAGAATTCTCCAAAAAAATTGTTCTGACCCAGGAAAAGGAATAATAGGTTATAAAACGGAAATTAATGAGTGTTTTGTTTTGGGTCATTATAGATATAGGTTAATTCAGAGTTCATGACTGGTATATTTGTGATTTTTGTGAAACAAAAAAAAATTACATGATTCGAGTGCATGAGGTACGATCTTCCAAAATATCCTCATTTATCTAGGTTACAGAAGTAGGAGAACGTAGCGCCGCTGAACACAGGGGAAAATTATAAAGTTTGGTCAAGTTTTTTTTATTACATTGAGCGAAATTCACCTGATTTCAAGAGCAAAGAAAAAGGAATAAAGAGTCCAAAGTCCTGAAATAGCTAATACTGTTAATGGTTTATTGGAATTTTCACGAAGACGACCTTCTTCTCCTTTTTGAGATCGTAGTTCTTGCAAAAATTCAATTCAAGTTTTACGAAAAGAAATTTCTTCAAAAAAACAAACAAAATTTTACATTTATATAAAGTTCGTTTATTAAAATATAATATTCATTTTTTATATACATATACATATACATATATATAACATTGACAAGTCAATTTATCATATTCTCCCGAAATACAAGACATGGCATTTCTCATGAAACAACAGAAAAATATTACAATGTTCAGCATCCTTAAATCTAATCTGTACAAATTAACAACTATATCAATGAATCTTTACACTTCACACCGTATCACTCCTTCGATAAAATAATAAATAAGGAACTCTATCTCCTTGACGTTTAAGAACATCTTCTTCCGTAACTCTGTTTATTTTAGAGTCATCAAACCTCAACTATGTATTATACCCCGAATGGAAAGTATCTGCTATTTAATGCCCATAGCTGGCCTCCTTTCCTACATGGTATACTACAGATATCAATTTATATTGTCTCTCCGCTGAAGTATTCGTCCTTCCAGATAATATTTTAGAATCAATCTGCAGATTGATGGGAAATTCTATAGTCTTCATTATTTTAGTGCAGCCATTCATTCTGTATTCGAAGCATTTCAAATGTAATACTAAAACTACAGGCAACTTCTCTATCATCACTTGCTGCCATGCTTCAACCGTTTCTTTCGTTTTCGATGATGTCAGACCCTCTAGTTTGTTCTTGGTTGTAAGGCCTTCTAATGCTTCAGCTATGTTATTTGCTTTCTTAATATTTAATGGCAATGTTAGGAATGGTTCAATATTTTCTGAAGTTTCGTCTCCGGTTTTATGGATTCTTGAACAGAGAAGTCCTCCGAATATATCACTAATCGGTGTCTTGTCCATTTGTATTTCTCTTGTTACATTCCCTTCGTTCCTAGGACCAATAACTTTCCAATCATCCACATCTATTTTCACTTCTTTTTTAGCTGCTTGAATATTTTCGTCATGGCTAATCAATTTCATTATTCCCATCATTTCATCATTGAGTCCATTCAACAGAAGGCCCAAGAATTCTTCGGCGTCTTCTTGTCGGCCTTCAACAAGGAAAGAATCGCTACGTGTTCCGTTGAGCATCGTATAAAACGATGAGGCCTCAAACGAATTGTCATTGTCTATATTGACGAAAGTTTGCTTCTTGTTCTTCTTTTTTGAACGTTACTTGCGTCTTACATTGGGCAGATTATCGAAGTTATTCATAAATTTACACCTGGATTAGTTGAATAATGAAAATACATATATAAAATTGTTATTCAATCAAAGTTGCAAATTATATTAATTTATACTTACATATTTTCACTCATTGTTATTGATTTCAGTGCATTATTGTGAGTGAAGTTCTCTGATAGCCGTTTGAGGAGATTACAAAGTGGTGGGCAAGCAAGTAAGGCTTGTAATATTGAGTTTATATAACAAAAATTACTTTTGTTTCGTAAGAACAGTCCTTTATACCAAAGTGGTTTCCTTAGACACGTGTGTCAAGCTTTCATCCCTCAGCAATACGACAAAAAGTGTTAGAGTAAGAAACATTGAAGGAAATAACAAACGAATGAAATCAACAACAGAAGTCAACCGTCCAGTTTTGGATACAGCAGCAATTGACCTTAACACGTGGGAGGAAATCAAAAATGTGGAATATCTTAATAATAAACATTGGAGGAAATAACAAACAAATGAAATCAACAACAGAAGTCAGCCGTCCAGTTTTGGTTACAGCAGCAATTGAACTTACCAATTGAGAGATTGTAGCTACATGCGTGACATCCGAGACCAAGAAAAACAACAATGTGAAATGGCTTACTTGGATAATTGTTCATTAAACGAAAAGAAGAGAATAAGAACAGTCCCTTATATCAATGTGGTTTCCTTAGACACGTGTGTCAAGCTTTCGTCTCTGTGCAATACGATAAAAAGTGTTAGAATGAGGAAGATTGAAGGAAATAACAAACAAATAAAATCAACAATAGAAGTCAGTCGTGCATTTGTGGTTACAGCAGCAATTGACCTTACCAATTGAGAGATTATAGCTACCTGCGTGACATCCGAGACCAAGAAAAACAATGTGAAATGGCTTACTTGGATAATTGTTCATTAAACAAAAAGAAGAGAATAAGAACAGTCCCTTATATTAATGTGGTTTCCTTAGACACGTGTGCCAAGCTTTCGTCTCTGTGCAATACGATGAAAAGTGTTAGAATGAGGAAGATTGAAGGAAATAACAAACGAATGAAATCAACAACAGAGGTCAGTCGTGCATTTGTGGTTACAGCAGCAATTGACCTCACCAAATGAGAGATTACAGCTACCTACGTGACATCCGAGACCAAGAAAAACAACAATGTGAAATGGCTTACTTGGATAATTGTTCATCAAACAAAAAGAAGAGAATAAGTACAGTCCATTATATCAATGTGGTTTCCTTAGACACGTGTGTCAAGCTTTCGTCCCTGTGCAATACGATGAAAAGTGTTAGAATGAGAAACATTGAATTTAATAACAAACAAATGAAATCAACAAAAGAAGTCAGCCGTCCATTTATTGTTAAAGCAGCAATTGATCTTACCACGTGGGAGATTATAGCTACCTGCGTGACATCCGAGTCCAAGAAAATCAACAATGTGAAAAGGCTTATCTGGATAATTGTTCATCTAACAGAAAAAAGGGAATAAGAACAGTCCCTCATACCAGTGTGGATTCCTTAGACACGTGTGTCAAGCTTTCGTCCGTGTGCAATACGATGAAAAGTGTTAGAATGAGAAACATTGAAGGAAATTTCAAACAAATGAAATCAACAAAAGAAGTCAGCCGTCCATTTATTGTTCAAGCAGCAATTGATCCTACCACGTGGGAGATTATAGCTACCTGCGTGACATCCTAGTCCAAGAAAATCAACAATGTGGAATGGCTTACTTGGATAATTGTTCATCAAAAAGAAAAAAGGGAAGAAGAGCAGTCCCTCATACCAAAGTGGTTTCCTTAGACACGTGTGTCAAGCTTTCGTCACTGTGCAATACGATGAAAAGTGTTAGAATGAGAAACATTGAAGAAAATAACAAACGAATTAAATCAACAACAGAAGTCAGTCGTGCATTTGTGGTTACAGCAGCAATTGACCTTACCACGTGGGAGATTATAGCTACCTGCGTGACATCCGAGTCCAAGAAAATCAACAATGTGGAATGGCTTACTTGGATAATTGTTCATTTAACAAGAAGAAGGGAATAAGAACAGTCCCTCATACCAAAGTGGTTTCCTTAGACACGCGTGTCAAGCTTTCGTCCCTGTGCAATACGATGAAAAGTGTTAGAATGAGAAACATTGAAGGAAATAACAAACAAATCAAATCAACAACAGAAGTCAGTCGTGCATTTGTGATTACAGCAGCAATTGACCTTACCACGTGGGAGATTATAGCTACCTGCGTGACATCCGAGTCAAAGAAAATCAACAATGTGGAATGGCTTACTTGGATAATTGATCATTATACAGAAAGAATGAAGTAAGAACAGTCCCTTATACCAATGTGGTTTCTATAGACACGTGTGTCAAGCTTTCGTCCCTGTGCAATACGATGAAAAGTGTTAGAATGAGAAACATTGAAGAAAATAACAAACGAATGAAATCAACAACAGAAGTCAGTCGTGCATTTGTGGTTACAGCAGCAATTGACCTTACCACGTGGGAGATTATAGCTACCTGTGTGACATCTGAGTCCAAGAAAATCAACAATGTGGAATGGCTTACTTGGATAATTGTTGATTGAACAAAAAGATGGGAATAAGAACAGTCCCTTATACCAAAGTGGTTTCCTTAGACACGTGTGTAAAGCTTTCGTCCCTGTGCAATACGATGAGAAGTGTTAGAATGAGAAACATTGAAGGAAATAACAAACAAATGAAATCAACATTAGAAGTCAGTCGTGCATTTGTGGTTACAGCAGCAATTGACCTTACCACGTGGGAGATTATAGCTACCTGCGTGACATCCGAGTCCAAGATAATCAACAATGTGGAATGGCCTACTTGGATAATTGTTGATTAAAGAAAAAAAAGAGAATGAGAAAAGTCCCTTATACCAAAGTGGTTTCCTTAGACACGTGTGTCAAGCTTTCGTCCCTGTGCAATACGATGAAAAGTGTTAGAATGAGAAACATAGAAGGAAATAACAAACAAATGAAATCAACAACAGAAGTCAGTCGTGCATTTGTGGTTACAGCAGCAATTGACCTTACCACGTGGGAGATTATAGCTACCTGCGTGACATCCGAGTCCAAGAAAATCAACAATGTGGAATGGCTTACTTGGATAATTGTTCATTTAACAAAAAGAAGGGAATAAGAACAGTCCCTTATACCAAAGTGGTTTCCTTAGACACGTGTGTCAAGCTTTCGTCCCTGTGCAATACGATGAAAAGTGTTAGAATGAGAAACATTGAAGGAAATAACAAACAAATGAAATCAACAACAGAAGTCAGCCGTCCAATTGTGGTTACATCAGCAATTGACCTTACCACGTGGGAGATTATAGCTACCCGCGTGTCATCCGAGTCCAAGAAAATCAACAATGTGGAATGGCTTATTTGGATAATTGTTCATTAAACAAAAAGAAGGGAATAAGAACAGTCCCTTATACCAAAGTGGTTTCCTTAGACACCTGTGTCAATCTTTCATTCCTGTGCAATACGATGAAAAGTGTTAGAATGAGAAACATAGAAGGAAATAACAAACAAATGAAATCAACATTAGAAGTCAGTCGTGCATTTGTGGTTACAGCAGCAATTGACCTTACCACGTGGGAGATTATAGCTACCTGCGTGACATCCGAGTCCAAGATAATCAACAATGTGGAATGGCCTACTTGGATAATTGTTGATTAAACAAAAAAAAGAGAATGAGAAATGTCCCTTATACCAAAGTGGTTTCCTTAGACACGTGTGTCAAGCTCTCGTCCCTGTGCAATACGATGAAAAGTGTTAGAATGAGAAACATAGAAGGAAATAACAAACAAATGAAATCAACAACAGAAGTCAGTCGTGCATTTGTGATTTCAGCAGCAATTGACCTTACCACGTGGGAGATTATAGCTACCTGCGTGACATCCGAGTCCAAGAAAATCAACAATGTGGAATGACTTACATGGATAATTGATCATTATACAGAAAGAATGAAGTAAGAACAGTCCCTTATACGAATGTGGTTTCCATAGACACGTGTGTCAAGCTTTCGTCCCTGTGCAATACGATGAAAAGTGTAAGAATGAGAAACATAGAAGGAAAAAACAAACACCACGTGGGAGATTATAGCTACCTGCGTGACATCCGAGTCCAAGAAAATCAACAATGTGGAATGGCTTACTTGGATAATTGTTCATTAAACAAAAAGAAGGGAATAAGAACAGTCCCTTATACCGAAGTGGTTTCCTTAGACACGCGTGTCAAGCTTTCGTCCCTGTGCAATACGATGAAAAGTGTTAGAATGACAAACATTGAAGAAAATAACAAACGAATGAAATCAACAACAGAAGTCAGTCGTGCATTTGTGGTTACAGCAGCAATTGACCTCACCACGTGGGAGATTATAGCTACCTGCGTGTCATCCGAGTCCAAGAAAATCAACAATGTGGAATGGCTTACTTGGATAATTGATCATTATACAGAAAGAAGGGAATAAGAACAGTCCCTCATACCAAAGTGGTTTTCTCAGACATGTGTGTCAAGCTTTCGTCCCTGTGCAATACGATGAAAAGTGTTAGAATGAGAAACATTGAAGGAAATAACAAACAAATCAAATCAACAACAGAAGTCAGTCGTGCATTTGTGATTACAGCAGCAATTGACCTTACCACGTGGGAGATTATAGCTACCTGCGTGACATCCGAGTCCAAGAAAATCAACAATGTGGAATGGCTTACTTGGATAATTGTTCATTAAACAAAAAGGAGGGAATAAGAACAGTCCCTTATACCAATGTGGTTTCCATAGACACGTGTGTCAAGCTTTCGTCCCTGTGCAATACGATGAGAAGTGTTAGAATGAGAAACATTGAAGGAAATAACAAACGAATGAAATCAACAACAGAAGTCAGCCGTCCAGTTTTGGTTACAGTAGCAATTGACCTTACCAATTGAGAGATTGTAGCTACATGCGTGACATCCGAGTCCAAGAAAATCAACAATGTGGAATGGCTTACTTGGATAATTGTTGATTAAACAAAAAAAAGGGAATAAGAACAGTCCCTCATACCAAAGTGGTTTTCTCAGACATGTGTGTCAAGCTTTCGTCCCTGTGCAATACGATGAAAAGTGTTAGAATGAGGAACATAGAAGGAAATAACAAACAAATGAAATCAACAACAGAAGTCAGTCGTGCATTCGTGGTTACAGCAGCAATTGACCTTACCACGTGGGAGATTACAGCTACCTGCGTGACATCCGAGCCCAAGAAAATCAACAATGTGGAACGGCTTACTTGGATAATTGTTCATTAAACAAAAAAAAGGGAATAAGAACAGTCCCTCATACCAAAGTGGTTTTCTTAGACACGCGTGTCAAGCTTTCGTCCCTGTGCAATACAATGAAAAGTGTTAGAATGAGAATCATTGAAGGAAATAACAAACAAATGAAATCAACAACAGAAGTCAGTCGTGCATTTGTGGTTACAGCAGCAATTGACCTTACCACGTAAAAGATAATAGCTACCTGCGTGTCATCCGAGTCCAAGAAAATCAACAATGTGGAATGGCTTACTTGGATAATTGATCATTATACAGAAAGAAGGGAATAAGAACAGTCCCTTATACCAATGTGGTTTCCATAGACACGTGTGTCAAGCTTTCGTCCCTGTGCAATACGATGAGAAGTGTTAGAATGAGAAACATTGAAGGAAATAACAAACAAATCAAATCAACAACAGAAGTCAGTCGTGCATTTGTGATTACAGCAGCAATTGACCTTACCACGTGGGAGATTATAGCTACTTGCGTGACATCCGAGTCCAAGAAAATCAACAATGTGGAATGGCTTACTTGGATAATTGATCATTATACAGAAAGAATGAAGTTAGAACAGTCCCTTATACCAATGTGGTTTCCATAGACACGTGTGTCAAGCTTTCGTCCCTGTGCATTACGATGAAAAGTGTTAGAATGAGAAACATTGAAGAAAATAACAAACGAATGAAATCAACAACAGAAGTCAGTCGTGCATTTGTGGTTACAGCAGCAATTGACCTCACCACGTGGGAGATTATAGCTACCTGCGTGACATCCGAGTCCAAGAAAATCAACAATGTGGAATGGCTTACTTGGATAATTGTTCATTAAACAAAAAGAAGGGAATAAGAACAGTCCCTTATACCGAAGTGGTTTCCTTAGACACGCGTGTCAAGCTTTCGTCCCTGTGCAATACGATGAAAAGTGTTAGAATGACAAACATTGAAGAAAATAACAAACGAATGAAATCAACAACAGAAGTCAGTCGTGCATTTGTGGTTACAGCAGCAATTGACCTCACCACGTGTGAGATTATAGCTACCTGCGTGACATCCGAGTCCAAGAAAATCAACAATGTGGAATGGCTTACTTGGATAATTGTTCATTAAACAAAAAGAAGGGAATAAGAACAGACCCTTATACCAAAGTGGTTTCCTTAGACACGCGTGTCAAGCTTTCGTCCCTGTGCAATACGATGAAAAGTGTTAGAATGAGAAACATTGAAGAAAATAACAAACGAATGAAATCAACAACAGAAGTCAGTCGTGCATTTGTGGTTACAGCAGCAATTGACCTCACCACGTGGGAGATTATAGCTACCTGCGTGACATCCGAGTCCAAGAAAATCAACAATGTGGAATGGCTTACTTGGATAATTGTTCATTAAACAAAAAGAAGGGAATAAGAACAGTCCCTTATACCGAAGTGGTTTCCTTAGACACGCGTGTCAAGCTTTCGTCCCTGTGCAATACGATGAAAAGTGTTAGAATGACAAACATTGAAGAAAATAACAAACGAATGAAATCAACAACAGAAGTCAGTCGTGCATTTGTGGTTACAGCAGCAATTGACCTCACCACGTGGGAGATTATAGCTACCTGCGTGTCATCCGAGTCCAAGAAAATCAACAATGTGGAATGGCTTACTTGGATAATTGATCATTATACAGAAAGAAGGGAATAAGAACAGTCCCTTATACCAATGTGGTTTCCTTAGACACGTGTGTCAAGCTTTCGTCCCTGTGCAATACGATGAGAAGTGTTAGAATGAGAAACATTGAAGGAAATAACAAACGAATGAAATCAACAACAGAAGTCAGTCGTGCATTTGTGGTTACAGCAGCAATTGACCTTACCACGTAAAAGATTATAGCTACCTGCGTGTCATCCGAGTCCAAGAAAATCAACAATGTGGAATGGCTTACTTGGATAATTGATCATTATACAGAAAGAAGGGAATAAGAACAGTCCCTTATACCAATGTGGTTTCCTTAGACACGTGTGTCAAGCTTTCGTCCCTGTGCAATACGATGAGAAGTGTTAGAATGAGAAACATTGAAGGAAATAACAAACGAATGAAATCAACAACAGAAGTCAGTCGTGCATTTGTGGTTACAGCAGCAATTGACCTCACCACGTGGGAGATTATAGCTACCTGCGTGACATCCGAGTCCAAGAAAATCAACAATGTGGAATGGCTTACTTGGATAATTGTTCATTAAACAAAAAGAAGGGAATAAGAACAGTCCCTTATACCGAAGTGGTTTCCTTAGACACGCGTGTCAAGCTTTCGTCCCTGTGCAATACGATGAAAAGTGTTAGAATGACAAACATTGAAGAAAATAACAAACGAATGAAATCAACAACAGAAGTCAGTCGTGCATTTGTGGTTACAGCAGCAATTGACCTCACCACGTGGGAGATTATAGCTACCTGCGTGACATCCGAGTCCAAGAAAATCAACAATGTGGAATGGCTTACTTGGATAATTGTTCATTAAACAAAAAGAAGGGAATAAGAACAGTCCCTTATACCGAAGTGGTTTCCTTAGACACGCGTGTCAAGCTTTCGTCCCTGTGCAATACGATGAAAAGTGTTAGAATGACAAACATTGAAGAAAATAACAAACGAATGAAATCAACAACAGAAGTCAGTCGTGCATTTGTGGTTACAGCAGCAATTGACCTCACCACGTGGGAGATTATAGCTACCTGCGTGACATCCGAGTCCAAGAAAATCAACAATGTGGAATGGCTTACTTGGATAATTGTTCATTAAACAAAAAGAAGGGAATAAGAACAGACCCTTATACCAAAGTGGATTCCTTAGACACGCGTGTCAAGCTTTCGTCCCTGTGCAATACGATGAAAAGTGTTAGAATGAGAAACATTGAAGAAAATAACAAACGAATGTAATCAACAACAGAAGTCAGTCGTGCATTTGTGGTTACAGCAGTAATTGACCTCACCACGTGGGAGATTATAGCTACCTGCGTGACATCCGAGTCCAAGAAAATCAACAATGTGGAATGGCTTACTTGGATAATTGATCATTATACAGAAAGAATGAAGTAAGAACAGTCCCTTATACCAATGTGGTTTCCATAGACACGTGTGTCAAGCTTTCGTCCCTGTGCAATACGATGAAAAGTGTTAGAATGAGAAACATTGAAGAAAATAACAAACGAATGAAATCAACAACAGAAGTCAGTCGTGCATTTGTGGTTACAGCAGCAATTGACCTTACCACGTAAAAGATTATAGCTACCTGCGTGTCATCCGAGTCCAAGAAAATCAACAATGTGGAATGGCTTACTTGGATAATTGATCATTATACAGAAAGAAGGGAATAAGAACAGTCCCTCATACCAATGTGGTTTCCATAGACACATGTGTCAAGCTTTCGTCCCTGTGCAATACGATGAGAAGTGTTAGAATGAGAAACATTGAAGGAAATAACAAACAAATCAAATCAACAACAGAAGTCAGTCGTGCATTTGTGATTACAGCAGCAATTGACCTTACCACGTGGGAGATTATAGCTACCTGCGTGACATCCGAGTCCAAGAAAATCAACAATGTGGAATGGCTTACTTGGATAATAGATCATTATACAGAAAGAATGAAGTAAGAACAGTCCCTTATACCAATGTGGTTTCCATAGACACGTGTGTCAAGCTTTCGTCCCTGTGCAATACGATGAAAAGTGTTAGAATGAGAAACATTGAAGAAAATAACAAACGAATGAAATCAACAACAGAAGTCAGTCGGGCATTTGTGGTTACAGCAGCAATTGACCTTACCACGTGGGAGATTATAGCTACCTGCGTGACATCCGAGTCCAAGAAAATCAACAATGTGGAATGACTTACTTGGATAATTGATCATTATACAGAAAGAATGAAGTAAGAACAGTCCCTTATACCAAAGTGGTTTCCTTAGACACGTGTGTCAAGCTTTCGTCCCTGTGCAATACGATGAGAAGTGTTAGAATGAGAAACATTGAAGGAAATAACAAACAAATGAAATCAACAACAGAAGTCAGCCGTCCAATTGTGGTTACAGCAGCAATTGACCTTACCACGTGGGAGATTATAGAGACCCGCGTGTCATCCGAGTCCAAGAAAATCAACAATGTGGAATGGCTTACTTGGATAATTGTTCATTAAACAAAAAGAAAGGGAATATGAACATTCCCTTATACCAAAGTGGTTTCCTTAGACACGTGTGTCAAGCTTTCGTCCCTGTGCAATACGATGAAAAGTGTTAGAATGAGAAACATAGAATGAAATAACAAACAAATGAAATCAACAACCGAAGTCAGTCGTGCATTTGTGGTTACAGCAGCAATTGACCTTACCACGTGGGAGATTATAGCTACCTGCGTGACATCCGAGTCCAAGAAAATCAACAATGTGGAATGGCTTACTTGGATAATTGTTCATTAAACAAAAAGAAGGGAATAAGAACAGTCCCTTATACCAAAGTGGTTTCTTTAGACACGCGTGTCAAGCTTTCGTCCCTGTGCAATACGATGAAAAGTGTTAGAATGAGAAACATAGAAGGAAATAACAAACAAATGAAATCAAAAACAGAAGTCAGTCGTGCATTTGTGGTTACAGCAGCAATTGACCTCACCACGTGGGAGATTATAGCTACCTGCGAGACATCCGAGTCCAAGAAAATCAACAATGTGGAATGGCCTACTCGGATAATTGTTTATTAAACAAAAGTGTGTCAAGCTTTCATCCCTCAGCAATACGACAAAAAGTGTTAGAGTAAGAAACATTGAAGGAAATAACAAACGAATGAAATCAACAACAGAAGTCAGCCGTCCAGTTTTGGTTACAGCAGCAATTGACCTTACCAATTGAGAGATTGTAGCTACATGCGTGACATCCGAGTCCAAGAAAATCAACAATGTGGAATGGCTTACTTGGATAATTGTTGATTAAACAAAAAAAAGGGAATAAGAACAGTCCCTCATACCAAAGTGGTTTTCTCAGACATGTGTGTCAAGCTTTCGTCCCTGTGCAATACGATGAAAAGTGTTAGAATGAGAAACATAGAAGGAAATAACAAACAAATGAAATCAACAACAGAAGTCAGTCGTGCATTTGTGGTTACAGCAGCAATTGACCTTTCCACGTGGGAGATTATAGATAGCTGCGTGACATCCTAGTCCAAGAAAATCAACAATGTGGAATGGCTTACTTGGATATTTGTTCATCAAAAAGAAAAAAGGGAAGAAGAGCAGTCCCTCATACCAAAGTGGTTTCCTTAGACACGTGTGTCAAGCTTTCGTCACTGTGCAATACGATGAAAAGTGTTAGAATGAGAAACATTGAAGAAAATAACAAACGAATGAAATCAACAACAGAAGTCAGTCGTGCATTCGTGGTTACAGCAGCAATTGACCTTACCACGTGGGAGATTACAGCTACCTGCGTGACATCCGAGCTCAAGAAAATCAACAATGTGGAACGGCTTACTTGGATAATTGTTCATTAAACAAAAAGAAGGGAACAAGAACAGTCCCTTATACCAAAGTGGTTTCCTTAGACACGCGTGTCAAGCTTTCGTCCCTGTGCAATACGATGAAAAGTGTTAGAATGAGAATCATTGAAGAAAATAACAAACGAATGAAATCAACAACAGAAGTCAGTCGTGCATTTGTGGTTACAGCAGTAATTGACCTCACCACGTGGGAGATTATAGCTACCTGCGTGACATCCGAGTCCAAGAAAATCAACAATGTGGAATTGCTTACTTGGATAATTGTTCATTAAACAAAAAGAAGGGAATAAGAACCACTTTGGTATAAGGGACTGTTCTTATTTCCTTTTTGCTTTTTAATGAACAATTATCAAAGTAAGCCATTCCACATTGTTGATTTTCTCGGACTCGGATGTCACGCAGGTAGCTCTAATCTCCCACGTGGTAAGGTCAATTGCTGCTGTAACCACGAATGCACGACTGACATCTGTTGTTGATTTCATTCGTTTGTTATTTCCTTCAATGTTTCTCATTCTTACACTTCTCATCGTATTGCACAGGGACGAAAGCTTGACACACGTGTCTATGGAAACCACATAGGTATAAGGGACTGTTCTCATTCCCTTCTTTCTGTATAATGATCAATTATCCAAGTAAGACATTCCACATTGTTGATTTTCTTGGACTCGGATGACACGCAGGTATAATCTCCCACGTGGTGAGGTCAATTGCTGCTGTAACCACAAATGCACGACTGACTTCTGTTGTTGATTTCATTTGTTTGTTATTTCCTTCAATATTTCTCATCCTAACTCTTTTCATCGTATTGCACAGTGACGAAAGCTTGACACACCTGTCTAAGGAAACCACTTCGGTATAAGGGACTGTTCTTATTCCCTTTTTTTTGTTTAATGAACAATTATCCAAGTAAGCCATTCCACATTGTTGATTTTCTTGGACTCGGATGACACGCAGGTATAATCTCCCACGTGGTAAGGTCAATTGCTGCTGTAACCACAAATGCACGACTGACTTCTGTTGTTGATTTCATTTGTTTGTTATTTCCTTCAATGTTTCTCATTCTAACTCTTTTCATCGTATTACACAGGGACGAAAGCTTGACACACGTGTCTAAGGAAACCACTTTGGTATAAGGGACTGTTCTTATTCCCTTCTTTCTGTATAATGATCAATTATCCAAGTAAGCCATTTCACATTGTTGATTTTCTTGGACTCGGATGACACGCAGGTATAATCTCCCACGTGGTGAGGTCAATTGCTGCTGTAACCACAAATGCACGACTGACTTCTGTTGTTGATTTCATTTGTTTGTTATTTCCTTCAATGTTTCTCATCCTAACTCTTTTCATCGTATTGCACAGGGACGAAAGCTTGACACACGTGTCTAAGGAAACCACTTGGGTATAAGGGACTGTTCTTATTCCCTTCTTTTTGTTTAATGAACAATTATCCAAGTGAGCCATTCCACATTGCTGATTTTCTTGGACTCGGATGACACGCAGGTATAATCTCCCACGTGGTAAGGTCAATTGCTGCTGTAACCACAAATGCACGACTGACATCTGTTGTTGATTTCATTTGTTTGTTATTTCCTTCAATGTTTCTCATTCTTACTCTCTTCATCGTATTACACAGGGACGAAAGCTTGACACACGTGTCTAAGGAAACCACTTTGGTATAAGGGACTGTTCTTATTCCCTTCTTTCTGTATAATGATCAATTATCCAAGTAAGCCATTCCACATTGTTGATTTTCTTGGACTCGGATGACACGCAGGTATAATGTCCCACGTGGTGAGGTCAATTGCTGCTGTAACCACAAATGCACGACTGACTTCTGTTGTTGATTTCATTTGTTTGTTATTTCCTTCAATGTTTCTCATCCTAACTCTTTTCATCGTATTGCACAGGGACGAAAGCTTGACACACGTGTCTAAGGAAACCACTTTGGTATAAGGACTGTTCTTATTCCCTTCTTTTTGTTTAATGAACAATTATCCAAGTAAGCCATTCCACATTGTTGATTTGGTTGGACTCGGATGTCACGCAGGTAGCTCTAATCTCCCACGTGGTAAGGTCAATTGCTGCTGTAACCACAAATGCACGACTGACTTCTGTTGTTGATTTCATTCGTTTGTTATTTCCTTCAATGTTTCTCATTCTAACACTTCTCATCGTATTGCACAGGGACGAAAGCTTGACACACGTGTCTATGGAAACCACATTGGTATAAGGGACTGTTCTTATTCCCTTCTTTCTGTATAATGATCAATTATCCAAGTAAGCCATCCCACATTGTTGATTTTCTTGGACTCGGATGACACGCAGGTAGCTATAATCTCCCACGTGGTAAGGTCAATTGCTGCTGTAACCACAAAAGCACGTTTGACTTCTGTTGTTGATTTCATTTGTTTGTTATTTCCTTCTATGTTTCTCATTCTAACACTTTTCATCGTATTGCACAGGGACGAAAGCTTGACACACGTGTCTAAGGAAACCACTTTGGTATAAGGACTGTTCTTATTCCCTTCTTTTTGTTTAATGAACAATTATCCAAGTAAGCCATTCCACATTGTTGATTTGGTTGGACTCGGATGTCACGCAGGTAGCTCTAATCTCCCACGTGGTAAGGTCAATTGCTGCTGTAACCACAAATGCACGACTGACTTCTGTTGTTGATTTCATTCGTTTGTTATTTCCTTCAATGTTTCTCATTCTAACACTTCTCATCGTATTGCACAGGGACGAAAGCTTGACACACGTGTCTATGGAAACCACATTGGTATAAGGGACTGTTCTTATTCCCTTCTTTCTGTATAATGATCAATTATCAAAGTAAGCCATCCCACATTGTTGATTTTCTTGGACTCGGATGACACGCAGGTAGCTATAATCTCCCACGTGGTAAGGTCAATTGCTGCTGTAACCACAAATGCACGACTGACTTCTGTTGTTGATTTCATTTGTTTGTTATTTCCTTCAATGTTTCTCATTCTAACACTTTTCATCGTATTGCACAGGGACGAAAGCTTGACACACGTGTCTAAGGAAACCACATTGGTATAAGGGACTGTTCTTATTTCCTTTTTGCTTTTTAATGAACAATTATCCAAGTAAGCCATTCCACATTGTTGATTTTCTTGGACTCGGATGTCACGCAGGTAGCTATAATCTCCTACGTGGTAAGGTCAATTGCTGCTGTAACCACAAATGCACGACTGACTTCTGTTGTTGATTTCATTCGTTTGTTATTTCCTTCTATGTTTCTCATTCTAACACTTTTCATCGTATTGCACAGGGACGAAAGCTTGACACACGTGTCTATGGAAACCACTTTGGTATAAGGGACTGTTCTTATTCTTTTTTTTTTGTTTAATCAACAATTATCCAAGTAGGCCATTACACATTGTTGATTTTCTTGGACTCGGATGTCACGCAGGTAGCTATAATCTCCCACGTGGTAAGGTCAATTGCTGCTGTAACTACAAATGCACGACTGACTTCTGTTGTTGATTTCATTCGTTTGTAATTTCCTTCTATATTTCTCATTCTAACACTTTTCATCGTATGCCACAGGGACGAAAGCTTGACACACGTGTCTATGGAAACCACTTTGGTATAAGGGACTGTTCTTATTCTTTTTTTTTTGTTTAATCAACAATTATCCAAGTAGGCCATTCCACATTGTTGATTTTCTTGGACTCGGATGACACGCGGGTAGCTATAATCTCCCACGTGGTAAGGTCAATTGCTGCTGTAACCACAAATGCACGACTGACTTCTGTTGTTGATTTCATTTGTTTGTTATTTCCTTCAATGTTGCTCATTCTAACACTTCTCATCGTATTGCACAGGGACGAAAGCTTGACACACGTGTCTAAGGAAATCACATTGGTTAAAGGGACTGTTCTTATTCCCTTCTTTTTGTTTAATTAACAATTATCCAAGTAAGCCATTCCACATTGTTGAGTTTCTTGGACTCGGATGACCCGCGGGTAGCTATAATCTCCCACGTGATAAGGTCAATTGCTGCTGTAACCACAATTGGACGGCTGACTTCTGTTGTTGATTTCATTGGTTTGTTATTTCCTTCAATGTTTTTCATTCTAACACTTCTTATCGTATTGCACAGGGACGAAGGCTTGACACACGTGTCTAAGGAAACAACTTTGGTATAAGGGACTGTTCTTATTCCCTTCTTTTTGTTTAATGAACAATTATCCAAGTAAGCCATTCCACATTGTTGATTTTCTTAGACTCGGATGTCACGCAGGTAGCTATAATCTGCCACGTGGTAAGGTCAATTGCTGCTGTAACCACAAATGCGCGACTGACTTCTGTTGTTGATTTCATTTGTTTATTTCCTTCAATGTTTCTCATTCTAACACTTCTCATCGTATTGCACAGGGACGAATGCTTGACACACGTGTCTATGGAAACCACATTGGTATAAGGGACTGTTCTTATTCCCTTTTTTTGTTCAATCAACAATTATCCAAGTAAGCCATTCCACATTGTTGATTTTCTTGGACTCGGATGACACGCGGGTAGCTATAATCTCCCATGTGGTAAGGTCAATTGCTGCTGTAACCACAAATGCACGACTGACTTCTGTTGTTGATTTCATTCGTTTGTTATTTCCTTCAATGTTCCTCATTTTAACACTTTCATCGTATTGCACAGGGACGAAAGCTTGACACACGTGTCTAAGGAAACCACTTTGGTATAAGGGACTGTTCTCATTCCTTTCTTTTTGCTTAATGAACAGTTATCCAAGTAAGCCATTCCACATTGTTGATTTTCTTGGACTCGGATGACACGCAGGTAGCTATAATCTCCCATGTGGTAAGGTCAATTGCTGCTGTAACCACAAATGCACGACTGACTTCTGTTGTTGATTTCATTCGTTTGTTATTTCCTTCAATGTTCCTCATTTTAACACTTTCTTCGTATTGCACAGGGACGAAAGCTTGACACACGTGTCTAAGGAAACCACTTTGGTATAAGGGACTGTTCTCATTCCTTTCTTTTTGCTTAATGAACAGTTATCCAAGTAAGCCATTCCACATTGTTGATTTTCTTAGACTCGGATGTCACGCAGGTAGCTATAATCTGCCACGTGGTAAGGTCAATTGCTGCTGTAACCACAAATGCACGACTGACTTCTGTTGTTGATTTCATTTGTTTGTTATTTCCGTCTATGTTTCTCATTCTAACACTTTTCATCGTATTGCACAGGAACGAAAGCTTGACACACGTGTCTAAGGAAACCACTCTGGTATAAGGGACTGTTTTTATCCCCTCTTTTTGTTTAATTAACAATTATCCAAGTAAGCCATTACACATTGTTGATTTTCTTGGACACGGATGTCACGCAGGTAGCTATAATCTACCACGTGGTAAGGTCAATTGCTGCTGTAACCACAAATGCACGACTGACTTCTGTTGTTGATTTCATTTGTTTGTTATTTCCATCTATGTTTCTCATTCTAACACTTTTCATCGTATTGCACAGGGACGAAAGCTTGACACACGTGTCTAAGGAAACCACTTTGGTATAAGGGACTGTTCTTATTCCCTTCTTTTTGTTTAATGAACAATTATCCAAGTTAGCCATTCCACATTGTTGATTTTCTTGGACTCGGATGTCACGCAGGTAGCTATAATCTCCCACGTGGTAAGGTCAATTGCTGCTGTAACCACAAATGCACGACTGACTTCTGTTGTTGATTTCATTCGTTTGTTATTTCCTTCAATGTTTCTCATTCTAACACTTCTCATCGTATTGCACACGGACGAAAGCTTGACACACGTGTATAAGGAAATCACATTGGTAAAAGGGACTGTTCTTATTCCCTTTTTGCTTTTTGATGAACAATTATCCAAGTAAGCCATTCCACATTGTTGATTTTCTTGGACTCGGATGACACGCAGGTATAATCTCCCACGTGGTAAGGTCAATTGCTGCTGTAACCACAAATGCACGACTGACTTCTGTTGTTCATTTCATTTGTTTGTTATTTTCTTCAATGTTTCTCATTCTAACTCTTTTCATCGTATTACACAGGGACGAAAGCTTGACACACGTGTCTAAGGAAACCACTTTGCTATAAGGGACTGTTCTTATTCCCTTCTTCTTGTTTAATGAACAATTATCCAAGTAAGCCATTCCACATTGTTGATTTTCTTGGACTCGGATATCACGCAGGTTGCTATAATCTCCCACGTGGTAAGGTCAATTGCTGCTGTAACCACAAATGCACGACTGACTTCTGTTGTTGATTTCATTTGTTTGTTATTTCCTTCTATGTTTCTCATTCTAACACTTTTCATCGTATTGCACAGGGACGAAAACTTGACACACGTGTCTAAGGAAACCACTTTGGTATAAGGGACTGTTCTTATTCCCTTCTTTCTGTATAATGATCAATTATCCAAGTAAGCCATTCCACATTGTTGATTTTCTTGGACTCGGATGACACGCAGGTATAATCTCCCACGTGGTGAGGTCAATTGCTGCTGTAACCACAAATGCACGACTGACTTCTGTTGTTGATTTCATTTGTTTGTTATTTCCTTCAATGTTTCTCATTCTAACTCTTTTCATCGTATTGCACAGGGACGAAAGCTTGACACACGTGTCTAAGGAAACCACTTTGGTATAAGAGACTGTTCTTATTCCCTTCTTTTTGTTTAATGAACAATTATCCAAGTAAGCCATTCCACATTGTTGATTTTCTTGGACTCGGATGTCACGCAGGTAGCTATAATCTCCCACGTGGTAAGGTCAATTGCTGCTGTAACCACAAATGCACGACTGACTTCTGTTGTTGATTTCATTTGTTTGTTATTTCCTTCTATGTTTCTCATTCTAACACTTTGCATCGTATTGCACAGGGATGAAAGCTTGACACACGTGTCTAAGGAAACCACTTTGGTATAAGGGACTGTTCTTACTCCCTTCTTTTTGTTTAATGAACAATTATCCAAGTAAGCCATTCCACATTGTTGATTTTCTTGGACTCGGATGTCACGCAGGTAGCTCTAATCTCCCACGTGGTAAGGACAATTGCTGCTGTAACCACAAATGCACGACTGACTTCTGTTGTTGATTTCATTCGTTTGTTATTTCCTTCAATGTTTCTTATTCTTACATTTCTCATCGTATTGCACAGGGACGAAAGCTTGACACACGTGTCTATGGAAACCACATTGGTATAAGGGTTTGTTCTTATTCCCTTCTTTCTGTATAATGATCAATTATCCAAGTGAGCCATTCCACATTGTTGATTTTCTTGGACTCGGATGACACGCAGGTATAATCTCCCACGTGGTGAGGTCAATTGCTGCTGTAACCACAAATGCACGACTGACTACTGTTGTTGATTTCATTTGTTTGTTATTTCCTTCAATGTTTCTCATTCTAACTCATTTCATCGTATTGCACAGGGACGAAAGCTTGACACACGTGTCTAAGGAAACCACTTTGGTATAAGGGACTGTTCTTATTCCCTTCTTTTTGTTTAATGAACAATTATCCAAGTAAGCCATTCCACATTGTTGATTTTCTTGGACTCGGATGTCACGCAGGTAGCTATAATCTCCCACGTGGTAAGGTCAATTGCTGCTGTAACCACAAATGCACGACTGACTTCTGTTGTTGATTTCATTTGTTTGTTATTTCCTTCTATGTTTCTCATTCTAACACTTTGCATCGTATTGCACAGGGACGAAAGCTTGACACACGTGTCTAAGGAAACCACTTTGGTATAAGGGACTGTTCTTACTCCCTTCTTTTTGTTTAATGAACAATTATCCAAGTAAGCCATTCCACATTGTTGATTTTCTTGGACTCGGATGTCACGCAGGTAGCTCTAATCTCCCACGTGGTAAGGTCAATTGCTGCTGTAACCACGAATGCACGACTGACTTCTGTTGTTGAATCAGGCCTAGCTTGTTATTCCTGTACGCATGTACGCCTGACGTGTTATTCGGTCGGTCCTCTAAAAATTTGAAATTCTTGTATAAAAATTCGCCAAGAAATTATAAACTGCAATTTGTTGTTATTTGCCACTGTGCAGTGATCGATCTGAGTGTGATTCGGCGGTTTGTTCTGAATAAATAACTATATTTGGTGTTTGTTTTGTTTGTAAACAAATATGGCGAGCAACGATTATAACTTGTTGTTGTTGAAGTCGGAACATATTAATCAGGCGATTTCTGATTTCAACTTCTTCAACTGACTTCTGTTGTTGATTTCATTCGTTTGTTATTTTCTTCAATGTTTCTCATTCTAACACTTTCCATCGTATTGCACAGAGACGAAAGCTTGACACGCGTGTCTAAGGAAACCACTTTGGTATAAGGGACTGTTCTTATTCCCTTCTTTTTGTTTAATGAACAATTATCCAAGCCATTCCACATTGTTGATTTTCTTGGACTCGGATGTCACGCAGGTAGCTATAATCTCCCACGTGGTGAGGTCAATTGCTGCTGTAACCACAAATGCACGACTGACTTCTGTTGTTGATTTCATTTGTTTGTTATTTCCTTCAATGTTTCTCATTCTAACACTTTTCATCGTATTGCACAGGGACGCTTGACACGCGTGTCTAAGGAAACCACTTTGGTATAAGGGACTGTTCTTATTTCCTTCTTTTTGTTTAATGAACAATTATCCAAGTAAGCCATTCCACATTATTGATTTTCTTGGGCTCGGATGTCACGCAGGTAGCTGTAATCTCCCACGTGGTAAGGTCAATTGCTGCTGTAACCACGAATGCACGACTGACTTCTGTTGTTGATTTCATTCGTTTGTTATTTTCTTCAATGATTCTCATTCCAGCACTTTTCATCGTATTGCACAGGGACGAAAGCTTGACACGCGTGTCTAAGGAAACCACTTTGGTATAAGGGACTGTTCTTATTCCCTTCTTTTTGTTTAATGAACAATTATCCAAGTAAGCCGTTCCACATTGTTGATTTTCTTGGGCTCGGATGTCACGCAGGTAGCTGTAATCTCCCACGTGGTAAGGTCAATTGCTGCTGTAACCACGAATGCACGACTGACTTCTGTTGTTGATTTGATTCGTTTGTTATTTTCTTCAATGTTTCTCATTCTAACACTTTTCATCGTATTGCACAGTGACGAAAGCTTGACACACGTGTCTAAGGAAACCACTTTGGTATGAGGGACTGCTCTTCTTCCCTTTTTTCTTTTTGATGAACAATTATCCAAGTAAGCCATTCCACATTGTTGATTTTCTTGGACTAGGATGTCACGCAGCTATCTATAATCTCCCACGTGGTAAGGTCAATTGCTACTGTAACCACAAATGCACGACTGACTTCTGTTGTTGATTTCATTTGTTTGTTATTTCCTTCTATGTTTCTCATTCTAACACTTTTCATCGTATTGCACAGGGACGAAAGCTTGACACGCGTGTCTAAGGAAACCACTTTGGTATAAGGGACTGTTCTTATTTCCTTCTTTTTGTTTAATGAACAATTATCCAAGTAAGCCATTCCACATTATTGATTTTCTTGGGCTCGGATGTCACGCAGGTAGCTGTAATCTCCCACGTGGTAAGGTCAATTGCTGCTGTAACCACAAATGCACGACTGACTTCTGTTGTTGATTTCATTTGTTTGTTATTTCCTTCTATGTTTCTCATTCTAACACTTTTCATCGTATTGCACAGGGACGAAAGCTTGACACACATGTCTGAGAAAACCACTTTGGTATGAGGGACTGTTCTTATTCCCTTTTTTTTTGTTTAATCAACAATTATCCAAGTAAGCCATTCCACATTGTTGATTTTCTTGAACTCGGATGACACGCAGGTAGCTATAATCTCCCACGTGGTAAGGTCAATTGCTACTGTAACCACAAATGCACGACTGACTTCTGTTGTTGATTTCATTTGTTTGTTATTTCCTTCTATGTTTCTCATTCTAACACTTTTCATCGTATTGCACAGGGACGAAAGCTTGACACGCGTGTCTAAGGAAACCACTTTTTTTTGTTTAATCAACAATTATCCAAGTAGGCCATTCCACATTGTTGATTTTCTTGGACTCGGATGTCACGCAAGTAGCTATAATCTCCCACGTGGTAAGGTCAATTGCTGCTGTAACCACAAATGCACGACTGACTTCTAATGTTGATTTCATTCGTTTGTTATTTTCTTCAATGTTTCTCATTCTAACACTTTTCATCGTATTGCACAGGGACGAAAGCTTGACATGCGTGTCTTAGGAAACCACTTTGGTATAAGGGACTGTTCTTATTCCCTTTTCTTTGTTTGATCAACAATTATCCAAGTGGGCCATTCCACATTGTTGATTTTCTTGGACTCGGATGTCACGCAGGTAGCTATCATCTCCCACGTGGTAAGGTCAATTGCTGCTGTAACCACAAATGCACGACTGACTTCTGTTGTTGATTTCATTCGTTTGTTATTTTCTTCAATGTTTCTCATTCTAACACTTTTTTCATCGTATTGCACAGGGACGAAAGCTTGACACGCGTGTCTAAGGAAACCACTTTGGTATAAGGGACTGTTCTTATTCCCTTCTTTTTGTTTAATGAACAATTATCCGAATAAGCCATTCCACATTGTTGATTTTCTTGGACTCGGATGTCACGCAGGTAGCTAGAATCTCCCACGTGGTAATGTAAATTGCTGCTGTAACCACAAATGCACGACTGACTTCTGTTGTTGATTTCATTTGTTTGTTTTTTCCTTCTATGTTTCTCATTCTAACACTTTTCATCGTATTGCACAGGGACGAAAGCTTGACACGCGTGTCTAAGGAAACCACTTTGGTATAAGGGACTGTTCTTATTTCCTTCTTTTTGTTTAATGAACAATTATCCAAGTAAGCCGTTCCACACTGTTGATTATCTTGGGCTCGGATGTCACGCAGGTAGCTGTAATCTCCCACGTGGTAAGGTCAATTGCTGCTGTAACCACGAATGCACGACTGACTTCTGTTGTTGATTTCATTCGTTTGTTATTTTCTTCAATGATTCTCATTCCAGCACTTTTCATCGTATTGCACAGGGACGAAAGCTTGACACGCGTGTCTAAGGAAACCACTTTGGTATAAGGGACTGTTCTTATTCCCTTCTTTTTGTTTAATGAACAATTATCCAAGTAAGCCGTTCCACATTGTTGATTTTCTTGGGCTCGGATGTCACGCAGGTAGCTGTAATCTCCCACGTGGTAAGGTCAATTGCTGCTGAAACCACAAATGCACGACTGACTTCGGTTGTTGATTTCATTTGTTTGTTATTTCATTCTATGATTCTCATTCTAACACTTTTCATCGTATTGCACAGGGACGAAAGCTTGACACACGTGCCTAAGGAAACCACTTTGGTATAAGGGAATGTTCTTATTTCCTTTCTTTTTGTTTAATGAACAATTATCCAAGTAAGCCATTCCACATTGTTGATTTTCTTGTACTCGGATGACACGCGGGTAGCTATAATCTCCCACGTGGTAAGGTCAATTGCTGCTGTAACCACAATTGGACGGCTGACTTCTGTTGTTGATTTCATTTGTTTGTTATTTCCTTCAATGTTCCTCATTCTAACACTTCTCATCGTATTGCACAGGGACGAAAGCTTGACACACGTGTCTAAGGAAACCACTTTGGTATAAGGGACTGTTCTTACTTCATTCTTTCTGTGTAATGATCAATTCTCCAAGTAAGTCATTCCACATTGTTGATTTTCTTGGACTCGGATGTCACGCAGGTATCTATAATCTCCCACGTGGTAAGGTCAATTGCTGCTGTTATCACAAATGCACGACTGACTTCTGTTGTTGATTTGATTTGTTTGTTATTTCCTTCAATGTTTCTCATTCTAACACTTCTCATCGTATTGCACAGGGACGAAAGCTTGACACACGTGTCTAAGGAAACCACATTGGTATAAGGGACTGTTCTTATTCCCTTCTTTCTGTATGATGATCAATTATCCAAGTAAGCCATTCCACATTATTGATTTTCTTGGACTCGGATGACACGCAGGTAGCTATAATCTTTAACGTGGTAAGGTCAATTGCTGCTGTAACCACAAATGCACGACTGACTTCTGTTGTTGATTTCATTTGTTTGTTATTTCCTTCTATGTTTCTCATTCTAACACTTTTCATCGTATTGCACAGGGACGAAAGCTTGACACACGTGTCTAAGGAAACCACTTTGGTATAAGGGACTGTTCTTATTCTAATCAACAATTATCCAAGTAGGCCATTCCACATTGTTGATTATCTTGGACTCGGATGTCACGAAGGTAGCTATAATCTCCCACGTCCCAATTGCTGCTGTAACCACAAATGCACGACTGACTTCTAATGTTGATTTCATTTGTTTGTTATTTCCTTCAATGTTTCTCATTCTAACACTTCTCATCGTATTGCAAAGGGACGAAAGCTTGACACGCGTGTCTAAGGAAACCACTTTGGTATAAGGGACTGTTTTTATTCCCTTCTTTTTGTTCAATCAACAATTATCCAAGTAAGCCATTCCACATTGTTGATTTTCTTGGACTCGAATGTCACGCAGGTAGCTATAATCTCCCACGTGGTAAGGTCAATTGCTGCTGTAACCACAAATGCACGACTGACTTCTGTTGTTGATTTCATTTGTTTGTTATTTCCTTCTATGTTTCTCATTCTAACACTTTTCATCGTATTGCACAGGGACGAAAGCTTGACACACGTGTCTAAGGAAACCACTTTGGTATAAGGGACTGTTCTTATTCTCTTTTTTTGTTTAATCAACAATTATCCAAGTAGGCCATTCCACATTGTTGATTATCTTGGACTCGGATGTCACGAAGGTAGCTATAATCTCCCACGTGGTAAGGTCAATTGCTGCTGTAACCACAAATGCACGACTGACTTCTAATGTTGATTTCATTTGTTTGTTATTTCCTTCAATGTTTCTCATTCTAACACTTCTCATCGTATTGCACAGGGACGAAAGCTTGACACACGTGTCTAAGGAAACCACTTTGGTATAAGGGACTGTTCTTATTCTCTTTTTTTGTTTAATCAACAATTATCCAAGTAGGCCATTCCACATTGTTGATTATCTTGGACTCGGATGTCACGAAGGTAGCTATAATCTCCCACGTGGTAAGGTCAATTGCTGCTGTAACCACAAATGCACGACTGACTTCTAATGTTGATTTCATTTGTTTGTTATTTCCTTCAATGTTTCTCATTCTAACACTTCTCATCGTATTGCACAGGGACGAAAGCTTGACACACGTGTCTATGGAAACCACTTTGGTATAAGGGACTGTTCTTATTCTTTTTTTTTTGTTTAATCAACAATTATCCAAGTAGGCCATTCCACATTGTTGATTTTCTTGGACTCGGATGACACGCGGGTAGCTATAATCTCCCACGTGGTAAGGTCAATTGCTGCTGTAACCACAAATGCACGACTGACTTCTGTTGTTGATTTCATTTGTTTGTTATTTCCTTCAATGTTGCTCATTCTAACACTTCTCATCGTATTGCACAGGGACGAAAGCTTGACACACGTGTCTAAGGAAATCACATTGGTTGAAGGGACTGTTCTTATTCCCTTCTTTTTGTTTAATTAACAATTATCCAAGTAAGCCATTCCACATTGTTGAGTTTCTTGGACTCGGATGACCCGCGGGTAGCTATAATCTCCCACGTGATAAGGTCAATTGCTGCTGTAACCACAATTGGACGGCTGACTTCTGTTGTTGATTTCATTGGTTTGTTATTTCCTTCAATGTTTTTCATTCTAACACTTCTTATCGTATTGCACAGGGACGAAGGCTTGACACACGTGTCTAAGGAAACAACTTTGGTATAAGGGACTGTTCTTATTCCCTTCTTTTTGTTTAATGAACAATTATCCAAGTAAGCCATTCCACATTGTTGATTTTCTTAGACTCGGATGTCACGCAGGTAGCTATAATCTGCCACGTGGTAAGGTCAATTGCTGCTGTAACCACAAATGCGCGACTGACTTCTGTTGTTGATTTCATTTGTTTATTTCCTTCAATGTTTCTCATTCTAACACTTCTCATCGTATTGCACAGGGACGAATGCTTGACACACGTGTCTATGGAAACCACATTGGTATAAGGGACTGTTCTTATTCCCTTTTTTTGTTCAATCAACAATTATCCAAGTAAGCCATTCCACATTGTTGATTTTCTTGGACTCGGATGACACGCGGGTAGCTATAATCTCCCATGTGGTAAGGTCAATTGCTGCTGTAACCACAAATGCACGACTGACTTCTGTTGTTGATTTCATTCGTTTGTTATTTCCTTCAATGTTCCTCATTTTAACACTTTCATCGTATTGCACAGGGACGAAAGCTTGACACACGTGTCTAAGGAAACCACTTTGGTATAAGGGACTGTTCTCATTCCTTTCTTTTTGCTTAATGAACAGTTATCCAAGTAAGCCATTCCACATTGTTGATTTTCTTGGACTCGGATGACACGCAGGTAGCTATAATCTCCCATGTGGTAAGGTCAATTGCTGCTGTAACCACAAATGCACGACTGACTTCTGTTGTTGATTTCATTCGTTTGTTATTTCCTTCAATGTTCCTCATTTTAACACTTTCTTCGTATTGCACAGGGACGAAAGCTTGACACACGTGTCTAAGGAAACCACTTTGGTATAAGGGACTGTTCTCATTCCTTTCTTTTTGCTTAATGAACAGTTATCCAAGTAAGCCATTCCACATTGTTGATTTTCTTAGACTCGGATGTCACGCAGGTAGCTATAATCTGCCACGTGGTAAGGTCAATTGCTGCTGTAACCACAAATGCACGACTGACTTCTGTTGTTGATTTCATTTGTTTGTTATTTCCATCTATGTTTCTCATTCTAACACTTTTCATCGTATTGCACAGGAACGAAAGCTTGACACACGTGTCTAAGGAAACCACTTTGGTATAAGGGACTGTTCTTATTCCCTTCTTTTTGTTTAATGAACAATTATCCAAGTAAGCCATTCCACATTGTTGATTTTCTTGGACACGGATGTCACGCAGGTAGCTATAATCTACCACGTGGTAAGGTCAATTGCTGCTGTAACCACAAATGCACGACTGACTTCTGTTGTTGATTTCATTTGTTTGTTATTTCCATCTATGTTTCTCATTCTAACACTTTTCATCGTATTGCACAGGGACGAAAGCTTGACACACGTGTCTAAGGAAACCACTTTGGTATAAGGGACTGTTCTTATTCCCTTCTTTTTGTTTAATGAACAATTATCCAAGTTAGCCATTCCACATTGTTGATTTTCTTGGACTCGGATGTCACGCAGGTAGCTATAATCTCCCACGTGGTAAGGTCAATTGCTGCTGTAACCACAAATGCACGACTGACTTCTGTTGTTGATTTCATTCGTTTGTTATTTCCTTCAATGTTTCTCATTCTAACACTTCTCATCGTATTGCACACGGACGAAAGCTTGACACACGTGTATAAGGAAATCACATTGGTAAAAGGGACTGTTCTTATTCCCTTTTTGCTTTTTGATGAACAATTATCCAAGTAAGCCATTCCACATTGTTGATTTTCTTGGACTCGGATGACACGCAGGTATAATCTCCCACGTGGTAAGGTCAATTGCTGCTGTAACCACAAATGCACGACTGACTTCTGTTGTTCATTTCATTTGTTTGTTATTTTCTTCAATGTTTCTCATTCTAACTCTTTTCATCGTATTACACAGGGACGAAAGCTTGACACACGTGTCTAAGGAAACCACTTTGCTATAAGGGACTGTTCTTATTCCCTTCTTCTTGTTTAATGAACAATTATCCAAGTAAGCCATTCCACATTGTTGATTTTCTTGGACTCGGATATCACGCAGGTTGCTATAATCTCCCACGTGGTAAGGTCAATTGCTGCTGTAACCACAAATGCACGACTGACTTCTGTTGTTGATTTCATTTGTTTGTTATTTCCTTCTATGTTTCTCATTCTAACACTTTTCATCGTATTGCACAGGGACGAAAACTTGACACACGTGTCTAAGGAAACCACTTTGGTATAAGGGACTGTTCTTATTCCCTTCTTTCTGTATAATGATCAATTATCCAAGTGAGCCATTCCACATTGTTGATTTTCTTGGACTCGGATGACACGCAGGTATAATCTCCCACGTGGTGAGGTCAATTGCTGCTGTAACCACAAATGCACGACTGACTTCTGTTGTTGATTTCATTTGTTTGTTATTTCCTTCAATGTTTCTCATTCTAACTCTTTTCATCGTATTGCACAGGGACGAAAGCTTGACACACGTGTCTAAGGAAACCACTTTGGTATAAGAGACTGTTCTTATTCCCTTCTTTTTGTTTAATGAACAATTATCCAAGTAAGCCATTCCACATTGTTGATTTTCTTGGACTCGGATGTCACGCAGGTAGCTATAATCTCCCACGTGGTAAGGTCAATTGCTGCTGTAACCACAAATGCACGACTGACTTCTGTTGTTGATTTCATTTGTTTGTTATTTCCTTCTATGTTTCTCATTCTAACACTTTGCATCGTATTGCACAGGGACGAAAGCTTGACACACGTGTCTAAGGAAACCACTTTGGTATAAGGGACTGTTCTTACTCCCTTCTTTTTGTTTAATGAACAATTATCCAAGTAAGCCATTCCACATTGTTGATTTTCTTGGACTCGGATGTCACGCAGGTAGCTCTAATCTTCCACGTGGTAAGGACAATTGCTGCTGTAACCACAAATGCACGACTGACTTCTGTTGTTGATTTCATTCGTTTGTTATTTCCTTCAATGTTTCTTATTCTTACATTTCTCATCGTATTGCACAGGGACGAAAGCTTGACACACGTGTCTATGGAAACCACATTGGTATAAGGGTTTGTTCTTATTCCCTTCTTTCTGTATAATGATCAATTATCCAAGTGAGCCATTCCACATTGTTGATTTTCTTGGACTCGGATGACACGCAGGTATAATCTCCCACGTGGTGAGGTCAATTGCTGCTGTAACCACAAATGCACGACTGACTACTGTTGTTGATTTCATTTGTTTGTTATTTCCTTCAATGTTTCTCATTCTAACTCATTTCATCGTATTGCACAGGGACGAAAGCTTGACACACGTGTCTAAGGAAACCACTTTGGTATAAGGGACTGTTCTTATTCCCTTCTTTTTGTTTAATGAACAATTATCCAAGTAAGCCATTCCACATTGTTGATTTTCTTGGACTCGGATGTCACGCAGGTAGCTATAATCTCCCACGTGGTAAGGTCAATTGCTGCTGTAACCACAAATGCACGACTGACTTCTGTTGTTGATTTCATTTGTTTGTTATTTCCTTCTATGTTTCTCATTCTAACACTTTGCATCGTATTGCACAGGGACGAAAGCTTGACACACGTGTCTAAGGAAACCACTTTGGTATAAGGGACTGTTCTTACTCCCTTCTTTTTGTTTAATGAACAATTATCCAAGTAAGCCATTCCACATTGTTGATTTTCTTGGACTCGGATGTCACGCAGGTAGCTCTAATCTCCCACGTGGTAAGGTCAATTGCTGCTGTAACCACGAATGCACGACTGACTTCTGTTGTTGAATCAGGCCTAGCTTGTTATTCCTGTACGCATGTACGCCTGACGTGTTATTCGGTCGGTCCTCTAAAAATTTGAAATTCTTGTATAAAAATTCGCCAAGAAATTATAAACTGCAATTTGTTGTTATTTGCCACTGTGCAGTGATCGATCTGAGTGTGATTCGGCGGTTTGTTCTGAATAAATAACTATATTTGGTGTTTGTTTTGTTTGTAAACAAATATGGCGAGCAACGATTATAACTTGTTGTTGTTGAAGTCGGAACATATTAATCAGGCGATTTCTGATTTCAACTTCTTCAACTGACTTCTGTTGTTGATTTCATTCGTTTGTTATTTTCTTCAATGTTTCTCATTCTAACACTTTCCATCGTATTGCACAGAGACGAAAGCTTGACACGCGTGTCTAAGGAAACCACTTTGGTATAAGGGACTGTTCTTATTCCCTTCTTTTTGTTTAATGAACAATTATCCAAGCCATTCCACATTGTTGATTTTCTTGGACTCGGATGTCACGCAGGTAGCTATAATCTCCCACGTGGTGAGGTCAATTGCTGCTGTAACCACAAATGCACGACTGACTTCTGTTGTTGATTTCATTTGTTTGTTATTTCCTTCAATGTTTCTCATTCTAACACTTTTCATCGTATTGCACAGGGACGCTTGACACGCGTGTCTAAGGAAACCACTTTGGTATAAGGGACTGTTCTTATTTCCTTCTTTTTGTTTAATGAACAATTATCCAAGTAAGCCATTCCACATTATTGATTTTCTTGGGCTCGGATGTCACGCAGGTAGCTGTAATCTCCCACGTGGTAAGGTCAATTGCTGCTGTAACCACGAATGCACGACTGACTTCTGTTGTTGATTTCATTCGTTTGTTATTTTCTTCAATGATTCTCATTCCAGCACTTTTCATCGTATTGCACAGGGACGAAAGCTTGACACGCGTGTCTAAGGAAACCACTTTGGTATAAGGGACTGTTCTTATTCCCTTCTTTTTGTTTAATGAACAATTATCCAAGTAAGCCGTTCCACATTGTTGATTTTCTTGGGCTCGGATGTCACGCAGGTAGCTGTAATCTCCCACGTGGTAAGGTCAATTGCTGCTGTAACCACGAATGCACGACTGACTTCTGTTGTTGATTTGATTCGTTTGTTATTTTCTTCAATGTTTCTCATTCTAACACTTTTCATCGTATTGCACAGTGACGAAAGCTTGACACACGTGTCTAAGGAAACCACTTTGGTATGAGGGACTGCTCTTCTTCCCTTTTTTCTTTTTGATGAACAATTATCCAAGTAAGCCATTCCACATTGTTGATTTTCTTGGACTAGGATGTCACGCAGCTATCTATAATCTCCCACGTGGTAAGGTCAATTGCTACTGTAACCACAAATGCACGACTGACTTCTGTTGTTGATTTCATTTGTTTGTTATTTCCTTCTATGTTTCTCATTCTAATTTCGTATTGCACAGGGACGAAAGCTTGACACGCGTGTCTAAGGAAACCACTTTGGTATAAGGGACTGTTCTTATTTCCTTCTTTTTGTTTAATGAACAATTATCCAAGTAAGCCATTCCACATTATTGATTTTCTTGGGCTCGGATGTCACGCAGGTAGCTGTAATCTCCCACGTGGTAAGGTCAATTGCTGCTGTAACCACAAATGCACGACTGACTTCTGTTGTTGATTTCATTTGTTTGTTATTTCCTTCTATGTTTCTCATTCTAACACTTTTCATCGTATTGCACAGGGACGAAAGCTTGACACACATGTCTGAGAAAACCACTTTGGTATGAGGGACTGTTCTTATTCCCTTTTTTTTTGTTTAATCAACAATTATCCAAGTAAGCCATTCCACATTGTTGATTTTCTTGAACTCGGATGACACGCACGTAGCTATAATCTCCCACGTGGTAAGGTCAATTGCTACTGTAACCACAAATGCACGACTGACTTCTGTTGTTGATTTCATTTGTTTGTTATTTCCTTCTATGTTTCTCATTCTAACACTTTTCATCGTATTGCACAGGGACGAAAGCTTGACACGCGTGTCTAAGGAAACCACTTTTTTTTGTTTAATCAACAATTATCCAAGTAGGCCATTCCACATTGTTGATTTTCTTGGACTCGGATGTCACGCAAGTAGCTATAATCTCCCACGTGGTAAGGTCAATTGCTGCTGTAACCACAAATGCACGACTGACTTCTAATGTTGATTTCATTCGTTTGTTATTTTCTTCAATGTTTCTCATTCTAACACTTTTCATCGTATTGCACAGGGACGAAAGCTTGACATGCGTGTCTTAGGAAACCACTTTGGTATAAGGGACTGTTCTTATTCCCTTTTCTTTGTTTGATCAACAATTATCCAAGTGGGCCATTCCACATTGTTGATTTTCTTGGACTCGGATGTCACGCAGGTAGCTATCATCTCCCACGTGGTAAGGTCAATTGCTGCTGTAACCACAAATGCACGACTGACTTCTGTTGTTGATTTCATTCGTTTGTTATTTTCTTCAATGTTTCTCATTCTAACACTTTTTTCATCGTATTGCACAGGGACGAAAGCTTGACACGCGTGTCTAAGGAAACCACTTTGGTATAAGGGACTGTTCTTATTCCCTTCTTTTTGTTTAATGAACAATTATCCGAATAAGCCATTCCACATTGTTGATTTTCTTGGACTCGGATGTCACGCAGGTAGCTAGAATCTCCCACGTGGTAATGTAAATTGCTGCTGTAACCACAAATGCACGACTGACTTCTGTTGTTGATTTCATTTGTTTGTTTTTTCCTTCTATGTTTCTCATTCTAACACTTTTCATCGTATTGCACAGGGACGAAAGCTTGACACGCGTGTCTAAGGAAACCACTTTGGTATAAGGGACTGTTCTTATTTCCTTCTTTTTGTTTAATGAACAATTATCCAAGTAAGCCGTTCCACACTGTTGATTATCTTGGGCTCGGATGTCACGCAGGTAGCTGTAATCTCCCACGTGGTAAGGTCAATTGCTGCTGTAACCACGAATGCACGACTGACTTCTGTTGTTGATTTCATTCGTTTGTTATTTTCTTCAATGATTCTCATTCCAGCACTTTTCATCGTATTGCACAGGGACGAAAGCTTGACACGCGTGTCTAAGGAAACCACTTTGGTATAAGGGACTGTTCTTATTCCCTTCTTTTTGTTTAATGAACAATTATCCAAGTAAGCCGTTCCACATTGTTGATTTTCTTGGGCTCGGATGTCACGCAGGTAGCTGTAATCTCCCACGTGGTAAGGTCAATTGCTGCTGAAACCACAAATGCACGACTGACTTCGGTTGTTGATTTCATTTGTTTGTTATTTCATTCTATGATTCTCATTCTAACACTTTTCATCGTATTGCACAGGGACGAAAGCTTGACACACGTGCCTAAGGAAACCACTTTGGTATAAGGGACTGTTCTTATTCCCTTCTTTTTGTTTAATGAACAATTATCCAAGTAAGCCATTCCACATTGTTGATTTTCTTGTACTCGGATGACACTCGGGTAGCTATAATCTCCCACGTGGTAAGGTCAATTGCTGCTGTAACCACAATTGGACGGCTGACTTCTGTTGTTGATTTCATTTGTTTGTTATTTCCTTCAATGTTCCTCATTCTAACACTTCTCATCGTATTGCACAGGGACGAAAGCTTGACACACGTGTCTAAGGAAACCACTTTGGTATAAGGGACTGTTCTTACTTCATTCTTTCTGTGTAATGATCAATTATCCAAGTAAGTCATTCCACATTGTTGATTTTCTTGGACTCGGATGTCACGCAGGTATCTATAATCTCCCACGTGGTAAGGTCAATTGCTGCTGTTATCACAAATGCACGACTGACTTCTGTTGTTGATTTGATTTGTTTGTTATTTCCTTCAATGTTTCTCATTCTAACACTTCTCATCGTATTGCACAGGGACGAAAGCTTGACACACGTGTCTAAGGAAACCACATTGGTATAAGGGACTGTTCTTATTCCCTTCTTTCTGTATGATGATCAATTATCCAAGTAAGCCATTCCACATTATTGATTTTCTTGGACTCGGATGACACGCAGGTAGCTATAATCTTTAACGTGGTAAGGTCAATTGCTGCTGTAACCACAAATGCACGACTGACTTCTGTTGTTGATTTCATTTGTTTGTTATTTCCTTCTATGTTTCTCATTCTAACACTTTTCATCGTATTGCACAGGGACGAAAGCTTGACACACGTGTCTAAGGAAACCACTTTGGTATAAGGGACTGTTCTTATTCTAATCAACAATTATCCAAGTAGGCCATTCCACATTGTTGATTATCTTGGACTCGGATGTCACGAAGGTAGCTATAATCTCCCACGTCCCAATTGCTGCTGTAACCACAAATGCACGACTGACTTCTAATGTTGATTTCATTTGTTTGTTATTTCCTTCAATGTTTCTCATTCTAACACTTCTCATCGTATTGCAAAGGGACGAAAGCTTGACACACGTGTCTAAGGAAACCACTTTGGTATAAGGGACTGTTCTTATTCCCTTCTTTTTGTTCAATCAACAATTATCCAAGTAAGCAATTCCACATTGTTGATTTTCTTGGACTCGAATGTCACGCAGGTAGCTATAATCTCCCACGTGGTAAGGTCAATTGCTGCTGTAACCACAAATGCACGACTGACTTCTGTTGTTGATTTCATTTGTTTGTTATTTCCTTCTATGTTTCTCATTCTAACACTTTTCATCGTATTGCACAGGGACGAAAGCTTGACACGCGTGTCTAAGGAAACCACTTTGGTATAAGGGACTGTTTTTATTCCCTTCTTTTTGTTCAATCAACAATTATCCAAGTAAGCCATTCCACATTGTTGATTTTCTTGGACTCGAATGTCACGCAGGTAGCTATAATCTCCCACGTGGTAAGGTCAATTGCTGCTGTAACCACAAATGCACGACTGACTTCTGTTGTTGATTTCATTTGTTTGTTATTTCCTTCTATGTTTCTCATTCTAACACTTTTCATCGTATTGCACAGGGACGAAAGCTTGACACACGTGTCTAAGGAAACCACTTTGGTATAAGGGACTGTTCTTATTCTCTTTTTTTGTTTAATCAACAATTATCCAAGTAGGCCATTCCACATTGTTGATTATCTTGGACTCGGATGTCACGAAGGTAGCTATAATCTCCCACGTGGTAAGGTCAATTGCTGCTGTAACCACAAATGCACGACTGACTTCTAATGTTGATTTCATTTGTTTGTTATTTCCTTCAATGTTTCTCATTCTAACACTTCTCATCGTATTGCACAGGGACGAAAGCTTGACACACGTGTCTAAGGAAACCACTTTGGTATAAGGGACTGTTCTTATTCCCTTCTTTTTGTTCAATCAACAATTATCCAAGTAAGCAATTCCACATTGTTGATTTTCTTGGACTCGAATGTCACGCAGGTAGCTATAATCTCCCACGTGGTAAGGTCAATTGCTGCTGTAACCACAAATGCACGACTGACTTCTGTTGTTGATTTCATTTGTTTGTTATTTCCTTCTATGTTTCTAATTCTAACACTTTTCATCGTATTGCACAGGGACGAAAGCTTGACACGCGTGTCTAAGGAAACCACTTTGGTATAAGGGACTGTTCTTATTCCCTTCGTTTTGTTTAATGAACAATTATCCAAGTAAGCCATTCCACATTGTTGATTTTCTTGGACTCGGATGTCACGCAGGTAGCTATAATCTCCCACGTGGTAAGGTCAATTGCTGCTGTAACCACAAATGCACGACTGACTTCTGTTGTTGATTTCATTTGTTTGTTATTTCCTTCTATGTTTCTCATTCTAACACTTTTCATCGTATTGCACAAGAACGAAAGCTTGACACAGGTGTCTAAGTAAACCACTTTGGTATAAGGGACTGTTCTTATTCCCTTCTTTTTGTTTAATGAACAATTATCCAAGTAAGCCATTCCACATTGTTGATTATCTTGGACTCGGATGTCACGCAGGTAGCTATAATCTCCCACGTGGTAAGGTCAATTGCTGCTGTAACCACAAATGCACGAATGACTTCTAATGTTGATTTCATTTGTTTGTTATTTCCTTCAATGTTTCTCATTTTAACACTTTTCATCGTATTGCACAGGGACGAAAGCTTGACACGCGTGTCTAAGGAAACCACTTTGGTATAAGGGACTGTTCTTATTCCCTTCTTTTTGTTCAATCAACAATTATCCAAGTAAGCAATTCCACATTGTTGATTTTCTTGGACTCGAATGTCACGCAGGTAGCTATAATCTCCCACGTGGTAAGGTCAATTGCTGCTGTAACCACAAATGCACGACTGACTTCTGTTGTTGATTTCATTTGTTTGTTATTTCCTTCTATGTTTCTCATTCTAACACTTTTCATCGTATTGCACAGGGACGAAAGCTTGACACGCGTGTCTAAGGAAACCACTTTGGTATAAGGGACTGTTCTCATTCCCTTCTTTTTGTTTAATGAACAATTATCCAAGTAAGCCATTCCACATTGTTGATTTTCTTGGACTCGGATGTCACGCAGGTAGCTATAATCTCCCACGTGGTAAGGTCAATTGCTGCTGTAACCACAAATGCACGACTGACTTCTGTTGTTGATTTCATTTGTTTGTTATTTCCTTCTATGTTTCTCATTCTAACACTTTTCATCGTATTGCACAGGGACGAAAGCTTGACACACGTGTCTAAGGAAACCACTTTGGTATAAGGGACTGTTCTTATTCTCTTTTTTTGTTTAATCAACAATTATCCAAGTAGGCCATTCCACATTGTTGATTATCTTGGACTCGGATGTCACGAAGGTAGCTATAATCTCCCACGTGGTAAGGTCAATTGCTGCTGTAACCACAAATGCACGACTGACTTCTAATGTTGATTTCATTTGTTTGTTATTTCCTTCAATGTTTCTCATTCTAACACTTCTCATCGTATTGCACAGGGACGAAAGCTTGACACACGTGTCTAAGGAAACCACTTTGGTATAAGGGACTGTTCTTATTCCCTTCTTTTTGTTCAATCAACAATTATCCAAGTAAGCAATTCCACATTGTTGATTTTCTTGGACTCGAATGTCACGCAGGTAGCTATAATCTCCCACGTGGTAAGGTCAATTGCTGCTGTAACCACAAATGCACGACTGACTTCTGTTGTTGGTTTCATTTGTTTGTTATTTCCTTCTATGTTTCTAATTCTAACACTTTTCATCGTATTGCACAGGGACGAAAGCTTGACACGCGTGTCTAAGGAAACCACTTTGGTATAAGGGACTGTTCTTATTCCCTTCGTTTTGTTTAATGAACAATTATCCAAGTAAGCCATTCCACATTGTTGATTTTCTTGGACTCGGATGTCACGCAGGTAGCTATAATCTCCCACGTGGTAAGGTCAATTGCTGCTGTAACCACAAATGCACGACTGACTTCTGTTGTTGATTTCATTTGTTTGTTATTTCCTTCTATGTTTCTCATTCTAACACTTTTCATCGTTCTTATTCCCTTTTTTTTGTTTAATGAACAATTATCCAAGTAAGCCATTCCACATTGTTGATTATCTTGGACTCGGATGTCACGCAGGTAGCTATAATCTTCCACGTGGTAAGGTCAATTGCTGCTGTAACCACAAATGCACGAATGACTTCTAATGTTGATTTCATTTGTTTGTTATTTCCTTCAATGTTTCTCATTTTAACACTTTTCATCGTATTGCACAGGGACGAAAGCTTGACACGCGTGTCTAAGGAAACCACTTTGGTATAAGGGACTGTTCTTATTCCCTTCTTTTTGTTCAATCAACAATTATCCAAGTAAGCAATTCCACATTGTTGATTTTCTTGGACTCGAATGTCACGCAGGTAGCTATAATCTCCCACGTGGTAAGGTCAATTGCTGCTGTAACCACAAATGCACGACTGACTTCTGTTGTTGATTTCATTTGTTTGTTATTTCCTTCTATGTTTCTCATTCTAACACTTTTCATCGTATTGCACAGGGACGAAAGCTTGACACACGTGTCTAAGGAAACCACTTTGGTATAAGGGACTGTTCTTATTCTCTTTTTTTGTTTAATCAACAATTATCCAAGTAGGCCATTCCACATTGTTGATTATCTTGGACTCGGATGTCACGAAGGTAGCTATAATCTCCCACGTCCCAATTGCTGCTGTAACCACAAATGCACGACTGACTTCTAATGTTGATTTCATTTGTTTGTTATTTCCTTCAATGTTTCTCATTCTAACACTTCTCATCGTATTGCAAAGGGACGAAAGCTTGACACACGTGTCTAAGGAAACCACTTTGGTATAAGGGACTGTTCTTATTCCCTTCTTTTTGTTCAATCAACAATTATCCAAGTAAGCAATTCCACATTGTTGATTTTCTTGGACTCGAATGTCACGCAGGTAGCTATAATCTCCCACGTGGTAAGGTCAATTGCTGCTGTAACCACAAATGCACGACTGACTTCTGTTGTTGATTTCATTTGTTTGTTATTTCCTTCAATGTTTCTCATTCTAACACTTCTCATCGTATTGCACAGGGACGAAAGCTTGACACACGTGTCTAAGGAAACCACTTTGGTATAAGGGACTGTTCTTATTTTTTTTTTTTGTTTAATGAACAATTATCCAAGTAAGCCATTCCACATTGTTGATTTTCTCGGACTCGGATGTCACGCAGGTAGCTATAATCTCCCACGTGGTAAGGTCAATTGCTGCTGTAACCACAAATGCACGACTGACTTCTGTTGTTGATTTCATTTGTTTGTTATTTCCTTCGATGTTTCTCATTCTAACACTTCTCATCGTATTGCACAGGGACGAAAGCTTGACACACGTGTCTATGGAAACCACATTGGTATAAGGGACTGTTCTTACTTCATTCTTTCTGTATAATGATCAATTATCCAAGTAAGCCATTCCACATTGTTGATTTTCTTGGATTCGGATGTCACGCAGGTAGCTATAATCTCCCACGTGGTAAGGTAAATTGCTGCTGTAACCACAAATGCACGACTGACTTCTAATGTTGATTTCATTTGTTTGTTATTTCCTTCAATGTTTCTCATTCTAACACTTCTCATCTTATTGCACAGGGACGAAAGCTTGACACACGTGTCTAAGGAAACCACTTTGGTATGAGGGACTGTTTTTATTCCCTTCTTTTTGTTCAATCAACAATTATCCAAGTAAGCCATTCCACATTGTTGATTTTCTTGGACTCGAATGTCAAGCAGGTAGCTATAATCTCCCACGTGGTAAGGTCAATTGCTGCTGTAACCACAAATGCACGACTGACTTCTGTTGTTGATTTCATTTGTCTGTTATTTCCTTCTATGTTTCTCATTCTAACACTTTTCATCGTATTGCACAGGGACGAAAGCTTGACACACGTGTCTAAGGAAACCACTTTGGTATAAGGGACTGTTCTTATTCTCTTTTTTTGTTTAATCAACAATTATCCAAGTAGGCCATTCCACATTGTTGATTATCTTGGACTCGGATGTCACGAAGGTAGCTATAATCTCCCACGTCCCAATTGCTGCTGTAACCACAAATGCACGACTGACTTCTAATGTTGATTTCATTTGTTTGTTATTTCCTTCAATGTTTCTCATTCTAACACTTCTCATCGTATTGCAAAGGGACGAAAGCTTGACACACGTGTCTAAGGAAACCACTTTGGTATAAGGGACTGTTCTTATTCCCTTCTTTTTGTTCAATCAACAATTATCCAAGTAAGCAATTCCACATTGTTGATTTTCTTGGACTCGAATGTCACGCAGGTAGCTATAATCTCCCACGTGGTAAGGTCAATTGCTGCTGTAACCACAAATGCACGACTGACTTCTGTTGTTGATTTCATTTGTTTGTTATTTCCTTCTATGTTTCTCATTCTAACACTTTTCATCGTATTGCACAGGGACGAAAGCTAGACACGCGTGTCTAAGGAAACCACTTTGGTATAAGGGACTGTTTTTATTCCCTTCTTTTTGTTCAATCAACAATTATCCAAGTAAGCCATTCCACATTGTTGATTTTCTTGGACTCGAATGTCACGCAGGTAGCTATAATCTCCCACGTGGTAAGGTCAATTGCTGCTGTAACCACAAATGCACGACTGACTTCTGTTGTTGATTTCATTTGTTTGTTATTTCCTTCTATGTTTCTCATTCTAACACTTTTCATCGTATTGCACAGGGACGAAAGCTTGACACACGTGTCTAAGGAAACCACTTTGGTATAAGGGACTGTTCTTATTCTCTTTTTTTGTTTAATCAACAATTATCCAAGTAGGCCATTCCACATTGTTGATTATCTTGGACTCGGATGTCACGAAGGTAGCTATAATCTCCCACGTGGTAAGGTCAATTGCTGCTGTAACCACAAATGCACGACTGACTTCTAATGTTGATTTCATTTGTTTGTTATTTCCTTCAATGTTTCTCATTCTAACACTTCTCATCGTATTGCACAGGGACGAAAGCTTGACACACGTGTCTAAGGAAACCACTTTGGTATAAGGGACTGTTCTTATTCCCTTCTTTTTGTTCAATCAACAATTATCCAAGTAAGCAATTCCACATTGTTGATTTTCTTGGACTCGAATGTCACGCAGGTAGCTATAATCTCCCACGTGGTAAGGTCAATTGCTGCTGTAACCACAAATGCACGACTGACTTCTGTTGTTGATTTCATTTGTTTGTTATTTCCTTCTATGTTTCTAATTCTAACACATTTCATCGTATTGCACAGGGACGAAAGCTTGACACGCGTGTCTAAGGAAACCACTTTTGTATAAGGGACTGTTCTTATTCCCTTCGTTTTGTTTAATGAACAATTATCCAAGTAAGCCATTCCACATTGTTGATTTTCTTGGACTCGGATGTCACGCAGGTAGCTATAATCTCCCACGTGGTAAGGTCAATTGCTGCTGTAACCACAAATGCACGACTGACTTCTGTTGTTGATTTCATTTGTTTGTTATTTCCTTCTATGTTTCTCATTCTAACACTTTTCATCGTATTGCACAAGAACGAAAGCTTGACACAGGTGTCTAAGTAAACCACTTTGGTATAAGGGACTGTTCTTATTCCCTTCTTTTTGTTTAATGAACAATTATCCAAGTAAGCCATTCCACATTGTTGATTATCTTGGACTCGGATGTCACGCAGGTAGCTATAATCTCCCACGTGGTAAGGTCAATTGCTGCTGTAACCACAAATGCACGAATGACTTCTAATGTTGATTTCATTTGTTTGTTATTTCCTTCAATGTTTCTCATTTTAACACTTTTCATCGTATTGCACAGGGACGAAAGCTTGACACGCGTGTCTAAGGAAACCACTTTGGTATAAGGGACTGTTCTCATTCCCTTCTTTTTGTTTAATGAACAATTATCCAAGTAAGCCATTCCACATTGTTGATTTTCTTGGACTCGGATGTCACGCAGGTAGCTATAATCTCCCACGTGGTAAGGTCAATTGCTGCTGTAACCACAAATGCACGACTGACTTCTGTTGTTGATTTCATTTGTTTGTTATTTCCTTCTATGTTTCTCATTCTAACACTTTTCATCGTATTGCACAGGGACGAAAGCTTGACACACGTGTCTAAGGAAACCACTTTGGTATAAGGGACTGTTCTTATTCTCTTTTTTTGTTTAATCAACAATTATCCAAGTAGGCCATTCCACATTGTTGATTATCTTGGACTCGGATGTCACGAAGGTAGCTATAATCTCCCACGTGGTAAGGTCAATTGCTGCTGTAACCACAAATGCACGACTGACTTCTAATGTTGATTTCATTTGTTTGTTATTTCCTTCAATGTTTCTCATTCTAACACTTCTCATCGTATTGCACAGGGACGAAAGCTTGACACACGTGTCTAAGGAAACCACTTTGGTATAAGGGACTGTTCTTATTTCCTTCTTTTTGTTCAATCAACAATTATCCAAGTAAGCAATTCCACATTGTTGATTTTCTTGGACTCGAATGTCACGCAGGTAGCTATAATCTCCCACGTGGTAAGGTCAATTGCTGCTGTAACCACAAATGCACGACTGACTTCTGTTGTTGGTTTCATTTGTTTGTTATTTCCTTCTATGTTTCTAATTCTAACACTTTTCATCGTATTGCACAGGGACGAAAGCTTGACACGCGTGTCTAAGGAAACCACTTTGGTATAAGGGACTGTTCTTATTCCCTTCGTTTTGTTTAATGAACAATTATCCAAGTAAGCCATTCCACATTGTTGATTTTCTTGGACTCGGATGTCACGCAGGTAGCTATAATCTCCCACGTGGTAAGGTCAATTGCTGCTGTAACCACAAATGCACGACTGACTTCTGTTGTTGATTTCATTTGTTTGTTATTTCCTTCTATGTTTCTCATTCTAACACTTTTCATCGTATTGCACAAGAACGAAAGCTTGACACAGGTGTCTAAGTAAACCACTTTGGTATAAGGGACTGTTCTTATTCCCTTTTTTTTGTTTAATGAACAATTATCCAAGTAAGCCATTCCACATTGTTGATTATCTTGGACTCGGATGTCACGCAGGTAGCTATAATCTTCCACGTGGTAAGGTCAATTGCTGCTGTAACCACAAATGCACGAATGACTTCTAATGTTGATTTCATTTGTTTGTCATTTCCTTCAATGTTTCTCATTTTAACACTTTTCATCGTATTGCACAGGGACGAAAGCTTGACACGCGTGTCTAAGGAAACCACTTTGGTATAAGGGACTGTTCTTATTCCCTTCTTTTTGTTCAATCAACAATTATCCAAGTAAGCAATTCCACATTGTTGATTTTCTTGGACTCGAATGTCACGCAGGTAGCTATAATCTCCCACGTGGTAAGGTCAATTGCTGCTGTAACCACAAATGCACGACTGACTTCTGTTGTTGATTTCATTTGTTTGTTATTTCCTTCTATGTTTCTCATTCTAACACTTTTCATCGTATTGCACAGGAACGAAAGCTTGACACAGGTGTCTGAGGAAACCACTTTGGTATAAGGGACTGTTCTTATTTTTTTTTTTTGTTTAATGAACAATTATCCAAGTAAGCCATTCCACATTGTTGATTTTCTTGGACTCGGATGTCACGCAGGTAGCTATAATCTCCCACGTGGTAAGGTCAATTGCTGCTGTAACCACAAATGCACGACTGACTTCTGTTGTTGATTTCATTTGTTTGTTATTTCCTTCAATGTTTCTCATTCTAACACTTCTCATCGTATTGCACAGGGACGAAAGCTTGACACACGTGTCTATGGAAACCACATTGGTATAAGGGACTGTTCTTACTTCATTCTTTCTGTATAATGATCAATTATCCAAGTAAGCCATTCCACATTGTTGATTTTCTTGGACTCGGATGTCACGCAGGTAGCTATAATCTCCCACGTGGTAAGGTAAATTGCTGCTGTAACCACAAATGCACGACTGACTTCTAATGTTGATTTCATTTGTTTGTTATTTCCTTCAATGTTTCTCATTCTAACACTTCTCATCTTATTGCACAGGGACGAAAGCTTGACACACGTGTCTAAGGAAACCACTTTGGTATGAGGGACTGTTTTTATTCCCTTCTTTTTGTTCAATCAACAATTATCCAAGTAAGCCATTCCACATTGTTGATTTTCTTGGACTCGAATGTCAAGCAGGTAGCTATAATCTCCCACGTGGTAAGGTCAATTGCTGCTATAACCACAAATGCACGACTGACTTCTGTTGTTGATTTCATTTGTTTGTTATTTCCTTCTATGTTTCTCATTCTAACACTTTTCATCGTATTGCACAGGGACGAAAGCTTGACACACGTGTCTAAGGAAACCACTTTGGTATAAGGGACTGTTCTTATTCTCTTTTTTTGTTTAATCAACAATTATCCAAGTAGGCCATTCCACATTGTTGATTATCTTGGACTCGGATGTCACGAAGGTAGCTATAATCTCCCACGTCCCAATTGCTGCTGTAACCACAAATGCACGACTGACTTCTAATGTTGATTTCATTTGTTTGTTATTTCCTTCAATGTTTCTCATTCTAACACTTCTCATCGTATTGCAAAGGGACGAAAGCTTGACACACGTGTCTAAGGAAACCACTTTGGTATAAGGGACTGTTCTTATTCCCTTCTTTTTGTTCAATCAACAATTATCCAAGTAAGCAATTCCACATTGTTGATTTTCTTGGACTCGAATGTCACGCAGGTAGCTATAATCTCCCACGTGGTAAGGTCAATTGCTGCTGTAACCACAAATGCACGACTGACTTCTGTTGTTGATTTCATTTGTTTGTTATTTCCTTCAATGTTTCTCATTCTAACACTTCTCATCGTATTGCACAGGGACGAAAGCTTGACACACGTGTCTATGGAAACCACATTGGTATAAGGGACTGTTCTTACTTCATTCTTTCTGTATAATGATCAATTATCCAAGTAAGCCATTCCACATTGTTGATTTTCTTGGACTCGGATGTCACGCAGGTAGCTATAATCTCCCACGTGGTAAGGTAAATTGCTGCTGTAACCACAAATGCACGACTGACTTCTAATGTTGATTTCATTTGTTTGTTATTTCCTTCAATGTTTCTCATTCTAACACTTCTCATCTTATTGCACAGGGACGAAAGCTTGACACACGTGTCTAAGGAAACCACTTTGGTATGAGGGACTGTTTTTATTCCCTTCTTTTTGTTCAATCAACAATTATCCAAGTAAGCCATTCCACATTGTTGATTTTCTTGGACTCGAATGTCAAGCAGGTAGCTATAATCTCCCACGTGGTAAGGTCAATTGCTGCTGTAACCACAAATGCACGACTGACTTCTCTTGTTGATTTCATTTGTCTGTTATTTCCTTCTATGTTTCTCATTCTAACACTTTTCATCGTATTGCACAGGGACGAAAGCTTGACACACGTGTCTAAGGAAACCACTTTGGTATAAGGGACTGTTCTTATTCTCTTTTTTTGTTTAATCAACAATTATCCAAGTAGGCCATTCCACATTGTTGATTATCTTGGACTCGGATGTCACGAAGGTAGCTATAATCTCCCACGTCCCAATTGCTGCTGTAACCACAAATGCACGACTGACTTCTAATGTTGATTTCATTTGTTTGTTATTTCCTTCAATGTTTCTCATTCTAACACTTCTCATCGTATTGCAAAGGGACGAAAGCTTGACACACGTGTCTAAGGAAACCACTTTGGTATAAGGGACTGTTCTTATTCCCTTCTTTTTGTTCAATCAACAATTATCCAAGTAAGCAATTCCACATTGTTGATTTTCTTGGACTCGAATGTCACGCAGGTAGCTATAATCTCCCACGTGGTAAGGTCAATTGCTGCTGTAACCACAAATGCACGACTGACTTCTGTTGTTGATTTCATTTGTTTGTTATTTCCTTCTATGTTTCTCATTCTAACACTTTTCATCGTATTGCACAGGGACGAAAGCTTGACACGCGTGTCTAAGGAAACCACTTTGGTATAAGGGACTGTTTTTATTCCCTTCTTTTTGTTCAATCAACAATTATCCAAGTAAGCCATTCCACATTGTTGATTTTCTTGGACTCGAATGTCACGCAGGTAGCTATAATCTCCCACGTGGTAAGGTCAATTGCTGCTGTAACCACAAATGCACGACTGACTTCTGTTGTTGATTTCATTTGTTTGTTATTTCCTTCTATGTTTCTCATTCTAACACTTTTCATCGTATTGCACAGGGACGAAAGCTTGACACACGTGTCTAAGGAAACCACTTTGGTATAAGGGACTGTTCTTATTCTAATCAACAATTATCCAAGTAGGCCATTCCACATTGTTGATTATCTTGGACTCGGATGTCACGAAGGTAGCTATAATCTCCCACGTCCCAATTGCTGCTGTAACCACAAATGCACGACTGACTTCTAATGTTGATTTCATTTGTTTGTTATTTCCTTCAATGTTTCTCATTCTAACACTTCTCATCGTATTGCAAAGGGACGAAAGCTTGACACACGTGTCTAAGGAAACCACTTTGGTATAAGGGACTGTTCTTATTCCCTTCTTTTTGTTCAATCAACAATTATCCAAGTAAGCAATTCCACATTGTTGATTTTCTTGGACTCGAATGTCACGCAGGTAGCTATAATCTCCCACGTGGTAAGGTCAATTGCTGCTGTAACCACAAATGCACGACTGACTTCTGTTGTTGATTTCATTTGTTTGTTATTTCCTTCTATGTTTCTCATTCTAACACTTTTCATCGTATTGCACAGGGACGAAAGCTTGACACGCGTGTCTAAGGAAACCACTTTGGTATAAGGGACTGTTTTTATTCCCTTCTTTTTGTTCAATCAACAATTATCCAAGTAAGCCATTCCACATTGTTGATTTTCTTGGACTCGAATGTCACGCAGGTAGCTATAATCTCCCACGTGGTAAGGTCAATTGCTGCTGTAACCACAAATGCACGACTGACTTCTGTTGTTGATTTCATTTGTTTGTTATTTCCTTCTATGTTTCTCATTCTAACACTTTTCATCGTATTGCACAGGGACGAAAGCTTGACACACGTGTCTAAGGAAACCACTTTGGTATAAGGGACTGTTCTTATTCTCTTTTTTTGTTTAATCAACAATTATCCAAGTAGGCCATTCCACATTGTTGATTATCTTGGACTCGGATGTCACGAAGGTAGCTATAATCTCCCACGTGGTAAGGTCAATTGCTGCTGTAACCACAAATGCACGACTGACTTCTAATGTTGATTTCATTTGTTTGTTATTTCCTTCAATGTTTCTCATTCTAACACTTCTCATCGTATTGCACAGGGACGAAAGCTTGACACACGTGTCTAAGGAAACCACTTTGGTATAAGGGACTGTTCTTATTCCCTTCTTTTTGTTCAATCAACAATTATCCAAGTAAGCAATTCCACATTGTTGATTTTCTTGGACTCGAATGTCACGCAGGTAGCTATAATCTCCCACGTGGTAAGGTCAATTGCTGCTGTAACCACAAATGCACGACTGACTTCTGTTGTTGATTTCATTTGTTTGTTATTTCCTTCTATGTTTCTAATTCTAACACTTTTCATCGTATTGCACAGGGACGAAAGCTTGACACGCGTGTCTAAGGAAACCACTTTGGTATAAGGGACTGTTCTTATTTCCTTCGTTTTGTTTAATGAACAATTATCCAAGTAAGCCATTCCACATTGTTGATTTTCTTGGACTCGGATGTCACGCAGGTAGCTATAATCTCCCACGTGGTAAGGTCAATTGCTGCTGTAACCACAAATGCACGACTGACTTCTGTTGTTGATTTCATTTGTTTGTTATTTCCTTCTATGTTTCTCATTCTAACACTTTTCATCGTATTGCACAAGAACGAAAGCTTGACACAGGTGTCTAAGTAAACCACTTTGGTATAAGGGACTGTTCTTATTCCCTTCTTTTTGTTTAATGAACAATTATCCAAGTAAGCCATTCCACATTGTTGATTATCTTGGACTCGGATGTCACGCAGGTAGCTATAATCTCCCACGTGGTAAGGTCAATTGCTGCTGTAACCACAAATGCACGAATGACTTCTAATGTTGATTTCATTTGTTTGTTATTTCCTTCAATGTTTCTCATTTTAACACTTTTCATCGTATTGCACAGGGACGAAAGCTTGACACGCGTGTCTAAGGAAACCACTTTGGTATAAGGGACTGTTCTCATTCCCTTCTTTTTGTTTAATGAACAATTATCCAAGTAAGCCATTCCACATTGTTGATTTTCTTGGACTCGGATGTCACGCAGGTAGCTATAATCTCCCACGTGGTAAGGTCAATTGCTGCTGTAACCACAAATGCACGACTGACTTCTGTTGTTGATTTCATTTGTTTGTTATTTCCTTCTATGTTTCTCATTCTAACACTTTTCATCGTATTGCACAGGGACGAAAGCTTGACACACGTGTCTAAGGAAACCACTTTGGTATAAGGGACTGTTCTTATTCTCTTTTTTTGTTTAATCAACAATTATCCAAGTAGGCCATTCCACATTGTTGATTATCTTGGACTCGGATGTCACGAAGGTAGCTATAATCTCCCACGTGGTAAGGTCAATTGCTGCTGTAACCACAAATGCACGACTGACTTCTAATGTTGATTTCATTTGTTTGTTATTTCCTTCAATGTTTCTCATTCTAACACTTCTCATCGTATTGCACAGGGACGAAAGCTTGACACACGTGTCTAAGGAAACCACTTTGGTATAAGGGACTGTTCTTATTCCCTTCTTTTTGTTCAATCAACAATTATCCAAGTAAGCAATTCCACATTGTTGATTTTCTTGGACTCGAATGTCACGCAGGTAGCTATAATCTCCCACGTGGTAAGGTCAATTGCTGCTGTAACCACAAATGCACGACTGACTTCTGTTGTTGGTTTCATTTGTTTGTTATTTCCTTCTATGTTTCTAATTCTAACACTTTTCATCGTATTGCACAGGGACGAAAGCTTGACACGCGTGTCTAAGGAAACCACTTTGGTATAAGGGACTGTTCTTATTCCCTTCGTTTTGTTTAATGAACAATTATCCAAGTAAGCCATTCCACATTGTTGATTTTCTTGGACTCGGATGTCACGCAGGTAGCTATAATCTCCCACGTGGTAAGGTCAATTGCTGCTGTAACCACAAATGCACGACTGACTTCTGTTGTTGATTTCATTTGTTTGTTATTTCCTTCTATGTTTCTCATTCTAACACTTTTCATCGTATTGCACAAGAACGAAAGCTTGACACAGGTGTCTAAGTAAACCACTTTGGTATAAGGGACTGTTCTTATTCCCTTTTTTTTGTTTAATGAACAATTATCCAAGTAAGCCATTCCACATTGTTGATTATCTTGGACTCGGATGTCACGCAGGTAGCTATAATCTTCCACGTGGTAAGGTCAATTGCTGCTGTAACCACAAATGCACGAATGACTTCTAATGTTGATTTCATTTGTTTGTTATTTCCTTCAATGTTTCTCATTTTAACACTTTTCATCGTATTGCACAGGGACGAAAGCTTGACACGCGTGTCTAAGGAAACCACTTTGGTATAAGGGACTGTTCTCATTCCCTTCTTTATGTTTAATGAACAATTATCCAAGTAAGCCATTCCACATTGTTGATTTTCTTGGACTCGGATGTCACGCAGGTAGCTATAATCTCCCACGTGGTAAGGTCAATTGCTGCTGTAACCACAAATGCACGACTGACTTCTGTTGTTGATTTCATTTGTTTGTTATTTCCTTCTATGTTTCTCATTCTAACACTTTTCATCGTATTGCACAGGGACGAAAGCTTGACACACGTGTCTATGGAAACCACATTCGTATAAGGGACTGTTCTTACTTCATTCTTTTTGTATAATGATCAATTATCCAAGTAAGTCATTCCACATTGTTGATTTTCTTGAACTCGGATGTCACGCAGGTAGCTATAATCTCCCACGTGGTAAGGTCAATTGCTGCTGAAACCACAAATGCACGACTGACTTCTGTTGTTGATTTCATTTGTTTGTTATTTCCTTCAATGTTTCTCATTCTAACACTTTTCATCGTATTGCACAGGGACGAAAGCTTGACACACGTGTCTAAGAAAACCACTTTGGTATGAGGGACTGTTCTTATTCCCTTCTTTTTGTTCAATCAACAATTATCCAAGTAAGCCATTCCACATTGTTGATTTTTTTGGACTCGGATGTCACGCAGGTAGCTATAAGCTCCCACGTGGTAAGGTCAATTGCTGCTGTAATCACAAATGCACGACTGACTTCTGTTGTTGATTTCATTTGTTTGTTATTTCCTTCTATGTTTCTCATTCTAACACTTTTCATCGTATTGCACAGGGACGAAAGCTTGACACACGTGTCTAAGGAAACCACTTTGGTATAAGGGACTGTTCTTATTTTTTTTTTGTTTAATCAACAATTATCCAAGTAGGCCATTCCACATTGTTGATTTTCTTGGACTCGGATGTCACGCAGGTAGCTATAATCTCCCACGTGGTAAGGTCAATTGCTGCTGTAACCACAAATGCACGACTGACTTCTAATGTTGATTTCATTTGTTTGTTATTTCCTTCAATGTTTCTCATTCTAACACTTCTCATCGTATTGCACAGGGACGAAAGCTTGACACACGTGTCTAAGGAAACCACTTTGGTATAAGGGACTGTTCTTATTCTCTTTTTTTTGTTTAATCAACAATTATCCAAGTAGGCCATTCCACATTGTTGATTATCTTGGACTCGGATGTCACGCAGGTAGCTCTAATCTCCCACGTGGTAAGGTCAATTGCTGCTGCAACCACAAATGCACGACTGACTTCTGTTGTTGATTTCATTTGTTTGTTATTTCCTTCTATGTTTCTCATTCTAACACTTTTCAACGTATTGCACAGGGACGAAAGCTTGACACGCGTGTCTAAGGAAACCACTTTGGTATAAGGGACTGTTCTTATTCCCTTCGTTTTGTTCAATCAACAATTATCCAAGTAAGCCATTCCACATTGTTGATTTTCTTGGACTCGAATGTCACGCAGGTAGCTATAATCTCCCACGTGGTAAGGTCAATTGCTGCTGTAACCACAAATGCACGACTGACTTCTGTTGTTGATTTCATTTGTTTGTTATTTCCTTTAATGTTTCTCATTCTAACACTTTTCATCATATTGCACAGGGACGAAAGCTTGACACGCGTGTCTAAGGAAAACACTTTGGTATAAGGGACTGTTCTTATTCCCTTCTTTTTGTTTAATGAACAATTATCCAAGTAAGCCGTTCCACATTGTTGATTTTCTTGGGCTCGGATGTCACGCAGGTAGCTGTTATCTCCCACGTGGTAAGGTCAATTGCTGCTGTAACCACGAATGCACGACTGACTTCTGTTGTTGATTTCATTCGTTTGTTATTTTCTTCAATGTTTCTCATTCTAACACTTTTCATCGTATTGCACAGTGACGAAAGCTTGACACACGTGTCTAAGGAAACCACTTTGGTATGAGGGACTACTCTTATTCCCTTCTTTTTGTTTAATGAACAATTATCCAAGTAAGCCGTTCCACATTGTTGATTTTCTTGGGCTCGGATGTCACGCAGGTAGCTGTTATCTCCCACGTGGTAAGGTCAATTGCTGCTGTAACCACAAATGCACGACTGACTTCTGTTGTTGATTTCATTCGTTTGTTATTTTCTTCAATGTTTCTCATTCTAACACTTTTCATCGTAATGCACAGGAACGAAAGCTTGACACACGTGTCTATGGAAACCACATTGGTATAAGGGACTGCTCTTCTTCCCTTTTTTCTTTTTGATGAACAATTCTCCAAGTAAGCCATTCCACATTGTTGATTTTCTTGGACTCGGATGTCACGCAGGTAGCTATAATCTCCCACGTGGTAAGGTCAATTGCTGCTGTAACCACAAATGCACGACTGACTTCTGTTGTTGATTTCATTTGTTTGTTATTTCCTTTAATGTTTCTCATTCTAACACTTTTCATCGTATTGCACAGGGACGAAAGCTTGACACGCGTGTCTAAGGAAACCACTTTGGTATAAGGGACTGTTCTTATTCCCTTCTTTTTGTTTAATGAACAATTATCCAAGTAAGCCGTTCCACATTGTTGATTTTCTTGGGCTCGGATGTCACGCAGGTAGCTGTTATCTCCCACGTGGTAAGGTCAATTGCTGCTGTAACCACGAATGCACGACTGACTTCTGTTGTTGATTTCATTCGTTTGTTATTTTCTTCAATGCTTCTCATTCTAACACTTTTCATCGTATTGCACAGTGACGAAAGCTTGACACACGTGTCTAAGGAAACCACTTTGGTATGAGGGACTACTCTTCTTCCCTTTTTTCTTTTTGATGAACAATTATCCAAGTAAGCCATTCCACATTGTTGATTTTCTTGGACTAGGATGTCACGCAGCTATCTATAATCTCCCACGTGGAAAGGTCAATTGCTGCTGTAACCACAAATGCACGACTGACTTCTGTTGTTGATTTCTTTTGTTTGTTATTTCCTTGTATGTTTCTCATTCTAACACTTTTCATCGTATTGCACAGGGACGAAAGCTTGACACACATGTCTGAGAAAACCACTTTGGTATGAGAGACTGTTCTTATTCCCTTTTTTTTGTTTAATCAATAATTATCCAAGTAAGCCATTCCACATTGTTGATTTTCTTGAACTCGGATGACACGCAGGTAGCTATAATCTCCCACGTGGTAAGGTCAATTGCTACTGTAACCACAAATGCACGACTGACTTCTGTTGTTGATTTCATTTGTTTGTTATTTCCTTCTATGTTTCTCATTCTAACACTTTTCATCGTATTGCACAGGGACGAAAGCTTGACACGCGTGTCTAAGGAAACCACTTTTTTTTGTTTAATCAACAATTATCCAAGTAGGCCATTCCACATTGTTGATTTTCTTGGACTCGGATGTCACGCAGGTAGCTATAATCTCCCACGTGGTAAGGTCAATTGCTGCTGTAACCACAAATGCATGACTGACTTCTAATGTTGATTCCATTCGTTTGTTATTTTCTTCAATGTTTCTCATTTTAATACTTTTCATCGTATTGCACAGGGACGAAAGCTTGACATGCGTGTCTTAGGAAACCACTTTGGTATAAGGGACTGTTCTTATTCCCTTTTTTTTGTTTAATGAACAATTATCCGAATAAGCCATTCCAAATTGTTGATTTTCTTGGACTCGGATGTCACGCAGGTAGCTAGAATCTCCCACGTGGTAATGTCAATTGCTGCTGTAACCACAAATGCACGACTGACTTCTGTTGTTGATTTCATTTGTTTGTTTCTTCCTTCTATGTTTCTCATTCTTACACTTCTCATCGTATTGCACAGGGACGAAAGCTTGACACACGTGTCTATGGAAACCACATTCGTATAAGGGACTGTTCTTACTTCATTCTTTTTGTATAATGATCAATTATCCAAGTAAGTCATTCCACATTGTTGATTTTCTTGAACTCGGATGTCACGCAGGTAGCTATAATCTCCCACGTGGTAAGGTCAATTGCTGCTGAAACCACAAATGCACGACTGACTTCTGTTGTTGATTTCATTTGTTTGTTATTTCCTTCAATGTTTCTCATTCTAACACTTTTCATCGTATTGCACAGGGACGAAAGCTTGACACACGTGTCTAAGAAAACCACTTTGGTATGAGGGACTGTTCTTATTCCCTTCTTTTTGTTCAATCAACAATTATCCAAGTAAGCCATTCCACATTGTTGATTTTCTTGGACTCGGATGTCACGCAGGTAGCTATAAGCTCCCACGTGGTAAGGTCAATTGCTGCTGTAATCACAAATGCACGACTGACTTCTGTTGTTGATTTCATTTGTTTGTTATTTCCTTCTATGTTTCTCATTCTAACACTTTTCATCGTATTGCACAGGGACGAAAGCTTGACACACGTGTCTAAGGAAACCACTTTGGTATAAGGGACTGTTCTTATTTTTTTTTTGTTTAATCAACAATTATCCAAGTAGGCCATTCCACATTGTTGATTTTCTTGGACTCGGATGTCACGCAGGTAGCTATAATCTCCCACGTGGTAAGGTCAATTGCTGCTGTAACCACAAATGCACGACTGACTTCTAATGTTGATTTCATTTGTTTGTTATTTCCTTCAATGTTTCTCATTCTAACACTTCTCATCGTATTGCACAGGGACGAAAGCTTGACACACGTGTCTAAGGAAACCACTTTGGTATAAGGGACTGTTCTTATTCTCTTTTTTTTGTTTAATCAACAATTATCCAAGTAGGCCATTCCACATTGTTGATTATCTTGGACTCGGATGTCACGCAGGTAGCTCTAATCTCCCACGTGGTAAGGTCAATTGCTGCTGCAACCACAAATGCACGACTGACTTCTGTTGTTGATTTCATTTGTTTGTTATTTCCTTCTATGTTTCTCATTCTAACACTTTTCAACGTATTGCACAGGGACGAAAGCTTGACACGCGTGTCTAAGGAAACCACTTTGGTATAAGGGACTGTTCTTATTCCCTTCGTTTTGTTCAATCAACAATTATCCAAGTAAGCCATTCCACATTGTTGATTTTCTTGGACTCGAATGTCACGCAGGTAGCTATAATCTCCCACGTGGTAAGGTCAATTGCTGCTGTAACCACAAATGCACGACTGACTTCTGTTGTTGATTTCATTTGTTTGTTATTTCCTTTAATGTTTCTCATTCTAACACTTTTCATCATATTGCACAGGGACGAAAGCTTGACACGCGTGTCTAAGGAAAACACTTTGGTATAAGGGACTGTTCTTATTCCCTTCTTTTTGTTTAATGAACAATTATCCAAGTAAGCCGTTCCACATTGTTGATTTTCTTGGGCTCGGATGTCACGCAGGTAGCTGTAATCTCCCACGTGGTAAGGTCAATTGCTGCTGTAACCACGAATGCACGACTGACTTCTGTTGTTGATTTCATTCGTTTGTTATTTTTTTCAATGATTCTCATTCTAACACTTTTCATCGTATTGCACAGGGACGAAAGCTTGACACGCGTGTCTAAGGAAACCACTTTGGTATAAGGGACTGTTCTTATTCCCTTCTTTCTGTTTAATGAACAATTATCCAAGTAAGCCATTCCACATTGTTGATTTTCTTGGACTCGGATGTCACGCAGGTAGCTATAATCTCCCACGTGGTGAGGTCAATTGCTGCTGTAACCACAAATGCACGACTGACTTCTGTTGTTGATTTCATTCGTTTGTTATTTTCTTCAATGATTCTCATTCTAACACTTTTCATCGTATTGCACAGGGACGAAAGCTTGACACGCGTGTCTAAGGAAACCACTTTAGTATAAGGGACTGTTTTTATTCCCTTCTTTTTGTTTAATGAACAATTATCCAAGTAAGCCATTCCACATTGTTGATTTTCTTGGACTCGGATGTCACGCAGGTAGCTCTAATCTCCCACGTGGTAAGGTCAATTGCTGCTGAAACCACAAATGCACGACTGACTTCTGTTGTTGATTTCATTTGTTTGTTATTTCCTTCAATGTTTCTCATTCTAACACTTTTCATCGTATTGCACAGGGACGAAAGCTTGACATGCGTGTCTTAGGAAACCACTTTGGTATAAGGGACTGTTCTTATTCCCTTTTTTTTGTTTAATGAACAATTATCCGAATAAGCCATTCCACATTGTTGATTTTCTTGGACTCGGATGTCACGCAGGTAGCTAGAATCTCCCACGTGGTAATGTCAATTGCTGCTGTAACCACAAATGCACGACTGACTTCTGTTGTTGATTTCATTTGTTTGTTTTTTCCTTCTATGTTTCTCATTCTTACACTTCTCATCGTATTGCACAGGGACGAAAGCTTGACACACGTGTCTATGGAAACCACATTCGTATAAGGGACTGTTCTTACTTCATTCTTTTTGTATAATGATCAATTATCCAAGTAAGTCATTCCACATTGTTGATTTTCTTGAACTCGGATGTCACGCAGGTAGCTCTAATCTCCCACGTGGTAAGGTCAATTGCTGCTGAAACCACAAATGCACGACTGACTTCTGTTGTTGATTTCATTTGTTTGTTATTTCCTTCAATGTTTCTCATTCTAACACTTTTCATCGTATTGCACAGGGACGAAAGCTTGACATGCGTGTCTTAGGAAACCACTTTGGTATAAGGGACTGTTCTTATTCCCTTCTTTCTGTTTAATGAACAATTATCCAAGTAAGCCATTCCACATTGTTGATTTTCTTGGACTCGGATGTCACGCAGGTAGCTATAATCTCCCACGTGGTGAGGTCAATTGCTGCTGTAACCACAAATGCACGACTGACTTCTGTTGTTGATTTCATTCGTTTGTTATTTTCTTCAATGATTCTCATTCTAACACTTTTCATCGTATTGCACAGGGACGAAAGCTTGACACGCGTGTCTAAGGAAACCACTTTAGTATAAGGGACTGTTTTTATTCCCTTCTTTTTGTTTAATGAACAATTATCCAAGTAAGCCATTCCACATTGTTGATTTTCTTGGACTCGGATGTCACGCAGGTAGCTATAATCTCCCACGTGGTGAGGTCAATTGCTGCTGTAACCACAAATGCACGACTGACTTCTGTTGTTGATTTCATTCGTTTGTTATTTTCTTCAATGTTTCTCATTCTAACACTTTTCATCGTAATGCACAGGAACGAAAGCTTGACACACGTGTCTATGGAAACCACATTGGTATAAGGGACTGCTCTTCTTCCCTTTTTTCTTTTTGATGAACAATTATCCAAGTAAGCCATTCCACATTGTTGATTTTCTTGGACTCGGATGTCACGCAGGTAGCTATAATCTCCCACGTGGTAAGGTCAATTGCTGCTGTAACCACAAATGCACGACTGACTTCTGTTGTTGATTTCATTTGTTTGTTATTTCCTTTAATGTTTCTCATTCTAACACTTTTCATCGTATTGCACAGGGACGAAAGCTTGACACGCGTGTCTAAGGAAACCACTTTGGTATAAGGGACTGTTCTTATTCCCTTCTTTTTGTTTAATGAACAATTATCCAAGTAAGCAATTCCACATTGTTGATTTTCTTGGACTCGGATGTCACGCCGGTAGCTATAATCTCCCACGTGGTAAGGTCAATTGCTGCTGTAACCACAAATGCACGACTGACTTCTGTTGTTGATTTCATTTGTTTGTTATTTCCTTTAATGTTTCTCATTCTAACACTTTTCATCGTATTGCACAGGGACGAAAGCTTGACACGCGTGTCTAAGGAAACCACTTTGGTATAAGGGACTGTTCTTATTCCCTTCGTTTTGTTTAATGAATAATTATCCAAATAAGCCGTTCCACATTGTTGATTTTCTTGGGCTCGGATGTCACGCAGGTAGCTGTAATCTCCCACGTGGTAAGGTCAATTGCTGCTGTAACCACGAATGCACGACTGACTTCTGTTGTTGATTTCATTCGTTTGTTATTATCTTCAATGATTCTCATTCTAACACTTTTCATCGTATTGCACAGGGACGAAAGCTTGACACGCGTGTCTAAGGAAACCACTTTGGTATAAGGGACTGTTCTTATTCCCTTCATTTTGTTTAATGAACAATTATCCAAGTAAGCCGTTCCACATTGTTGATTTTCTTGGGCTCGGATGTCACGCAGGTAGCTGTAATCTCCCACGTGGTAAGGTCAATTGCTGCTGTAACCACGAATGCACGACTGACTTCTGTTGTTGATTTCATTCGTTTGTTATTTTCTTCAATGATTCTCATTCTAACACTTTTCATCGTATTGCACAGGGACGAAAGCTAGACACGCGTGTCTAAGGAAACCACTTTGGTGTAAGGGACTGTTCTTATTCCCTTCTTTTTGTTTAATGAACAATTATCCAAGTAAGCCATTCCACATTGTTGATTTTCTTGGACTCGGATGTCACGCAGGTAGCTATAATCTCCCACGTGGTGAGGTCAATTGCTGCTGTAACCACAAATGCACGACTGACTTCTGTTGTTGATTTCATTTGTTTGTTATTTCCTTCTATGTTTCTCATTCTAACACTTTTCATCGTATTGCACAGGGACGAAAGCTTGACACGCGTGTCTAAGGAAACCACTTTGGTATAAGGGACTGTTCTTATTCCCTTCGTTTTGTTCAATCAACAATTATCCAAGTAAGCCATTCCACATTGTTGATTTTCTTGGACTCGAATGTCACGCAGGTAGCTATAATCTCCCACGTGGTAAGGTCAATTGCTGCTGTAACCACAAATGCACGACTGACTTCTGTTGTTGATTTCATTTGTTTGTTATTTCCTTCTATGTTTCTCATTCTAACACTTTTCATCGTATTGCACAGGGACGAAAGCTTGACACGCGTGTCTAAGGAAACCACTTTGGTATAAGGGACTGTTCTTATTCCCTTCGTTTTGTTTAATGAACAATTATCCAAGTAAGCCATTCCACATTGTTGCTTTTCTTGGACTCGGATGTCACGCAGGTAGCTATAATCTCCCACGTGGTAAGGTCAATTGCTGCTGTAACCACAAATGCACGACTGACTTCTGTTGTTGATTTCATTTGTTTGTTATTTCCTTCTATGTTTCTCATTCTAACACTTTTCATCGTATTGCACAGGGACGAAAGCTTGACACGCGTGTCTAAAGAAACCACTTTGGTATAAGGGACTGTTCTTATTCCCTTCGTTTTGTTCAATCAACAATTATCCAAGTAAGCCATTCCACATTGTTGATTTTCTTGGACTCGGATGTCACGCAGGTAGCTATAATCTCCCACGTGGTAAGGTCAATTGCTGCTGTAACCACAAATGCACGACTGACTTCTGTTGTTGATTTCATTTGTTTGTTATTTCCTTCTATGTTTCTCATTCTAACACTTTTCATCGTAATGCACAGGAACGAAAGCTTGACACACGTGTCTATGGAAACCACATGGGTATAAGGGACTGCTCTTCTTCCCTTTTTTCTTTTTGATGAACAATTATCCAAGTAAGCCATTCCACATTGTTGATTTTCTTGGACTCGGATGTCACGCAGGTAGCTATAATCTCCCACGTGGTGAGGTCAATTGCTGCTGTAACCACAAATGCACGACTGACTTTTGTTGTTGATTTCATTTGTTTGTTATTTCCTTCTATGTTTCTCATTCTAACACTTTTCATCGTATTGCACAGGGACGAAAGCTTGACACGCGTGTCTAAGGAAACCACTTTGGTATAAGGGACTGTTCTTATTCCCTTCGTTTTGTTCAATCAACAATTATCCAAGTAAGCCATTCCACATTGTTGATTTTCTTGGACTCGAATGTCACGCAGGTAGCTATAATCTCCCACGTGGTAAGGTCAATTGCTGCTGTAACCACAAATGCACGACTGACTTCTGTTGTTGATTTCATTTGTTTGTTATTTCCTTCTATGTTTCTCATTCTAACACTTTTCATCGTATTGCACAGGGACGAAAGCTTGACACGCGTGTCTAAGGAAACCACTTTGGTATAAGGGACTGTTCTTATTCCCTTCGTTTTGTTTAATGAACAATTATCCAAGTAAGCCATTCCACATTGTTGATTTTCTTGGACTCGGATGTCACGCAGGTAGCTATAATCTCCCACGTGGTAAGGTCAATTGCTGCTGTAACCACAAATGCACGACTGACTTCTGTTGTTGATTTCATTTGTTTGTTATTTCCTTCTATGTTTCTCATTCTAACACTTTTCATCGTATTGCACAGGAACGAAAGCTTGACACAGGTGTCTAAGGAAACCACTTTGGTATAAGGGACTGTTCTTATTCCCTCCTTTTTGTTTAATGAACAATTATCCAAGTAAGCCATTCCACATTGTTGATTTTCTTGGACTCGGATGACACGCAGGTAGCTATAATCTGTAACGTGGTAAGGTCAATTGCTGCTGTAACCACAAATGCTCGACTGACTTCTGTTGTTGATTTCATTTGTTTGTTATTACCTTCAATGTTTCTCATTCTAACACTTTTCATCGTATTGCACAGGGACGAAAGCTTGACACACGTGTCTAAGGATACCACTTTGGTATAAGGGACTGTTCTTATTCAATTCTTTTTGTTTAATGAACAATTATCCAAGTAAGCCGTTACACATTGTTGATTTTCTTGGACTCGGATGTCACGCAGGTAGCTATAATCTCCCACGTGGTAAGGTCAATTGCTGCTGTAACCACAAATGCACGACTGACTTCTGTTGTTGATTTCATTCGTTTGTTATTTTCTTCAATGTTTCTCATTCTAACACTTTTCATCGTAATGCACAGGGACGAAAGCTTGACACACGTGTCTATGGAAACCACATTGGTATAAGGGACTGTTCTTACTTCATTCTTTCTGTATAATGATCAATTATCCAATTAAGCCATTCCACATTGTTGATTTTCTTGGACTCGGATGTCACGCAGGTAGCTATAATCTCCCACGTGGTAAGGTCAATTGCTGCTGTAATCACAAATGCACGACTGACTTCTGTTGTTGATTTGATTTGTTTGTTATTTCCTTCAATGTTTCCCATTCTAACACTTCTCATCGTATTGCACAGGGACGAAAGCTTGACACACGTGTCTATGGAAACCACATTGGTATAAGGGACTGTTCTTATTCCCTTCTTTCTGTATAATGATCAATTATCCAAGTAAGCCATTCCACATTGTTGATTTTCTTGGACTCGGATGACACGCAGGTAGCTATTATCTTTTACGTGGTAAGGTCAATTGCTGCTGTAACCACAAATGCACGACTGACTTCTGTTGTTGATTTCATTTGTTTGTTATTTCCTTTAATGTTTCTCATTCTAACATTTCTCATCGTATTGCACAGGGACGAAAGCTTGACACGTGTGTCTAAGGAAACCACTTTGGTATAAGGGACTGTTCTTATTCCCTTCTTTTTGTTTAATGAACAATTATCCAAGTAAGCCATTCCACTTTGTTGAATTTCTTGGACTCGGATGTCACGCAGGTAGCTATAATCTCCCACGTGGTAAGGTCAATTGCTGCTGTAACCACAAATGCACGACTGACTTCTGTTGTTGATTTCATTCGTTTGTTATTTTCTTCAATGTTTCTCATTCTAACACTTTTCATCGTAATGCACAGGGACAAAAGCTTGACACACGTGTCTATGGAAACCACATTGGTATAAGGGACTGTTCTTACTTCATTCTTTCTGTATAATGATCAATTATCCAATTAAGCCATTCCACATTGTTGATTTTCTTGGACTCGGATGTCACGCAGGTAGCTATAATCTCCCACGTGGTAAGGTCAATTGCTGCTGTAATCACAAATGCACGACTGACTTCTGTTGTTGATTTGATTTGTTTGTTATTTCCTTCAATGTTTCCCATTCTAACACTTCTCATCGTATTGCACAGGGACGAAAGCTTGACACACGTGTCTATGGAAACCACATTGGTATAAGGGACTGTTCTTATTCCCTTCTTTCTGTATAATGATCAATTATCCAAGTAAGCCATTCCACATTGTTGATTTTCTTGGACTCGGATGACACGCAGGTAGCTATTATCTTTTACGTGGTAAGGTCAATTGCTGCTGTAACCACAAATGCACGACTGACTTCTGTTGTTGATTTCATTTGTTTGTTATTTCCTTTAATGTTTCTCATTCTAACATTTCTCATCGTATTGCACAGGGACGAAAGCTTGACACACGTGTCTAAGGAATCCACTTTGGTATAAGGGACTGTTCTTATTCCCTTCTTTTTGTTTAATGAACAATTATCCAAGTAAGCCGTTCCACATTGTTCATTTTCTTGGGCTCGGATGTCACGCAGGTAGCAGTAATCTCCCACGTGGTAAGGTCAATTGCTGCTGTAACCACAAATGCACGACTGACTTCTGTTGTTGATTTGATTCGTTTGTTATTTTCTTCAATGTTTCTCATTCTAACACTTTTCATCGTATTGCACAGGGACGAAAGCTTGACACGTGTGTCTAAGGAAACCACTTTGGTATAAGGGACTGTTCTTATTCCCTTCTTTTTGTTTAATGAACAATTATCCCAGTAAGCCATTCCACTTTGTTGAATTTCTTGGACTCGGATGTCACGCAGGTAGCTATAATCTCCCACGTGGTGAGGTCAATTGCTGCTGTAACCACAAATGCACGACTGACTTCTATTGTTGATTTCATTCGTTTGTTATTTTCTTCAATGATTCTCATTCTAACACTTTTCATCGTATTGCACAGGGACGAAAGCTTGACACGCGTGTCTAAGGAAACCACTTTGGTATAAGGGACTGTTCTTATTCCCTTCTTTTTGTTTAATGAACAATTATCCAAGTAAGCAATTCCACATTGTTGATTTTCTTGGACTCGGATGTCACGCCGGTAGCTATAATCTCCCACGTGGTAAGGTCAATTGCTGCTGTAACCACAAATGCACGACTGACTTCTGTTGTTGATTTCATTTGTTTGTTATTTCCTTTAATGTTTCTCATTCTTACACTTTTCATCGTATTGCAAAGGGACGAAAGCTTGACACGCGTGTCTAAGGAAACCACTTTGGTATAAGGGACTGTTCTTATTCCCTTCTTTTTGTTTAATGAACAATTATCCAAGTAAGCCGTTCCACATTGTTGATTTTCTTGGGCTCGGATGTCATGCAGGTAGCTGTAATCTCCCACGTGGTAAGGTCAATTGCTGCTGTAACCACGAATGCACGACTGACTTCTGTTGTTGATTTCATTCGTTTGTTATTTTCTTCAATGATTCTCATTCTAACACTTTTCATCGTATTGCACAGGGACGAAAGCTTGACACGCGTGTCTAAGGAAACCACTTTGGTATAAGGGACTGTTCTTATTCCCTTCTTTTTGTTTAATGAACAATTATCCATGTAAGCCATTCCACATTGTTGATTTTCTTGGACTCGGATGTCACGCAGGTAGCTATAATCTCCCACGTGGTGAGGACAATTGCTGCTGTAACCACAAATGCACGACTGAGTTCTATTGTTGATTTCATTCGTTTGTTATTTTCTTCAATGATTCTCATTCTAACACTTTTCATCGTATTGCACAGGGACGAAAGCTTGACACGCGTGTCTAAGGAAACCACTTTGGTATGAGGGACTGTTCTTATTCCCTTCTTTTTGTTTAATGAACAATTATCCAAGTAAGCAATTCCACATTGTTGATTTTCTTGGACTCGGATGTCACGCAGGTAGCTATAATCTCCCACGTGGTAAGGTCAATTGCTGCTGTAATCACAAATGCACGACTGACTTCTGTTGTTGATTTGATTTGTTTGTTATTTCCTTCAATGTTTCCCATTCTAACACTTCTCATCGTATTGCACAGGGACGAAAGCTTGACACACGTGTCTATGGAAACCACATTGGTATAAGGGACTGTTCTTATTCCCTTCTTTCTGTATAATGATCAATTATCCAAGTAAGCCATTCCACATTGTTGATTTTCTTGGACTCGGATGACACGCAGGTAGCTATTATCTTTTACGTGGTAAGGTCAATTGCTGCTGTAACCACAAATGCACGACTGACTTCTGTTGTTGATTTCATTTGTTTGTTATTTCCTTTAATGTTTCTCATTCTAACATTTCTCATCGTATTGCACAGGGACGAAAGCTTGACACACGTGTCTATGGAAACCACATTGGTATAAGGGACTGTTCTTATTCCCTTCTTTCTGTATAATGATCAATTATCCAAGTAAGCCATTCCACATTGTTGATTTTCTTGGACTCGGATGTCACGCAGGTAGCTATAATCTCCCACGTGGTGAGGACAATTGCTGCTGTAACCACAAATGCACGACTGAGTTCTATTGTTGATTTCATTCGTTTGTTATTTTCTTCAATGATTCTCATTCTAACACTTTTCATCGTATTGCACAGGGACGAAAGCTTGACACGCGTGTCTAAGGAAACCACTTTGGTATGAGGGACTGTTCTTATTCCCTTCTTTTTGTTTAATGAACAATTATCCAAGTAAGCAATTCCACATTGTTGATTTTCTTGGACTCGGATGTCACGCCGGTAGCTATAATCTCCCACGTGGTAAGGTCAATTGCTGCTGTAACCACAAATGCACGACTGACTTCTGTTGTTGATTTCATTTGTTTGTTATTTCCTTTAATGTTTCTCATTCTAACACTTTTCATCGTATTGCACAGGGACGAAAGCTTGACACGCGTGTCTAAGGAAACCACTTTGGTATGAGGGACTGTTCTTATTCCCTTCTTTTTGTTTAATGAACAATTATCCAAGTAAGCCATTCCACATTGTTGATTTTCTTGGACTCGGATGACACGCAGGTAGCTATTATCTTTTACGTGGTAAGGTCAATTGCTGCTGTAACCACAAATGCACGACTGACTTCTGTTGTTGATTTCATTCGTTTGTTATTTTCTTCAATGATTCTCATTCTAACACTTTTCATCGTATTGCACAGGGACGAAAGCTTGACACGCGTGTCTAAGGAAACCACTTTGGTATAAGGGACTGTTCTTATTCCCTTCTTTTTGTTTAATGAACAATTATCCATGTAAGCCATTCCACATTGTTGATTTTCTTGGACTCGGATGTCACGCAGGTAGCTATAATCTCCCACGTGGTGAGGACAATTGCTGCTGTAACCACAAATGCACGACTGAGTTCTATTGTTGATTTCATTCGTTTGTTATTTTCTTCAATGATTCTCATTCTAACACTTTTCATCGTATTGCACAGGGACGAAAGCTTGACACGCGTGTCTAAGGAAACCACTTTGGTATGAGGGACTGTTCTTATTCCCTTCTTTTTGTTTAATGAACAATTATCCAAGTAAGCAATTCCACATTGTTGATTTTCTTGGACTCGGATGTCACGCAGGTAGCTATAATCTCCCACGTGGTAAGGTCAATTGCTGCTGTAACCACAAATGCACGACTGACTTTTGTTGTTGATTTCATTTGTTTGTTATTTCCTTTAATGTTTCTCATTCTTACACTTTTCATCGTACCTGCGTGGCATCCGAGTCCAAGAAAATCAACAATGTGGAATGGCTTACTTGGATAATTGTTCATCAAAAAAAAAAAAGGGAATAAGAACAGTCCCTTATTCCAATGTGGTTTCCTTAGACACGTGTGTCAAGCTTTCGTCCCTGTGCAATACGATGAAAAGTGTTAGAATGAGAAACATAGAAGGAAATAACAAACAAATGAAATCAACAACAGAAGTCTGTCGTGCATTCGTGGTTACAGCAGCAATGGACCTTACCACGTGGGAAATTATAGCTCCCTGCCTGACATCCGAGTCCAAGAAAAACAACAATGTGGAATGGCTTACTTGGATAATTGTTCATTAAACAAAAAAAAGGGAATAAGAACAGTCCCTTATTCCAATGTGGTTTCCTTAGACACGTGTGTCAAGCTTTCGTCCCTGTGCAATACGATGAAAAGAGTAAGAAAGAGAAACATTGAAGAAAATAACGAACGAATGAAATCAACAACAGAAGTCAGTCGTGCATTTGTGGTAACAGCAGCAATTGACCTTACCACGTGGGAGATTATAGCTACCTGCGTGACATCCGAGTCCAAGAAAATCAACAATGTGGAATGGCTTACTTGGATAATTGTTCATCAAAAAGGAGAAACGGAATAAGAACAGTCCCTTAGTTCCTTATTCCCTTATTCCAATGTGGTTTCCTTAGACACGTGTGTCAAGATTTCGTCCCTGTGCAATACGATGAGAAGTGTTAGAATGAGAAACATTGAAGGAAATAACAAACAAATGAAATCAACAACAGAAGTCAGTCGTGCATTTGTGGTTACAGCAGCAATTGACCTTACCACGTGGGAGATTATAGCTACCTGCGTGACAGCCGAGTCTAAGAAAATCAACAATGTGGAATGGCTTACTTGGATAATTGTTCATTAAACAAAAAGAAGGGAATAAGAACAGTCCCTTATACCAAAGTGGTTTCCTTAGACACGTGTGTCAAGCTTTCGTCCCTGTGCAATACGATGAAAAGTGTAAGAATGAGAAACATTGAAGGAAATAACAAACAAATGAAATCAACAACAGAAGTCAGCCGTCCAATTGTGGTTACAGCAGCAATTGACCTTACCACGTGGGAGATTATACCCGTGTGTAATCCGAGTCTAAGAAAATCAACAATGTGGAATGGCTTACTTGGATAATTGTTCATTAAACAAAAAGAAGGGAATAAGAACAGTCCCTTATACCAAAGTGGTTTCCTTAGACACGTGTGTCAAGCTTTCGTCCCTGTGCAATACGATGAAAAGTGTTAGATTGAGAAACATGGAAGGAAATAACAAACAAATGAAATCAACAACAGAAGTCAGTCCTGCATTTGTGGTTACAGCAGCAATTGACCTTACCACGTGGGAGATTATAGCTACCTGCGTGACATCCGAGTCTAAGAAAATCAACAATGTGGAATGGCTTACTTGGATAATTGTTCATTAAACAAAAAGAAGGGAATAAGAACAGTCCCTTATACCAAAGTGGTTTCCTTAGACACGTGTGTCAAGCTTTCGTCCCTGTGCAATACGATGAAAAGTGTTAGAATGAGAAACATTGAAGAAAATAACAAACGAATGAAATCAACAACAGAAGTCAGTCGTGCATTTGTGGTTACAGCAGCAATTGACCTCACCACGTGGGAGATTATAGCTACCTGCGTGACATCCGAGTCCAAGAAAATCAATAATGTGGAATGGCTTACTTGGATAATTGTTCATCAAAAAGAAAAAAGGGAATAAGAACAGTCCCTTATTCCAATGTGGTTTCCTTAGACACGTGTGTCAAGCTTTCGTCCCTGTGCAATACGATGAAAAGTGTTAGAATGAGAAACAAAGAAGGAAATAACAAACAAATGAAATCAACAACAGAAGTCAGTCGTGCATTCGTGGTTACAGCAGCAATGGACCTTACCACGTGGGAGATTATAGCTTCCTGCGAGACATCCGAGTCCAAGAAAATCAACAATGTGGAATGGCTTACTTGGATAATTGTTCATTAAACAAAAAGAAGGGAATAAGAACATTCCCTTATACCAAAGTGGTTTCCTTAGACACGTGTGTCAAGCTTTCGTCCTTGTGCAATACGATGAAAAGAGTTATAATGAGAAACATTGAAGAAAATAACGAACGAATGAAATCAACAACAGAAGTCAGTCGTGCATTTGTGGTTACAGCAGCAATTGATTATAGCTACCTGCGTGACATCCGAGTCCAAGAAAATCAACAATGTGGAATGGCTTACTTGGATAATTGTTCATCAAAAAGAAAAAAGGGAATAAGAACAGTCCCTTGTGGTTTCCTTAGACTCGTGTGTCAAGTTTTCGTCCCTGAGCAATACGATGAAAAGTGTTAGAATGAGAAACATTGAAGAAAATAACAAACAAATGAAATCATCAACAGATGTCAGTCGTGCATTTGTGGATTAAAAAAGCCACCTCCAAGTCCAAAGATGATCTTAAAAAATCCACTTCGGCATCAGCTGTGGTGACCGACAAGAAGAAAAAGAAGTCTACTGTTGCCAAAAAACAAGCCGCTGTAACGAAAACGAAGAAAGCAGTTGCAACAACCGAGAAGAAGAGCCCCAAAGCCGCCAAGTCCCCTTCTAAAGCTAAGAAGATTGCGAAATCGCCAACTAAGAAACCGAAAGCTCCAAAACCCAAATCAGTCAAGTCTGTGGCAACTCCGAAAAAAGCAGCACCTTTGAAGAAGAAGAAGTGAATAAATATATAAAAATTACTGTTGTGATGAGAATGGTTCGTCTAACTAATCGGTCCTTCTCAGGACCTTCAAAAATTATCGATCAAATTTGAAATATTCATCTTGTTCTCCAATTTTTCTGATTCCCCATTTCTCTGTCCACCTTGAAACCGAAAGTCCTTACCGTATTGATTGTTGTCCTTCAATTTATTTTAGAATGAGACTACAAAAATTTTTTTTACAAATTTTGCCTTGAAAATGTTCTTCATTTCATTTCAGGGATCTTAGGGCTTGATGTGCTCTGAGGTAGATGAAAGACTCTGGCATTCTTGTATCGTCAGGTTCTGCGTGCCGACCAGATCTGTCCCCTATTGATTGTACTTGACTTCTCTCTTCGCCTGAACCACGGCACATTCATCTTTCCCCGGCTTCATTCCGATAGCCTCAAAGAACGCTACCACATTTCCCAATTGCTCGTCGTTAGCGGAGTAGAGCTTGAGGTCGTCGATGTATCTAACTGGCTTCTCAGTAGGTTTAGCGCCAAACAAAACCAGAAGAGACTCTGCGTGTCCCCCTGAAAAATATCTATCCTGATTTTGATTTCGACAGTTTTAACATAGATCTTGTTCTTATCCAAAAACATGTGGACAAGAGGTGGCGGGTCAGGTTTTTTTACCTTTAAAACAAAGTCAGTACTTGCAATCAATCATTACCGAATACATATAGGTACTTCAAATAAATATATAATTCAAGCGGAATATCGAAAAAATGCCAATATTCACGTAACAATAAATCGGACAAATGCAGGTACCGAATGAATAATATAAGGCTGCTAATTTCACACATACTTTCTGAAGGACTAATTGATACGTAAGTATCTATCACTTTGCAATCACAAATAAACGTTTCAGAAACTATAATTGATCATTTCAAAGAGCGATTAATATTTGTTATTCATATTTAATACCTATATATGTGTGCTCGTTAAATCGCTCTTTGAAATGATCAATTATAGTTTCTGAAAGGTTCTGTGTTTGCAAAATGAAAGGTACCTACGTGTTCATTAGTCCTTTAGGATGTCTGTGTAAAATTAGAAGGTTTTTTCTTATTCCTGCATTTCAAACAGCTGAAAATAGAAAACATGAAATTCGAGCGATTCTTGGGTGTTATTGGTGGTAATAACCTATTGATGGCGGAGCTTATCAGAGAGAAGCACTCTAGCTCAACGATAGAGTCAAGGAGGCTCTCAGAAAGGTCCGGAATGATAGTTGGGAAGAGAAACTACTTTCTCTTTCCACAGAAGACAACAGTGTTTGGCGGATGGCCAAAGCATTGCACTGAGATAGGAAACCAACCCCGCCGATTCACGGTTTACGAGGAATGGTATACAGTCCAGAAGAAAAGTCTGAAGCTTTCGCAGATAACCTCCAACGCCAATGCAGCTGTAGTTACAACTATGCGGAATTGGACCACATTGAGGACGTCAACCGCAAAGTGAAAAATGAATCAACGGAAGCTATTGGTTTCGAACCGTTCAGGAAATCCAGAACACTATTATGTCGAGTAAAGTGAGAACGGCACCAGGACCGGACGGCATTACTAACTTGACGTTGCGGAACCTCCCTCGAAAAGCTTTAGTAGCACTGACGAATATAGTCAATGCTAAAGATTCAACACAATAACGAAAGAAAAGAATATCATACAGTAGGAACAGTTTAGTTTTTAAAGCCAACATTCCACTGTGCAACAAGTGCTCCGAGTAGTGGAACCAATCACGGATGGATATAACCGGAAACAAGTCACAGTTGCTGTGTTTTTGGATGTAGCCAAATCGTTTGATAAAGTACGGCCCAAAGGACTGCTATACAAACTGCTTACGGCAGGTTTCCCACTCTCCATGGTCCAACTTTTAGCTTCTTACCTGCATTCTCGCAAGTTTAGAGCCAGATTTGACGGAGTATTGTCTTCAGAGAGGTCTCTTTCAGCCGGAGTTCCGCAAGGATCTCTGCTGTCTTCAATATTTTTCACAATATATGTATCCGAAATGCCAAAAACGGTGAAAAACTCCATGGCACTTTACGCTGACGATACCGCCTTTCTTGCCAGTTCTTGGTGTCCCAAAATGGCAACGAAGTACCTACAAGAAACCCTGAGAAGATCGAAGCAGTTTTTTTTAGCCGTAATGTTCGGTAGGAGGATTGTAATGGAAAAACGAGGCCAAGTATCTGGGAGTGATACTTGACAAAAAGCTCACTTGGAACCAACACGTCACATCAGCTGTGACGAAGGGGAAAGACAACAGCGGCAGCGTTGCAACCGCTACTTTGCAAAAGCACAAAAATGTTTCTTTCCAACAAGCTTCTTCTTTATAAGTCCACCATCCGGCCGGTCATGTGTTACGCATGTTCGGCTTGGGGATACGCCGCAAAGACGCACCTGCAGAGACTTCAAGTCGTGCAGAATACGATCCTAAGACCAGCCGTAAATGCAGCTTGGTTTGTCAGCAAGGTACGGATAGGTACATGAAGACCTGAAAATACCATTCCTGGGCGACCATCTAAAAGATCTGAGCGTGAAGACCTTCATTGAAATGGAAAATCATGCAAACCCTTTTATAAGGAAGGCTTGCGACTACGATGAAAAAGCTCCTAGGAAACACAAACGACCGAAGATGGCACTTCTCTAGGAAGTGTGTATTAGAGCCAAACCCTTACTGGCACAGAGATTGTGTAATGATTACACAAACTTTGCCACCTGCTAGAGCAGATCAAAATAGCTCACCAGAGGTGAATTATATTGAGATGGAGCAGTAAAAGGCTAATTTATAGCCTGACTGCAAAAGAGAAAGAAGTTGTTAGCTCTTCACTGTATTTAATAAGTAGAGCGAGTATGGACTGTATTTTTATTATAGATGTTGCGATGGCAAAAACAATTCACAGATTTTCCGCTAATGAGAAACTGAATATAAAAGCTCCTTTTCTTTCGTAGGCCTGGAGGGATCCCTCAATGATGGCACACCAGTGGTCATGCACTTGATATTCTTGAACCTTATAACTAATTACTGTCTCTATCAGTTACTAACACTTGAATTAATTTGCCACACACAGCGAAGTTAATAAACTTATCGAAATTAGCGATAATGCGAATACTATTGTTTATAGCGACGAAATATGCGGAGAACAAGAAAGTATATCACTCTCATTAACAGTTCCAATTAATAATAATGTTTTTGCTGTTATAAAAAACCGCTCGTTCCATATTGGCTCATATTGCCAATATTTTCAAATCATTTTATGAGTCAGCAACCCACAATACAGAAAAGTGCAATTGTGTGCTGCCGACACAACAGAAGTTGTAAGTTAAAAAAATTCATACTACCTTTTTTTCTCAAAAATAAAGGGGGAATTCATTTGTTTCAAATTTGATTCACAATGCATTGGGGAGAAGACACAGTAATAACACTAAGAAGTTTTAACACATGATTTATTACAATTTCGATAAGTATGACAGCTTCATGATTTTTCTTTTTGGGTTGAAGGAATCAATAAGGTCAATTGGCTTGAAAAACATTTATGTATGATAATCAAAAAAACAGTTCCTCTGTCCGAAATGATCAATGAGCCTCTCCTCCAACGGAATCGTTCTTCTAATTCTTTCTTTCTACTGATTACTGGTTTTGGAGTTATCTACTAAAAATCTACCATCATCGTTCAGAAATCTATCAAAAATCTACTGACATACTTTTCAGAAAAAATTCCACAGTTGGCACTGCATTACAATTTCACATTATTCAGATTACACTTCATTCTAGTGTCTCTTATGGTTAAATTTTACTTCATGAATAGGATAGATATTAGAGATGCGTATAGATTCGAACATAAAACAAGAAAATTTTTAGGAAATCGTTAAAGAATGGATCGAATTTTTTAGACGAGATATATTCTACGCCTATGGACTCAAAACGCGAACTTACCTATGATAGGTTAGGTTTTCATTTCCGGATGTTTTACACACTATACATGTTTTTCGAGGTTTTACCATGATTAAAATTAACAATATGTAACTTTAAATTCACAAACTTGTATAAAATAACGACGATTACAAACGTGAAATTAAAATGAACAGTTAACCCTTAACGTCCCTCTAGTTGTCACGTGCAATAACAACAACAGAACCGTGTTGCCAAATCCCCACAATATTCGCAAAACATCTATGCCACAGAACGGAGAAAAGTTTACTTCTTCCTCAGAATGGCAACGCAGTACATTATAAGTGTTTGTAAACAAAAATGTTATAGCGATGTCAACAAATGCTATAAGGCACCTCTATATTTTCTTTCCTCTGACGTATTCACCATAAAATCGTACTCAACTTATTATATTTTTCTGTTTATCAATAAGAATTTTCCTTTTATTTACTGTTTTGAACTTGTGACCAATAAATTTTATGTAATGTTGTCTTTGATTTATTGAAATTCAGATGCTTTTTGGTCAAATTTTATCCAGACTGATATATTGGTTGCTTTTGGTAACGATCAAATCATTCAATGATTCTTTGAAGGTGAAATCGTATTGCACAGATTTTCTTCCTCTAATAATCCAGGCTGTAATGACTTGCCTTCTTTTTTCAAACAGTACTGTGAGAAATACTCAAATAAACTAATCAATGTGTGTTTGAAATTGATACAACTTTTTAGTTTCAAAATTTCTTGGATCAAAACCAATAATACAAACAAACTGAATAATCTAACCTCCTGTCAATGACATTTCCAATGCCAACCCGAAATCTGCAATTCAAAATGTTACTGATCGAATGAGCCATTACCAACTTAATTTCGATTTTCCACCAGCCACCCGGGATGTCAATAATTCCTGAACGGACTATATTCTAAAACAAGTTGCAGAATGGGCTTCTATTCTAACACGAATGCGAAATTCGAACGCATGAGTGTTGGAATTGCCTTCTGCAACGAGTATTAGACGATATTTTCTCTATTTCAGTCAAGTTTTGTGAATTATTGTCGAAATTAAATGAAAATTTTAGATTGAATATCCTAGTGACATTTGTATTGTATCATTGCAGTTGGTGTGACTGTTACGAACATTGACAGATTACGGAATTTGAATATGAATCGTACATTTAGAATTTTGAAATAATTTACAATTACTCATTAAATTCGTTAGTTATGTCTGACGAAATCGATTTAACACCACCAGAATTAAGAGAAATTGCGATTAATGTTGCAAATCATTTCACTATATCCGAATTACTGTCTCCAATGAGTAACGTCATAAAATTCGTACACTCGCTCATAGATGTCCCTAGCAGTATTAAAAATACGATATATCAAATATGATAATTAATGCAGTTAAGAGTTAACTCGTATAACTCGAAACACCACGGGAGCAAGATTTTTCGTCGAGTTACGTATAGTTCGACATAGGCGTAGTTCGAGTTATACAATTCGTTCTTGATTAAATTCGACTTACGGGAGAGTTGGATAATACCGAGCCCCTAAGGACTTGGACCTATAATTAGGAAACTATTTGATATTGAAAGAAACAATATTGAGTAATTAGTAGGACATTTATTCAGGTACAATAACCGCATAACAAAAACTTCTGAAATTTAATCAAAAAGTATTTATTGTCAATTTATAAAAAAAAATAGAGGCGCGGTATTATCGAACTGATTCGATATTATCGTGCCCAGGTTTGACAAAATCGTGCCCACATTATTTGCTCGCGAATGGGTAAGTAACAAAAGTATCTAATAATAAAAAAATTGATATCTTTCTGAGTAATTTTCCTGCGTGAAGATAGGGAGAGCCGAATCTTCTTCTCAAAATTAAATCAGTATATAAAATATCACGCAATAAGTATTGATGGAAACTTAAAGTCTATATGACAACAAAACGTAAATATTTTTTTATAACATGAAGTCTAAGTAAATTTTCGTCTGAATATCTAGCAGATGTCTTTATTTTATTTCCGTTTCGAATAGCCTCAAGTACAGACTTCATATTTTACGGATTGATAATATCGCGCCCCGGCGCGGAATAATCAAACTTGATAATTTTATTTTTTAAGCTCAAAATTTTATGGGAAATATTATAGTACGTAAAAAAGTATTCGGTCAATAATTCTACAGTGTACAAGCATTAGAAATTTATAGTATCAAAGTATTACAATATAAATACAGTATTACTTACCTCTTACTGAAAGTACGCGAAAAATTATAAGGAGTGACGAAAAAAACTTCTACAGGGCGTGCTATTTTCGTCGTTTCAGGGACCGTGATGGCATTGCGCGGAGAAGGATGTAGGCATGTCCAGCTTTGATGTATACACACTACATCAAAGAAAAAGTGGATAGTTTTTGAATAATACTGAAGCGCGGAATTATCAACCGCGCGGTATTATCCAACTCTCCCCTACAAGATAATATAGACCTAAACCGCTTTATAGAGGTAAAGAATAGTGATATTTATTCCCTATAATAGGAGTAGATCGTACATATTTGATGAATTTACTGAAAAATGAATTGACAGTGAAAAATTTTATAATGAGATAGACCAATATGTCTCTCTGTGTTGACAAATTCTGAACATTTTAAGAGTTTGTCTAATGGAGGAGTCTGATTTAGACTATAAAACAAAGGTTAATTAATTCAAAGTGTAAGTATTCCATTTTTTCGTCAACATTTTTTTCAATCCAAGAGCGTAGAAATGGGGAGGTACTGGGTGTGATTACCCCACCCCAAGATTTTCAAAATATAAAATTCTAGAAATATCGCGAATACGAATAACGAAAATTTCTCCATCAAATGAACCAATAATAATAATCATTTTTCTTTCCTTTGAAATCGACACGTCAGTAAAAAATCGGACCCCTTTACCGTTTATGAGTTTATTATCGCTTTCAAAATGAGTACATTAATTGCATTTCAGCTCGTCTTTGTCCGAGGTTTATTATTTTCCTTCATCTATCCGTTTTCTCGGCATCGCCCCTTTTTTGTTACCTGTGATTTTTGCATTCGTCATCGGTATACACTTACCTACCCGTTGTTTTCGGTTTTTTGTATAATTTTCGTCACAATACTGTAGTTGTCGAAGAACTGAACTGAGTAATTCCCATCTGAAAATTGTCTGGGCTGTGTTATATAATTTATTGTGGATCATTCAAATTGCAATTTTTTTTGTGAATATATCAGTTTTGAATTGATTATATCTGAACGGTGTTCCTAAATTGGAGGTACAAATGAAAATGACAGATTTCTCGGATCCTATTAGGAAAAAAAGTCCTAACACGATTACGCAAACGCTTTGTTTTTGAGATGCCGGTGTTAAAGTTCAAGTTTTTTCTCATATCACCTATCCTTCACAAGATATTCAATTTGAATTGGCATAGATCTTCCGATTTAAAGTTTTCAGCTTGTGATATGCTTGCAAATCTGCAGTGTGATATTTTTTGTGGAAGGGTACCTGCTTCTTTCCACCAGAACTATTTTTTGGTGAAGCACTGGTTCTATAGAAAAATGTGGAAAGAAACTCTTGTCTAGTAGAACACTTTTTGGTTTGTTATAGTTTTGTCGTATCTGCTATCGATTTCGAAAAAAAAATTCAAACAGCTCTCTGGTAATCCTCAGGAAAATCCAAATTATTATAAAAATCCAGTTAGTAAGCTGTGATGAATAAATTGATTATAACTTCTGGTACTTATCAACAAATTCTGTAGCGAAGATTAATAAAGATTCGATAAACTAATAAATATAAGCATCACTAAAAAGTATGACTATACAAGAAACACCCTGTATCTCGAAAACAAAGCGTTTGCGGTCTCATGTTTATAGGACTTTTTTTTCTTAAAATTATCCAAGGAATATTTTCCTTCGTAACTCCTTTTTAGGAAAACCCAGTATAAGGTGAGAACAATCGAATTGGTAATAAAAAAAAATATTGAGTAATTAAGATTCAACTTCGTTATCAAACTTTTTTCCCACATTACAGATATGAGTAAACGTTGTTGTAAAAAAAAATTTTGTTCGAGAATCCCCCCCCCCCCCAAGAAAAAAGAAAGATCTCCGTCCTTGGTTTCCAGATTCCTCGTCATTGCTCGTTGCGAGGCGTATACTTGAAAACCGAGTTGTGATCTTTCGAATTATTATGTGTGGTGCTCCAATTATTTTTTCTCTTGATATTTTTGGGCGCCCCTGCAGACCTTGCGCCCGTGACAAGTGCACCTTTGCCACGCCCTAGATACGGCACTGGTATTGCCTATTACCCTAACTGAATCAGGGATGTAATGTATTTCACAAAGACGAAAAACAACACTTCGAATTACGTGGAAGTTGTTTACACATTTAACATATGGAAATTTCCTACGATTCTGCGTTCGAAACTAGTTACTGACAAAGGCTAAGTGTTTTCAGCGGAACATATGTTTTTAATCTCATTTAGTTTTCGAAGCTTTGCATGCCTTACCGCCCTTTGTATCAAGGCACTTAAACATGAGCCCGCAAACGCTTTGGTTTCGAGATACAGGGTGTTTCTTGTAGTCCTACTTTTTGTGATGCTTAACCAGTTTATCGAATCTTTATTAATCTTCGCTACACAGTTGGTAAATAAGTATCAAAACTTATAATTAATTTATTCATCACAGCTACCTAACTGGATCTTTATAATCATTTGGATTTTCCTGAGAATTGCTATAGAGAGCTGTTTGAATTTTTTTCTCGAAATCGAATGCAAATACGACAAAACTATAACAAACCAAAGTGTAGTACTGAACAAGAGTTTCTTTCTTATTTTTTTTAAACTACCAGTGGTTCACAAAAAAGCCTAATTTACATTTTCTTGATATCTCTTTTTGTTAAAAAGTTATTACCATCGGAACACCTTACCCCGGGAACTTCCAGCCCCACTCTCCCCTAATCTCATACCGCCAGTACGTGAAAAATGCAAATCGAATATGAATTCTAACATATGAGTTTAGCAATAAAGAGTTCTAATAATAATAACATAAGATTCTACGGATAGAAAATACATTCGGAAAGATGAGTATGATATGGGTTCTTTGGTTTTTTCAATGAAATAAATTCTACGAAAGTAAGAAAGATAATGGAAAATAAAAAAAATATACCTGTATAGCTATAATGGGTTCATATACCTGTATACCTGTAATGGGTCTATGTAGATTGTAGTGTCCCAGCGCAGGTTTTACTGCGTCTACTTAAAGATCTATTGTATTTTGTACGTTGTCATGGAATAGAACTAATTGCTGGATTTTCCAAACGACAATTTGATTATAAAAATATAAGTAACCATTTTTTCGGTAAAACCAGGGTACTCTCGACTTTCCAAGAATAACGAACATTTTTACATTTATCCATCAGATAACAGTAAACTGTGTTCAGTATTACCTGTTCATTCAATAAATCTGTTGAATAATTATGCATATTTTTCTGCTATGGAAATTGATGGCATGGTGGCTATGTTGGAATATCGTGATATTGATGGAGATTCTGTGCCAGTTTTAAAGGCATTCAAACATGGATTGGAGGAAGAAAGTCTAGATGACTTTAATAGCAAAATATTATTTATGACAATTCCATCTTTTTTCAATTGTGAAATGCTCATTATTTTTTAAACCACCGGAAATATATTTATTTATTTAAAGATATCAACAAAGTTCCAGTCATAGGTGGCTAGGTTTTTTGAGTGGAATACTGGAATATTCGAATAAGTATTAACAAAATAATCATTGAATATTCACTTAATATTCATTGAATGATCAGTTATTATGTCATAAGAGCATATATAATATTCGATTAAACACTGAGACACGAGAGTGCAACTCGCGTGGTGTTTCCCGATATACGACGAGATGAAAAGGTCCGCATAATCGAAATATATAGTCTACACTCTGGTATTCGTTATGATTATATCACGAAAAATAATTTCAATTTCTTATTTATTAATGGACCTATAACCAAAGCGCTGCCTTTTAAAAAATTCAATGACATTTCAGTGAGCTTGACTTTTTTTTTTTTCCAAGTACGTTACTATGGAAATAATCACAATCTGACAGGAGGCGAAACACCAAAACGATTATACCAAGTCGTCAAAGGTGTATTTACTTATCAAAACGCCGGAATAGGGTGATAAATTAGTTTGAATAGAGCCTAAAATTATTATGTTATTTAAATTATTCTGAGGAGTATAGTTACGATTGGGTTCCGCTAGCTCAACCGTAAAGCTCGCAGAACCCGCGATTTCTCCGACAATTCAAGAAAAAAAAATTTTTGAATAAGGTAATAATAAATAAGCCTACAAAATCAAAATAAAAATCAAAAATTCGAAAGTCTTTCTGCTAGCTTAACGAGGGTGCACCTTCTCCCCACAAGATATTTAACTGAATTTGGCATAGATATTCCAATTTAAAGTTTTTGTGATATTTTTTCTGGAAGAGTGCCCGCTTCTTTTCACCAGACCTTTTTGATGAACCACTGGTTGTTTAGAAAAATGTGAAAAGAATCTCTGGTCCAGTACTACACTTTACGGTTTCTTGTCAAACAAATTTTCAGAAATCCCAAGGAAAATTCAAATTATTATAGGATCCAGTGATAAATAATTAATTATAATTTTTGGTATTTATTTATTCAATCTGTAGAGAGGATCAATAAGAGATTCGATAAAATGTTATATGCATCACAAAAAAGTAGGACTACAAGAAACGTAGGTACCCTCTATCCAGAAAACATAGCATTTGCGGGCCCATGTATAGGACATTTGCTCCTTAAAATTATTCAGGGAATTTATCATTTTTCTTCGCACCTCCAATTTAGGAACAATCGAATGGTATGAACAATCGAATTAGAAAAATTCTATTTTAATTTTTGCTTCAAACTTCATTATCGAACTTTTTCTCACATTACAGATATGAGTAAACGTCGTCAACAATTTTTTTTTGATACGCACATTTATCTGGTTATCTAGAACTTCAAATATATCCTTTTCAGAATTTCTAGATGCTTCAACTGTTCCAAAACTTAGAAAGTTTGCGACATACTTCCAAAATATCTTCTCCCTCATCGGAGTTGAATGTGGATATTTTTAATTGAATGTTCGACAAGATCCAAAATTTAATTAATTGAATAGCGGAGATTCAGTTCGTGAAATTATATTGCACTACTTTTAATAATGAATACACCTGTCACTTGTGAAAAAATTACATAGTTTAATTTCTATGCTATAGAATATTTATTTGAAACGCACCCTAAAAACACATTAGATGGAATTAACCCTACGTATAAATAAATAGATAACATTGATTGATAAAATCTCGAATGACTTTTAAATTATTGAATTTGGGAGCATAATAATGCTGGAACAGTACCCGCTTCATTCAATATATACTTGCGCAGAATTACCCCATCCCATGCGCGGTATTATCCCAGCACATGGGGAATTTCGCGCAATGACATTATTATTTCAGATTTTTAATATATTCTCAAAGCGATTCGTCGAATAAATGCAAAATTTCGAAGTTAAATTGTGAAAGTTTGCATTTACATAGGAAACTTTTTTGAAACCTTTTCCGTTAGGTGCGCGAAATTCCCCCGTTCTCCCCTACTCAATAGAGAAATAATAATGATACTTCCGTACACCGTTCTCTGAAACGATTCGTATCAAAGTTGGTATAAATTAAAAACCGATTGTCAAACAGTATTAATATTAGGGAGAAAAGTCTCACAATTAGACATTAGTAGGAAATCGGAGAAATTAAAGTAGAGGCGTAGGGAATAAAATTCCAGTCCTTATACCTAAAATGAACATCTGAGTCATTATTAATATTCCTACCCCTGATTTTCGATTATGTGAAAAAGGACCTTTTCTCGGAAATTCTATGGGAACTATTTGTAATATTGTTAATGTCAACTTTCAAAGAAAAAGATGGTTATTTAGCTATTGTATAGGTAGCGTTTATTATTGCATTCAAAGGATTTCAGACATGTTTTATTATATACATAGGAAAGGTTGATTTCACTTTTATATGGGTATCTTCGATTCTGAGAAGCTACCAACTTTATCTATTCAAAATATCTGCTCATTAATAACGAATTTGCCTTCTGAAAGACAGGACCTACAAATCCTTTTGTTCGAGTAATAACCAGAGGGCCAAGGGCGTAGAAATGAGAGGATACTCGGGGTAATTACTTCCCCCCCCCCAAGATTTACAAAATATAGAATTTCAGTTTATTATCGCTTTCAAGATGATTACTTTTATTGCACTGCGAGCACGTCTATGTCCGAAATTTATTATTTTCCTTTATCTACCCGCTTTCGTCGGCGTCCCTTCAGAGGAATATAAATGACTTATCATATTTCAAAATGAAAACAATCTTAACGCGTGACACCACATTTTGCTAAATTCACTATTTGAAGGAAACCTATAAATGTAAGCATTGAATTGAGTTTTACGATATCGCGCAAATACTACACCATATACGAGATATATTCTATATGTAGAACTACAAGGAACACCCTGTATCTTGAAAACAAAGCGATTGCGGTACCTCCAATTTAGGAACACCCTGTATAAGGGTTGATGATCGAATCGGTAATCAAAAAATTGCTATTATTTTGAGTGATGTTTGCTTCGAACTTCGTTATCGAACCTTTCTTTCTCACATTACAGGTATGAGTAAACGTTGTCGTCAAAAAATGTTTTCGATTTTTTTTCGGTCTATCATATCAGTTCATTTACATATTATATGTATTATTTCGCGTTATGAACTATTTCTTGTTATCGTTCGAGAAAAACAGACAAATCTGCAACATAAAAATTCCTTTTTTTTCATTTCGCAAGCTTATAATTATGATGATAATTTTGAGCAAATTTTTGTGAAATAAATATTAGGTCGGTAGGTAGGGATTTGAAGGAATAATTTTTCTGAAATATATAATTCATCCAATCAGCTGTTACATAACCATGAATTAGGAATACCTAATACATTCGAAATTTTTTTTTTATCAAACACGAAAAGCACGGAAGTTCGTTAGGAAAGATATACCTACAGGAGGTATATTTACCCCTAATATCCAGAGGGAAAGGTCATAAAAAAAGGTTATTTTTGAAAACATTTCTTCCCAGAAAAGGCGAGCGGCATTTTCAAAGAAGTGAATAACAACAATCGTAAAACCCACTAGAGTATTAGACCAGATGTAACCATTCACCAAATATTTTGCAGCAGAAAACGGTTCATTTCAATTATGTGCGTTGAGCTGATAAGTGAGTTTTAGGTGCGTCGTTATGTGAATATAATAATTCTTCATTCTACGCAGTGTTCGGAAAATAATACATAGGTTATTTTAATAAAACTGTATGAATCATTCGATGACGCTATTGAAGGTGAATAGGTAAGTCATGTAATCCGTATGTACCTATTTATCGATTAAATATTAATTTCATCAGATTTGTGGTCGATTCTAGATTTATAAAACTAGCAAACTAGAATTCTGTTCGAATCTGAAGGAATCGTTATAAGGATATAACGATCCCCCAAGATGACTCATCATTCGAAGCACTCATTGAAAAGTACATTGTTAGTGGATATCAGACGATTCATTAATAATGAAATTCCATAACATGAAGCAATATCTATATGACATATTTAATTATCAATTGCTCCACTGATCATATTTTTGTACAGTATCGTCACAGTTATTACATCAACCCATAGAAGTACAGTGACTGTCTCTGCAGTGTGCAAACAAATATGCTCCGATAACGTTTCTGATTATTCTTCATTCAAATTAATTCAATCGTCATATTTCAAGCGCCATAAATTTTTTCAATTTTGAATCCGTTTTCTCTTCTTCATATCGCCAAATTGTACATATAACAAACTTTTGATGATGACCTTTATTGTTATCTTCATTTACTTCTGAAGATGTATAATTATTTTCTCTACAAATCTATTTTAGGACCTCAAAGTATCAACTTAGGTACATGTGTGCTCTAGCTTAATATTCTAACAGTTATCAATCCATTTGATATCTGAAATTCATAAAAATTAACTTTCATATTGAATATTTGATATGATGCACCTCCAGCCCATAAACGTGTTGATGAACATCTAGAAGACAATACAAATTTATTTTCTTTCCATAACATACTATTCTCGTCATTTCAGGTAAAATGACGAGAAATTGAAGGCTCAATTTTAATTAATATTTCATATTGTAAACTATCAGATGAGTCATTTTTACTGAAAAAGGAGAATGTCTCCGAAACGTATAATTATATATTTTTTTATATGAACTAAACAACTTCATTAAAAACCTGACACTTCCAAATAAAGAAAATACTATTGACTATTAAAAAGCAGGTAAATAACATGATCAAAATATATATATATATATTTTTTTTTTTTTTTTTTTTTTTTTTTTTATTCACCGACAAGCGGGATGGATCCAAGACAACCGGGTCACCACAGCGACCAAGGTTGTACTCAGGAGCTAGTAAGAAATCTTCTGACTGTCCGCGTGGTACCTAGGATGACCTCTTTCTGTGCTTGGCTAATCAGGTAAGTATCTAATTGTAGACGTTTCGTGTTTTCAATCATGTGTGTCTCCACCAGGCCATTTACCGATATTATGAGTGGGAGAATTGATGTTTTCCTCAGACCGTACATTTCTTTCAGCTCAAACGCGAGGTCATGATATTTGGTGAGTTTCTCAGTGTACGCTCGGGCGATATTATCATCGGCGGGTACCGTTATGTCTATTATCTGCACCAATTTTTCGGTCTTATTAAACAGAACTATGTCCGGCCGGTTATGCGATATTGCCCTGTCCGTGACCATAGTTGTGTCCCAGTACAGTTTGTAGACATCGTTTTCCAGGACGCTGCATGGTTGGTAAATATATATATATATATATATATATATATATATATATATATATATATATATATATATATATATATATATATATATATATATATATATATATATATATATATATATATATATATATATATATATGTCGGAAGGATAACGAGGGCAATTGTTCATAAAACAAATCATAAGGATAAGGACAGTCCCTCTCAGAGAAATACCAACCGTAGACACGTGTTTCGGGCTTTCGGCCCTCATCAGTACGGTGAACAAGTGTTAGGATGTGCAACACTTGAAAGAAACAACAAACAAACAGAGTCAACAACAGAACAACTGTTTGTTTGTTGTTTCTTTCAAGTGTTGCACATCCTAACACTTGTTCACCGTACTGATGAGGGCCGAAAGCCCGAAACACGTGTCTACGGTTGGTATTTCTCTGAGAGGGACTGTCCTTATCCTTATGATTTGTTTTATGAACAATTGCCGAATTGATTCGAATTTTGTAGAAATGAGTAAGAAGCATAGAAATAATCAGATTGCCGGAAGGACACTGCTCTTGTTATAGAAAGCTCAATTTTTATGAGCTCATCAACAGTTGAAACCATAGAAATATTGAGACTCTTAGGTAAAAAAAGGTTTTTGACCATTTTCTGTTGTTTATTTTAATACAAATCATTCAATGTTATAAATTTTTGAAATCAGGAAAAATTAAGCTTTCAAAACATGGCATAGAAATTTAGTGTTCCCTTTGAAAAAACATAACTTTGGGTCATAGCTTCGTAATTAAAAACCTTTTCGAAAACACGAGCACGCCACTGGATTCTACGTAAAAAAGTGTCTGTATAATGTTTAAATTTCGGAGCTCTAGCATCAGTATAAGCGGAGATGTAAAAGCTTTCGATATCGCCATTTTTCCAATTTTCGCTTATAACTCGAAAACAAAAGGTGGCCAAAAATGAATTCTAACCTTGTTAGTTTCTCAAAACAAGAGACCGAGAATATGGGATATCAGATTTTGTCTATCACCTCAGGTTTAAAAGTTGTAGTGCAAAAACATCGAAATTTGCCCACTCTGTTTGTGAGGAGAAAATCAAATTTTGTCCCAGATATACAACATAAATTAACTATTGAACTGCTCAAAATAGTCATCATTCATTTTTCATTGCAATTAAGTTTTGAAATCATTATACAAACGTGTTTTTTCAGATGTAAATCAGAAATATTTCTATGCAAAATAACGATTTTCTTCCTTCTGAAACATAAAAAACTAAATATTAATTATTCATCAAACTTCAAAAATCATCGAAAGTTTTACTTTCACATGGCATGTTAAAATCATTAATATTTTCCATACAAGAAACATTTGGGGAAGTTCTGGAATCATAGGGATGATGATAATTAATTTGATATTTCAGTAAAGGCCGAGGAACAGAATTTAACTTAAATCCAGTTGATTTTGAAGGAATATTATAATCGCAAGTAAGAGGGCTTTCAGATATATTAGTACATTGAAATAGGATATGAGGAAAAACCCAGTCTAATTATGTTCTAAATTTAGTTTCTCATGGATTACCTGAAACCTAAAACAGAACTTGTAATAAGCGACAATAAAAACTACTTGATCTGTTCATTGCTACCATACATGCATTACAAACACAATTAATTGTTGGCTGTTCAATCAAATACCTATTTATTGGAAACCTCGAACGCTGATTGGCTTGTTATGAGAATAAAATTTTTACATCGTGATACGTATACCGTGTAATGCTGAGTGACTGTGACGTCACATCCGTTGCCAGTGTTAGCACTAGCGGTTTCACCCCCCTGCTCTAAAGGCTGTCGTGTAACTTTGCCAAACCCCTCATTTGTAAGAATAACCCTTTTTACAGTCGCAGTTTTTGTTGCGCGTGTCACAGTATTGTTTCGCTATTTTGATCCACTCTGCTTATGTAATTGAAAGATTTGCGCGAGAATAAGTTATTATGATCCGATTTTCTAACGTTTCCATATCACATTCATTCTCAATTTCAGAAGTTCATCGCACCTGCGCCAACTCAGGAGATGGCAATAATCAAAGCAACCTGTTTTAATATGCACTGAAGGAATTCAGAAGTTACGTCACTAGGGAGACATTCTACAGGAGCATCGTTCAGAAATTTTTATTGCTCCGGAAGGAACACTTGACTTATTCGCTTTGTATCCAACATTCTGCCTTTTCAAGTATCTATGCTCGCTATTTAGCATAATGCACTGGACTTATTTCATCTTCACTCGCACACCAGTTTATAAAAGCTTCGTACGCTTTTCGGATAGCTACTCGAAGTTCTGGTGGCGTGGATTCAAATTCACAGTCGAACATTATCCGTTGAAATCGGCGATAATTTAATTAATGACTCAACTGTCGTCAGTATTATCAAAACTTGATTATTGGTGTGATAGATCGTTAAAACTGTTCAAGTATTCTAATGAAGAGTGTTTTTGGCCACAATGGAACGTATGTTCAAAGGGAAAATTAACAATCCGCTGAAGTTTACGGTTCTTAGTGACAAATTGTAGTTTAGTTATAAGTAGATTATAACGATATACTGTGATTGGTAGGTGTTACGATTAACCTATAATGTGGTAGGTAGTGGAGGTAGTTTGAGCCCCCCTCCCCAGGGACATGTTTTGCTATATATAGTTAGTAGCCTAACGTTTCTGAAGATCACATCGTTGGCGAAACGATTCGAGTGTGGTTCTACATAATTCATTAATCGTGAAACATTTTCATCATTCTCTACCTCGTTGAATTTTTCATATCGGGATGATATAAAATCATCCCGCGTGCTTTCAATTCCCGGATCCCAATTAACCGTAAAAAAATTTCCTTTTGTAGGTAAGATATCATTCACTTTACGCATTTTCAATTAGGTGTTCATGTTGTTAAGTTACGACTTTTATTCCTAGATTGTCGAACTTGTCGGATTGTCGGATTCTTCAGCAAGTAGAATTTTTGTAGCTTTTCGTCGATACATTTTCCTTACTACAACACGAACCCTAGCATTTTTCAAACCATGGGAGCGTTATTGATAGGTGTAGCTTTCCTACCTGTTAGTGTGAGTTCGAGGTATAGCGAAAGATGGTAAGTTCGCGAGTGTACAAGTGAACAATTGGTGGCTTCATTCGGAAACTCCCGCATTATTCGTCGATTTTATATTCGCTCGAACGCATTATGTTAGAGCTTTTCTACACCGCCCTTGAAAACCGAAAGTTGGAGCTGAAATACAGGGTGTTTCCTAAACATGCGGCAAAAATTCAGGGGGTTGTTCCTTGGACTATTCTAAGAATATTTTGTCCTTTGATGATTTTTGAAAAACCTATTTGTTTCGAAGATATAGGGGAAACAAAATTTCAGATAATAACATTTTATTATGAAAAATTACATGAAAATTCAACTCAACCTACAAAAACTGTTGAAAATGACCACCTCTAGCCAGCATACAAGCATCCAATCTTCTCCTCATTGACTGCCGAACCCTTTCAAAAACACCAGGATCATTTCTTATTAAGTTACACCCAGCAATGATCCGATTTCGCAAGTCTTCCACATTTTCTACTGGAGTGGTATAAACTGATGATTTTAGATGGCCCCATAGGAAATAATCTAGGGGGTTTAAGTCTGGGGAACGAGCAGGCCATAAATGAGGTCCACCTCTTCCAATCCAAATTATTATTAATTATTGAACTATTATTAATTTTAAAAATATGAAAAATGTTGTTCGCCCTGTATCTTCGAAACAAAGAGGTTTTTCAAAAATCATCCAAGGACAAAACATGCTTAAAATAGTCCAAGGAACAACCCCCTGAATTTTTGCCGTATGTTTAGGAAACACCCTGTATATCCCGCACCAAGGGCCCTGTGGAGAGGCTATGTTTTCTAACCTGACGCCCATCAGGTAAGTTATAATGTTAACCACAATTTTAGACTTTAGTATCATTTTCATATGTTTCGCTGTCGCTTATACAGTCCACCATTTCTCCACTAATTTAATGAACAATCGGACTCGACTTACCTGTTGCAACCTCGTAGTATAGTTATTTTTTATTGAGTTTGATTTCATTATCTTTTACTTTTGTTTTATTTCATTTTCAAAAGATAAAAGCACCAATTAACATAGCCCCATTAGTTGACATAACTATTGAATAATACAAAATAAATAAATTGTAGCTCGAAAGTAACTCCGAAATCCATCGTTGCCACCGGTACGATAATTATCGAATTATACGATAATTTATTCGATTCGATAAATCGAAGTTTGAAGGTCTAGTTAACTAGAATAAGTCCTTTTCTACTGTTCATAGTGGGGGACTGTTTTACAAATTTGTTCATTTTTATTCGAAAATAGACCATTATTCAGAACAACCCATTTCGTAAATTTCTTACCTGATCTCCCACTGTATTATATTATGTCTTTCGACCCGATTATCTCGTCGGTGGGTTGCGATCGACCCGGGTCTAATAGCTACCTAAGCCACTGTATATAGGGTAAATGCACTGGTTAGCCGACCGTCAGTGTCTCTCGACTCGACCATTCCGTGATTTGAGATAAAATAATAATAAAATATATCTTGTAGTGTAAAATATTTCCGCCGTACGTGTTTTCTCGACCATTGCTACCCTTTCAAGATAGTTTGCATAGTAGGGGTATAGGTCAAAGTTTTCGCGCTGAAATAGTATATTGTGCAACAAGTGGGGAAAGTCCAACTTTTCTCGCGAGTTCACACGAGCGAGAAAAGGACTTTCTCCACATGTTGCACACTGTACTTTTCCTACAACTGCACAAATTTCAATAATTCAAGTAATGGACTTGATTCAAATCAAAATGTATGTGCGAATTTATCGCGTTTCCATAGAAACGACTCAAAAGCCCAATTACATTGGTCTACCAAGCGAGGTGTGGGCAAAGTGCTGTGAGAAATAATATTTCCCACAGTATGAGCAATACATAGTTTTGAAATTGAGTAAGCTATGAAGAATACGCTACTTTTCATAGCAGTTGTAGGAAAATGTATATTATTCGGCAGTCGCGAACTGGTATTGGAAAATTTTTACCTTTTATTTCTCGACCAAAGTGGTCGACAACCAATATGTAATTTCAATAATTGTTTATTTCAACCGATATATTTCTGTTGGATCATGTTCGTTTTTTTTTTTTGAATATTAGTTTGCGACCACTGAATTAACGTTGAAACATACTTATTCTACCTTTCATTTATTCTCGGTCGAGAACCAATTTGATTGTATAGTATATACAAAGCCACTTGAACTAGTCCATAAAAACGCTCGGCCAGATGTCTCTTTGAAATGGAAACCGCGATCCGCTAAATACCGGGGGTTTATTCGAAAGTATTGTTAGGCAATAAATTCACTGGCCCCAAAGGAATTTCTGGAAACTTGGACAACCCTTGAACATATAATTGAAATATTCTGGTTCCTCCAAGTGACTTTGGATATACTATACTTAATTCTCGACCACTTGTGGTCGGTGTTTTATATACTCATTAGTTTCTGAAAAGATATTAAGAACAAAATAACCAAATAATATTATTTAATATGAGTTCCTATTTTGAAATACTTATAGAAAATGAAAACTTTTGCAGAATAATTTTTTTACGTTCCCAGTGTTTCTTACTCAATTACCTCATCTGAAATCCATCTGATTGATATAAATATAAAATTTTTAAGTGAAGACGAGAAGCGAGCGGCCACTATTATTAGTGGTCGAAAACAAACAAAAAAATGGTCGAGAACTCTGCGGCATGGTCGTGACCCGAATGTTATTCAGATTTTCTGTTTTCACATTTCGAAGGTTGAATGCGAAGAGAACGTTTAAAATTATATGACAAATTATTTAAAACTAGCCAAAGAATCGATGAACATCAACACCTTTAAAATTTGATTAGTTTATGTGTGAAAAAGTCGTACCCGAAATCGATGTTTTTGTTAATTTGGTCGAAAATCAGAGCATTTACCCTACTTACGAATGTCAGTAGGACCGTGAAATTGTCGCAATTTTATTATACCCAAAGTGATCAGATGATAAAAAAATCTTTTCAATGAGGAAATATTGTGGCTCTGAAAAGGGCCGTTTCACATACAGATTGTATTTATGATTTCTTTTCTGTCTTCTTTGGCAAGAGGACGGCTTGGATATTCGGTAAAACACCACCTTGAGCGATAGTTACTCCCGATAGCAATTTGTTCAACTCTTCGTCGTTTCTGATTGCCAGCTGAAGATGTCTGGGAATAATTCTGGTTTTCTTGTTGTCACGTGCTGCGTTACCGGCCAATTCCAAAACTTCGGCGGCTAGATATTCCATAACAGCGGCTAGATAGACGGGTGCTCCAGCTCCAACTCGTTCAGCATAATTTCCTTTGCGTAATAAACGATGAATACGACCAACTGGAAATTGTAATCCAGCTCGGTTGGAACGAGACTTTGCCTTACCCTTAACTTTTCCACCTTTACCGCGACCAGACATTATAATATAATAATATAATACGCGAATATGGGAGAGTAAAATGATTGTTGGGCTTTGATAATTCCTCGAATATGTCCTCGTATACATATATATATACTCGCGGTTTCGACCAATCAGCGTAGTACGTTCCATACTCTGAATGAGGTAGGGCTTAGTATACTAATTTCATACATTGAATGCCATTGATTGCCATCCATAGAGTTTGAATTATTATTTGTTTTTTGTTTGTTTTTTTATTTGCATACAGTCCCAATATATTTGATAATTGGTTCCGCAAACAGCTAGAAATTAACAGGAAGAAAAATACAATCGCACAGTTGACTATGCAGGTTTAGTCATTTCATTTGAATCTTTCACCTTAATGAAACATTCGTCTGTAATATATAAATCATCTAGTGCTGCGATCACTATTCTGTAAATGACATCTATCATCTGCGTATAGAGCTAGCATATTCCTTGACCTTTTTGGGGCGTTGCATATGCAGATGTTGTTGATTTTGGGCTTAGAACTGAACCTTGAGGCACTCCTGCTTCCATTTGTCTGGTGGGGATATTACGTCGTCTATTTTGACATAAAAACTCTTCAGAATCCGAAAAGCTCGAGCGTTCTATCAGATACGGATCAAAATAATGATTTTGACTTATTTATTCGGTGTGATGTCATTTTGATGATGACATCAGCATATTGGATTCCCTTCACTTCTAGGTACTGTTGTTGCCTAGTGATACCGGCAGCTAGATAGGTCAGGAGAGGAGTTTTTTTTCATCTTTCGTAGAAGTAGATTGTGTGATATTAACTACGTCCTTTGGGGAGACCTCTGATTGCTTACGGGCTCTAGAGTTTCCGTTAATTGAAGAACACGTAATGATTGTAACAGCATGATATATGTAATCTTTTAGCGTTAGTTACTCTGAGAAATACAGAGTTGAAAATTACTACACAGCAGAAAGGATGCCCCAAGAATAGGATCGAAAGAACAGCTAATAGACATCCTAATTAGGAAAAAATCTGGGTAAATCTTTTTACGACATACATATTTAAATTTTGAGAATATACAAGATCCGACCCCAATTAAAATAAACTTCCTGGAGTATGCGACTGGAGAACTATGATATCATCTAACATTCTAAGGCAAACATAACCACTAAGCAGATCCCCAATTAATGGGGGCCATTTCTATCGAGACTCCTCCACCCCTACTCAACTCTATCTATAAACAACTGAACGGCTACTGAAACGAAAAAAAAAGGTTTCAATATCAGAGGCAACAATCTACACAACAGTTGTAGAATCTATTTTAACTTATGGCTGTGAATGCTGGCAACTTCCAGAAAAAAAAGACCATAGACAAATTAGAGATGGACATTTCGATAAGATCTTGTAGAGTTTCCAGATTGCAACATATCAGGAACGAAGAGATAAGAAGGGAAACTGGGCGGGATTTTACAAACGGCAGAACGCATGGAAACTAAACAGTTACTGATATTATTTATATATATATATATATATATATATATATATATATATATATATATATATATATATTGTTATGGATCGTATATATATATATTCAAGTTGAAGATTATGTTGTTGTTGATTTGATTTAAATTGATTCGATCCAATAACTAAATTTGAAACTATATCTTTTATAATTTTGCGCCGACTATATATCTCAGGAGGGTTCATTCAAATTCAATTATATTTTTTTTTTTAATTTAATTAATATTTTCAAAATTCACTAACTATAAAGAAATTCTTATCTAATAACTAAATTTATATTAATCTAATCTTATATTTACGTATTTAAATCTTCATCGACCTCATCATTGTTCTATGTTATGGTATGGTATCGTCTTCTATGCTCCTAACCTCGAATGGATTATAACCTTAATTCGTATTAATTCAGTTGCATTGTTTTGAATCCATTTTCCAATTAATATTGCTTCAACTTGCTTGACTCCAGGGAAATTTCTTCTTGAAATTGATTAAATAATTTTCCACTTCTTTTCACAATGATTTTCAGGTACGTATTTAACAATTTTAATATCTTGCAAATTTTCGTAAATAAATTCTTTCGTTTATCAATTATTTCAGGTAAATTTCTTGAGTCAGGTGACGTGCTCTCAACAATGGTTTTTTACTGACTGATTAGCTGTCATTCGGCTGGGCTTTATATAGATTTTCAATTTTTTCTTGAAATCAAGATTGCCTTGGATGTCAAAAAATTTTCCAAATATGATGCTTTCGCAATTTTCTCTTTTGAGGTAAGTTTTCTCTCTTCAATCTTGATCTAGTTAATTTCTTCATTTAATTCCGCATCTTTTGGTACCACATATATTGCATTCGGTCGATTCGAAGTTACAAAATTTTCAAATATTCTATATACAATTTGGAAATTTTTCTAATATTCACTTTCTTTGGCCTAATATTCAAATATTTCTATCTATAACTCCTAAAATCTACTACATATTTTTAAATTATACTATAATCTAATGAAATATATACATTTTTGTATGTTTGAGACATTAATTACTTTGGAATCCCTGATTTATCATTCGATATCCTATCCCTATCCATTTTTTACAATTTTATTAGGAATTTCAGCTAATATTACATTTTTGAGATTGCATCTAGATGTAATTCACTAGATCACAAGCTATTTCATGAAAATTAACATAGGAAATATAAAATAAATGATTATTTTTTATCATTTTGAATGAAAATTGAATATTCAGTCTTTTGACTCTTTTAACATTATTTACATGATATATAAATGGTTCCTGATACTTGAGTTGAATATCTTTTGTTGATTTTATCAAATTGAACTTGAATTTTATTAATATTTTCATTTTGTTTCAGATCCTGAGATGTTTTGAATGAATATTGATATAGTACTTTAGAAATATTGGATTTATGCTACTTTTATAATGTGCAAGTGTATGAAATAAATGAATAAAGTTACTCTACTTTTCTTTAAAATTATTGGATCATATCAAGTTAAAATTTATTATCTATTTGATGAATTTGCTCTAGTTTCCGAAGGATAGAGTCTGGTAATGTATTCTCATTGATTTTATAAGTTGATAATACCATTCCATAACAATTCCCCAAATTTAATATTTGATAATTTTTTATTTTCAATATAAAATTTAAAATATTAAAATTTCTCCAAAATTCTGAAATTTGATTGAAATTTAAATTAACTTTCATTCGTTGTCTGGATGAATTCATATAAATCATTAATATGAAAAATTCCTCTTTTTCTTTCTGTTTCTAATTCTTTTAATACATAACTATTCAAACCATTCTCATTATCTGTTATATATGGTCCCTCAAATGGAGTTTTTAATTTCGCACAAATCTTATTCCGCTTGTCTGTTCCCTGTGGAATCGTACAATAACCAAATCTCTTTTTTTTTTTTTTAAACTTCACATATTTCCTTCTATTCCTTCTCTCCATTTTCTTTCTGTATCTTTTTCTATTCTTTTTCAATCTTACTTTTACCTTCTTCATGATGTCTTCATTATTTATATGACTTGTTCTGTAACAATTTCTTTCTTGTTTCATTGAATATAAATTTGTTTCTTCATTAATTGCATTATGCATTGTATTCAATAAAAATTCCACTCTGTTTAATTGTATATCCCATTTGTTTTGTTCTCTATTGACAAGTTTTCTTGAATATTTCACTACTTCTTGAATGTATCGTTCTGATGGGTTTGCTTGAGTATCACTTATACTGTTATAATTCAGAATTATCTCTTTATTTTCATAATATTTGTCTTCTATTGAATTTTGTGGATTTCCTAGCTCATATAGATTTTGGTCAATCTTGTTTTTATTTTCTGGAAATTCTATTAAAGGTGCTGTATACTGATTTATTAATTTTTCATTGAAATTCATGTTGATCTCTCCTAAAATTTTCAATTTTTCATTCGACTTCTCATTTTGAATTCTTGCAATTTTATACATCTCAATCTTATTGTTTTCTAGTTGCTCATTTTCTTTTTCGATATCATTATATATAATACTCAGATTTCCTTCTGTTAGATTTTGAACTCCAGTTTCACAAATCTCCAAATTCTCTTCATATATTTTACTCATATTTTCTTCCTTAATTTCTTTCAAATTTTTATCCAGAATTTTCGACTGATCATCCAATATTTTCGACTGATCATCCAATATTTTCGACTGATCTTCCAATTTTTTACTCATATTTTCCTCAAAATTTTTCCAACGATCTTCTAATTTTTTTAATGCATTCATTATATCCCATAAATTCAGTTCTTTTCTATTTTCTTCATTTATTTCCATATTTCCTCTTGCATTTTCTTCTTCATCCCCTTTTTCTCCAATTTTCATTTTACTTCTTGTTTCCATTTTTTATTGAATAATCAATGATATGATTCCAACAATTATGTATTAATTTGAAATTTTTCAAAATAATGCTGTAATTGAATTAATATAATAATGCTGTAATTGAATTAATATAAGAATGCTGTAATTGAATTAATATAAGCCCCACGTTGGGCGCCAATTGTTATGGATCGTATATATATATATTCAAGTTGAAGATTATGTTGTTGTTGATTTGATTTAAATTGATTCGATCCAATAACTAAATTTGAAACTATATCTTTTATAATTTTGCGCCGACTATATATCTCAGGAGGGTTCATTCAAATTCAATTATATTTTTTTTTTTAATTTAATTAATATTTTCAAAATTCACTAACTATAAAGAAATTCTTATCTAATAACTAAATTTATATTAATCTAATCTTATATTTACGTATTTAAATCTTCATCGACCTCATCATTGTTCTATGTTATGGTATGGTATCGTCTTCTATGCTCCTAACCTCGAATGGATTATAACCTTAATTCGTATTAATTCAGTTGCATTGTTTTGAATCCATTTTCCAATTAATATTGCTTCAACTTGCTTGACTCCAGGGAAATTTCTTCTTGAAATTGATTAAATAATTTTCCACTTCTTTTCACAATGATTTTCAGGTACGTATTTAACAATTTTAATATCTTGCAAATTTTCGTAAATAAATTCTTTCGTTTATCAATTATTTCAGGTAAATTTCTTGAGTCAGGTGACGTGCTCTCAACAATGGTTTTTTACTGACTGATTAGCTGTCATTCGGCTGGGCTTTATATAGATTTTCAATTTTTTCTTGAAATCAAGATTGCCTTGGATGTCAAAAAATTTTCCAAATATGATGCTTTCGCAATTTTCTCTTTTGAGGTAAGTTTTCTCTCTTCAATCTTGATCTAGTTAATTTCTTCATTTAATTCCGCATCTTTTGGTACCACATATATTGCATTCGGTCGATTCGAAGTTACAAAATTTTCAAATATTCTATATACAATTTGGAAATTTTTCTAATATTCACTTTCTTTGGCCTAATATTCAAATATTTCTATCTATAACTCCTAAAATCTACTACATATTTTTAAATTATACTATAATCTAATGAAATATATACATTTTTGTATGTTTGAGACATTAATTACTTTGGAATCCCTGATTTATCATTCGATATCCTATCCCTATCCATTTTTTACAATTTTATTAGGAATTTCAGCTAATATTACATTTTTGAGATTGCATCTAGATGTAATTCACTAGATCACAAGCTATTTCATGAAAATTAACATAGGAAATATAAAATAAATGATTATTTTTTATCATTTTGAATGAAAATTGAATATTCAGTCTTTTGACTCTTTTAACATTATTTACATGATATATAAATGGTTCCTGATACTTGAGTTGAATATCTTTTGTTGATTTTATCAAATTGAACTTGAATTTTATTAATATTTTCATTTTGTTTCAGATCCTGAGATGTTTTGAATGAATATTGATATAGTACTTTAGAAATATTGGATTTATGCTACTTTTATAATGTGCAAGTGTATGAAATAAATGAATAAAGTTACTCTACTTTTCTTTAAAATTATTGGATCATATCAAGTTAAAATTTATTATCTATTTGATGAATTTGCTCTAGTTTCCGAAGGATAGAGTCTGGTAATGTATTCTCATTGATTTTATAAGTTGATAATACCATTCCATAACAATATATATAAATCGAGGTGTATGTTTGGTTGTCTCGTCTTGAATCACGATTTTCTTTGTTGGTTGAAATATACTATATATATATATATATATATATATATATATATATATATATATATATATATATATATATATATAATGCAGTACTGAAAATATATATATATATATATATATATATATATACAGGGTGAGTCTTTGACTTGTACATATATTTTAACCCAAGATTCCTGAGGTCAAAAGAAACACTTTTTTCCTTTACCATTTTTTCCGATTCGGCCCGGTTAAAAAGATACAGGCTGTTGAAAATCGTTAAAAAAATGTGATTATCGGCTATATCTCGGAAATGGTTGTATCGAAGGAAATGATTTTTGAAATATAGCTTTTTTTTGATGTGATACATCTTCTCCGAACACCAGATTCCATACACATTCTTCTGTTTCTATGTTATGAACATAACATACCATCAAAATACCAGAAATTCGAAGAAACCAACTCTTAATAGTAATTTGAACGTTCATTGAAGAATATTTGGCTAATTTGAAAAATAAAAGTATTCTTCATATTTTCTCGTACAAAGCGCCGTTTTCGAATAACTTGATCTTAAAAAAAAAAAATTATCTGTGAAATTCAAAAAATTGGGTACTTTGGCTGAATGCAACTCTGTTCTATTGTGGAAAAAAAACCACAGAAATGAATATTTACTATGAAGTCATGTCTCAGATTTAAGAATTGAAGTACTAGCCAACTTAGTTTGAAAATGAAGTTATTTGAATAAGCTCACCTCAACTCCTCGATTTGATTAAAAATCACTGAGCTTTGGCACAGCTCTGATAATAAGAAGATACTTCACTAAAATCAACATTCTTTTTGAAAAGTCCAGATTATTCATAAAACCCATGTTTAAAAAAGTTTTCACAAAATAGTCCCATTATAATGACAACAATCAATATCCCACTAAAGACTGCTGCTATCGAACAATACTGTATTCTTCTTCGGCTCATTCTAACTCACATCGAAACATACCACACACATCGAAACATACCACTAGGTACATACTAGACAAATTTTCATGTGATTGAGATTGAATACTTTTATTCTTTTGCTATTCCATAAATTCATCCTAAGAGCTTATGATTGACATACTTCCAAGAGGGCCATAATTGTTTTAATGTGAAAACAAATCAGGTGAGTTGAAAGAAACCAAATATTCTATTGTGGATAATTATATTGAATACTTCTCATTTATTTTCAATGCCAAAATCAAGATGAATTAAGTAGTAAAGTTGGCTATAATGTAGGTACACATTAACAACAAATTTGATTACAAGTGGAGTCTAACATTTTCCATTGATTACAGAGCCAGAATATTTTACATATTTCCATATTTTCATACTGATGGTTTCAAAAATATTGATGCATTTCAATATTTTTATGAGATAGTTGGAACAAATCAAATGCTTCATTTCATAACAAATATCTTATAACAATAACAGTGTAAACTGTAAATGAAAATTTTAGGTTAGAACATAGATTATTCGAACCGAACTGCTGTGTTTATATTTGGCATCACTCGAAATTTGAAATTCAAACTTAAAACCACAGATTACTATAGTCTGTGTTAGATCTTTCATAGATGAATATTATTTATTTGAGATTTTAAGGTTAATTCTTGCACGAAAAATAAACAACGATATCATATAAATGAAATATAATGAATGAATGGATATGAGTATCAGAGCTAATATGGCTGGTAGCGAGCTCAATTCGTTATAATTATCGAAAATGAAATAGAAATCAAGAGAAGAATATTTAATCTTTAGCGTCAACGAAATTGGAATAACTCATTTATTTGATTATAAACACTACTTTGTTCAACAAATGGAATGTTAAACGTGAGTTTATGATGGTTTTTCTAATTTAGTAGCTTATTTCCAAGGTTCAAGAGGTATATCTTATGCTTGAGAAAACTTCAGTGTTCCGGTTTTCAGGGGTGAATTAGCTCATTTTGAAAATTTAAAATGGCTATATCTTCTTAACAGGGCCGAATCGGAAAAAATGGTAAATTAAACAAGTGTTTCTTTTGACCTCAAGAACCTTCGGTTAAAATATATGTACAAGTCAAAGACTCACCCTGTATATATATATATATATATATATATATATATATATATATATATATATATATATATATATATATATATATATATAGATATATGTCGGAAGGATAACGAGGGTAATTGTTCATAAAACAAATCATAAGGATAAGGACAGTCCCTCTCAGAGAACTGTCCTTATCCTTATGATTTGTTTTATGAACAATTACCCTCGTTATCCTTCCGACATGTTATTATTCCTGGATTCGGATGTCACGCAGTTAGTTATAGCTTTTCGCGTGGTGATGTCGGTTGTTGCCCGAAAACACATTGGGTCTTCCTGCTGAAACCACAAATGGATTGCTGGCTTCTGTTGTTGACTCTGTTTGTTTGTTGTTTCTTTCAAGTGTTGCACATCCTAACACTTGTTCACCGTACTGATGAGGGCCGAAAGCCCGAAACACGTGTCTACGGTTAGTATTTCTCTGAGAGGGACTGTCCTTATCCTTATATAGATATATATATATATATATAGATATATATATTGATATATATAGATATATATATATATTGTTATGGAATGGTATTATCAACTTATAAAATCAATGAGAATACATTACCAGACTCTATCTTTCGGAAACTACAGCAAATTCATCAAATAGATAATAAATTTTAACTTGATATGATCCAATAATTTTAAAGAAAAGTAGAGTAACTTTATTCATTTATTCCATTCATTTGCACATTATAAAAGTAGCATAAATCCAATATTTCTAAAGTACTATATCAATATTCATTCAAAACATCTCAGGATCTGAAACAAAATGAAAATATCAATAAAATTCAAGTTCAATTTGATAAAATCAACAAAAGATATTCAATTCAAGTATCAGGAACCATTTATATATCATGTAAATAATGTTAAAAGAGTCAAAAGACTGAATATTCAATTTTCATTCAAAATGATAAAAAATAATCATTTATTTTATATTTCTTATGTTAATTTTCATGAAATAGCTTGTGATCTAGTGAATTACATCTAGATGCAATCTCAAAAATGTAATATTAGCTGAAATTCCTAATAAAATTGTAAAAAATGGATAGGGATAGGATATCGAATATTTGTTTCGAAGATATAGGGGAAACAAAATTTCAGATAATAACATTTTATTATGAAAAATTACATGAAAATTCAACTCAACCTACAAAAACTGTTGAAAATGACCACCTCTAGCCAGCATACAAGCATCCAATCTTCTCCTCATTGACTGCCGAACCCTTTCAAAAACACCAGGATCATTTCTTATTAAGTTACACCCAGCAATGATCCGATTTCGCAAGTCTTCCACATTTTCTACTGGAGTGGTATAAACTGATGATTTTAGATGGCCCCATAGGAAATAATCTAAGAGGTTTAAGTCCGGGGAACGAGCAGGCCATAAATGAGGTCCACCTCTTCCAATCCAAATTATTATTAATTATTGAACTATGATTAATTTTAAAAATATGAAAAATGTTGTTCGCCCTGTATCTTCGAAACAAAGAGGTTTTTCAAAAATCATCCAAGGACAAAACATGCTTAAAATAGTCCAAGGAACAACCCCCTGAATTTTTGCCGTATGTTTAGGAAACACCCTGTATATCCCGCACCAAGGGCCCTGTGGAGAGGCTATGTTTTCTAACCTGACGCCCATCAGGTAAGTTATAATGTTAACCACAATTTTAGACTTTAGTATCATTTTCATATGTTTCGCTGTCGCTTATACAGTCCACCATTTCTCCACTAATTTAATGAACAATCGGACTCGACTTACCTGTTGCAACCTCGTAGTATAGTTATTTTTTATTGAGTTTGATTTCATTATCTTTTACTTTTGTTTTATTTCATTTTCAAAAGATAAAAGCACCAATTAACATAGCCCCATTAGTTGACATAACTATTGAATAATACAAAATAAATAAATTGTAGCTCGAAAGTAACTCCGAAATCCATCGTTGCCACCGGTACGATAATTATCGAATTATACGATAATTTATTCGATTCGATAAATCGAAGTTTGAAGGTCTAGTTAACTAGAATAAGTCCTTTTCTACTGTTCATAGTGGGGGACTGTTTTACAAATTTGTTCATTTTTATTCGAAAATAGACCATTATTCAGAACAACCCATTTCGTAAATTTCTTACCTGATCTCCCACTGTATTATATTAAGTCTTTCGACCCGATTATCTCGTCGGTGGGTTGCGATCGACCCGGGTCTAATAGCTACCTAAGCCACTGTATATAGGGTAAATGCACTGGTTAGCCGACCGTCAGTGTCTCTCGACTCGACCATTCCGTGATTTGAGATAAAATAATAATAAAATATATCTTGTAGTGTAAAATATTTCCGCCGTACGTGTTTTCTCGACCATTGCTACCCTTTCAAGATAGTTTGCATAGTAGGGGTATAGGTCAAAGTTTTCGCGCTGAAATAGTATATTGTGCAACAAGTGGGGAAAGTCCAACTTTTCTCGCGAGTTCACACGAGCGAGAAAAGGACTTTCTCCACATGTTGCACACTGTACTTTTCCTACAACTGCACAAATTTCAATAATTCAAGTAATGGACTTGATTCAAATCAAAATGTATGTGCGAATTTATCGCGTTTCCATAGAAACGACTCAAAAGCCCAATTACATTGGTCTACCAAGCGAGGTGTGGGCAAAGTGCTGTGAGAAATAATATTTCCCACAGTATGAGCAATACATAGTTTTGAAATTGAGTAAGCTATGAAGAATACGCTACTTTTCATAGCAGTTGTGGGAAAATGTATATTATTCGACAGTCGCGAACTGGTATTGGAAAATTTTTACCTTTTATTTCTCGACCAAAGTGGTCGACAACCAATATGTAATTTCAATAATTGTTTATTTCAACCGATATATTTCTGTTGGATCATGTTCGTTTTTTTTTTTTGAATATTAGTTTGCGACCACTGAATTAACGTTGAAACATACTTATTCTACCTTTCATTTATTCTCGGTCGAGAACCAATTTGATTGTATAGTATATACAAAGCCACTTGAACTAGTCCATAAAAACGCTCGGCCAGATGTCTCTTTGAAATGGAAACCGCGATCCGCTAAATACCGGGGGTTTATTCGAAAGTATTGTTAGGCAATAAATTCACTGGCCCCAAAGGAATTTCTGGAAACTTGGACAACCCTTGAACATATAATTGAAATATTCTGGTTCCTCCAAGTGACTTTGGATATACTATACTTAATTCTCGACCACTTGTGGTCGGTGTTTTATATACTCATTAGTTTCTGAAAAGATATTAAGAACAAAATAACCAAATAATATTATTTAATATGAGTTCCTATTTTGAAATACTTATAGAAAATGAAAACTTTTGCAGAATAATTTTTTTACGTTCCCAGTGTTTCTTACTCAATTACCTCATCTGAAATCCATCTGATTGATATAAATATAAAATTTTTAAGTGAAGACGAGAAGCGAGCGGCCACTATTATTAGTGGTCGAAAACAAACAAAAAAATGGTCGAGAACTCTGCGGCATGGTCGTGACCCGAATGTTATTCAGATTTTCTGTTTTCACATTTCGAAGGTTGAATGCGAAGAGAACGTTTAAAATTATATGACAAATTATTTAAAACTAGCCAAAGAATCGATGAACATCAACACCTTTAAAATTTGATTAGTTTATGTGTGAAAAAGTCGTACCCGAAATCGATGTTTTTGTTAATTTGGTCGAAAATCAGAGCATTTACCCTACTTACGAATGTCAGTAGGACCGTGAAATTGTCGCAATTTTATTATACCCAAAGTGATCAGATGATAAAAAAATCTTTTCAATGAGGAAATATTGTGGCCCTGAAAAGGGCCGTTTCACATACAGATTGTATTTATGATTTCTTTTCTGTCTTCTTTGGCAAGAGGACGGCTTGGATATTCGGTAAAACACCACCTTGAGCGATAGTTACTCCCGATAGCAATTTGTTCAACTCTTCGTCGTTTCTGATTGCCAGCTGAAGATGTCTGGGAATAATTCTGGTTTTCTTGTTGTCACGTGCTGCGTTACCGGCCAATTCCAAAACTTCGGCGGCTAGATATTCCATAACAGCGGCTAGATAGACGGGTGCTCCAGCTCCAACTCGTTCAGCATAATTTCCTTTGCGTAATAAACGATGAATACGACCAACTGGAAATTGTAATCCAGCTCGGTTGGAACGAGACTTTGCCTTACCCTTAACTTTTCCACCTTTACCGCGACCAGACATTATAATATAATAATATAATACGCGAATATGGGAGAGTAAAATGATTGTTGGGCTTTGATAATTCCTCGAAAGAGATGGACGTTGGTTTCTATCGGAATAGTGTAAAACACTTTTATCCTTAGTCCTGGTTGTTTCCTTTTAGGAGAAGGAAACTTCAGAGAGCGTGTTGGAGTCTCACACGCTTATTGGGACGGAGTTTAGCTTTCTTCTCCGTTTTCTAAAAGCGCTAACTTGGGACGCTTTATTTTCGAGGGGCCTTGCGGATCGTAGTTAAGGGCATCTTCCAGGGTCTTGTTTGAGTGAAACTCTAGTTTTTCTAACAGCTTCCTGTTTCGGAGTCTTATTTGCTTCGAAATCGTGTGCATTTGTAGGTCTTGTCTAATGTCGGCGTTTCGGATGAACCAAGGGGCATCTGTTAATTTCCTTAGAATTTTATTTTGTAATATTTCCAGTTTATTTTTGTGGCACTTTTCAGCTTGACCCCAAGCTGTGGAGCAGTAAAGGATGCTTGGTATTATAACAACTTTGTATAGTCTCAGTTTGTTATCCAAGCTCAGCTGACTATTTCTCGCTAATAGGGGATGAAGTTGCACATTTTTCTGACTGACTTTCTTTCTGATTGCGTCGATGTGATCTTTCCACGTGAGTTTGCGGTCAAAGATCACACCGAGGTATTTAATTTTGTTGATCCACGGGATCTTTTCCCCATTTATCTCTATTTGACTTGTTGGTAGTCCTGATTTTCTGCTGAAAACAATTGCTTGCGACTTAGCTGGATTAACTTTCACCTTCCATTTTTCCATCCATTTCAGGATGTCGTCTGTGGCAGTCTGAAGGTATCTTCCACTAAGGTTCATGTTCCTTGAATGGGCAAGTACAGCAGTGTCATCAGCGTATGTGAAAATTTTCACATCTTCGTTAAAGATTCTTGGGATGTCAGACGAGAAAATGTTGTACAACTTCGGCGAGAGTACTCCTCCTTGTGGTACTCCAGCTTTAATTGAGGTTTTTGCTGACTTACAAGTGCCAATCCTTACTTGGAAGGTCCGGGACGTGAGGTAACTTTTAATGATCTTGATTAAATTTAGATTAATGCCTGCTTGGTTCATCTTGTACATTAGACCATCGTGCCACATTTTGTCGAACGCCTTCGAGATATCGAAAAATGTGGCCGTGCATGTGTGTTTCCTATTAATGTTTTGGATCACCGACTCCGTTAGCCTGAGGACTTGCTGCTCTGTCGAATGTTCCGTTCTGAAGCCGTATTGTTCATCTGGAATGACGTTGTTTTCCTCCAACTCTTCTTCCAGTCTTCTAAGGATGACTCTCTCGGTGATTTTTCCCATAGTCCGTAAAAGGCTTATGGGGCGGTGACTTTGAGGAAATATTGGGTCGTCACCTTGTTTTGGAATCATTATCACAACGGCATTCTTCCACACTTCTGGGAAGTGTTGTAGTCGGAAGATGCCATTGATTAATGTGGCAAGGTTTTGTGTAAATTCTACTGGTACGTTTTTCAGATGCGTATTGGAAATACCATCTTCACCAGGGGAGCTTCTTTTCTTTAGGTTCTTTATAACCTCCTGCACTTCATCTGCGTTAGTTGGTCTCAACGCTGAGTCGCACTGTCCTCGTAGAATTTTCCTTACTTTTCTCTCTATTGTTTCCTCAAAGTCAACGTCGTCTTCCGGGGTTTCATTCTCAGAAAATTGGAGTTCTAATCTATCAGCGAAAACGTCTGCCTTTCCTTGGTCTGTGTGAACAATACGGCCTGGTCCGTGTAATGGTAGTGATCTATTCTTTTTATTGCCCATTCGCTTCATAAGATCCCACATTGGCTTATGATGGGCGTTTGAGTTGTCACAGTCTTCGTTAATGTTCTCTAAAAGTGTTTGCCATCTTTCGTTCCTGAAATTCTGGATCTCGGTTTTCACCTTGTTTGTCCAACGGTTTGCCTCCCTTTTATCCATGGGGTTCATGGTCCTCTGAGCTTTGCGTAAGGCTCTGTTCTTGAGGCGAATCAAGTATTTTATCTCTTGAGGGAGGCTGTTTTTATCCGGGGATTTCTTTGAAGTTGTCGACGTCGATCCTGTTATAGCATTTTGGATGTCTACTGTCAGTCTTTTTGCTGCATTATCAATTTCAGTTTTGTTTGTAAGATCTTCCAAAGGTTGTGAGCTGGTTAGCAATTCATTAAACTTATTCCAGTTTATAAACCTCTCCGTGTGCAATGTCGGAGTATCGTGCCAATCTGCCAGTTTTAATATAATTGGGTTGTGATCTGAACTGAGGGCTGTCTTCGTGTGGATTTCTGGTGAATACTCGATATTATTGAGTATGAAGACATCTAGGACGTCGGGTCTCCCTCTGCCATAGTGAGTCGGTGTTTCAGGACCAACAACAGAATAGTTGTTGGTCGTGGAATGAGAGGCGAGTATTCTTCCTCTTGTCGTCGTGGTTCTCGAGTTCCATATGGCGTGTTTCGCGTTCAGATCACCACCAAGCACGATCCTGTTGGTCGAGGGGAAAACTTGGTCCAAGTCTGACGGAAGGAGAGGTTTATTCGGGGAGTTGTAAGCTGCGATGATCGTGATGGGTCTGTTGTCGGACATCGTGATATTCACCGCAGCGTGTTCCAGATTCTCCGTTTCGTAATTTTTTACTCTTTCGTGTTCAATGTTTGATTTGACTAATGCAGCAACGCCGCCGTTTCTTCCGATGACTCTGTCACTTCGGTAACAGCGGTAGTTTGGGAGTGACAGTGTGTCAGCTGGTTTTAAATGCGTTTCAGATAGCAGAATGACGTCGAAATTTTCTTCCTGGACAAAATCTCCTAGTTCCAGAATTTTATTTTTAATGGAATTTGCATTCCATGCGAGCACTTTTAGAGATGTGGGCTTTCTATTTTGCATGTCTGCTTACTATTTTTGTGAGTAGAGATGTGACTTGGGCCAGCATCTCTGTCATGGATGGTTCTTTGTTTTGGGTTGGTTTCGGTTTCGGGGCCACTTTGTCTGTGTAGGATATTCCCTCCACAATTTTGTTCGATTCGAACTTCCTCGGCTGGGTTTTCTCCTTCTTTGAGTTACCCGGATAATTTTTACAGCCACGGTAGTTTGCTGGGTGTGAAAGTCCGCAGTTTGCACAGACCGCCGGGGTTGTTTTTGGTTTTTCGCACTCGAAAGACCAGTGTTCTCCGCTGTACTTGACGCACTTGGGATTTAGTTGGCACGCCCCAGCGTGTGCCCGAACTGTTGGCACCTGAAGCACTGTTTATACGAGTGCTTGGTCTTTTGCGTTTCAACGCTAATTTTGAAGTGACCCAGGAATTTTAGGTTGTAAATTTCCTTGCTTGCTTCGCTTCTTGGGAGTTTCACTAACATCATGGGGAAGTTATGTTTAACTCCATCGATACGCTTGTAAAGCTGTGTCACTTCAATTACTTCAAAGCCTTTATCTCTCAGTTGGTCTTTTATAGATGTTTCAGTCTCATGGGCAGGAATTCCCCTAATGACAACTCGTAGGAGCTTGTCCTCTGGGAGCGTGTACGAGAAGTACTGCTGGTTGTGTTCTTTCAAACCGGCAGTCAGTTTCCTATGATCCTCCGCCGTTTCTAAGTGAATTTGCAAGGCCTGGTTGGTGTGCTTCGCAAATTTGATTTTGATACTTCTTTCTCTGGCAAGTTTCTCGATTGCCGGGAAAGATTCCGTGTTTTTCACCTTGATGGGTGGAATTCTTGGGATGACTTGGGGTTTTAGGGCTTCAGTGAGAGGCACTGTTTTCGTTGGCATGGGAGGGAACTCTATTCTGTTCCGTCGTTGACTGCCGAGGGGTCTGAGGTTTGTCTCAGTCTCTGTTTGGGTCTGTGGGGGCGTAATTTCCATTTCTTCGTCCTCTAGGATGGCGAAATGGTTTCTGGCTTGTGTGATTTTATTTTCTGTTTGACGTTGGGTTTTTCTCAGTCTTTTTGGAGTCTGTCTCCATTCATTTGTTTCGCTGTTTAGCTCGTCATCGCTAAACTGTGGGGTCGGGGATTCTACTCCGTAGGTTGTTTGGAGCAGTATTTTCGCCTTCAATTCCGCGTTTTCTCTTCTTATTTCTTGAAGTTCTTTTCTGAGCTCAGTTATGAGCAGGGTAAGCTCTTGAACCTGCTTCTCCATGATAACAGGACGAGTCCTGACTCGGAGTAATTTACGTTTAAAAGTCCGTCGACTTCGTCCTCAGTTGGGTTGCGCACTAAGCACTGTCGGGCAGGTAACTTCCACTAAGACACACTCTGGAACGTATGACACACATGAATTCGAATGAATTCCTCGAAAATGTCCTCGTATACATATATATATACTCGCGGTTTCGACCAATCAGCGTAGTACGTTCCATACTCTGAATGAGGTAGGGCTTAGTATACTAATTTCATACATTGAATGCCATTGATTGCCATCCATAGAGTTTGAATTATTATTTGTTTTTTGTTTGTTTTTTTATTTGCATACAGTCCCAATATATTTGATAATTGGTTCCGCAAACAGCTAGAAATTAACAGGAAGAAAAATACAATCGCACAGTTGACTATGCAGGTTTAGTCATTTCATTTGAATCTTTCACCTTAATGAAACATTCGTCTGTAATATATAAATCATCTAGTGCTGCGATCACTATTCTGTAAATGACATCTATCATCTGCGTATAGAGCTAGCATATTCCTTGACCTTTTTGGGGCGTTGCATATGCAGATGTTGTTGATTTTGGGCTTAGAACTGAACCTTGAGGCACTCCTGCTTCCATTTGTCTGGTGGGGATATTACGTCGTCTATTTTGACATAAAAACTCTTCAGAATCCGAAAAGCTCGAGCGTTCTATCAGATACGGATCAAAATAATGATTTTGACTTATTTATTCGGTGTGATGTCATTTTGATGATGACATCAGCATATTGGATTCCCTTCACTTCTAGGTACTGTTGTTGCCTAGTGATACCGGCAGCTAGATAGGTCAGGAGAGGAGTTTTTTTTCATCTTTCGTAGAAGTAGATTGTGTGATATTAACTACGTCCTTTGGGGAGACCTCTGATTGCTTACGGGCTCTAGAGTTTCCGTTAATTGAAGAACACGTAATGATTGTAACAGCATGATATATGTAATCTTTTAGCGTTAGTTACTCTGAGAAATACAGAGTTGAAAATTACTACACAGCAGAAAGGATGCCCCAAGAATAGGATCGAAAGAACAGCTAATAGACATCCTAATTAGGAAAAAATCTGGGTAAATCTTTTTACGACATACATATTTAAATTTTGAGAATATACAAGATCCGACCCCAATTAAAATAAACTTCCTGGAGTATGCGACTGGAGAACTATGATATCATCTAACATTCTAAGGCAAACATAACCACTAAGCAGATCCCCAATTAATGGGGGCCATTTCTATCGAGACTCCTCCACCCCTACTCAACTCTATCTATAAACAACTGAACGGCTACTGAAACGAAAAAAAAAGGTTTCAATATCAGAGGCAACAATCTACACAACAGTTGTAGAATCTATTTTAACTTATGGCTGTGAATGCTGGCAACTTCCAGAAAAAAAAGACCATAGACAAATTAGAGATGGACATTTCGATAAGATCTTGTAGAGTTTCCAGATTGCAACATATCAGGAACGAAGAGATAAGAAGGGAAACTGGGCGGGATTTTACAAACGGCAGAACGCATGGAAACTAAACAGTTACTGATATTATTTATATATATATATATATATATATATATATATATATATATATATATATATATATATATAAATCGAGGTGTATGTTTGGTTGTCTCGTCTTGAATCACGATTTTCTTTGTTGGTTGAAATATACTATATATATATATATATATATATATATATATATATATATATATATATAATGCAGTACTGAAAATATATATATATATATATATATATATATATATATATATATATATATATATATATATATATATATATATATATATATATATATATATATATATATATATATATATATATATATATATATATATATATATATATATATATATATATATATATATATATATATATATATATATATATATATATATATATATATATATATATATATATATATATATATATATATATATATATATATATATATATATATATATATATATATATACAGGGTGAGTCTTTGACTTGTACATATATTTTAACCCAAGATTCCTGAGGTCAAAAGAAACACTTTTTTCCTTTACCATTTTTTCCGATTCGGCCCGGTTAAAAAGATACAGGCTGTTGAAAATCGTTAAAAAAATGTGATTATCGGCTATATCTCGGAAATGGTTGTATCGAAGGAAATGATTTTTGAAATATAGCTTTTTTTTGATGTGATACATCTTCTCCGAACACCAGATTCCATACACATTCTTCTGTTTCTATGTTATGAACATAACATACCATCAAAATACCAGAAATTCGAAGAAACCAACTCTTAATAGTAATTTGAACGTTCATTGAAGAATATTTGGCTAATTTGAAAAATAAAAGTATTCTTCATATTTTCTCGTACAAAGCGCCGTTTTCGAATAACTTGATCTTAAAAAAAAAAAATTATCTGTGAAATTCAAAAAATTGGGTACTTTGGCTGAATGCAACTCTGTTCTATTGTGGAAAAAAAACCACAGAAATGAATATTTACTATGAAGTCATGTCTCAGATTTAAGAATTGAAGTACTAGCCAACTTAGTTTGAAAATGAAGTTATTTGAATAAGCTCACCTCAACTCCTCGATTTGATTAAAAATCACTGAGCTTTGGCACAGCTCTGATAATAAGAAGATACTTCACTAAAATCAACATTCTTTTTGAAAAGTCCAGATTATTCATAAAACCCATGTTTAAAAAAGTTTTCACAAAATAGTCCCATTATAATGACAACAATCAATATCCCACTAAAGACTGCTGCTATCGAACAATACTGTATTCTTCTTCGGCTCATTCTAACTCACATCGAAACATACCACACACATCGAAACATACCACTAGGTACATACTAGACAAATTTTCATGTGATTGAGATTGAATACTTTTATTCTTTTGCTATTCCATAAATTCATCCTAAGAGCTTATGATTGACATACTTCCAAGAGGGCCATAATTGTTTTAATGTGAAAACAAATCAGGTGAGTTGAAAGAAACCAAATATTCTATTGTGGATAATTATATTGAATACTTCTCATTTATTTTCAATGCCAAAATCAAGATGAATTAAGTAGTAAAGTTGGCTATAATGTAGGTACACATTAACAACAAATTTGATTACAAGTGGAGTCTAACATTTTCCATTGATTACAGAGCCAGAATATTTTACATATTTCCATATTTTCATACTGATGGTTTCAAAAATATTGATGCATTTCAATATTTTTATGAGATAGTTGGAACAAATCAAATGCTTCATTTCATAACAAATATCTTATAACAATAACAGTGTAAACTGTAAATGAAAATTTTAGGTTAGAACATAGATTATTCGAACCGAACTGCTGTGTTTATATTTGGCATCACTCGAAATTTGAAATTCAAACTTAAAACCACAGATTACTATAGTCTGTGTTAGATCTTTCATAGATGAATATTATTTATTTGAGATTTTAAGGTTAATTCTTGCACGAAAAATAAACAACGATATCATATAAATGAAATATAATGAATGAATGGATATGAGTATCAGAGCTAATATGGCTGGTAGCGAGCTCAATTCGTTATAATTATCGAAAATGAAATAGAAATCAAGAGAAGAATATTTAATCTTTAGCGTCAACGAAATTGGAATAACTCATTTATTTGATTATAAACACTACTTTGTTCAACAAATGGAATGTTAAACGTGAGTTTATGATGGTTTTTCTAATTTAGTAGCTTATTTCCAAGGTTCAAGAGGTATATCTTATGCTTGAGAAAACTTCAGTGTTCCGGTTTTCAGGGGTGAATTAGCTCATTTTGAAAATTTAAAATGGCTATATCTTCTTAACAGGGCCGAATCGGAAAAAATGGTAAATTAAACAAGTGTTTCTTTTGACCTCAAGAACCTTCGGTTAAAATATATGTACAAGTCAAAGACTCACCCTGTATATATATATATATATATATATATATATATATATATATATATATATATATATATATATATATATATATATATATATATATATATATATATATATATATATATATAGATATATGTCGGAAGGATAACGAGGGTAATTGTTCATAAAACAAATCATAAGGATAAGGACAGTCCCTCTCAGAGAACTGTCCTTATCCTTATGATTTGTTTTATGAACAATTACCCTCGTTATCCTTCCGACATGTTATTATTCCTGGATTCGGATGTCACGCAGTTAGTTATAGCTTTTCGCGTGGTGATGTCGGTTGTTGCCCGAAAACACATTGGGTCTTCCTGCTGAAACCACAAATGGATTGCTGGCTTCTGTTGTTGACTCTGTTTGTTTGTTGTTTCTTTCAAGTGTTGCACATCCTAACACTTGTTCACCGTACTGATGAGGGCCGAAAGCCCGAAACACGTGTCTACGGTTAGTATTTCTCTGAGAGGGACTGTCCTTATCCTTATATAGATATATATATATATATATAGATATATATATTGATATATATAGATATATATATATATTGTTATGGAATGGTATTATCAACTTATAAAATCAATGAGAATACATTACCAGACTCTATCTTTCGGAAACTACAGCAAATTCATCAAATAGATAATAAATTTTAACTTGATATGATCCAATAATTTTAAAGAAAAGTAGAGTAACTTTATTCATTTATTCCATTCATTTGCACATTATAAAAGTAGCATAAATCCAATATTTCTAAAGTACTATATCAATATTCATTCAAAACATCTCAGGATCTGAAACAAAATGAAAATATCAATAAAATTCAAGTTCAATTTGATAAAATCAACAAAAGATATTCAATTCAAGTATCAGGAACCATTTATATATCATGTAAATAATGTTAAAAGAGTCAAAAGACTGAATATTCAATTTTCATTCAAAATGATAAAAAATAATCATTTATTTTATATTTCTTATGTTAATTTTCATGAAATAGCTTGTGATCTAGTGAATTACATCTAGATGCAATCTCAAAAATGTAATATTAGCTGAAATTCCTAATAAAATTGTAAAAAATGGATAGGGATAGGATATCGAATGATAAATCAGGGATTCCAAAGTAATTAATGTCTCAAACATACAAAAATGTATATATTTCATTAGATTATAGTATAATTTAAAAATATGTAGTAGATTCTAGGAGTTATAGATAGAAATCTTTGAATATTAGGTCAAAGAAAGTGAATATTAGAAAAATTTCAAAATTGTATATAGAATATTTGAAAATTTTGTAACTTCGAATCGACCGAATGCAACATATGTGGTACCAAAAGATGGGGAATTAAATGAAGAAATTAACTAGATCAAGATTGAAGAAGGAAAACTTACCTCAAAAGAGAAAATTGCGAAAGCATCATATTTGGAAAATTTTTTGACATCCAAGGCAATCTTGATTTCAAGAAAAAATTGAAAATCTATATAAAGCCCAGCCGAATGACAGCTAGTCAGTCAGTAAAAAACCATTGTTGAGAGCACGTCACCTGACTCAAGAAATTTACCTGAAATAATTGATAAACGAAAGAATTTATTTACGAAAATTTGCAAGATATTAAAATTGTTAAATACGTACCTGAAAATCATTGTGAGAAGAAGTGGAAAATTATTTAATCAATTTCAAGAAGAAATTTCCCTGGATTCAAGCAAGTTGAAGCAATATCAAATGGAAAATGGATTCAAAACAATGCAACTGAATTAATACGAATTAAGGTTATAATCCATTCGAGGTTAGGAGCATAGAAGACGATACCATACCATAACATAGAACACTGATGAGGTTGATGAAGATTTAAATACGTAAATATAAGATTAGATCAATATAAATTTAGTTATTAGATAAGAATTTCTTTATAGTTAGTGAATTTTGAAAATATTAATTAAATTAAAAAAAAAAAATAATTGAATTTGAATGAACCCTCCTGAGATATATAGAGTCGGCGCAAAATCATAAAAATATAGTATAAAATTTAGTTATTGGATCGAATCAATTTAAATCAAATCAACAACAACATAATCTCAACTTGAATATATACGATCCATAACAATTGGCGCCCAACGTGGGGCTTATATTAATTCAATTACAGCATGATTATATTAATTCAATTACAGCATTATTTTAAAAAAATTCCAAATTAATACATAATTGTTGGAATCATATCATTGATTATTCAATAAAAAATGGAAACAAGAAGTAAAACGAAAATTGGAGAAAAAGGGGATGAAGAAGAAAATGTAAGAGGAAATATGGAAATAAATGAAGAAAATAGAAAAGAACTGAATTTATGGGATATAATGAATGCAATAAAAAAATTTGAAGAAAATATGAGTAAAAAATTTGAAGATCAGTCAAAAAAATTGGAAGATCAGTCAAAAAAATTTGAAGATCAGTCAAAAAAATTGGAAGATCAATCGAAAAAATTGGAAGATCAGTCGAAAATACTGAATAAAAATTTTAAAGAAATTAAGGAAGAAATGAAAATTCATTTGGCAAATAAGGTAATTGAAATGGAAAAGAATCTTGGGAATGTATTAATGATTTGCAAGGAAAGGTTATATACCAAAAGAAATAAAGTACAAAAAGAATCTTCAGCTGAATTAGATACAGAAAGAAAAATATTTGAAGAGAATTTGCAGATTTGTGAAACTGGAGTTCAAAATCTAACAGAAGGAAATCTGAGTATTATATATAATGATATCGAAAAACAACATGAGCAACTAGAAATCAATAAGATTGAGATGGATAAAATTGCAAGAATTCAAAATGAGAAGTCGAATGAAAAATTGAAAATTTTAGGAGAGATCAACATGAATTTCAATGAAAAATTAATAAATCAGTATACAGCACCTTTAATAGAATTTTCAGAAAGTAAAAACAAGATTGACCAAAATATATATGAGCTAGGAAATCCACAAAATTCAATAGAAGACAAATATTATGAAAATAAAGAGATAATTCTGAATTATAACAGTATAATGGATCCTCAAGCGAAACCATCAGAACGATACATTCAAGAAGTAGTGAAATATTCAAGAAAACTTGTCAATAGAGAACAAAACAAATGGGATATACAATTAAACAGAGTGGAATTTTTGTTGAATACAATGCATAATGCAATTAATGAAGAAACAAATTTATATTCAATGAAACAAGAAAGAAATTGTTACAGAACAAGTCATATAAATAATGAAGACATCATGAAGAAGGTAAAAGTAAGATTGAAAAAGAATAGAAAAAGATACAGAAAGAAAATGGAGAGAAGGAATAGAAGGAAATATGTGAAGTTTAAAAAAAAAAAAAAGGGAGATTTGGTTATTGTACGATTCCACAGGGTAACAGACAAGCGGAATAAGATTTGTGCGAAATTAAGAAATCCATTCGAGGGACCATATATAATAGATAATGAGAATGGTTTGAACAGTTATGTATTAAAAGAATTAGAGACAGAAAGAATAAGAGGAATTTTTCATATTAATGATTTATATGAATTCATCCAGACAACTAATGAAAGTTAATTTAAATTTCAATCAAATTTCAAAATTTTGGAGAAATTTCAATATTTTAAATTTTATATTGAAAATAAAAAATTATCAAATATTAAATTTGGGGAATTGTTATGGAATGGTATTATCAACTTATAAAATCAATGAGAATACATTACCAGACTCTATCTTTCGGAAACTACAGCAAATTCATCAAATAGATAATAAATTTTAACTTGATATGATCCAATAATTTTAAAGAAAAGTAGAGTAACTTTATTCATTTATTCCATTCATTTGCACATTATAAAAGTAGCATAAATCCAATATTTCTAAAGTACTATATCAATATTCATTCAAAACATCTCAGGATCTGAAACAAAATGAAAATATCAATAAAATTCAAGTTCAATTTGATAAAATCAACAAAAGATATTCAATTCAAGTATCAGGAACCATTTATATATCATGTAAATAATGTTAAAAGAGTCAAAAGACTGAATATTCAATTTTCATTCAAAATGATAAAAAATAATCATTTATTTTATATTTCTTATGTTAATTTTCATGAAATAGCTTGTGATCTAGTGAATTACATCTAGATGCAATCTCAAAAATGTAATATTAGCTGAAATTCCTAATAAAATTGTAAAAAATGGATAGGGATAGGATATCGAATGATAAATCAGGGATTCCAAAGTAATTAATGTCTCAAACATACAAAAATGTATATATTTCATTAGATTATAGTATAATTTAAAAATATGTAGTAGATTCTAGGAGTTATAGATAGAAATCTTTGAATATTAGGTCAAAGAAAGTGAATATTAGAAAAATTTCAAAATTGTATATAGAATATTTGAAAATTTTGTAACTTCGAATCGACCGAATGCAACATATGTGGTACCAAAAGATGGGGAATTAAATGAAGAAATTAACTAGATCAAGATTGAAGAAGGAAAACTTACCTCAAAAGAGAAAATTGCGAAAGCATCATATTTGGAAAATTTTTTGACATCCAAGGCAATCTTGATTTCAAGAAAAAATTGAAAATCTATATAAAGCCCAGCCGAATGACAGCTAGTCAGTCAGTAAAAAACCATTGTTGAGAACACGTCACCTGACTCAAGAAATTTACCTGAAATAATTGATAAACGAAAGAATTTATTTACGAAAATTTGCAAGATATTAAAATTGTTAAATACGTACCTGAAAATCATTGTGAGAAGAAGTGGAAAATTATTTAATCAATTTCAAGAAGAAATTTCCCTGGATTCAAGCAAGTTGAAGCAATATCAAATGGAAAATGGATTCAAAACAATGCAACTGAATTAATACGAATTAAGGTTATAATCCATTCGAGGTTAGGAGCATAGAAGACGATACCATACCATAACATAGAACACTGAAGAGGTCGATGAAGATTTAAATACGTAAATATAAGATTAGATTAATATAAATTTAGTTATTAGATAAGAATTTCTTTATAGTTAGTGAATTTTGAAAATATTAATTAAATTAAAAAAAAAAAATAATTGAATTTGAATGAACCCTCCTGAGATATATAGAGTCGGCGCAAAATCATAAAAATATAGTATAAAATTTAGTTATTGGATCGAATCAATTTAAATCAAATCAACAACAACATAATCTCAACTTGAATATATACGATCCATAACAATATATATATATATATATATATATATATCTATATATATCAATATATATATATATATATATATTTTTTTTTAACAATCACTGTTTGCAACAGGTTTATATATATATATATATATATATATATATATATATATATATATATATATATATATATATATATATATATATATATATATATATATATATATATATATATATATATATATATATATATAATGGGCTGGTTGAGATGCATCTAACTGGGAACACAGCCAAACTTGGACTTCACGAAGATCTAATAGAGAAGGCGCAAAAGGAGATGATCTTGTGGACCACGAGAATTGTGAGAAGTTTCCTCAGAAGCAATTGAGTGTTGCCTTGTTCTGAGAGGAACCGGCAACCTCTAAGCCTTACCCTGCAACGGTATAAATATATATTTATATATATATATATAGTAACAATTGAAAAGCAGGTAAATAACATTGAACCGAATATATATACATATATATATATATATATATATATATATATATATATATATATATATATATATATATATATATATATATATATATATATGATATTGGTGTGCAAAATTATCAGACATGGTATAGGAAGTTGACGAACATATTCGAATTATATTAGTATGGATTATTTCAAATTGATAAATCTACATGTCGTTAACGGTGAAATTAGAGATCAGACTATAATTATAAGTTTTAAAAATTTGTGGTTCTGAAAAGAACCGTTTGATATGCAACAACAATTCCTGCTTTATTTGGAACTGGTGTATTTTGTTACTGCTTTAGTTCCTTCGCTGACGGCGTGTTTTGCCAACTCACCGGGCAAGAGAAGGCGCACTGCTGTTTGAATTTCCCTGCTGGTTATTGTCGAACGTTTGTTGTAGTGAGCAAGTCTACTCGCCTCGGCGGCGATGCGTTCGAAAATATCATTAACGAAACTGTTCATGATGCTCATAGCCTTGCTTGAAATACCCGTATCCGGATGGACTTGTTTCAATACTTTATAAATGTAGATAGCGTAACTTTCCTTCCTCTTGCGTTTCTTCTTCTTGTCGCTTTTAGAAATGTTTTTTTGGGCCTTGCCAGCTTTCTTGGCAGCTTTTCCGCTAGTTTTAGGAGGCATCTTCAATCGATCAATCTGACGATAAGTGAAAACTAAAAAATTACCTTCTCAGTGTAAACTTTTTATTTGAGATCGTACCACCTAAATTGACTCCACCTATTTAAGTTCGGGTATATACCCGAACCTACAAACTTCAAAAGAAAATAGAAGTTGGTCCCGGGTCATCTCCGACAAAACCATTTAGGAACCATAGCACTGCCTTTCACAACACTGCTGACGCATCACCTGAATAATCAACTGATGGACATTTCATCAAACCCGAAGAATTAAAGCTTAGCACAGAGTTCGATGGACTCTAGCAATGGCGAGTGTCTGCAAAAACTACCGCCATCTCATCGTCTATGGTATTCCAAACATGTCGCAAGCTAGATTGTTGTACATTAACCCTTACTGGTGATGGGATGTTATTTACAACTTGTATGCTCATTATCCTCTTCAAAATGTTATGAAACAGTCGGTGGAATGCTGATTAGAGAAGAGCGATATTTCACGAACTGTGATTTAACTGAGATCAGAATGTCACAGGTAGTCACGGTTCCGAAAAACGAATACAGAGCGTGACGGGATCACAGTTTGAACATTTCACAGATCTTTTCAGGGCATATCATCGTCCGTTGCAATCGTAAATTATGAAGGCAGCCTGATGTTTTTATTGCTTCGGAACCTTTTTCGACTAACATAATTGCATATTTTTATGACAATCCCAGCATCGTAGGCAACTTCGCATGCTGTAGGAAGTATTTTTGTAGAACTAGTTAAACAATAAATACTTGCTGCAAACTAATAACTACTGCATTACTGCATAATTGGTGGTGGCAATAAAATTCTAATTTTATGCTTATCTTTGATAAACAACCCCAAAGAAATTCTTTCTATATTGAAGTTGTCGACCGAAGCAGTAAATGGTACTCTGTATTATAAAAAATAAACGAAAACACGTCAGCGACATAATAATAATAGGCGAAAGAATAATAACAGGCGAAAGACCAGCAATCTTTGGGCTTTCTTCACAAAAGTTGATGTAAATTATGCTACTTGTAATTTATGCAAGTTGAAATTATCTTTCAAAATCACCTCTTCAAATTTGAGGAAACATTTGAAAAATCGATATCCTTCTGTTACGTTCCTAACTAAATCTGAAATAAGGAAAAGAGTTGAATATGTAAGAAAAATGGATGTTTTCATAACAATTTTGCTTTGAATGAGTGACCAATTCGAGTTGCAAAGATAAACGAACTAAGGTTTGGGTGATTCATACAAATATTATTAACAAGCAACCTAAACAGTGATCACGTCACGCTTTAATTTCACTGATATCATAAAGTAACGTTCACGTTTCACAACGTGATCTAGAAATCACGGTATCGCTTCTCTCTAATGCTGGTCATCAGAATCTTTTGCAGTTGAATGATCGAATTGGAAATAAGACGGCATAATTTGCTTCCAGCTTAAAATAAGCTATTGCGCCAAGATATAGAGGATATCAAAAGACTGATGAAAAATCCATAATCAAAATTGAAATTCGTAACGCATTTTGTTGGAAGAAATTAAGTAAGGTTATATTGCACTATTGATATCGGATCTTTAATTTGGGATACCTTATAAGAAATCAATCAATTGTATAAATGTAAAAAAAAAAAGTTGTGGTTCTGAAAAGAACCGATTTTAAACTTTGTGAAAAAGATGCTTAAGCACGTTCGCCACGGATACGTCGAGCAAGTTGAATGTCCTTCGGCATAATGGTTACTCTCTTGGCGTGAATGGCACATAAATTTGTATCTTCGAATAGACCGACCAGATAAGCTTCGCTAGCTTCTTGAAGGGCCATCACGGCGGAGCTCTGGAAACGGAGATCGGTCTTGAAGTCTTGGGCAATTTCGCGCACTAACCTTTGGAAAGGAAGTTTGCGAATCAACAGCTCGGTACTTTTCTGATAACGACGGATCTCACGAAGAGCTACGGTACCTGGACGGTAACGATGAGGTTTTTTTACGCCACCAGTAGCGGGTGCACTTTTACGTGCCGCTTTTGTGGCAAGTTGCTTACGCGGTGCCTTTCCGCCAGTGGATTTTCTTGCGGTTTGCTTCGTACGGGCCATCTCGAGTATGGGTATAAACTAGTTGAGGGAAATCTTAGATTCATCTATTTATAGCGGAATAGGTAGGCGGTTCCACTGCACATTCTCGCAATATCATTGGTTGGTCGTGTAGATCTAGTGGTGGGGAAAACTGTGATGGTATAAAAGCCGTATTTTCCGCTAAAACCTTTAGTTAATTCTTGTTATTGTAGTCGTTAACTGAAAAATGACTGGCAGAGGCAAAGGTGGTAAGGGTTTGGGAAAAGGTGGCGCTAAGCGTCACAGGAAAGTTCTACGAGACAATATCCAAGGAATCACGAAGCCCGCTATCAGAAGATTGGCCCGCCGCGGTGGGGTGAAACGTATCTCTGGTTTGATTTACGAAGAAACTAGAGGTGTACTTAAGGTATTCCTAGAAAACGTTATTAGAGACGCTGTAACTTACACCGAACACGCAAAAAGGAAGACTGTAACAGCAATGGACGTCGTATATGCTTTGAAACGCCAAGGTCGTACGTTGTACGGTTTCGGAGGTTAAATTTCACCATCGAAATATTGCTATCGGTCCTTTTCAGGACCACAAAGTTAACTTTTTCTCGTTTTTTCCATTACACAAATATCATACAATCCGAAAGCAAACAAAATTCCCACAAAGCCTAAGCCTGTCCGTGAGATGGGCAACCAAATTACTATGACGAGATAATTCTTTTGGAATTCAGCGTTAAGGGTAAACAGCTAACATTTTCATTCACCTAACTATAAATATTATTTATTAATTTTTTTTTTACTTGGAATTGCTGTGACCATACGATCGCAAAATGTAAAAATATTCCGAGGACAAACAAAAGTGTTATCTATTCAAGTTTATAAGCATTTGGTTAGTAGTGCACTAGGAGTAACATTTCTCATCCAAATTTTATTGCCACCTTATTTTATCAATTTGAACAAATTAAGAAATGGGCTTATATAAATTATTCCATAAAATATTTTCACAGAATCGATGACGGTAGGCGGCGATAAGATATATAATTATTTCTTCTGCGCGTTCCGTTCATCAACTTTACATCGACAACAGAATGGTAGAGAGTCGAAACAATTTCGTACCTCGGCATGGGATCATTCGAGGGAAATCCGCTGTAGGATTGAAAAGGCCAGGAGCAGCTTCCATTAAAATGAAAAAACTTTTCACGATTCACGACCTGAACAAGAAGACCAAAATACGACTTCTGAAGTGCTATGTCTTTCCTGTGCTTCTGTATGGGTGGAGTCATGGACGCTTACTAAAGCTTCGTGTAAGAGGCTTGAAGTATTCGAGATGTGGCTCTACAGAAGAATACTCCGAATCAATTGGACAGAGCACATGACCAATGAGAGGGTTCTAATATTAGTCAACAAGAAAACTGAAATTGTTGACACCGTGAAGAGGAGGAAACTGGAGTACTTGGGCCACATCATGCGGAATGAACAAAGATACAGCCTTCTCCAGCTTATACAGCAGGGCATGGTTGGGGGAAGGAGAGGTCCCGGCAGGAGGAGAATTTCGTGGCTCAGAAATTTGAGGGTCTGGTTCTGGGAAACAACAATTGGACTGTTTCGTGCAACAGTGAATAAGGTCACAATAGCCAGAATGGTCTCCAATATCCGATAACGGATTGGCACTATCAAGAAGAAGAAGTTCCGTTCATCCCACCCGTTTGAGTTGATAATTCTCGCTAAGTTAATCCCCTCCGCGTATAACGAGATCACACATTTTCTAATCGAGAAGCCAATTTTCTCATTCCTATCCCGTATTGCACAATATTTCACACACGGTACAATCCATATTATATTTACAAAGAAAAAACATATATATCAACCGTTGAACTTATCTCTCATAAGGGTGTCAAATATGAACCGATGGGTTCATATATATATATATATATATATATATATATATAGAATGTTTATTTTTTCTCTTTATTGTAACTGATAATTTTTGTTGATATCTTGTAGAAGCCCTGAGGATGGATTGAATAAAATCCGAAAGCTCGGCAAAGAAAACAGAGTATTTTTTTGGTGTTCACACCGATTCCCTGAGAAATCATTCTGTATAAATCACGACCATTATTGCGTCTAAGTTATATATATATATATATATATATATATATATATATAACCATACCATAACCATAACCATACCAGCGGATGATAATGCTGACAAAGCGCATACTGAAAAAATTGTCAAATATCATGACCTCGCTTTTGAGCTGAAGGAAATAAACCATCTTACCTCAACAACAATTCTTCCTCTCATCATCACCACCAATGGACTTGTTGAAAAGCATCTGGCGGAAAACACGGAAAGGCTGGGACTTGACGAAAAACTGATTGAAAAAGCACAGAAGGAGGTCATCTTATGGACCACCCGAATAGTCCGAAGTTTCCTGACCACCAGCTGATAAATGTCTTGATCCGACCGATCCGGCATTATCGACAGCCAAACCCTATTAGGTTGATTAAAAAAAAAAAAAAAAAAAAAAAAAAAAAAAAAAAAAAATATATATATATATATTTATATATATATATATATATATATATATATATATCAACAATTTTTAATTCCCAATATACAACAATAGTTATAAGTATGATAAGGGGTGTGGGAAAATTGATAAGTGTTATAATTTCATTCTTCTTTATTTCATTTAGTCGACGTTTCGATCCCGATGGGGACCATCTTCAGGACTACAATAGCAATAGAAAACAGTCAAAAACGTGGCAACCACAAAACATGTAAAAATAGTATATGTCCCACACCTATGTGGGACAGACATCTCAATGGTTAAAGAGTCGATTAACGTTACATAAGAGTGATATCCGGACAATGAACCCACGATGTGCTTTAGCTGTACACTCAATGAAAAAGGATCATAAAATTGATTTTGAAAATACAGAAGTATTATGTACGGAAGGTAAATATAATAAAAGACTGATACAAGAAATGATCAACATAAGAAATCAAGAAAATCCAATAAATAAAAAAACTGACGTACAAAGATTAAGCAATGTTTACACGTTCCTGTTAACATATCCAAACCGGGAACGATTCTATGATGGACCACTAGACGAATAAAAATAAGAAGAAAAAGTAAACCAAAGTTGACGCGATGCGATTCTGTGATATGTACCAAAGAAAATAATTAAGTTAGGTTAGACACACTGTTTATACTTCACATCCAATTGACAAAGAAAGATTAATCCAACTGATAGAGTATTTGAGACTAATTTACTTAAAAATTTGCGTTAATTGATGAATTTTAACTTATTAAGGAGACAACCTCAAATTCTGTGACTGTTTTTAAAGATTTGGGATAGTTCTTTTTGTATATGTAATTTTAATTTTAATTGTTAAAATTGTAGTAACCCTGAGGAAGGAACCAACCAGTTCCGAAAGCTTGGTATGAATAAAGAGTAAAACTGAAATCCTTCTTATCAGTCGAATTCCCTTAATAGATTCACGATATATATATATATATATATATATATATATATATATATATATATATGATTCAGCTCCTTGAGATAAATACATATATATATATATATATATATATATATATATATATATGTATTTATCTCAAGGAGCTGAATCTGCCTAAGAACACGATCACATGGATGCAGAAGGCTGTGATTTTGGGAACCGTGAATATCTTACGGAAGGTCGTATACCCCCATTGATCAAAAAGAGGGTTATCCTTGATGCCTTGGCGTCCGGATAACTCTACCAAACCCACTAATGAGTGTTCAGATGTTCATTTCTGTTCTATATTGTTAACAAGTGTCGGGGACGTGGCACATCTTTGTATTAATGCTTTTTGAACAATATTCCTTATTCTTCATATAGGGATCTTGTTTTCGCTGTATATTTCATTACTCCGATCAACAATAACATTGCATAAACCTGCAAATATTCTTCATTGCTCACCTCTTTCTTTCTTCTTTTCTTCAATAACAGATTTATGGATAATCACATTACGGCACTATTATGACCGTTAATAACAATAAAAATTAAATCTGCCAGTATGTACTCATCATCATAAACATTTCAGGCTCTCTTCATCGTTCAGCTTAATGACGAGTTGATGGAAATTTATACTTTCGATTCTATGACCATTCAATCTGCCAGTGAGTTATCAGACTCATCATCAAGACATTCCATATCCATTATAATATAATTATAATACAATATTATTATAATATAATAATAATAATGAGTGGCGTGTGAAGCAACTTTACCTAGACATTCTTCCAGTGCCCATTGGACTGTCAATATTATACTTGAGATTTATACTCTCCCGTGTTACTTAAGTTTCACATGTTTGAAGTGCAGAATTAACAATTTACTATTTCACTTGAATTATTAAAAGTAGTTTACTTACTGAATTATTTGATATCTTAATTAAATGAGGTAATATAGTTTTGTTTGCACGATATCGCTGGTTCCCATTTATATCATTCGTTGATTCCTGCTTCCAGTATGGGATTACAAATTGTTTTTTTTTTATGGAGATTTTATATTATCCTTTTTTTTTTTCAAACTATTAAGTATCTATCACTTTGCAATCACAAATAAACGTTTCAGAAACTATAATTGATCATTTCAAAGAGCGATTAATATTTGTTATTCATATTTAATACCTATATATGTGTGCTCGTTAAATCGCTCTTTGAAATGATCAATTATAGTTTCTGAAAGGTTCTGTGTTTGCAAAATGAAAGGTACCTACGTGTTCATTAGTCCTTTAGGATGTCTGTGTAAAATTAGAAGGTTTTTTCTTATTCCTGCATTTCAAACAGCTGAAAATAGAAAACATGAAATTCGAGCGATTCTTGGGTGTTATTGGTGGTAATAACCTATTGATGGCGGAGCTTATCAGAGAGAAGCACTCTAGCTCAACGATAGAGTCAAGGAGGCTCTCAGAAAGGTCCGGAATGATAGTTGGGAAGAGAAACTACTTTCTCTTTCCACAGAAGACAACAGTGTTTGGCGGATGGCCAAAGCATTGCACTCAGATAGGAAACCAACCCCGCCGATTCACGGTTTACGAGGAATGGTATACAGTCCAGAAGAAAAGTCTGAAGCTTTCGCAGATAACCTCCAACGCCAATGCAGCTGTAGTTACAACTATGCGGAATTGGACCACATTGAGGACGTCAACCGCAAAGTGAAAAATGAATCAACGGAAGCTATTGGTTTCGAACCGTTCAGGAAATCCAGAACACTATTATGTCGAGTAAAGTGAGAACGGCACCAGGACCGGACGGCATTACTAACTTGACGTTGCGGAACCTCCCTCGAAAAGCTTTAGTAGCACTGACGAATATAGTCAATGCTAAAGATTCAACACAATAACGAAAGAAAAGAATATCATACAGTAGGAACAGTTCAGTTTTTAAAGCCAACATTCCACTGTGCAACAAGTGCTCCGAGTAGTGGAACCAATCACGGATGGATATAACCGGAAACAAGTCACAGTTGCTGTGTTTTTGGATGTAGCCAAATCGTTTGATAAAGTACGGCCCAAAGGACTGCTATACAAACTGCTTACGGCAGGTTTCCCACTCTCCATGGTCCAACTTTTAGCTTCTTACCTGCATTCTCGCAAGTTTAGAGCCAGATTTGACGGAGTATTGTCTTCAGAGAGGTCTCTTTCAGCCGGAGTTCCGCAAGGATCTCTGCTGTCTCCAATATTTTTCACAATATATGTATCCGAAATGCCAAAAACGGTGAAAAACTCCATGGCACTTTACGCTGACGATACCGCCTTTCTTGCCAGTTCTTGGTGTCCCAAAATGGCAACGAAGTACCTACAAGAAACCCTGAGAAGATCGAAGCAGTTTTTTTTAGCCGAAAGAAAATAGATCCCATCGGACTCGTCGTAATGTTCGGTAGGAGGATTGTAATGGAAAAACGAGGCCAAGTATCTGGGAGTGATACTTGACAAAAAGCTCACTTGGAACCAACACGTCACATCAGCTGTGACGAAGGGGAAAGACAACAGCGGCAGCGTTGCAACCGCTACTTTGCAAAAGCACAAAAATGTTTCTTTCCAACAAGCTTCTTCTTTATAAGGCCACCATCCGGCCGGTCATGTGTTACGCATGTTCGGCTTGGGGATACGCCGCAAAGACGCACCTGCAGAGACTTCAAGTCGTGCAGAATACGATCCTAAGACCAGCCGTAAATGCAGCTTGGTTTGTCAGCAAGGTACGGATAGGTACATGAAGACCTGAAAATACCATTCCTGGGCGACCATCTAAAAGATCTGAGCGTGAAGACCTTCATTGAAATGGAAAATCATGCAAACCCTTTTATAAGGAAGGCTTGCGACTACGATGAAAAAGCTCCTAGGAAACACAAACGACCGAAGATGGCACTTCTCTAAGAAGTGTGTATTAGAGCCAAACCCTTACTGGCACAGAGATTGTGTAATGATTACACAAACTTTGCCACCTGCTAGAGCAGATCAAAATAGCTCACCAGAGGTGAATTATATTGAGATGGAGCAGTAAAAGGCTAATTTATAGCCTGACTGCAAAAGAGAAAGAAGTTGTTAGCTCTTCACTGTATTTAATAAGTAGAGCGAGTATGGACTGTATTTTTATTATAGATGTTGCGATGGCAAAAACAATTCACAGATTTTCCGCTAATGAGAAACTGAATATAAAAGCTCCTTTTCTTTCGTAGGCCTGGAGGGATCCCTCAATGATGGCACACCAGTGGTCATGCACTTGATATTCTTGAACCTTATAACTAATTACTGTCTCTATCAGTTACTTACACTTGAATTAATTTGCCACACACAGCGAAGTCAATAAACTTATCGAAATTAGCGATAATGCGAATACTATTGTTTATAGCGACGAAATATGCGGAGAACAAGAAAGTATATCACTCTCATTAACAGTTCCAATTAATAATAATGTTTTTGCTGTTATAAAAAACCGCTCGTTCCATATTGGCTCATATTGCCAATATTTTCAAATCATTTTATGAGTCAGCAACCCACAATACAGAAAAGTGCAATTGTGTGCTGCCGACACAACAGAAGTTGTAAGTTAAAAAAATTCATACTACCTTTTTTTCTCAAAAATAAAGGGGGAATTCATTTGTTTCAAATTTGATTCACAATGCATTGGGGAGAAGACACAGTAATAACACCAAGAAGTTTTAACACATGATTCATTACAATTTCGATAAGTATGACAGCTTCATGATTTTTCTTTTTGGGTTGAAGGAATCAATAAGGTCAATTGGCTTGAAAAACATTTATGTATGATAATCAAAAAAACAGTTCCTCTGTCCGAAATGATCAATGAGCCTCTCCTCCAACGGAATCGTTCTTCTAATTCTTTCTTTCTACTGATTACTGGTTTTGGAGTTATCTACTAAAAATCTACCATCATCGTTCAGAAATCTATCAAAAATCTACTGACATACTTTTTAGAAAAAATTCCACAGTTGGCACTGCATTACAATTTCACATTATTCAGATTACACTTCATTCTAGTGTCTCTTATGGTTAAATTTTACTTCATGAATAGGATAGATATTAGAGATGCGTATAGATTCGAACATAAAACAAGAAAATTTTTAGGAAATCGTTAAAGAATGGATCGAATTTTTTAGACGAGATATATTCTACGCCTATGGACTCAAAACGCGAACTTACCTATGATAGGTTAGGTTTTCATTTCCGGATGTTTTACACACTATACATGTTTTTCGAGGTTTTACCATGATTAAAATTAACAATATGTAACTTTAAATTCACAAACTTGTATAAAATAACGACGATTACAAACGTGAAATTAAAATGAACAGTTAACCCTTAACGTCCCTCTAGTTGTCACGTGCAATAACAACAACAGAACCGTGTTGCCAAATCCCCACAATATTCGCAAAACATCTATGCCACAGAACGGAGAAAAGTTTACTTCTTCCTCAGAATGGCAACGCAGTACATTATAAGTGTTTGTAAACAAAAATGTTATAGCGATGTCAACAAATGCTATAAGGCACCTCTATATTTTCTTTCCTCTGACGTATTCACCATAAAATCGTACTCAACTTATTATATTTTTCTGTTTATCAATAAGAATTTTTCTTTTATTTACTGTTTTGAACTTGTGACCAATAAATTTTATGTAATGTTGTCTTTGATTTATTGAAATTCAGATGCTTTTTGGTCAAATTTTATCCGGACTGATATATTGGTTGCTTTTGGTAACGATCAAATCATTCAATGATTCTTTGAAGGTGAAATCGTATTGCACAGATTTTCTTCCTCTAATAATCCAGGCTGTAATGACTTGCCTTCTTTTTTCAAACAGTACTGTGAGAAATACTCAAATAAACTAATCAATGTGTGTTTGAAATTGATACAACTTTTTAGTTTCAAAATTTCTTGGATCAAAACCAATAATACAAACAAACTGAATAATCTAACCTCCTGTCAATGACATTTCCAATGCCAACCCGAAATCTGCAATTCAAAATGTTACTGATCGAATGAGCCATTACCAACTTAATTTCGATTTTCCACCAGCCACCCGGGATGTCAATAATTCCTGAACGGACTATATTCTAAAACAAGTTGCAGAATGGGCTTCTATTCTAACACGAATGCGAAATTCGAACGCATGAGTGTTGGAATTGCCTTCTGCAACGAGTATTAGACGATATTTTCTCTATTTCAGTCAAGTTTTGTGAATTATTGTCGAAATTAAATGAAAACTTTAGATTGAATATCCTAGTGACATTTGTATTGTATCATTGCAGTTGGTGTGACTGTTACGAACATTGACAGATTACGGAATTTGAATATGAATCGTACATTTAGAATTTTGAAATAATTTACAATTACAATTACAAGCCGCTGTAACGAAAACGAAGAAAGCAGTTGCAACAACCGAGAAGAAGAGCCCCAAAGCCGCCAAGTCCCCTTCTAAAGCTAAGAAGATTGCGAAATCGCCAACTAAGAAACCGAAAGCTCCAAAACCCAAATCAGTCAAGTCTGTGGCAACTCCGAAAAAAGCAGCACCTTTGAAGAAGAAGAAGTGAATAAATATATAAAAATTACTGTTGTGATGAGAATGGTTCGTCTAACTAATCGGTCCTTCTCAGGACCTTCAAAAATTATCGATCAAATTTGAAATATTCATCTTGTTCTCCAATTTTTCTGATTCCCCATTTCTCTGTCCACCTTGAAACCGAAAGTCCTTACCGTATTGATTGTTGTCCTTCAATTTATTTTAGAATGAGACTACAAAAATTTTTTTTACAAATTTTGCCTTGAAAATGTTCTTCATTTCATTTCAGGGATCTTAGGGCTTGATGTGCTCTGAGGTAGATGAAAGACTCTGGCATTCTTGTATCGTCAGGTTCTGCGTGCCGACCAGATCTGTCCCCTATTAATTGTACTTGACTTCTCTCTTCGCCTGAACCACGGCACATTCATCTTTCCCCGGCTTCATTCCGATAGCCTCAAAGAACGCTACCACATTTCCCAATTGCTCGTCGTTAGCGGAGTAGAGCTTGAGGTCGTCGATGTATCTAACTGGCTTCTCAGTAGGTTTAGCGCCAAACAAAACCAGAAGAGACTCTGCGTGTCCCCCTGAAAAATATCTATCCTGATTTTGATTTCGACAGTTTTAACATAGATCTTGTTCTTATCCAAAAACATGTGGACAAGAGGTGGCGGGTCAGGTTTTTTTACCTTTAAAACAAAGTCAGTACTTGCAATCAATCATTACCGAATACATATAGGTACTTCAAATAAATATATAATTCAAGCGGAATATCGAAAAAATGCCAATATTCACGTAACAATAAATCGGACAAATGCAGGTACCGAATGAATAATATAAGGCTGCTAATTTCACACATACTTTCTGAAGGACTAATTGATACGTAAGTATCTATCACTTTGCAATCACAAATAAACGTTTCAGAAACTATAATTGATCATTTCAAAGAGCGATTAATATTTGTTATTCATATTTAATACCTATATATGTGTGCTCGTTAAATCGCTCTTTGAAATGATCAATTATAGTTTCTGAAAGGTTCTGTGTTTGCAAAATGAAAGGTACCTACGTGTTCATTAGTCCTTTAGGATGTCTGTGTAAAATTAGAAGGTTTTTTCTTATTCCTGCATTTCAAACAGCTGAAAATAGAAAACATGAAATTCGAGCGATTCTTGGGTGTTATTGGTGGTAATAACCTATTGATGGCGGAGCTTATCAGAGAGAAGCACTCTAGCTCAACGATAGAGTCAAGGAGGCTCTCAGAAAGGTCCGGAATGATAGTTGGGAAGAGAAACTACTTTCTCTTTCCACAGAAGACAACAGTGTTTGGCGGATGGCCAAAGCATTGCACTCAGATAGGAAACCAACCCCGCCGATTCACGGTTTACGAGGAATGGTATACAGTCCAGAAGAAAAGTCTGAAGCTTTCGCAGATAACCTCCAACGCCAATGCAGCTGTAGTTACAACTATGCGGAATTGGACCACATTGAGGACGTCAACCGCAAAGTGAAAAATGAATCAACGGAAGCTATTGGTTTCGAACCGTTCAGGAAATCCAGAACACTATTATGTCGAGTAAAGTGAGAACGGCACCAGGACCGGACGGCATTACTAACTTGACGTTGCGGAACCTCCCTCGAAAAGCTTTAGTAGCACTGACGAATATAGTCAATGCTAAAGATTCAACACAATAACGAAAGAAAAGAATATCATACAATAGGAACAGTTCGGTTTTTAAAGCCAACATTCCACTGTGCAACAAGTGCTCCGAGTAGTGGAACCAATCACGGATGGATATAACCGGAAACAAGTCACAGGAGCTGTGTTTTTGGATGTAGCCAAATCGTTTGATAAAGTACGGCCCAAAGGACTGCTATACAAACTGCTTACGGCAGGTTTCCCACTCTCCATGGTCCAACTTTTAGCTTCTTACCTGCATTCTCGCAAGTTTAGAGCCAGATTTGACGGAGTATTGTCTTCAGAGAGGTCTCTTTTAGCCGGAGTTCCGCAAGGATCTCTGCTGTCTCCAATATTTTTCACAATATATGTATCCGAAATGCCAAAAACGGTGAAAAACTCCATGGCACTTTACGCTGACGATACCGCCTTTCTTGCCAGTTCTTGGTGTCCCAAAATGGCAACGAAGTACCTACAAGAAACCCTGAGAAGATCGAAGCAGTTTTTTTAGCCGAAAGAAAATAGATCCCATCGGACTCGTCGTAATGTTCGGTAGGAGGATTGTAATGGAAAAACGAGGCCAAGTATCTGGGAGTGATACTTGACAAAAAGCTCACTTGGAACCAACACGTCACATCAGCTGTGACGAAGGGGAAAGACAACAGCGGCAGCGTTGCAACCGCTACTTTGCAAAAGCACAAAAATGTTTCTTTCCAACAAGCTTCTTCTTTATAAGTCCACCATCCGGCCGGTCATGTGTTACGCATGTTCGGCTTGGGGATACGCCGCAAAGACGCACCTGCAGAGACTTCAAGTCGTGCAGAATACGATCCTAAGACCAGCCGTAAATGCAGCTTGGTTTGTCAGCAAGGTACGGATAGGTACATGAAGACCTGAAAATACCATTCCTGGGCGACCATCTAAAAGATCTGAGCGTGAAGACCTTCATTGAAATGGAAAATCATGCAAACCCTTTTATAAGGAAGGCTTGCGACTACGATGAAAAAGCTCCTAGGAAACACAAACGACCGAAGATGGCACTTCTCTAAGAAGTGTGTATTAGAGCCAAACCCTTACTGGCACAGAGATTGTGTAATGATTACACAAACTTTGCCACCTGCTAGAGCAGATCAAAATAGCTCACCAGAGGTGAATTATATTGAGATGGAGCAGTAAAAGGCTAATTTATAGCCTGACTGCAAAAGAGAAAGAAGTTGTTAGCTCTTCACTGTATTTAATAAGTAGAGCGAGTATGGACTGTATTTTTATTATAGATGTTGCGATGGCAAAAACAATTCACAGATTTTCCGCTAATGAGAAACTGAATATAAAAGCTCCTTTTCTTTCGTAGGCCTGGAGGGATCCCTCAATGATGGCACACCAGTGGTCATGCACTTGATATTCTTGAACCTTATAACTAATTACTGTCTCTATCAGTTACTTACACTTGAATTAATTTGCCACACACAGCGAAGTCAATAAACTTATCGAAATTAGCGATAATGCGAATACTATTGTTTATAGCGACGAAATATGCGGAGAACAAGAAAGTATATCACTCTCATTAACAGTTCCAATTAATAATAATGTTTTTGCTGTTATAAAAAACCGCTCGTTCCATATTGGCTCATATTGCCAATATTTTCAAATCATTTTATGAGTCAGCAACCCACAATACAGAAAAGTGCAATTGTGTGCTGCCGACACAACAGAAGTTGTAAGTTAAAAAAATTCATACTACCTTTTTTTCTCAAAAATAAAGGGGGAATTCATTTGTTTCAAATTTGATTCACAATGCATTGGGGAGAAGACACAGTAATAACACCAAGAAGTTTTAACACATGATTTATTACAATTTCGATAAGTATGACAGCTTCATGATTTTTCTTTTTGGGTTGAAGGAATCAATAAGGTCAATTGGCTTGAAAAACATTTATGTATGATAATCAAAAAAACAGTTCCTCTGTCCGAAATGATCAATGAGCCTCTCCTCCAACGGAATCGTTCTTCTAATTCTTTCTTTCTACTGATTACTGGTTTTGGAGTTATCTACTAAAAATCTACCATCATCGTTCAGAAATCTATCAAAAATCTACTGACATACTTTTTAGAAAAAATTCCACAGTTGGCACTGCATTACAATTTCACATTATTCAGATTACACTTCATTCTAGTGTCTCTTATGGTTAAATTTTACTTCATGAATAGGATAGATATTAGAGATGCGTATAGATTCGAACATAAAACAAGAAAATTTTTAGGAAATCGTTAAAGAATGGATCGAATTTTTTAGACGAGATATATTCTACGCCTATGGACTCAAAACGCGAACTTACCTATGATAGGTTAGGTTTTCATTTCCGGATGTTTTACACACTATACATGTTTTTCGAGGTTTTACCATGATTAAAATTAACAATATGTAACTTTAAATTCACAAACTTGTATAAAATAACGACGATTACAAACGTGAAATTAAAATGAACAGTTAACCCTTAACGTCCCTCTAGTTGTCACGTGCAATAACAACAACAGAACCGTGTTGCCAAATCCCCACAATATTCGCAAAACATCTATGCCACAGAACGGAGAAAAGTTTACTTCTTCCTCAGAATGGCAACGCAGTACATTATAAGTGTTTGTAAACAAAAATGTTATAGCGATGTCAACAAATGCTAAAAGGCACCTCTATATTTTCTTTCCTCTGACGTATTCACCATAAAATCGTACTCAACTTATTATATTTTTCTGTTTATCAATAAGAATTTTCCTTTTATTTACTGTTTTGAACTTGTGACCAATAAATTTTATGTAATGTTGTCTTTGATTTATTGAAATTCAGATGCTTTTTGGTCAAATTTTATCCAGACTGATATATTGGTTGCTTTTGGTAACGATCAAATCATTCAATGATTCTTTGAAGGTGAAATCGTATTGCACAGATTTTCTTCCTCTAATAATCCAGGCTGTAATGACTTGCCTTCTTTTTTCAAACAGTACTGTGAGAAATACTCAAATAAACTAATCAATGTGTGTTTGAAATTGATACAACTTTTTAGTTTCAAAATTTCTTGGATCAAAACCAATAATACAAACAAACTGAATAATCTAACCTCCTGTCAATGACATTTCCAATGCCAACCCGAAATCTGCAATTCAAAATGTTACTGATCGAATGAGCCATTACCAACTTAATTTCGATTTTCCACCAGCCACCCGGGATGTCAATAATTCCTGAACGGACTATATTCTAAAACAAGTTGCAGAATGGGCTTCTATTCTAACACGAATGCGAAATTCGAACGCATGAGTGTTGGAATTGCCTTCTGCAACGAGTATTAGACGATATTTTCTCTATTTCAGTCAAGTTTTGTGAATTATTGTCGAAATTAAATGAAAATTTTAGATTGAATATCCTAGTGACATTTGTATTGTATCATTGCAGTTGGTGTGACTGTTACGAACATTGACAGATTACGGAATTTGAATATGAATCGTACATTTAGAATTTTGAAATAATTTACAATTACTCATTAAATTCGTTAGTTATGTCTGACGAAATCGATTTAACACCACCAGAATTAAGAGAAATTGCGATTAATGTTGCAAATCATTTCACTATATCCGAATTACTGTCTCCAATGAGTAACGTCATAAAATTCGTACACTCGCTCATAGATGTCCCTAGCCCTAGCAGTATTAAAAATACGATATATCAAATATGATAATTAATGCAGTTAAGAGTTAACTCGTATAACTCGAAACACCACGGGAGCAAGATTTTTCGTCGAGTTACGTATAGTTCGACATAGGCGTAGTTCGAGTTATACAATTCGTTCTTGATTAAATTCGACTTACGGGAGAGTTGGATAATACCGAGCCCCTAAGGACTTGGACCTATAATTAGGAAACTATTTGATATTGAAAGAAACAATATTGAGTAATTAGTAGGACATTTATTCAGGTACAATAACCGCATAACAAAAACTTCTGAAATTTAATCAAAAAGTATTTATTGTCAATTTATAAAAAAAAATAGAGGCGCGGTATTATCGAACTGATTCGATATTATCGTGCCCAGGTTTGACAAAATCGTGCCCACATTATTTGCTCGCGAATGGGTAAGTAACAAAAGTATCTAATAATAAAAAAATTGATATCTTTCTGAGTAATTTTTCTGCGTGAAGATAGGGAGAGCCGAATCTTCTTCTCAAAATTAAATCAGTATATAAAATATCACGCAATAAGTATTGATGGAAACTTAAAGTCTATATGACAACAAAACGTAAATATTTTTTTATAACATGAAGTCTAAGTAAATTTTCGTCTGAAGTTTCTAGCAGATGTCTTTATTTTATTTCCGTTTCGAATAGCCTCAAGTACAGACTTCATATTTTACGGATTGATAATATCGCGCCCCGGCGCGGAATAATCAATCTTGATAATTTTATTTTTTAAGCTCAAAATTTTATGGGAAATATTATAGTACGTAAAAAAGTATTCGGTCAATAATTCTACAGTGTACAAGCATTAGAAATTTATAGTATCAAAGTATTACAATATAAATACAGTATTACTTACCTCTTACTGAAAGTACGCGAAAAATTATAAGGAGTGACGAAAAAAACTTCTACAGGGCGTGCTATTTTCGTCGTTTCAGGGACCGTGATGGCATTGCGCGGAGAAGGATGTAGGCATGTCCAGCTTTGATGTATACACACTACATCAAAGAAAAAGTGGATAGTTTTTGAATAATACTGAAGCGCGGAATTATCAACCGCGCGGTATTATCCAACTCTCCCCTACAAGATAATATAGACCTAAACCGCTTTATAGAGGTAAAGAATAGTGATATTTATTCCCTATAATAGGAGTAGATCGTACATATTTGATGAATTTACTGAAAAATGAATTGACAGTGAAAAATTTTATAATGAGATAGACCAATATGTCTCTCTGTGTTGACAAATTCTGAACATTTTAAGAGTTTGTCTAATGGAGGAGTCTGATTTAGACTCTAAAACAAAGGTTAATTAATTCAAAGTGTAAGTATTCCATTTTTTCGTCAACATTTTTTTCAATCCAAGAGCGTAGAAATGGGGAGGTACAGGGTGTGATTACCCCACCCCAAGATTTTCAAAATATAAAATTCTAGAAATATCGCGAATACGAATAACGAAAATTTCTCCATCAAATGAACCAATAATAATAATCATTTTTCTTTCCTTTGAAATCGACACGTCAGTAAAAAATCGGACCCCTTTACCGTTTATGAGTTTATTATCGCTTTCAAAATGAGTACATTAATTGCATTTCAGCTCGTCTTTGTCCGAGGTTTATTATTTTCCTTCATCTATCCGTTTTCTCGGCATCGCCCCTTTTTTGTTACCTGTGATTTTTGCATTCGTCATCGGTATACACTTACCTACCCGTTGTTTTCGGTTTTTTGTATAATTTTCGTCACAATACTGTACTTGTCGAAGAACTGAACTGAGTAATTCCCATCTGAAAATTGTCTGGGCTGTGTTATATAATTTATTGTGGATCATTCAAATTGCAATTTTTTTTGTGAATATATCAGTTTTGAATTGATTATATCTGAACGGTGTTCCTAAATTGGAGGTACAAATGAAAATGACAGATTTCTCGGATCCTATTAGGAAAAAAAGTCCTAACACGATTACGCAAACGCTTTGTTTTTGAGATGCCGGTGTTAAAGTTCAAGTTTTTTTCTCATATCACCTATCCTTCACAAGATATTCAATTTGAATTGGCATAGATCTTCCGATTTAAAGTTTTCAGCTTGTGATATGCTTGCAAATCTGCAGTGTGATATTTTTTGTGGAAGGGTACCTGCTTCTTTCCACCAGAACTATTTTTTGGTGAAGCACTGGTTCTATAGAAAAATGTGGAAAGAAACTCTTGTCTAGTACAACACTTTTTGGTTTGTTATAGTTTTGTCGTATCTGCTATCGATTTCGAAAAAAAAATTCAAACAGCTCTCTGGTAATCCTCAGGAAAATCCAAATTATTATAAAAATCCAGTTAGTAAGCTGTGATGAATAAATTGATTATAACTTCTGGTACTTATCAACAAATTCTGTAGCGAAGATTAATAAAGATTCGATAAACTAATAAATATAAGCATCACTAAAAAGTATGACTATACAAGAAACACCCTGTATCTCGAAAACAAAGCGTTTGCGGTCTCATGTTTATAGGACTTTTTTTTCTTAAAATTATCCAAGGAATATTTTCCTTCGTAACTCCTTTTTAGGAAAACCCAGTATAAGGTGAGAACAATCGAATTGGTAATAAAAAAAATATTGAGTAATTAAGATTCAACTTCGTTATCAAACTTTTTTCCCACATTACAGATATGAGTAAACGTTGTTGTAAAAAAAAATTTTGTTCGAGAATACCCCCCCCCCCCCAAGAAAAAAGAAAGATCTCCGTCCTTGGTTTCCAGATTCCTCGTCATTGCTCGTTGCGAGGCGTATACTTGAAAACCGAGTTGTGATCTTTCGAATTATTATGTGTGGTGCTCCAATTATTTTTTCTCTTGATATTTTTGGGCGCCCCTGCAGACCTTGCGCCCGTGACAAGTGCACCTTTGCCACGCCCTAGATACGGCACTGGTATTGCCTATTACCCTAACTGAATCAGGGATGTAATGTATTTCACAAAGACGAAAAACAACACTTCGAATTACGTGGAAGTTGTTTACACATTTAACATATGGAAATTTCCTACGATTCTGCGTTCGAAACTAGTTACTGACAAAGGCTAAGTGTTTTCAGCGGAACATATGTTTTTAATCTCATTTAGTTTTCGAAGCTTTGCATGCCTTACCGCCCTTTGTATCAAGGCACTTAAACATGAGCCCGCAAACGCTTTGGTTTCGAGATACAGGGTGTTTCTTGTAGTCCTACTTTTTGTGATGCTTAACCAGTTTATCGAATCTTTATTAATCTTCGCTACACAGTTGGTAAATAAGTATCAAAACTTATAATTAATTTATTCATCACAGCTACCTAACTGGATCTTTATAATCATTTGGATTTTCCTGAGAATTGCTATAGAGAGCTGTTTGAATTTTTTTCTCGAAATCGAATGCAAATACGACAAAACTATAACAAACCAAAGTGTAGTACTGAACAAGAGTTTCTTTCTTATTTTTTTTAAACTACCAGTGGTTCACAAAAAAGCCTAATTTACATTTTCTTGATATCTCTTTTTGTTAAAAAGTTATTACCATCGGAACACCTTACCCCGGGAACTTCCAGCCCCACTCTTCCCTAATCTCATACCGCCAGTACGTGAAAAATGCAAATCGAATATGAATTCTAACATATGAGTTTAGCAATAAAGAGTTCTAATAATAATAACATAAGATTCTACGGATAGAAAATACATTCGGAAAGATCAGTATGATATGGGTTCTTTGGTTTTTTCAATGAAATAAATTCTACGAAAGTAAGAAAGATAATGGAAAATAAAAAAAATATACCTGTATAGCTATAATGGGTTCATATACCTGTATACCTGTAATGGGTCTATGTAGATTGTAGTGTCCCAGCGCAGGTTTTACTGCGTCTACTTAAAGATCTATTGTATTTTGTACGTTGTCATGGAATAGAACTAATTGCTGGATTTTCCAAACGACAATTTGATTATAAAAATATAAGTAACCATTTTTTCGGTAAAACCAGGGTACTCCCGACTTTCCAAGAATAACGAACATTTTTACATTTATCCATCAGATAACAGTAAACTGTGTTCAGTATTACCTGTTCATTCAATAAATCTGTTGAATAATTATGCATATTTTTCTGCTATGGAAATTGATGGCATGGTGGCTATGTTGGAATATCGTGATATTGATGGAGATTCAGTGCCAGTTTTAAAGGCATTCAAACATGGATTGGAGGAAGAAAGTCTAGATGACTTTAATAGCAAAATATTATTTATGACAATTCCATCTTTTTTCAATTGTGAAATGCTCATTATTTTTTAAACCACCGGAAATATATTTATTTATTTAAAGATATCAACAAAGTTCCAGTCATAGGTGGCTAGGTTTTTTGAGTGGAATACTGGAATATTCGAATAAGTATTAACAAAATAATCATTGAATATTCACTTAATATTCATTGAATGATCAGTTATTATGTCATAAGAGCATATATAATATTCGATTAAACACTGAGACACGAGAGTGCAACTCGCGTGGTGTTTCCCGATATACGACGAGATGAAAAGGTCCGCATAATCGAAATATATAGTCTACACTCTGGTATTCGTTATGATTATATCACGAAAAATAATTTCAATTTCTTATTTATTAATGGACCTATAACCAAAGCGCTGCCTTTTAAAAAATTCAATGACATTTCAGTGAGCTTGACTTTTTTTTTTTCCAAGTACGTTACTATGGAAATAATCACAATCTGACAGGAGGCGAAACACCAAAACGATTATACCAAGTCGTCAAAGGTGTATTTACTTATCAAAACGCCGGAATAGGGTGATAAATTAGTTTGAATAGAGCCTAAAATTATTATGTTATTTAAATTATTCTGAGGAGTATAGTTACGATTGGGTTCCGCTAGCTCAACCGTAAAGCTCGCAGAACCCGCGATTTCTCCGACAATTCAAGAAAAAAAAATTTTTGAATAAGGTAATAATAAATAAGCCTACAAAATCAAAATAAAAATCAAAAATTCGAAAGTCTTTCTGCTAGCTTAACGATGGTGCACCTTCTCCCCACAAGATATTTAACTGAATTTGGCATAGATATTCCAATTTAAAGTTTTTGTGATATTTTTTCTGGAAGAGTGCCCGCTTCTTTTCACCAGACCTTTTTGTTGAACCACTGGTTGTTTAGAAAAATGTGAAAAGAATCTCTGGTCCAGTACTACACTTTACGGTTTCTTGTCAAACAAATTTTCAGAAATCCCAAGGAAAATTCAAATTATTATAGGATCCAGTGATAAATAATTAATTATAATTTTTGGTATTTATTTATTCAATCTGTAGAGAGGATCAATAAGAGATTCGATAAAATGTTATATGCATCACAAAAAAGTAGGACTACAAGAAACGTAGGTACCCTCTATCCAGAAAACATAGCATTTGCGGGCCCATGTATAGGACATTTGCTCCTTAAAATTATTCAGGGAATTTATCATTTTTCTTCGCACCTCCAATTTAGGAACAATCGAATGGTATGAACAATCGAATTAGAAAAATTCTATTTTAATTTTTGCTTCAAACTTCATTATCGAACTTTTTCTCACATTACAGATATGAGTAAACGTCGTCAACAATTTTTTTTTGATACGCACATTTATCTGGTTATCTAGAACTTCAAATATATCCTTTTCAGAATTTCTAGATGCTTCAACTGTTCCAAAACTTAGAAAGTTTGCGACATACTTCCAAAATATCTTCTCCCTCATCGGAGTTGAATGTGGATATTTTTAATTGAATGTTCGACAAGATCCAAAATTTAATTAATTGAATAGCGGAGATTCAGTTCGTGAAATTATATTGCACTACTTTTAATAATGAATACACCTGTCACTTGTGAAAAAATTACATAGTTTAATTTCTATGCTATAGAATATTTATTTGAAACGCACCCTAAAAACACATTAGATGGAATTAACCCTACGTATAAATAAATAGATAACATTGATTGATAAAATCTCGAATGACTTTTAAATTATTGAATTTGGGAGCATAATAATGCTGGAACAGTACTCGCTTCATTCAATATATACTTGCGCAGAATTACCCCATCCCATGCGCGGTATTATCCCAGCACATGGGGAATTTCGCGCAATGACATTATTATTTCAGATTTTTAATATATTCTCAAAGCGATTCGTCGAATAAATGCAAAATTTCGAAGTTAAATTGTGAAAGTTTGCATTTACATAGGAAACTTTTTTGAAACCTTTTCCGTTAGGTGCGCGAAATTCCCCCGTTCTCCCCTACTCAATAGAGAAATAATAATGATACTTCCGTACACCGTTCTCTGAAACGATTCGTATCAAAGTTGGTATAAATTAAAAACCGATTGTCAAACAGTATTAATATTAGGGAGAAAAGTCTCACAATTAGACATTAGTAGGAAATCGAAGAAATTAAAGTAGAGGCGTAGGGAATAAAATTCCAGTCCTTATACCTAAAATGAACATCTGAGTCATTATTAATATTCCTACCCCTGATTTTCGATTATGTGAAAAAGGACCTTTTCTCGGAAATTCTATGGGAACTATTTGTAATATTGTTAATGTCAACTTTCAAAGAAAAAGATGGTTATTTAGCTATTGTATAGGTAGCGTTTATTATTGCATTCAAAGGATTTCAGACATGTTTTATTATATACATAGGAAAGGTTGATTTCACTTTTATATGGGTATCTTCGATTCTGAGAAGCTACCAACTTTATCTATTCAAAATATCTGCTCATTAATAACGAATTTGCCTTCTGAAAGACAGGACCTACAAATCCTTTTGTTCGAGTAATAACCAGAGGGCCAAGGGCGTAGAAATGAGAGGATACTCGGGGTAATTACTTCCCCCCCCCCAAGATTTACAAAATATAGAATTTCAGTTTATTATCGCTTTCAAGATGATTACTTTTATTGCACTGCGAGCACGTCTATGTCCGAAATTTATTATTTTCCTTTATCTACCCGCTTTCGTCGGCGTCCCCTCAGAGGAATATAAATGACTTATCATATTTCAAAATGAAAACAATCTTAACGCGTGACACCACATTTTGCTAAATTCACTATTTGAAGGAAACCTATAAATGTAAGCATTGAATTGAGTTTTACGATATCGCGCAAATACTACACCATATACGAGATATATTCTATATGTAGAACTACAAGGAACACCCTGTATCTTGAAAACAAAGCGATTGCGGTACCTCCAATTTAGGAACACCCTGTATAAGGGTTGATGATCGAATCGGTAATCAAAAAATTGCTATTATTTTGAGTGATGTTTGCTTCGAACTTCGTTATCGAACCTTTCTTTCTCACATTACAGGTATGAGTAAACGTTGTCGTCAAAAAATGTTTTCGATTTTTTTTCGGTCTATCATATCAGTTCATTTACATATTATATGTATTATTTCGCGTTATGAACTATTTCTTGTTATCGTTCGAGAAAAACAGACAAATCTGCAACATAAAAATTCCTTTTTTTTCATTTCGCAAGCTTATAATTATGATGATAATTTTGAGCAAATTTTTGTGAAATAAATATTAGGTCGGTAGGTAGGGATTTGAAGGAATAATTTTTCTGAAATATATAATTCATCCAATCAGCTGTTACATAACCATGAATTAGGAATACCTAATACATTCGAAATTTTTTTTTTATCAAACACGAAAAGCACGGAAGTTCGTTAGGAAAGATATACCTACAGGAGGTATATTTACCCCTAATATCCAGAGGGAAAGGTCATAAAAAAAGGTTATTTTTGAAAACATTTCTTCCCAGAAAAGGCGAGCGGCATTTTCAAAGAAGTGAATAACAACAATCGTAAAACCCACTAGAGTATTAGACCAGATGTAACCATTCACCAAATATTTTGCAGCAGAAAACGGTTCATTTCAATTATGTGCGTTGAGCTGATAAGTGAGTTTTAGGTGCGTCGTTATGTGAATATAATAATTCTTCATTCTACGCAGTGTTCGGAAAATAATACATAGGTTATTTTAATAAAACTGTATGAATCATTCGATGACGCTATTGAAGGTGAATAGGTAAGTCATGTAATCTGTATGTACCTATTTATCGATTAAATATTAATTTCATCAGATTTGTGGTCGATTCTAGATTTATAAAACTAGCAAACTAGAATTCTGTTCGAATCTGAAGGAATCGTTATAAGGATATAACGATCCCCCAAGATGACTCATCATTCGAAGCACTCATTGAAAAGTACATTGTTAGTGGATATCAGACGATTCATTAATAATGAAATTCCATAACATGAAGCAATATCTATATGACATATTTAATTATCAATTGCTCCACTCATCATATTTTTGTACAGTATCGTCACAGTTATTACATCAACCCATAGAAGTACAGTGACTGTCTCTGCAGTGTGCAAACAAATATGCTCCGATAACGTTTCTGATTATTCTTCATTCAAATTAATTCAATCGTCATATTTCAAGCGCCATAAATTTTTTCAATTTTGAATCCGTTTTCTCTTCTTCATATCGCCAAATTGTACATATAACAAACTTTTGATGATGACCTTTATTGTTATCTTCATTTACTTCTGAAGATGTATAATTATTTTCTCTACAAATCTATTTTAGGACCTCAAAGTATCAACTTAGGTACATGTGTGCTCTAGCTTAATATTCTAACAGTTATCAATCCATTTGATATCTGAAATTCATAAAAATTAACTTTCATATTGAATATTTGATATGATGCACCTCCAGCCCATAAACGTGTTGATGAACATCTAGAAGACAATACAAATTTATTTTCTTTCCATAACATACTATTCTCGTCATTTCAGGTAAAATGACGAGAAATTGAAGGCTCAATTTTAATTAATATTTCATATTGTAAACTATCAGATGAGTCATTTTTACTGAAGAAGGAGAATGTCTCCGAAACGTACAATTATATATTTTTTTATATGAACTAAACAACTTCATTAAAAACCTGACACTTCCAAATAAAGAAAATACTATTGACTATTAAAAAGCAGGTAAATAACATGATCAAAATATATATATATATATTTTTTTTTTTTTTTTTTTTTTATTCACCGACAAGCGGGATGGATCCAAGACAACCGGGTCACCACAGCGACCAAGGTTGTACTCAGGAGCTAGTAAGAAATCTTCTGACTGTCCGCGTGGTACCTAGGATGACCTCTTTCTGTGCTTGGCTAATCAGGTAAGTATCTAATTGTAGACGTTTCGTGTTTTCAATCATGTGTGTCTCCACCAGGCCATTTACCGATATTATGAGTGGGAGAATTGATGTTTTCCTCAGACCGTACATTTCTTTCAGCTCAAACGCGAGGTCATGATATTTGGTGAGTTTCTCAGTGTACGCTCGGGCGATATTATCATCGGCGGGTACCGTTATGTCTATTATCTGCACCAATTTTTCGGTCTTATTAAACAGAACTATGTCCGGCCGGTTATGCGATATTGCCCTGTCCGTGACCATAGTTGTGTCCCAGTACAGTTTGTAGACATCGTTTTCCAGGACGCTGCATGGTTGGTAAATATATATATATATATATATATATATATATATATATATATATATATGTCGGAAGGATAACGAGGGCAATTGTTCATAAAACAAATCATAAGGATAAGGACAGTCCCTCTCAGAGAAATACCAACCGTAGACACGTGTTTCGGGCTTTCGGCCCTCATCAGTACGGTGAACAAGTGTTAGGATGTGCAACACTTGAAAGAAACAACAAACAAACAGAGTCAACAACAGAACAACTGTTTGTTTGTTGTTTCTTTCAAGTGTTGCACATCCTAACACTTGTTCACCGTACTGATGAGGGCCGAAAGCCCGAAACACGTGTCTACGGTTGGTATTTCTCTGAGAGGGACTGTCCTTATCCTTATGATTTGTTTTATGAACAATTGCCGAATTGATTCGAATTTTGTAGAAATGAGTAAGAAGCATAGAAATAATCAGATTGCCGGAAGGACACTGCTCTTGTTATAGAAAGCTCAATTTTTATGAGCTCATCAACAGTTGAAACCATAGAAATATTGAGACTCTTAGGTAAAAAAAGGTTTTTGACCATTTTCTGTTGTTTATTTTAATACAAATCATTCAATGTTATAAATTTTTGAAATCAGGAAAAATTAAGCTTTCAAAACATGGCATAGAAATTTAGTGTTCCCTTTGAAAAAACATAACTTTGGGTCATAGCTTCGTAATTAAAAACCTTTTCGAAAACACGAGCACGCCACTGGATTCTACGTAAAAAAGTGTCTGTATAATGTTTAAATTTCGGAGCTCTAGCATCAGTATAAGCGGAGATGTAAAAGCTTTCGATATCGCCATTTTTCCAATTTTCGCTTATAACTCGAAAACAAAAGGTGGCCAAAAATGAATTCTAACCTTGTTAGTTTCTCAAAACAAGAGACCGAGAATATGGGATATCAGATTTTGTCTATCACCTCAGGTTTAGAAGTTGTAGTGCAAAAACATCGAAATTTGCCCACTCTGTTTGTGAGGAGAAAATCAAATTTTGTCCCAGATATACAACATAAATTAACTATTGAACTGCTCAAAATAGTCATCATTCATTTTTCATTGCAATTAAGTTTTGAAATCATTATACAAACGTGTTTTTTCAGATGTAAATCAGAAATATTTCTATGCAAAATAACGATTTTCTTCCTTCTGAAACATAAAAAACTGAATATTAATTATTCATCAAACTTCAAAAATCATCGAAAGTTTTACTTTCACATGGCATGTTAAAATCATTAATATTTTCCATACAAGAAACATTTGGGGAAGTTCTGGAATCATAGGGATGATGATAATTAATTTGATATTTCAGTAAAGGCCGAGGAACAGAATTTAACTTAAATCCAGTTGATTTTGAAGGAATATTATAATCGCAAGTAAGAGGGCTTTCAGATATATTAGTACATTGAAATAGGATATGAGGAAAAACCCAGTCTAATTATGTTCTAAATTTAGTTTCTCATGGATTACCTGAAACCTAAAACAGAACTTGTAATAAGCGACAATAAAAACTACTTGATCTGTTCATTGCTACCATACATGCATTACAAACACAATTAATTGTTGGCTGTTCAATCAAATACCTATTTATTGGAAACCTCGAACGCTGATTGGCTTGTTATGAGAATAAAATTTTTACATCGTGATACGTATACCGTGTAATGCTGAGTGACTGTGACGTCACATCCGTTGCCAGTGTTAGCACTAGCGGTTTCACCCCCCTGCTCTAAAGGCTGTCGTGTAACTTTGCCAAACCCCTCATTTGTAAGAATAACCCTTTTTACAGTCGCAGTTTTTGTTGCGCGTGTCACAGTATTGTTTCGCTATTTTGATCCACTCTGCTTATGTAATTGAAAGATTTGCGCGAGAATAAGTTATTATGATCCGATTTTCTAACGTTTCCATATCACATTCATTCTCAATTTCAGAAGTTCATCGCACCTGCGCCAACTCAGGAGATGGCAATAATCAAAGCAACCTGTTTTAATATGCACTGAAGGAATTCAGAAGTTACGTCACTAGGGAGACATTCTACAGGAGCATCGTTCAGAAATTTTTATTGCTCCGGAAGGAACACTTGACTTATTCGCTTTGTATCCAACATTCTGCCTTTTCAAGTATCTATGCTCGCTATTTAGCATAATGCACTGGACTTATTTCATCTTCACTCGCACACCAGTTTATAAAAGCTTCGTACGCTTTTCGGATAGCTACTCGAAGTTCTGGTGGCGTGGATTCAAATTCACAGTCGAACATTATCCGTTGAAATCGGCGATAATTTAATTAATGACTCAACTGTCGTCAGTATTATCAAAACTTGATTATTGGTGTGATAGATCGTTAAAACTGTTCAAGTATTCTAATGAAGAGTGTTTTTGGCCACAATGGAACGTATGTTCAAAGGGAAAATTAACAATCCGCTGAAGTTTACGGTTCTTAGTGACAAATTGTAGTTTAGTTATAAGTAGATTATAACGATATACTGTGATTGGTAGGTGTTACGATTAACCTATAATGTGGTAGGTAGTGGAGGTAGTTTGAGCCCCCCTCCCCAGGGACATGTTTTGCTATATATAGTTAGTAGCCTAACGTTTCTGAAGATCACATCGTTGGCGAAACGATTCGAGTGTGGTTCTACATAATTCATTAATCGTGAAACATTTTCATCATTCTCTACCTCGTTGAATTTTTCATATCGGGATGATATAAAATCATCCCGCGTGCTTTCAATTCCCGGATCCCAATTAACCGTAAAAAAATTTCCTTTTGTAGGTAAGATATCATTCACTTTACGCATTTTCAATTAGGTGTTCATGTTGTTAAGTTACGACTTTTATTCCTAGATTGTCGAACTTGTCGGATTGTCGGATTCTTCAGCAAGTAGAATTTTTGTAGCTTTTCGTCGATACATTTTCCTTACTACAACACGAACCCTAGCATTTTTCAAACCATGGGAGCGTTATTGATAGGTGTAGCTTTCCTACCTGTTAGTGTGAGTTCGAGGTATAGCGAAAGATGGTAAGTTCGCGAGTGTACAAGTGAACAATTGGTGGCTTCATTCGGAAACTCCCGCATTATTCGTCGATTTTATATTCGCTCGAACGCATTATGTTAGAGCTTTTCTACACCGCCCTTGAAAACCGAAAGTTGGAGCTGAAATACAGGGTGTTTCCTAAACATGCGGCAAAAATTCAGGGGGTTGTTCCTTGGACTATTCTAAGAATATTTTGTCCTTTGATGATTTTTGAAAAACCTATTTGTTTCGAAGATATAGGGGAAACAAAATTTCAGATAATAACATTTTATTATGAAAAATTACATGAAAATTCAACTCAACCTACAAAAACTGTTGAAAATGACCACCTCTAGCCAGCATACAAGCATCCAATCTTCTCCTCATTGACTGCCGAACCCTTTCAAAAACACCAGGATCATTTCTTATTAAGTTACACCCAGCAATGATCCGATTTCGCAAGTCTTCCACATTTTCTACTGGAGTGGTATAAACTGATGATTTTAGATGGCCCCATAGGAAATAATCTAGGGGGTTTAAGTCTGGGGAACGAGCAGGCCATAAATGAGGTCCACCTCTTCCAATCCAAATTATTATTAATTATTGAACTATTATTAATTTTAAAAATATGAAAAATGTTGTTCGCCCTGTATCTTCGAAACAAAGAGGTTTTTCAAAAATCATCCAAGGACAAAACATGCTTAAAATAGTCCAAGGAACAACCCCCTGAATTTTTGCCGTATGTTTAGGAAACACCCTGTATATCCCGCACCAAGGGCCCTGTGGAGAGGCTATGTTTTCTAACCTGACGCCCATCAGGTAAGTTATAATGTTAACCACAATTTTAGACTTTAGTATCATTTTCATATGTTTCGCTGTCGCTTATACAGTCCACCATTTCTCCACTAATTTAATGAACAATCGGACTCGACTTACCTGTTGCAACCTCGTAGTATAGTTATTTTTTATTGAGTTTGATTTCATTATCTTTTACTTTTGTTTTATTTCATTTTCAAAAGATAAAAGCACCAATTAACATAGCCCCATTAGTTGACATAACTATTGAATAATACAAAATAAATAAATTGTAGCTCGAAAGTAACTCCGAAATCCATCGTTGCCACCGGTACGATAATTATCGAATTATACGATAATTTATTCGATTCGATAAATCGAAGTTTGAAGGTCTAGTTAACTAGAATAAGTCCTTTTCTACTGTTCATAGTGGGGGACTGTTTTACAAATTTGTTCATTTTTATTCGAAAATAGACCATTATTCAGAACAACCCATTTCGTAAATTTCTTACCTGATCTCCCACTGTATTATATTATGTCTTTCGACCCGATTATCTCGTCGGTGGGTTGCGATCGACCCGGGTCTAATAGCTACCTAAGCCACTGTATATAGGGTAAATGCACTGGTTAGCCGACCGTCAGTGTCTCTCGACTCGACCATTCCGTGATTTGAGATAAAATAATAATAAAATATATCTTGTAGTGTAAAATATTTCCGCCGTACGTGTTTTCTCGACCATTGCTACCCTTTCAAGATAGTTTGCATAGTAGGGGTATAGGTCAAAGTTTTCGCGCTGAAATAGTATATTGTGCAACAAGTGGGGAAAGTCCAACTTTTCTCGCGAGTTCACACGAGCGAGAAAAGGACTTTCTCCACATGTTGCACACTGTACTTTTCCTACAACTGCACAAATTTCAATAATTCAAGTAATGGACTTGATTCAAATCAAAATGGCCTTCGTTGACAGTATGTGCGAATTTATTGCGTTTCCATAGAAACGACTCAAAAGCCCAATTACATTGGTCTACCAAGCGAGGTGTGGGCAAAGTGCTGTGAGAAATAATATTTCCCACAGTATGAGCAATACATAGTTTTGAAATTGAGTAAGCTATGAAGAATACGCTACTTTTCATAGCAGTTGTGGGAAAATGTATATTATTCGGCAGTCGCGAACTGGTATTGGAAAATTTTTACCTTTTATTTCTCGACCAAAGTGGTCGACAACCAATATGTAATTTCAATAATTGTTTATTTCAACCGATATATTTCTGTTGGATCATGTTCGTTTTTTTTTTTGAATATTAGTTTGCGACCACTGAATTAACGTTGAAACATACTTATTCTACCTTTCATTTATTCTCGGTCGAGAACCAATTTGATTGTATAGTATATACAAAGCCACTTGAACTAGTCCATAAAAACGCTCGGCCAGATGTCTCTTTGAAATGGAAACCGCGATCCGCTAAATACCGGGGGTTTATTCGAAAGTATTGTTAGGCAATAAATTCACTGGCCCCAAAGGAATTTCTGGAAACTTGGACAACCCTTGAACATATAATTGAAATATTCTGGTTCCTCCAAGTGACTTTGGATATACTATACTTAATTCTCGACCACTTTGAAACTTTTGCAGAATAATTTTTTTACGTTCCCAGTGTTTCTTACTCAATTACCTCATCTGAAATCCATCTGATTGATATAAATATAAAATTTTTAAGTGAAGACGAGAAGCGAGCGGCCACTATTATTAGTGGTCGAAAACAAACAAAAAAATGGTCGAGAACTCTGCGGCATGGTCGTGACCCGAATGTTATTCAGATTTTCTGTTTTCACATTTCGAAGGTTGAATGCGAAGAGAACGTTTAAAATTATATGACAAATTATTTAAAACTAGCCAAAGAATCGATGAACATCAACACCTTCAAAATTTGATTAGTTTATGTGTGAAAAAGTCGTACCCGAAATCGATGTTTTTGTTAATTTGGTCGAAAATCAGAGCATTTACCCTACTTACGAATGTCAGTAGGACCTTGAAATTGTCGCAATTTTATCATAACCAAAGTGATCAGATGATAAAAAAATCTTTTCAATGAGGAAATATTGTGGCCCTGAAAAGGGCCGTTTCACATACAGATTGTATTTATGATTTCTTTTCTGTCTTCTTTGGCAAGAGGACGGCTTGGATATTCGGTAAAACACCACCTTGAGCGATAGTTACTCCCGATAGCAATTTGTTCAACTCTTCGTCGTTTCTGATTGCCAGCTGAAGATGTCTGGGAATAATTCTGGTTTTCTTGTTGTCACGTGCTGCGTTACCGGCCAATTCCAAAACTTCGGCGGCTAGATATTCCATAACAGCGGCTAGATAGACGGGTGCTCCAGCTCCAACTCGTTCAGCATAATTTCCTTTGCGTAATAAACGATGAATACGACCAACTGGAAATTGTAATCCAGCTCGGTTGGAACGAGACTTTGCCTTACCCTTAACTTTTCCACCTTTACCGCGACCAGACATTATAATATAATAATATAATACGCGAATATGGGAGAGTAAAATGATTGTTGGGCTTTGATAATTCCTCGAATTGGAACTTGGAACTTCGTTCTCTTTTGCAGTCAGGCTATTAGCCTTTTACTGCTCAGTCTCAATATGATTACCCTCTGGTGAGCTAATTTGGTCTGCTCTAGCAGGTGGCAATATGCCACTTCAGAAGGCTTGTGTAACTAATTATTACACAATCTCTGTGCCAATAAGGGTTTGGCTCTAATACACACTTCCTAGGGAAGTGCCATCTTCGGTCTTTTGTGTTTCCTAGGGGCTTTTTCATCATAGTCGCAAGCCTTCCTTATAAGAGGGTTTGCGTGATTTTTCATTTTGTTGAAGGTCTTCACGCTCAGATCTATTAAATGGTCGTCTAAGAATGGTATATGCAGGTCTTCATGTATCCGTACGTTGCTGACAAACCATGGTGCATTTACGGCCCGTCTCAGGATCGTACTCTGCACGACTTGAAGTCCCTGCAGATGCGTCTTTGCGGCGTATCCCCAAGCCGGGCATGCGTAAGACATGACCGGCCGAATGGTGGACTTATAGAGAAGAAGCTTGTTGGAAAGAGACATTTTGCTGCTTTTGCAAAGTAGCGGTTGCAACGCTGCCGCTGCTGTCTTTCCCTTCGTCACAGCTGATGTGACGTGTTGTTTCCAAGTAAGCTTCTTGTCAAGTATCACTCCCAGATACTTGGCCTCGTCTTTCCATTCGATCCTCCTACCGAACATTACGACATGTCCTATGGGATCTTTTTTCTTTCGACTGAAAAGAACGGCTTCGCTCTTCTCAGGGTTTACTTCGATTCTCCATCGAGCAAACCAGGATTGAAGTCTATAGATGGCTTCCTGTAGATACTTCGTTGCCATTTTGGGACACCATGAACTGGCAAGAATGGCGGTGTCGTCAGCGTACAGTGCCATGGAGGTTTTCACCGTTTTTGGCATGTCGGATACATATATTGTAAATAATATTGGAGACAGCAGAGATCCTTGCGGAACTCCGGCTGAAAGAGACCTCTCTGAAGACAATACTCCGTCAACTCTGGCTCTAAACTTGCGAGAATGCAAGTAAGAAGCTAGAAGTTGGACCATGGAGAGTGGAAATCCGGCCGCGAGCAGTTTGTATAGCAATCCTTTGTGCCATACTTTATCAAACGCTTTGGCCACATCCAAGAACACAGCCCCTGTGACTTGTTTGCGGTTATATCCATCCGTGATTTGTTCCACTACTCGGAGCACCTGTTGTACAGTGGAGTGTTGGCTTTGAAAACCGAACTGTTCCAACTGTATAATCTTCTTTTCTTCTGTTATTGTCTTCAGTCTTTTCAGAATGACCGCTTCCGTAATCTTCCCTATGCACGAGAGAAGACTGATAGGACGGTAGTTCTGCGGGAATTTAGCATCTTTGCCGGCCTTGTGGATTGAAACCACGTTGGCTTTCTTCCATTCCTTCGGAAAGTACCTTAGTCGTAGCGTAGCATTGACTATATTCGTCAATGCTACTAAGGCTTTTCGAGGGAGGTTTCGCAACGTCAAGTTAGTGATGCCGTCTGGTCCTGGTGCCGTTTTCACTTTACTCGACATAATAGTGTTCTGGATTTCCTGAACGGTTGCGAAACCAATAGCTTCCGTTGATTCCTTTTTCAGGTCTCTTCTCACTTTGCGGCTGACGTCCTCGATGTGGTCCAAATCCGCATAGTTGTAGGTACAACTGCATTGGCTTTCGAGGTTATCCGCGAAAGCTTCAGCCTTTTCTTCTGGACTATATACCATTCCTTGTAAACCGTGAATCGGTGGGGTTGGTTTTCTATCTGAGCGCAGTGCTTTGGCCATCCGCCAAACACTGTTGTCTTCTGTGGAAAGAGAGATTAATTTCTCTTCCCAACGATCATTCCGGACCTTTCTGAGAGCCTCCTTGACTCTAGCGTTGAGCTGATTGAACACTCGACGGTCCTCAGGGCTGAGTGTGTTCTGAGCTCTACGCCTCGCTCTATGCTTCTCCCTGATAAGCTCCTTGATGTCTTCTGGGATCGAGTTCTTCTGACTAGGCAAAGAAGAAATTCGTGTTGAACCGTCCAATGACGTTTCGATGATCTTCGTGAGGGACTCGACGGCTGAGTCCAGTTCCTTGGAGTCATATATGAGTCTAAGTGGACCCATATTCGTCGTCATTTGTTCCTTGAAAACCTGCCAGTCTGTCCATGACTTGGTTTTTGGCGGATCCACGTCGAATTCATCTCCAAGATGAACCAAAAAAGGATTATGATCGGAACTCAGCTCAGATATGGCTGTGATCCGATGAACTAATGGGATGTTCTTAAACATCGCGATGTCCAATACATCCGGGCGACCTATCGGTCCGTAATGAGTTGGCTCATTCGGTGCATCTATAACGATTTCTTGGTTATTGTCCGCAAAATCGTTCAGTGTTCTTCCACTAGCATTTGTGATTCTGCTATGCCATGCTGGATGCTTGGCGTTCAGATCGCCTGCCATCAGTGTCGGAGTTCTGGGATCGAAAACACGCCTCAAGTCCTCATTGAGTAGTTTTCGGCCCGGTCTATTATAAGCGGCAATCAATCTTATGTCACCGGAGTTGGTGTACACAGTTATTGCGTTGGCTTCCAGATGCTGAAGATCGGGTAGATCTATTTCTGAATGAGCAATAGACTTCTTGATCAAGATGGCTGTTCCACCTTTTCTCTCGTCATTCCGGTCCCTACGATAGGTCTGGTAGTTGCGGATTTTCAGAGAGAGGCATGGTTTGAGGTGGGTTTCACACACCAGTGCTACATCCACTTCATGCCTGTTCAAGAAGTCTTCGAACTCGTCCTTTTTATTGGTGATGCCGTCTGCATTCCAGACGGCTATCTCCAGAGATTTTGGCTTCCTTCTGTACTCCAGTGCTATTCCAGAAGTTTGATCATCTGGTTCATCATGACCTGGAATGTGGCCATGAGTTTTTCAATTTCTGCCTTTTTCGGAGAAATTTTCTTAGGCGATTTTTTCGCCGTCTTTTTCGTTTTGAACGCTGGATTCTTTTCCTTCGGGGTCTTCTTCTCGGGTTTCTGCTCTACTTTGGCAGGAACCGTCCTTTTTGGTGCCGAAATGGGTTTGGCCTGATCTTTCTGTGAGACGGCCGGCTTTGAAAGGGAAACCGTCGGATTTCCCTTTGAGGGATTGAGGGGGCATCCCTTGTAATTGGCCGGATGAGGGCCATTACATAGAGCGCATTTCGCCGGGCTCTTTTTGTCCTTGGGGCACTTCGTCACCCCATTGTGGTCCTCTGCGCAGGCAACGCATTTCCTTGGTGCGTTGCATCTATTTGCCGCATGCCCAAATTTCTGGCACCGATGGCATTGGCCCAGACCGGGTTTTCTGCGTAATGTTTCCACCTTAACGCAGACATCAGCGGCAGTTCTTATGTCGTAAATACGACTTTCATCTCGCGGCAAGTGGACTAGAACCAGGGGGGTTGGCTTTCTTTCTTTGCCGCTTCTCATCCTAAAGGCTCCCGTTGGGTGGAAGCCTTGTTTCTTCAAGTCCTCTTCGACGGTTGTCATCTCAACCGTTTCCGGTATTCCCCTCAATACCACTTTTAGAACTTTCTCCTCAGGAAGGGAGAAAGAGTGATACGGGAGATCTTTCTGGTCGAAGATTTTGGTGATTCTCCGATAATCGTCGGCTTCAGCGGGTTGTATTCTGACCCCATCTTTAATATTCTGACTCCTCAGAATATTTATTCCGCACTGTTTCAGGAACCGTATTATCTGCGACCAATTTTCCTTGGTCCGCAAGATAATAGGCGGAACTCTCGTTTTTTTCTCATCTGCAGCAGCCGGTTTGGGTGATACCGGCGCCTCAGTCCTCCTTTTCTTTTTTCTACTGACGAGTTGGAATTCCTCGTCATCCTCGTCGTTTGAGACTATTTCATCCGCTTTATTTTTCCCCTGAATCTGATGGTCGACTTCCATCTCGGTTATCGCCTCCTTATTGGTCGAAGTTGTTCCTGAGGGGGCGTGGCCTATGCTTGAACATTGCGTGAGCAATGTTTCAAGTTCCGTATTTCTACGGCTGAGGGCAGCTACTGTCTCTCTTAACTCCCGTATTTCAGCCATAAAACCCAGAATATCTTCATTTGTGATTGGTCTGGTCACCTTATTCTCCATTTTTTTTATTTATTATTTTTTTTTTTTTTTTTCACTGATAACTAGTACTGAAAAGTACTTAAAAACTTCTTGAGCCGTAACGGAACACAACATTCACTAAACGACTCAATTACCACGTGTTTCACCACGTGTTCACTCTCTCACTTTTTGCTACCACGTGTTTCACCACGTGTTCACTCACTCACTCTTTGGCACTTCGCTGCGCAACCTTCACTCAACAACGTCTAACACCCGTGATTCAATTCCAATTCCTCGAATATGTCCTCGTATACATATATATATACTCGCGGTTTCGACCAATCAGCGTAGTACGTTCCATACTCTGAATGAGGTAGGGCTTGGTATACTAATTTCATACATTGAATGCCATTGATTGCCATCCATAGAGTTTGAATTATTATTTGTTTTTTGTTTGTTTTTTTATTTGCATACAGTCCCAATATATTTGATAATTGGTTCCGCAAACAGCTAGAAATTAACAGGAAGAAAAATACAATCGCACAGTTGACTATGCAGGTTTAGTCATTTCATTTGAATCTTTCACCTTAATGAAACATTCGTCTGTAATATATAAATCATCTAGTGCTGCGATCACTATTCTGTAAATGACATCTATCATCTGCGTATAGAGCTAGCATATTCCTTGACCTTTTTGGGGCGTTGCATATGCAGATGTTGTTGATTTTGGGCTTAGAACTGAACCTTGAGGCACTCCTGCTTCCATTTGTCTGGTGGGGATATTACGTCGTCTATTTTGACATAAAAACTCTTCAGAATCCGAAAAGCTCGAGCGTTCTATCAGATACGGATCAAAATAATGATTTTGACTTATTTATTCGGTGTGATGTCATTTTGATGATGACATCAGCATATTGGATTCCCTTCACTTCTAGGTACTGTTGTTGCCTAGTGATACCGGCAGCTAGATAGGTCAGGAGAGGAGTTTTTTTTCATCTTTCGTAGAAGTAGATTGTGTGATATTAACTACGTCCTTTGGGGAGACCTCTGATTGCTTACGGGCTCTAGAGTTTCCGTTAATTGAAGAACACGTAATGATTGTAACAGCATGATATATGTAATCTTTTAGCGTTAGTTACTCTGAGAAATACAGAGTTGAAAATTACTACACAGCAGAAAGGATGCCCCAAGAATAGGATCGAAAGAACAGCTAATAGACATCCTAATTAGGAAAAAATCTGGGTAAATCTTTTTACGACATACATATTTAAATTTTGAGAATATACAAGATCCGACCCCAATTAAAATAAACTTCCTGGAGTATGCGACTGGAGAACTATGATATCATCTAACATTCTAAGGCAAACATAACCACTAAGCAGATCCCCAATTAATGGGGGCCATTTCTATCGAGACTCCTCCACCCCTACTCAACTCTATCTATAAACAACTGAACGGCTACTGAAACGAAAAAAAAAGGTTTCAATATCAGAGGCAACAATCTACACAACAGTTGTAGAATCTATTTTAACTTATGGCTGTGAATGCTGGCAACTTCCAGAAAAAAAAGACCATAGACAAATTAGAGATGGACATTTCGATAAGATCTTGTAGAGTTTCCAGATTGCAACATATCAGGAACGAAGAGATAAGAAGGGAAACTGGGCGGGATTTTACAAACGGCAGAACGCATGGAAACTAAACAGTTACTGATATTATTTATATATATATATATATATATATACAGGGTGTTTCCGAAACATGCGGCAAAAATTCAGGGGGTTGTTTCTTGGACTATTTTAAGCATGTTTTGTCCTTGGATGATTTTTGAAAAACCTCTTTGTTTCGAAGATACAGGGCGAACAACATTTTTCATATTTTTAAAATTAATAATAGTTTAAATAAAAATGCGTACCGCACTGTGTTTACTAAGTAGGTACAATTTATTTTTAAATTTGTTTAACAACATTCCAATTACTAAAAACGGCCAGTTTTTTGACTAAAAATTGATAAGTGCAGATGGTAAAGGAATACAGATTAAACACGGTTTTCATTTGAATTCGTTTTGTGATGTATTAGCAATTAACATTTTATCTTTGACTATTATGAATCGCTATACAAACACCGAGATGACTGACATGCATTTCATTTATGGACTTGCTGATGGAAATTCATTAATTCATTAATTAATTCATAATAAAATGTTATTATCTGAAATTTTGTTTCCCCTATATCTTCGAAACAAATAGGTTTTTCAAAAATCATCAAAGGACAAAATATTCTTAGAATAGTCCAAGGAACAACCCCCTGAATTTTTGCCGCATGTTTAGGAAACACCCTGTATATATATATATATATATATATATATATATATATATATATATATATATATATATATATATATATAAATCGAGGTGTATGTTTGGTTGTCTCGTCTTGAATCACGATTTTCTTTGTTGGTTGAAATATACTATATATATATATATATATATATATATATAATGCAGTACTGAAAATATATATATATATATATATATATATATATATATATATATATATATATATATATATATATATATATATATATACAGGGTGAGTCTTTGACTTGTACATATATTTTAACCCAAGATTCCTGAGGTCAAAAGAAACACTTTTTTCCTTTACCATTTTTTCCGATTCGGCCCGGTTAAAAAGATACAGGCTGTTGAAAATCGTTAAAAAAATGTGATTATCGGCTATATCTCGGAAATGGTTGTATCGAAGGAAATGATTTTTGAAATATAGCTTTTTTTTGATGTGATACATCTTCTCCGAACACCAGATTCCATACACATTCTTCTGTTTCTATGTTATGAACATAACATACCATCAAAATACCAGAAATTCGAAGAAACCAACTCTTAATAGTAATTTGAACGTTCATTGAAGAATATTTGGCTAATTTGAAAAATAAAAGTATTCTTCATATTTTCTCGTACAAAGCGCCGTTTTCGAATAACTTGATCTTAAAAAAAAAAAATTATCTGTGAAATTAAAAAAATTGGGTACTTTGGCTGAATGCAACTCTGTTCTATTGTGGAAAAAAAACCACAGAAATGAATATTTACTATGAAGTCATGTCTCAGATTTAAGAATTGAAGTACTAGCCAACTTAGTTTGAAAATGAAGTTATTTGAATAAGCTCACCTCAACTCCTCGATTTGATTAAAAATCACTGAGCTTTGGCACAGCTCTGATAATAAGAAGATACTTCACTAAAATCAACATTCTTTTTGAAAAGTCCAGATTATTCATAAAACCCATGTTTAAAAAAGTTTTCACAAAATAGTCCCATTATAATGACAACAATCAATATCCCACTAAAGACTGCTGCTATCGAACAATACTGTATTCTTCTTCGGCTCATTCTAACTCACATCGAAACATACCACACACATCGAAACATACCACTAGGTACATACTAGACAAATTTTCATGTGATTGAGATTGAATACTTTTATTCTTTTGCTATTCCATAAATTCATCCTAAGAGCTTATGATTGACATACTTCCAAGAGGGCCATAATTGTTTTAATGTGAAAACAAATCAGGTGAGTTGAAAGAAACCAAATATTCTATTGTGGATAATTATATTGAATACTTCTCATTTATTTTCAATGCCAAAATCAAGATGAATTAAGTAGTAAAGTTGGCTATAATGTAGGTACACATTAACAACAAATTTGATTACAAGTGGAGTCTAACATTTTCCATTGATTACAGAGCCAGAATATTTTACATATTTCCATATTTTCATACTGATGGTTTCAAAAATATTGATGCATTTCAATATTTTTATGAGATAGTTGGAACAAATCAAATGCTTCATTTCATAACAAATATCTTATAACAATAACAGTGTAAACTGTAAATGAAAATTTTAGGTTAGAACATAGATTATTCGAACCGAACTGCTGTGTTTATATTTGGCATCACTCGAAATTTGAAATTCAAACTTAAAACCACAGATTACTATAGTCTGTGTTAGATCTTTCATAGATGAATATTATTTATTTGAGATTTTAAGGTTAATTCTTGCACGAAAAATAAACAACGATATCATATAAATGAAATATAATGAATGAATGGATATGAGTATCAGAGCTAATATGGCTGGTAGCGAGCTCAATTCGTTATAATTATCGAAAATGAAATAGAAATCAAGAGAAGAATATTTAATCTTTAGCGACAACGAAATTGGAATAACTCATTTATTTGATTATAAACACTACTTTGTTCAACAAATGGAATGTTAAACGTGAGTTTATGATGGTTTTTCTAATTTAGTAGCTTATTTCCAAGGTTCAAGAGGTATATCTTATGCTTGAGAAAACTTCAGTGTTCCGGTTTTCAGGGGTGAATTAGCTCATTTTGAAAATTTAAAATGGCTATATCTTCTTAACAGGGCCGAATCGGAAAAAATGGTAAATGAAAAAAGTGTTTCTTTTGACCTCAAGAACCTTCGGTTAAAATATATGTACAAGTCAAAGACTCACCCTGTATATATATATTTTTTTTTTTTTTTTTTTTTTTTTTTTTTTTTTTTTTTTTTTTTTTTTTTTTTCACACTCTCGTGGTATATATATATATATATATATATATATATATATATATATATATATATATATATGTCGGAAGGATAACGAGGGTAATTGTTCATAAAACAAATCATAAGGATAAGGACAGTCCCTCTCAGAGAACTGTCCTTATCCTTATCATTTGTTTTATGAACAATTACCCTCGTTATCCTTCCGACATGTTATTATTCCTGGATTCGGATGTCACGCAGTTAGTTATAGCTTTTCGCGTGGTGATGTCGGTTGTTGCCCGAAAACACATTGGGTCTTCCTGCTGAAACCACAAATGGATTGCTGGCTTCTGTTGTTGACTCTGTTTGTTTGTTGTTTCTTTCAAGTGCTGCACATCCTAACACTTGTTCACCGTACTGATGAGGGCCGAAAGCCCGAAACACGTGTCTACGGTTAGTATTTCTCTGAGAGGGACTGTCCTTATCCTTATATAGATATATATATATATCTATATATATATATATATATATATATATAGATATATATATATTGATATATATAGATATATATATATATATATATATATATCTATATATATCAATATATATATATATATATATATATATATTTTTTTTTTTAACAATCACTGTTTGCAACAGGTTTATATATATATATATATATATATATATATATATATATATATATATATATATATATATATATATATATATATATATATATATATATATATATATATATATATATATATATATATATCTACTCACACCACGAATGGGCTGGTTGAGATGCATCTAACTGGGAACACAGCCAAACTTGGACTTCACGAAGATCTAATAGAGAAGGCGCAAAAGGAGATGATCTTGTGGACCACGAGAATTGTGAGAAGTTTCCTCAGAAGCAATTGAGTGTTGCCTTGTTCTGAGAGGAACCGGCAACCTCTAAGCCTTACCCTGCAACGGTATAAATATATATTTATATATATATATATATATAGTAACAATTGAAAAGCAGGTAAATAACATTGAACCGAATATATATACATATATATATATATATATATATATATATATGATATTGGTGTGCAAAATTATCAGACATGGTATAGGAAGTTGACGAACATATTCGAATTATATTAGTATGGATTATTTCAAATTGATAAATCTACATGTCGTTAACGGTGAAATTAGAGATCAGACTATAATTATAAGTTTTAAAAATTTGTGGTTCTGAAAAGAACCGTTTGATATGCAACAACAATTCCTGCTTTATTTGGAACTGGTGTATTTTGTTACTGCTTTAGTTCCTTCGCTGACGGCGTGTTTTGCCAACTCACCGGGCAAGAGAAGGCGCACTGCTGTTTGAATTTCCCTGCTGGTTATTGTCGAACGTTTGTTGTAGTGAGCAAGTCTACTCGCCTCGGCGGCGATGCGTTCGAAAATATCATTAACGAAACTGTTCATGATGCTCATAGCCTTGCTTGAAATACCCGTATCCGGATGGACTTGTTTCAATACTTTATAAATGTAGATAGCGTAACTTTCCTTCCTCTTGCGTTTCTTCTTCTTGTCGCTTTTAGAAATGTTTTTTTGGGCCTTGCCAGCTTTCTTGGCAGCTTTTCCGCTAGTTTTAGGAGGCATCTTCAATCGATCAATCTGACGATAAGTGAAAACTAAAAAATTACCTTCTCAGTGTAAACTTTTTATTTGAGATCGTACCACCTAAATTGACTCCACCTATTTAAGTTCGGGTATATACCCGAACCTACAAACTTCAAAAGAAAATAGAAGTTGGTCCCGGGTCATCTCCGACAAAACCATTTAGGAACCATAGCACTGCCTTTCACAACACTGCTGACGCATCACCTGAATAATCAACTGATGGACATTTCATCAAACCCGAAGAATTAAAGCTTAGCACAGAGTTCGATGGACTCTAGCAATGGCGAGTGTCTGCAAAAACTACCGCCATCTCATCGTCTATGGTATTCCAAACATGTCGCAAGCTAGATTGTTGTACATTAACCCTTACTGGTGATGGGATGTTATTTACAACTTGTATGCTCATTATCCTCTTCAAAATGTTATGAAACAGTCGGTGGAATGCTGATTAGAGAAGAGCTATATTTCACGAACTGTGATTTAACTGAGATCAGAATGTCACAGGTAGTCACGGTTCCGAAAAACGAATACAGAGCGTGACGGGATCACAGTTTGAACATTTCACAGATCTTTTCAGGGCATATCATCGTCCGTTGCAATCGTAAATTATGAAGGCAGCCTGATGTTTTTATTGCTTCGGAACCTTTTTCGACTAACATAATTGCATATTTTTATGACAATCCCAGCATCGTAGGCAACTTCGCATGCTGTAGGAAGTATTTTTGTAGAACTAGTTGAACAATAAATACTTGCTGCAAACTAATAACTACTGCATTACTGCATAATTGGTGGTGGCAATAAAATTCTAATTTTATGCTTATCTTTGATAAACAACCCCAAAGAAATTCTTTCTATATTGAAGTTGTCGACCGAAGCAATAAATGGTACTCTGTATTATAAAAAATAAACGAAAACACGTCAGCGACATAATAATAATAGGCGAAAGAATAATAACAGGCGAAAGACCAGCAATCTTTGGGCTTTCTTCACAAAAGTTGATGTAAATTATGCTACTTGTAATTTATGCAAGTTGAAATTATCTTTCAAAATCACCTCTTCAAATTTGAGGAAACATTTGAAAAATCGATATCCTTCTGTTACGTTCCTAACTAAATCTGAAATAAGGAAAAGAGTTGAATATGTAAGAAAAATGGATGTTTTCATAACAATTTTGCTTTGAATGAGTGACCAATTCGAGTTGCAAAGATAAACGAACTAAGGTTTGGGTGATTCATACAAATATTATTAACAAGCAACCTAAACAGTGATCACGTCACGCTTTAATTTCACTGATATCATAAAGTAACGTTCACGTTTCACAACGTGATCTAGAAATCACGGTATCGCTTCTCTCTAATGCTGGTCATCAGAATCTTTTGCAGTTGAATGATCGAATTGGAAATAAGACGGCATAATTTGCTTCCAGCTTAAAATAAGCTATTGCGCCAAGATATAGAGGATATCAAAAGACTGATGAAAAATCCATAATCAAAATTGAAATTCGTAACGCATTTTGTTGGAAGAAATTAAGTAAGGTTATATTGCACTATTGATATCGGATCTTTAATTTGGGATACCTTATAAGAAATCAATCAATTGTATAAATGTAAAAAAAAAAGTTGTGGTTCTGAAAAGAACCGATTTTAAACTTTGTGAAAAAGATGCTTAAGCACGTTCGCCACGGATACGTCGAGCAAGTTGAATGTCCTTCGGCATAATGGTTACTCTCTTGGCGTGAATGGCACATAAATTTGTATCTTCGAATAGACCGACCAGATAAGCTTCGCTAGCTTCTTGAAGGGCCATCACGGCGGAGCTCTGGAAACGGAGATCGGTCTTGAAGTCTTGGGCAATTTCGCGCACTAACCTTTGGAAAGGAAGTTTGCGAATCAACAGCTCGGTACTTTTCTGATAACGACGGATCTCACGAAGAGCTACGGTACCTGGACGGTAACGATGAGGTTTTTTTACGCCACCAGTAGCGGGTGCACTTTTACGTGCCGCTTTTGTGGCAAGTTGCTTACGCGGTGCCTTTCCGCCAGTGGATTTTCTTGCGGTTTGCTTCGTACGGGCCATCTCGAGTATGGGTATAAACTAGTTGAGGGAAATCTTAGATTCATCTATTTATAGCGGAATAGGTAGGCGGTTCCACTGCACATTCTCGCAATATCATTGGTTGGTCGTGTAGATCTAGTGGTGGGGAAAACTGTGATGGTATAAAAGCCGTATTTTCCGCTAAAACCTTTAGTTAATTCTTGTTATTGTAGTCGTTAACTGAAAAATGACTGGCAGAGGCAAAGGTGGTAAGGGTTTGGGAAAAGGTGGCGCTAAGCGTCACAGGAAAGTTCTACGAGACAATATCCAAGGAATCACGAAGCCCGCTATCAGAAGATTGGCCCGCCGCGGTGGGGTGAAACGTATCTCTGGTTTGATTTACGAAGAAACTAGAGGTGTACTTAAGGTATTCCTAGAAAACGTTATTAGAGACGCTGTAACTTACACCGAACACGCAAAAAGGAAGACTGTAACAGCAATGGACGTCGTATATGCTTTGAAACGCCAAGGTCGTACGTTGTACGGTTTCGGAGGTTAAATTTCACCATCGAAATATTGCTATCGGTCCTTTTCAGGACCACAAAGTTAACTTTTTCTCGTTTTTTCCATTACACAAATATCATACAATCCGAAAGCAAACAAAATTCCCACAAAGCCTAAGCCTGTCCGTGAGATGGGCAACCAAATTACTATGACGAGATAATTCTTTTGGAATTCAGCGTTAAGGGTAAACAGCTAACATTTTCATTCACCTAACTATAAATATTATTTATTAATTTTTTTTTTACTTGGAATTGCTGTGACCATACGATCGCAAAATGTAAAAATATTCCGAGGACAAACAAAAGTGTTATCTATTCAAGTTTATAAGCATTTGGTTAGTAGTGCACTAGGAGTAACATTTCTCATCCAAATTTTATTGCCACCTTATTTTATCAATTTGAACAAATTAAGAAATGGGCTTATATAAATTATTCCATAAAATATTTTCACAGAATCGATGACGGTAGGCGGCGATAAGATATATAATTATTTCTTCTGCGCGTTCCGTTCATCAACTTTACATCGACAACAGAATAGTAAAGAGTCGAAACAATTTCGTACCTCGGCATGGGATCATTCGAGGGAAATCCGCTGTAGGATTGAAAAGGCAAGAGCAGCTTCCATTAAAATGAAAAAACTTTTCACGATTCACGACCTGAACAAGAAGACCAAAATACGACTTCTGAAGTGCTATGTCTTTCCTGTGCTTCTGTATGGGTGGAGTCATGGACGCTTACTGAAGCTTCGTGTAAGAAGCTTGAAGTATTCGAGATGTGGCTCTACAGAAGAATACTCCGAATCAATTGGACAGAGCACATGACCAATGAGAGGGTTCTAATATTAGTCAACAAGAAAACTGAAATTGTTGACACCGTGAAGAGGAGGAAACTGGAGTACTTGGGCCACATCATGCGGAATGAACAAAGATACAGCCTTCTCCAGCTTATACAGCAGGGCATGGTTGGGGGAAGGAGAGGTCCCGGCAGGAGGAGAATTTCGTGGCTCAGAAATTTGAGGGTCTGGTTCTGGGAAACAACAATTGGACTGTTTCGTGCAACAGTGAATAAGGTCACAATAGCCAGAATGGTCTCCAATATCCGATAACGGATTGGCACTATCAAGAAGAAGAAGTTCCGTTCATCCCACCCGTTTGAGTTGATAATTCTCGCTAAGTTAATCCCCTCCGCGTATAACGAGATCACACATTTTCTAATCGAGAAGCCAATTTTCTCATTCCTATCCCGTATTGCACAATATTTCACACACGGTACAATCCATATTATATTTACAAAGAAAAAACATATATATCAACCGTTGAACTTATCTCTCATAAGGGTGTCAAATATGAACCGATGGGTTCATATATATATATATATATATATATATATATATATATATATATATATAGAATGTTTATTTTTTCTCTTTATTGTAACTGATAATTTTTGTTGATATCTTGTAGAAGCCCTGAGGATGGATTGAATAAAATCCGAAAGCTCGGCAAAGAAAACAGAGTATTTTTTTGGTGTTCACACCGATTCCCTGAGAAATCATTCTGTATAAATCACGACCATTATTGCGTATATACTTCGAAAATGTGATTACGAGATCCCTGTAAAATTTCAACGCTACGAGGTCCATGTCTTATAAACCAACAATCCGAGATCCTTTCCTATATACCCTATATACATTGTATACCGCGTGGCAATGAGATCCGTTCAACGTTGCCACTAAGACGGATCTCGTTAGATGCGAGATAAGTATCAAAATCTTTGTATATCGATAAGGGTCAAAATCGCATATTCGTCGGATCTCGCAAGATGCAGAACATGTCGTGTACTTGGAATATGTATTTATGCCAACGCCAGAGTCAATCATTGTAGCAGGTGTTCCTATTTCATCAGTTTTAGGGCTGAACTCTGTCATAATCTCACCGATTTTTGAGTGGTCGAAATTTAAGTTTCGACTCCCTGTTGATGAATTCGTCTTCAAATGTAAATCTGTTTGCGTGTTTGTATACACGAAACATTCGAGATGAAGGACAGTGTACTTGGGTGGTTTCGTATCGCGAAGTTCGTTAACTGGTAAAATCTGACCAAGATTTTAGTGAATATGTCTTTTAGAAATGTTGAGTTTCTATTTATTTCAAAACTATGAGTTTGACTTGAATGAAATTACGCACTCCCTTGAAATACGACAATTTGAAGCCTTCCGTGAAATTTCATGTTGCTCAGTGAACCAGAACCATAGAGCAATTGAAAAGGATATCGAAAGGCGACTATCAAATATCTCTGATACCACAGAACCGATAGGATCGAGTTTTCAGAGGCTTCAACTAAAACACAGCCCGGAACTGTGCGAAATATAAAGCTGATCATATCATCAGTATAATCAAATATAGACCAAGGATAATTCAAGAAAAATATGGAATATGCCATAATGAGAATTTCGGTAATTGATCTTTCGAACGGGTTGCATTTTTACGCATATATATGAAATAAGCATTTCAAGCTTGTTGCAAAATTTCGAGTGCCTTGCTAGAATAAGGTTTGAAGTAGTCATACTCATTTCAATTAATTTGAAGAATAATTGATAAAAGTAGTTTTTCCTCCACGATTTCTTGCCAACACTTATATGTAGGGTTTAGCCAATAACTGAATTGTAGTTTGATTAATTCAATAATTTTGGTTTGAATCGAATTTCAGTATTGAATTTAGGTGAAAATTCAACATTTTGAGTTTCAAGGAACATTATAGATCGAATAGTTCCTCTCACTTATCAATCAGATTTAAAAATGTTATTATCAGAAGTGGAAGTGACGCTTTTTATTAGGCCGTATATTGAACATAACTAAAAACATATATTTCAGTAACAAAACATTCATTTTATGGAAATTAAACAGATAATAATCTACAACAGTATCAGTTATTAATGAATAATGAATACATTATTCCTAGTAAAAACACTGTCCATTTCGTTATAAATGTTATTTGCCTCAAAATTTTGGTCACCGAATCAATTTAATCATTCTGAAAGGTTTTCGATATAATTTGCAAAATACACTAATACAGACGGAACGGAAATATATTCTAATAACGTCTGACGTCATGGCGACTTCAACAAGCTTCTCCAAATTTCCTCGAATGTCAGTATTAACACTTTCATTGATTCCCCTAAATGCTCTTGTGTCGATAGGAAAATGATCATGTTCACTAGATACTTTATCATTTTACGATTTTCCCTAACCTCATTATTAACACTGTTATGAATTTGCTTGAGCACTGTACATAGTAGGTATTTACAATATTTTGTTTCACGAACAATTCAGATTTTATAGCCGGATGAATATGTTTTTTGGAAATTTCATGTTTACTCGTAAAACAAGGAATTTCAAGTTATCGTATCCAGTCGAAACGAAAGGGCTTTTTGATTGAAATGTAGCAGGCAGTATCAACAGAAAAGTTTGTTTTGAATTTCGTTACCGGTTAACCAAATGAGTTTTTCGTGAATGGTTTTTGAAAGGGCACAATAATAATGAAAAGCTAACACAGTCACCGTTACTTGCACGGTTACTTGACACAACCCCCTTATGTTAGAAATCACTCGATTACTCAAATTGACCGATCAAGAAATTCAGAATTCACTCAGATTTAACGAAATGAAACAAAGAAAACAAAAAATTTGTGCATCCCAAACTTTCTCTCATTTTAACACGTTATTCTAACTAGCGATTCGCATCTTGGTCGGCTGGTCAATGTTACCAAGTATTCCAATTATCCGCATGGGATTCACTCAACCCAGGATACAATTCAAATTGTCCTTATATTTCTACTTGAGTAATACTCATGCATATTCTCTCAAAAATATTATATTCAGAGAGGAGTTTTTAATCAACATATTTTTTCGATAATTCAGAAGATAAATTTCATTTTAATAACATAACATAACATACTTTATTGATTCTGTAAAACAATAACAATAATTTCTGTTTGTTTTCTTATTTATGTGATAATTGAAAACGTTTTGTGGAAATACGTGTTATATGCTATTGACTAAATTTCAGGCAATGCACAAAAAAAAATGGAATATAGAGTCCGAGAAAGAAATGAAATACAAGAAAAATTAACGAGAATGAGAAACACTTTATGTTTTTTATGTCTGATTCTCATACATTATATAGGTAAATTTTTTTTCTGATAAAATTAAGGATTTATCAGTATTATTTTCTTAACATGTATAAAAATTGACGAGGGAAATTGTTTCGCTGTCAAAAGCAGGTTCAATTGGTTTTGATATATTTTCTACCCCAACTGTATCATGAAGAACCAATCAAAATATACCTCTACTTCTAGGACATTGTTGTTATAAAATATAAAGTTCCAAGACAATGAACACCAAGTTGAACGTTTTATGTCCTATTGTCTTCATATTAAAATTGATATTGTTTTCGAACTATAATATATATTGATATTGTGTGCTAATGTCCTGAAAGTGGAGGTTATATGAGCAAATATTTCGATTCATTTGAATCATACTATAATATAATACATCACTTTAATATGACTCGTTTCTGCTTATATTTGGATCTCTGCCTACAACTTCGACTAAATATTATAGATGATTAGAGATTATAAAAATTTAACTCCAAAGTTTTATATATGTATAAGCAGGTGATATTGCTTTCATCGATATAGAAAATAGAATGCAGGTATCAAATCTCAAGAAAGATGTGCACCACTTGCGCATCAGGTAACACATTTCATCGAAATAACATGAGTTACTTATTAAAAGATAAAACACTTCGAACAAATAATTGTATTTTCCTATATATATAAACATGGGATCAATGCATCGTTAATATCTATATACTTTATTGTGTAAGTACACACGAATATTTTAATATTCACACAGATACATATATAGTACTTACATCGTTTTATCTAAGACTGTACATTGCTGTACATTGTTTTGATTGAATATTGTGAAATTACACTTTTTCCCTTCTTGATTTCCACCAATCTGAAACGCTCGATTTTGAATTACAAATAATTACCTTGATGGAAAACTGTATGATATCATCTTTCATCAGTTTTTTCGAGTTTACCCGTTGTAAAACTCGACAGCTCTTGTCACCAAAATCAAAATACCTTTGATAAAAAGAATTTATGGTTTCATGGAATAGTCCTGTCGATTACTATTTCGGAATCTCATTTTTCCTGTGAAAAATTATAAAAAACACAAACCAAAATAATGTGTTTCTAACGAGAAGCATTCGTGAAAGATCCTTGTCTTGAACTCAGATTTTTGTTGCCACAAGCACTCATGTTTTTTGTTGAAATATTATTCAGCAATGCGTTTTTTCGAAAAAATAAAATGCCGTTAAATTATCACTTACCACAATATATTGATTAAAATAAATTGCCTTGGTATTTGATGAAATTTTCAAAAATAAATCATTTATTTTTAATATGTACAATACCACTTCGGATATTTTAAATTTGATATTTTGAATTTTTTTTGGATGACGCACGGGTTTCGTCTGAAATAATAAAATCTACTTATGTCTCTGTATGATGATATTGTCAAATCAACGATATTGTTATGATCATGCAGAGAAACAGTTTTTAGTTTTTTAACGAAAACCGTGCATCGAATTGAAAAAAGTTAGATTATCAACTTTGGTGAAAAATGATTGGGAATTTCGAGAATAATTTTTATTTGAGGAAAAATATGTGGTATACTATCAATGTCTACCGAAATAGGCAAGTCATTTGACCTGCCTATTTCCGGCCTATTTACCCACTGGTGGAAATAAAAAAAAAAGGTGATAGATTAAAGAATGCCTCTTGATTCATAGTACATGAATGACAACTTTCATTGAAATATCGGAAGTGTTATTGGAGATATTAAAAATGAATTAATTATTTTCGAAAACTTTACCACCCTGAAAAGGTTAGGACATATGTTCATATGAAGTTTTTTTCTTAAAATGGGCACCAAAATCACCTCCATGGATATTGACATTCAATTACACTCTGTATATAAGAAGCAGTGCTGGTTATTCATGAGTCTGTTTCTGAATTCGTTCATTTCGTGATGAATTGCCTGATTAGTATTCTTACGCAACGCAAATGAACCACAATTATTGGCATTAGAGCTTCAAAATCAAGCAGTCGTGGATGATAGTTATTTTCTATACAAGTGGGATAAAATTATTATTATTATATGAGTGTGTATGTTGAAAACGAGTGCGTAGCACGAGTTATGTAAGCACACGAATATATCAATAATGATGCATTATCAAACATTTATATAGTACGACGATTAATCTACGACTGCCTATAATGAACAAAATATAGCACAACATTGTACTGTTGTTGATATAATTTCCCTCGAAATCATAAGAATATGTTTATTACATTGATGACTACTTGACGTCAAACAAGTTGGTTTGCAAACAACGCCTTTTTAGAAAAATATTCAGCTGGTATTCAATGTGTTTGGTCCAAATGAGTTATTCAAAAAGACTTCCACATTATACAGGGTGTTTCATTCGAAAACGGAAATACTTCCTGGTGCATAGGTGGCACCAAGGCGGTTCTGGGGATACCCCATTTATTGGGTCTTACTGTCTTCATAGTCGAGATACAGGGTGTTTTATGAATTTCACCCGTTTCTTTCTGAAGCCATATCGAACGAACCACCCGGTATATTTTCTTCATATTTGGCAAATATATTCCTGATTGAGAGCCCAAACGTATCATGCAATAACCGCCTCGAAAATCCATGTCTGGGTTAACAAAAAATTATGAATCGTTTGAATCCTCGTAACAACACCCTGTAGATCGGAATTTTGAAAATCTGAACTAAAAACTGAACTGGGAGGTGTACTTCAAATTTTAGCGCAGACAGTTTTACTGCACAAATTTTCAACGTAAAAGTGAAGTTTTTAAACTTCGATACCTGAAAGTGGTTTGAAATGACTTCTAACAATAAATCATGAAAAATATTGAATTCTTAATTATTTCAAGATTACTTTGTAATTAATTTCTACATTGGTTGTTTGTCACCTATGCACCTGTGAAATATTTCTGTTGCCCAATGAAACACCCTTTATAAAAAAACAGTTACGGCTATTGGTAGAGTTTAAGTTCTTTAGAGTGAATTCTTTTCCGAAAAATATGTAACTTAATGAAGTTTGAGTTGTGTAGTGAATTCTACTACGTAACGCGAATGAATCAAATTATGTGGTCCAATAGCTCAAAAATGAGGAGGTCGTAAAACATAAAGTACATTTACGGCAATTCGATTAAACATCGCTATTTTCTCTTTAGTTCAAATTATGTGTCAAGACAGCGTTGAACACAAAAATTTTACAGACTTATATCGATACAGTGTTGGTTTAGAAAACTGATATGAATGCGTTAAAAATTATCTTCGTCTGGGCAAATTATACCTGTCAACGCTTGAAGTGCCCCCTGCATATCGGTCTCCTCTTCCAGATGACACCAGATGACGGGCCGTCGTGGTAGAATGAAGGAACGTCGATATTATGCATAACTCTAACGTTTGTTTCTTTTTCTAAAACGGTCATATACAGAGCGTTCATCAATTTTTCAGTATCGCTTGAAATAACAGAATAGCTCTTAGGAACCAATACAATTAATATTACTTCCGAACGAACCATCAAACGTTTTGTTTATTTTTTGTTCCGAAGATGCAGGATATTCTCCGGCAAATACGAAAATATTGAAAAGCAATAACTTTCAAGCCACAGGATGATTATTATGGTTTGATATTCTATTACTAATACATAACCTTCGAATTCTAATAAATGTTCAAGACGTAATTCAAACTTATTGTTAATAACCCTTTCTGGTATATGTGAAACTAACATATTTCTAAGATAATGTGAAAAAATATTTTTATCAATTAGTCGTGAACACAAGGAAAATTTTTCATTTCGAGTGGAACAAATTTAATTACCCAAACCAACGATGGTTTTAATATACAATGTGTCCCGAAACTATGATGCCAAAACAGAACATTTCTCTTGAAAAATCAATAAGACTTCATTTTTTTCCCAAAAATCATTCGTTGCAGAGATTATAAAAAATTGAATGTAATTTTTATTCGTTAATTCCACATTTTCCGAAATTGTTCAAAGAAGTTTGTTCTTTTTCAATTCGGCGTAATAGTTTCCGGACACTCTGTATGTACAGGATGAGCTAAATTCGATGCTCACTGAACGTATCTCGAGACTCATAAGACAAGATGAAAAAATCTTCAAGGACTCCTGAGCTCTTCTTTCGAAATAAACCAAGATCAGAAAGCTGATCATAGATATCTTGCTCAGTTCTCAAGTTACAAGACATTCATGAAAAATTACTGTTTCAAATATTTCAATATATATATCTTATATTCAAGATATTCAATACATTCTAAAATATTGTCTTCAGTAATTTTTATGTTTCATATGATACTGATAACACATCATAGAAATCATTACCTACCGTTAAAAAAATAAAGAGTAAAATTGATGTTTCTCAAATGGTACACCATATATTTTTCGACGCAGGTTTTTGTCCGCAGATTTGTCGAAAAGCATCCCGTTATCGCTTTTTAAAAAATGTTATCTGTTTCAAAGATATTGTATTTTTGACTTCGTTGTTTCGATGGGACACCTCGTATATAAATATTTTTCATTTATCTTGAGATTCAATTTATTTCCCGTTATTCCAGTAATTTTAATGGTCAATATTTTAAGAATAACACAGCATAGGAATTAATAATCGTTTTAGAAATATAGACGGGAATTGGTCTCATTTAAATGGGACACCCTACATAATATTCGATTGAAATTATACAATGGACACAACATTTTGTGTAAAAATGTTTCACTTATTTCGAGATCTAATTCATCAGTTAGATCCCGAAAGAAATGAAACATATTTAAATCTATCCAATCAAAAAAAAATTTCTGTTATCCGTTTCAAACATAGGACACCGTTTTGATGGCACACCTCATATATACATATTTTTCATCAATTTCGAGATCAATTCATTTTGTATTCTTCGTATTATTGTAATTGAGTTATATATAGGGTGTTCCCACTTAATTAGAAATCAAATATCGATTCAGAGATATAGAGGAGTGTTGGTATTTTGAAAATTGGACACTTTAATGACTGGATTACAATTCTACGATGAACACAAAATGAATTAAATGTGCAGATAAATGAGAAATATTTAGTGTTTGATTGTTTCAGTCTTTACTTGTCGGAAATTCCGCTTTATATTATATAAAGCGGAAATAAGTTATTTTACTTTTTAATCATCGAGAAATATTTATATATGAGGCGTCCCATCAAATAATAAAGACAAATTACTCAAATCTTTGAAACAGATGACATTTTTGAAAAATCGATAACGGTACACTTTTCGACAATTCTGAGGTTGAAAAACTTTTCAACGCAGTTTCTTGTTTTTTAAATGGAACTCTACATATTTAGAGTGTCCCATTTATGAAACACCAACTTTGCTTTATGTCTCTGACACGTTAATTAATTTCTATGATCTGTTAAGAGTATTCTTTAAACCATAAAAACTACTGAAAAAAATCGTTTAAGAATTTTTCGAATTCCGAAGGAATTCCTATTATATATTATGTCAACTTTCCACATCAAATTTCCTTGATATTGAATGAAATTTTGTGGTTTATTTCTCGTGTAAAATCTTTTTTGTAAAGGTTCTATTCTAGAAAACACAAATGTGCGGTGCAATTTGATGGAAAATAACCTGGAATCATAAAAAACCTTTTTGTTAAACTCGCATATTAACTAGTGGAATCTGAGGTGGAATTTAATGTCAGCTTAGAGCTACGGGATTTAGAGTAGAATGGTGTGAGAAACACACAAGCAAAAGCATATTTCTTATTACATCATTCTTAGTAGATTCCAATATAAATCTCTTCAATCAGCAGATTCAATTTGAGACGTTTGGTGCAAAAATCGGTTTTAATTTAAAATTTTCGAAATTGAGTTGTAGGTGTAGTCTTTTTTGATATACAATAATTTTATTCGACTTATTATTCATATGTACTAACCAATTTTCATAGTTTATCCTGCTATTTCATGTTAAAGAATAATATTCGCATTCAAACTCAAATTGTTCATTTAATAAATAATTTGTTATAAATAATTGGATACCTTCCTCATGTTTGTTCCCACTGAAAAAATAACAAGCAGGTGCTACCTTTTAAATAACCAACAGTTATTAAATCGCAAAATTATGTGAGCGCTCTTGTATTATGGTAACAAAATAGCTTCGCCTCTTGTATATCACAATTTGAAAAACGGTACTCATCGTCGAAGGCTCTGAACTTATCCATTTTCGAGAGAATAATCAACAAAAATTTTAAGATTTGATTCTTTCTGAAATTGGAATTCAAGCAATTCGAATAAGATGTTCTAATTAAAAATGATGTTTTAGATAGGAGTATTGACCTCAAATTCATAGTTACTTGTTATAAATGTTTTCATTTAGTAAAAAGAGTTAGCACCTATGTTTGCAATGAATTAAGTTATATTATCATTAGTCTTCTAGCAAAAAATTCATTTTTCAAAAGAAAACGAGAGTTTTCGGGGAATACCCTATAAGAAGAAATCTTATTCCCTTACATATTACTGATTGACAAATACAACAGAGCAAAGGAAATTACATTCAACAATACCTAAGTTTTTCCAAAAAAAAGCCATAGACGAATATTCGGTATATACGAGAAATTGTAGAAAATATTGAAGCTTGTCAATGATACCTACAATCCGCCTAGTATAATTCGAAATCATTTGGTACGTGTCCCAGATATGATATTTTGCATTCCACCCTACATTAATCTTCAGTAGGTACTTCTGTTTATTGTTGGATACAAAATCCGATTCAGTAGGCTGGTGTAACATATCAATTTTCATAGAAAATTTTTCTTGGGAAAATGTAACGAAACTTTTCCTCCAACAATTTTTTTTTTAATTATTCAGCGACGTCACTTTCAGCCTAAAACTAATTGATCTGCGATCCGACATAATGATATCCGTTCTTAGAATTATAAATTGACAATAACAAAATTCCAAAGAAATATCTATTGACCGATTTTCAAGAAGATACTCCAAAAATTTCCATGAATTGATTTATGGTTTATAAAATCAATTCAACATATTGGCTCTTGAATTTGAGCTCTATCAATAAATATTTTATGATCAAAGCCTAGAACAACATTATGCAAAGGTACGAGTACTCAATATTTTTCTGTCTCGAGTACATTAAATTAGGAAAGGAAACGTACGTCTCGAATGATTTCATTTATAGTATTGAAGAAGAGATAAATTTTTCCTCATAAATATGAAATACTTCGATGAATATCATTTATTCATTAGATAAAACTCGCTCTTATTCATTTCGTTCAATTTTACTTATGTATATTCGAACACCTACATTAAAAAGTTGAAAATTTCCAACAAAGACCATCCTATACACTTATCGAAATAACAGTTCAAACTGCCCTAGCTAGACTTTCAAGCGTTGTCAGGAATTCGAGTATCAGAAAGCGAAATAAATGCATTCCCAAACCCTTCTCGTCATTCCACTTAGATAAATCACCACGAGTCATGACATGAATAATAGGTATGTATTTAATTCATCAAATTGATAAAGAGTTTCGACTTTCCGAGATCCACACAGTGTTGCAATTCAAGGATCTCCCAAAGTACGCACGACACCTCTAGGACGATATACATTTTCGATGCCAGCGCCAATTTTCCCGAACTTCATTTGTACAATTTGCATGTAATTAGTGACCGCTATGAGCTCCATCTCAAACTTCGCCAGAATGATATATACTACCTCAGGATACCGAAAATGAACGAAATACGTTACGAGATCCGGCCATCGGATCTCATGATCTCGTAGCGTTGATAACTTGGCTGTATACGGATCTCGTATTCCTACACCATACATATTTTTTTTTTTTTTTTTTTTCCCTTCACACTTTCGTGGTTATATAGGATCAACCGGGTGGGAGCACCAAGGTAAAAATCCTGTCGTCACCATATATATATATATATATATATATATATATATATATATATATATATATATATATATATATATATATCAACGATTTTTAATTCCCAATATACAACAATAGTTATAAGTATGATAAGGGGTGTGGGAAAATTGATAAGTGTTATAATTTCATTCTTCTTTATTTCATTTAATCGACGTTTCGATCCCGATGGGGACCATCTTCAGGACTACAATAGCAATAGAAAACAGTCAAAAACGTGGCAACCACAAAACATGTAAAAATAGTATATGTCCCACCTATGTGGGACAGACATCTCAATGGTTAAAGAGTCGATTAACGTTACATAAGAGTGATATCCGGACAATGAACCCACGATGTGCTTTAGCTGTACACTCAATGAAAAAGGATCATCAAATTGATTTTGAAAATACAGAAGTATTATGTACGGAAGGTAAATATAATAAAAGACTGATACAAGAAATGATCAACATAAGAAATCAAGAAAATCCAATAAATAAAAAAACTGACGTACAAAGATTAAGCAATGTTTACACGTTCCTGTTAACATATCCAAACCGGGAACGATTCTATGATGGACCACTAGACGAATAAAAATAAGAAAAAGTAAACCAAAGTTGACGCGATGCGATTCTGTGATATGTACCAAAGAAAATAATTAAGTTAGGTTAGACACACTGTTTATACTTCACATCCAATTGACAAAGAAAGATTAATCCAACTGATAGAGTATTTGAGACTAATTTACTTAAAAATTTGCGTTAATTGATGAATTTTAACTTATTAAGGAGACAACCTCAAATTCTGTGACTGTTTTCAAAGATTTGGGATAGTTCTTTTTGTATATGTAATTTTAATTTTAATTGTTAAAATTGTAGTAACCCTGAGGAAGGAACCAACCAGTTCCGAAAGCTTGGTATGAATAAAGAGTAAAACTGAAATCCTTCTTATCAGTCGAATTCCCTTAATAGATTCACGATATATATATATATATATATATATATATATATATATATATATATATATATATATATATATATATATATATATATATATATATATATATATATACAGGGTGAGTCTTTGACTTGTACATATATTTTAACCGAAGGTTCTTGAGGTCAAAAGAAACACTTTTTTCATTTACCATTTTTTCCGATTCGGCCCTGTTAAAAAGATATAGCCATTTTAAATTTTCAAAATGAGCTAATTCACCCCTGAAAACCGGAACACTGAAGTTTTCTCAAGCATAAGATATACCTCTCGAACCTTGGAAATAAGCTACTAAATTAGAAAAACCATCATAAACTTACGTTTAACATTCCATTTGTTGAACAAAGTAGTGTTTATAATCAAATAAATGAGTTATTCCAATTTCGTTGACGCTAAAGATTAAATATTCTTCTCTTGATTTCTATTTCATTTTCGATAATTATAACGAATTGAGCTCGCTACCAGCCATATTAGTTCTGATACTCATATCCATTCATTCATTATATTTCATTTATATGATATCGTTGTTTATTTTTCGTGCAAGAATTAACCTTAAAATCTCAAATAAATAATATTCATCTATGAAAGATCTAACACAGACTATAGTAATCTGTGGTTTTAAGTTTGAATTTCAAATTTCGAGTGATGCCAAATATAAACACAGCAGTTCGGTTCGAATAATCTATGTTCTAACCTAAAATTTTCATTTACAGTTTACACTGTTATTGTTATAAGATATTTGTTATGAAATGAAGCATTTGATTTGTTCCAACTATCTCATAAAAATATTGAAATGCATCAATATTTTTGAAACCATCAGTATGAAAATATGGAAATATGTAAAATATTCTGGCTCTGTAATCAATGGAAAATGTTAGACTCCACTTGTAATCAAATTTGTTGTTAATGTGTACCTACATTATAGCCAACTTTACTACTTAATTCATCTTGATTTTGGCATTGAAAATAAATGAGAAGTATTCAATATAATTATCCACAATAGAATATTTGGTTTCTTTCAACTCACCTGATTTGTTTTCACATTAAAACAATTATGGCCCTCTTGGAAGTATGTCAATCATAAGCTCTTAGGATGAATTTATGGAATAGCAAAAGAATAAAAGTATTCAATCTCAATCACATGAAAATTTGTCTAGTATGTACCTAGTGGTATGTTTCGATGTGTGTGGTATGTTTCGATGTGAGTTAGAATGAGCCGAAGAAGAATACAGTATTGTTCGATAGCAGCAGTCTTTAGTGGGATATTGATTGTTGTCATTATAATGGGACTATTTTGTGAAAACTTTTTTAAACATGGGTTTTATGAATAATCTGGACTTTTCAAAAAGAATGTTGATTTTAGTGAAGTATCTTCTTATTATCAGAGCTGTGCCAAAGCTCAGTGATTTTTAATCAAATCGAGGAGTTGAGGTGAGCTTATTCAAATAACTTCATTTTCAAACTAAGTTGGCTAGTACTTCAATTCTTAAATCTGAGACATGACTTCATAGTAAATATTCATTTCTGTGGTTTTTTTTCCACAATAGAACAGAGTTGCATTCAGCCAAAGTACCCAATTTTTTGAATTTCACAGATAATTTTTTTTTTTAAGATCAAGTTATTCGAAAACGGCGCTTTGTACGAGAAAATATGAAGAATACTTTTATTTTTCAAATTAGCCAAATATTCTTCAATGAACGTTCAAATTACTATTAAGAGTTGGTTTCTTCGAATTTCTGGTATTTTGATGGTATGTTATGTTCATAACATAGAAACAGAAGAATGTGTATGGAATCTGGTGTTCGGAGAAGATGTATCACATCAAAAAAAAGCTATATTTCAAAAATCATTTCCTTCGATACAACCATTTCCGAGATATAGCCGATAATCACATTTTTTTAACGATTTTCAACAGCCTGTATCTTTTTAACCGGGCCGAATCGGAAAAAATGGTAAAGGAAAAAAGTGTTTCTTTTGACCTCAGGAATCTTGGGTTAAAATATATGTACAAGTCAAAGACTCACCCTGTATATATATATATATATATATATATATATATATATATATATAGTATATTTCAACCAACAAAGAAAATCATGATTCAAGACGAGACAACCAAACATACACCTCGATTTATATATATATCTATATATATAAATATATATATATATATTGGTATAACAAGCCTAGTAGCTCTGGCAGATATTTGCATTATAGATCTTGCCATCCTCAAAATATGAAGCTAAATCTAGTCACACAGATGAAAACTAGAGTCTTAAGGTTGACACATCCAACTTTTCATAGTCAATGTATTGTCAAACTGAAAAAGCTATTTGTAATGAATGGATACCCGATAAAATTACTCAATAAGTTACTTTGCAATACATCATCTTCACCCCCAGTCGAAGTCACCATGTCATTAAACACTGATGCCATGATAGACCGAGCTGACATCGTTTACGCCACTATACCTTACATACCAGTACTCTCTAATAAGATTTCCCTGATTTTCAAAGACTACAAAAATATCAAGATTGTTAAAACTATGAAACATCCATTATTTAAGTTAGTATTCAGCCGCTTGAAAGACAAAGAAAAAGAAGAATATGAATCTGGAGTCGTGTATAGTATACCTTGTGGCAGTTGTGAGAGAACATACATAGGACAGACTTCCAGATGGATCAAAGAAAGAATAACATCTCATAAAAGTGATGCAAGAAGAAATTTAAGAACTTGTGCCTTAGCTATACATGCGAACAACAATGACCATGTAATAGATTATTCTAACACAAAAATACTCTTTAAGGAACCCCATTACCATAAAAGATTATTCTTAGAGATGTTATCAATAGCAGTGACTGACAATACTATGAATACAAAACAAGATACTAACAATCTTAATAACATCTACTCCTACTTGATAGAATTATCAAAAAATTTCGCATCCACCATTTCGTAGTTTAAACACCTTAAAATAATAAACAAAATTAAGAAAGTGAATATAATTCTGTGGAACCAAACAGTTGTCATTTATATCTCTCTTTGGCGGATGGTGTCATGGTTTGTTTACCTTACATGAATTGATGTCTGACAGAATATATGAGTGTTATCAATGATATTATTTACTTGTTTAATCTTTATTACTGTGAGAGAGTAGTTGGGTTGAACTATTTTGTTTTTTGAATATTTTGAAATAAGGAAGGAATAAAACCACAATATATGTACGTTAGTTTTGTGAACTTGCTATTTGTAATGTTTATATTTAATATATATTGCAGATCCTTGAGAAAGGTAAGAAGTCTTACCGAAAGCTTGGATGATATAAAAGTGTATCACTGAATTTCCTAGATCGAAACATCCTAACATTGTTATCTATTATATATATATATATATATATATATAAATAATATCAGTAACTGTTTAGTTTCCATGCGTTCTACCGTTGTAAAATCCCGCCCAGTTTCCCTTCTTATCTCTTCGTTCCTGATATGTTGCAATCTGGAAACTCTACCAGATCTTATCGAAATGTCCATCTCTAATTTGTCTATGGTCTTTTTTTTTCTGGAAGTTGCCAGCATTCACAGCCATAAGTTAAAATAGATTCTACAACTGTTGTGTAGATTGTTGCCTCTGATATTGAAACCTTTTTTTTTCGTTTCAGTAGCCGTTCAGTTGTTTATAGAGTTGAGTAGGGGTGGAGGAGTCTCGATAGAAATGGCCCCCATTAATTGGGGATCTGCTTAGTGGTTATGTTTGCCTTAGAATGTTAGATGATATCATAGTTCTCCAGTCGCATACTCCAGGAAGTTTATTTTAATTGGGGTCGGATCTTGTATATTCTCAAAATTTAAATATGTATGTCGTAAAAAGATTTACCCAGATTTTTTCCTAATTAGGATGTCTATTAGCTGTTCTTTCGATCCTATTCTTGGGGCATCCTTTCTGCTGTGTAGTAATTTTCAACTCTGTATTTCTCAGAGTAACTAACGCTAAAAGATTACATATATCATGCTGTTACAATCATTACGTGTTCTTCAATTAACGGAAACTCTAGAGCCCGTAAGCAATCAGAGGTCTCCCCAAAGGACGTAGTTAATATCACACAATCTACTTCTACGAAAGATGAAAAAAAACTCCTCTCCTGACCTATCTAGCTGCCGGTATCACTAGGCAACAACAGTACCTAGAAGTGAAGGGAATCCAATATGCTGATGTCATCATCAAAATGACATCACACCGAATAAATAAGTCAAAATCATTATTTTGATCCGTATCTGATAGAACGCTCGAGCTTTTCGGATTCTGAAGAGTTTTTATGTCAAAATAGACGACGTAATATCCCCACCAGACAAATGGAAGCAGGAGTGCCTCAAGGTTCAGTTCTAAGCCCAAAATCAACAACATCTGCATATGCAACGCCCCAAAAAGGTCAAGGAATATGCTAGCTCTATACGCAGATGATAGATGTCATTTACAGAATAGTGATCGCAGCACTAGATGATTTATATATTACAGACGAATGTTTCATTAAGGTGAAAGATTCAAATGAAATGACTAAACCTGCATAGTCAACTGTGCGATTGTATTTTTCTTCCTGTTAATTTCTAGCTGTTTGCGGAACCAATTATCAAATATATTGGGACTGTATGCAAATAAAAAAACAAACAAAAAACAAATAATAATTCAAACTCTATGGATGGCAATCAATGGCATTCAATGTATGAAATTAGTATACTAAGCCCTACCTCATTCAGAGTATGGAACGTACTACGCTGATTGGTCGAAACCGCGAGTATATATATATGTATACGAGGACATTTTCGAGGAATTATCAAAGCCCAACAATCATTTTACTCTCCCATATTCGCGTATTATATTATTATATTATAATGTCTGGTCGCGGTAAAGGTGGAAAAGTTAAGGGTAAGGCAAAGTCTCGTTCCAACCGAGCTGGATTACAATTTCCAGTTGGTCGTATTCATCGTTTATTACGCAAAGGAAATTATGCTGAACGAGTTGGAGCTGGAGCACCCGTCTATCTAGCCGCTGTTATGGAATATCTAGCCGCCGAAGTTTTGGAATTGGCCGGTAACGCAGCACGTGACAACAAGAAAACCAGAATTATTCCCAGACATCTTCAGCTGGCAATCAGAAACGACGAAGAGTTGAACAAATTGCTATCGGGAGTAACTATCGCTCAAGGTGGTGTTTTACCGAATATCCAAGCCGTCCTCTTGCCAAAGAAGACAGAAAAGAAATCATAAATACAATCTGTATGTGAAACGGCCCTTTTCAGGGCCACAATATTTCCTCATTGAAAAGATTTTTTTATCATCTGATCACTTTGGGTATAATAAAATTGCGACAATTTCACGGTCCTACTGACATTCGTAAGTAGGGTAAATGCTCTGATTTTCGACCAAATTAACAAAAACATCGATTTCGGGTACGACTTTTTCACACATAAACTAATCAAATTTTAAAGGTGTTGATGTTCATCGATTCTTTGGCTAGTTTTAAATAATTTGTCATATAATTTTAAACGTTCTCTTCGCATTCAACCTTCGAAATGTGAAAACAGAAAATCTGAATAACATTCGGGTCACGACCATGCCGCAGAGTTCTCGACCATTTTTTTGTTTGTTTTCGACCACTAATAATAGTGGCCGCTCGCTTCTCGTCTTCACTTAAAAATTTTATATTTATATCAATCAGATGGATTTCAGATGAGGTAATTGAGTAAGAAACACTGGGAACGTAAAAAAATTATTCTGCAAAAGTTTTCATTTTCTATAAGTATTTCAAAATAGGAACTCATATTAAATAATATTATTTGGTTATTTTGTTCTTAATATCTTTTCAGAAACTAATGAGTATATAAAACACCGACCACAAGTGGTCGAGAATTAAGTATAGTATATCCAAAGTCACTTGGAGGAACCAGAATATTTCAATTATATGTTCAAGGGTTGTCCAAGTTTCCAGAAATTCCTTTGGGGCCAGTGAATTTATTGCCTAACAATACTTTCGAATAAACCCCCGGTATTTAGCGGATCGCGGTTTCCATTTCAAAGAGACATCTGGCCGAGCGTTTTTATGGACTAGTTCAAGTGGCTTTGTATATACTATACAATCAAATTGGTTCTCGACCGAGAATAAATGAAAGGTAGAATAAGTATGTTTCAACGTTAATTCAGTGGTCGCAAACTAATATTCAAAAAAAAAAACGAACATGATCCAACAGAAATATATCGGTTGAAATAAACAATTATTGAAATTACATATTGGTTGTCGACCACTTTGGTCGAGAAATAAAAGGTAAAAATTTTCCAATACCAGTTCGCGACTGCCGAATAATATACATTTTCCCACAACTGCTATGAAAAGTAGCGTATTCTTCATAGCTTACTCAATTTCAAAACTATGTATTGCTCATACTGTGGGAAATATTATTTCTCACAGCACTTTGCCCACACCTCGCTTGGTAGACCAATGTAATTGGGCTTTTGAGTCGTTTCTATGGAAACGCGATAAATTCGCACATACATTTTGATTTGAATCAAGTCCATTACTTGAATTATTGAAATTTGTGCAGTTGTAGGAAAAGTACAGTGTGCAACATGTGGAGAAAGTCCTTTTCTCGCTCGTGTGAACTCGCGAGAAAAGTTGGACTTTCCCCACTTGTTGCACAATATACTATTTCAGCGCGAAAACTTTGACCTATACCCCTACTATGCAAACTATCTTGAAAGGGTAGCAATGGTCGAGAAAACACGTACGGCGGAAATATTTTACACTACAAGATATATTTTATTATTATTTTATCTCAAATCACGGAATGGTCGAGTCGAGAGACACTGACGGTCGGCTAACCAGTGCATTTACCCTATATACAGTGGCTTAGGTAGCTATTAGACCCGGGTCGATCGCAACCCACCGACGAGATAATCGGGTCGAAAGACTTAATATAATACAGTGGGAGATCAGGTAAGAAATTTACGAAATGGGTTGTTCTGAATAATGGTCTATTTTCGAATAAAAATGAACAAATTTGTAAAACAGTCCCCCACTATGAACAGTAGAAAAGGACTTATTCTAGTTAACTAGACCTTCAAACTTCGATTTATCGAATCGAATAAATTATCGTATAATTCGATAATTATCGTACCGGTGGCTACGATGGATTTCGGAGTTACTTTCGAGCTACAATTTATTTATTTTGTATTATTCAATAGTTATGTCAACTAATGGGGCTATGTTAATTGGTGCTTTTATCTTTTGAAAATGAAATAAAACAAAAGTAAAAGATAATGAAATCAAACTCAATAAAAAATAACTATACTACGAGGTTGCAACAGGTAAGTCGAGTCCGATTGTTCATTAAATTAGTGGAGAAATGGTGGACTGTATAAGCGACAGCGAAACATATGAAAATGATACTAAAGTCTAAAATTGTGGTTAACATTATAACTTACCTGATGGGCGTCAGGTTAGAAAACATAGCCTCTCCACAGGGCCCTTGGTGCGGGATATACAGGGTGTTTCCTAAACATACGGCAAAAATTCAGGGGGTTGTTCCTTGGACTATTTTAAGCATGTTTTGTCCTTGGATGATTTTTGAAAAACCTCTTTGTTTCGAAGATACAGGGCGAACAACATTTTTCATATTTTTAAAATTAATAATAGTTCAATAATTAATAATAATTTGGATTGGAAGAGGTGGACCTCATTTATGGCCTGCTCGTTCCCCGGACTTAAACCCCTTAGATTATTTCCTATGGGGCCATCTAAAATCATTAGTTTATACCACTCCAGTAGAAAATGTGGAAGACTTGCGAAATCGGATCATTGCTGGGTGTAACTTAATAAGAAATGATCCTGGTGTTTTTGAAAGGGTTCGGCAGTCAATGAGGAGAAGATTGGATGCTTGTATGCTGGCTAGAGGTGGTCATTTTCAACAGTTTTTGTAGGTTGAGTTGAATTTTCATGTAATTTTTCATAATAAAATGTTATTATCTGAAATTTTGTTTCCCCTATATCTTCGAAACAAATAGGTTTTTCAAAAATCATCAAAGGACAAAATATTCTTAGAATAGTCCAAGGAACAACCCCCTGAATTTTTGCCGCATGTTTAGGAAACACCCTGTATTTCAGCTCCAACTTTCGGTTTTCAAGGGCGGTGTAGAAAAGCTCTAACATAATGCGTTCGAGCGAATATAAAATCGACGAATAATGCGGGAGTTTCCGAATGAAGCCACCAATTGTTCACTTGTACACTCGCGAACTTACCATCTTTCGCTATACCTCGAACTCACACTAACAGGTAGGAAAGCTACACCTATCAATAACGCTCCCATGGTTTGAAAAATGCTAGGGTTCGTGTTGTAGTAAGGAAAATGTATCGACGAAAAGCTACAAAAATTCTACTTGCTGAAGAATCCGACAATCCGACAAGTTCGACAATCTAGGAATAAAAGTCGTAACTTAACAACATGAACACCTAATTGAAAATGCGTAAAGTGAATGATATCTTACCTACAAAAGGAAATTTTTTTACGGTTAATTGGGATCCGGGAATTGAAAGCACGCGGGATGATTTTATATCATCCCGATATGAAAAATTCAACGAGGTAGAGAATGATGAAAATGTTTCACGATTAATGAATTATGTAGAACCACACTCGAATCGTTTCGCCAACGATGTGATCTTCAGAAACGTTAGGCTACTAACTATATATAGCAAAACATGTCCCTGGGGAGGGGGGCTCAAACTACCTCCACTACCTACCACATTATAGGTTAATCGTAACACCTACCAATCACAGTATATCGTTATAATCTACTTATAACTAAACTACAATTTGTCACTAAGAACCGTAAACTTCAGCGGATTGTTAATTTTCCCTTTGAACATACGTTCCATTGTGGCCAAAAACACTCTTCATTAGAATACTTGAACAGTTTTAACGATCTATCACACCAATAATCAAGTTTTGATAATACTGACGACAGTTGAGTCATTAATTAAATTATCGCCGATTTCAACGGATAATGTTCGACTGTGAATTTGAATCCACGCCACCAGAACTTCGAGTAGCTATCCGAAAAGCGTACGAAGCTATAAACTGGTGTGCGAGTGAAGATGAAATAAGTCCAGTGCATTATGCTAAATAGCGAGCATAGATACTTGAAAAGGCAGAATGTTGGATACAAAGCGAATAAGTCAAGTGTTCCTTCCGGAGCAATAAAAATTTCTGAACGATGCTCCTGTAGAATGTCTCCCTAGTGACGTAACTTCTGAATTCCTTCAGTGCATATTAAAACAGGTTGCTTTGATTATTGCCATCTCCTGAGTTGGCGCAGGTGCGATGAACTTCTGAAATTGAGAATGAATGTGATATGGAAACGTTAGAAAATCGGATCATAATAACTTATTCTCGCGCAAATCTTTCAATTACATAAGCAGAGTGGATCAAAATAGCGAAACAATACTGTGACACGCGCAACAAAAACTGCGACTGTAAAAAGGGTTATTCTTACAAATGAGGGGTTTGGCAAAGTTACACGACAGCCTTTAGAGCAGGGGGGTGAAACCGCTAGTGCTAACACTGGCAACGGATGTGACGTCACAGTCACTCAGCATTACACGGTATACGTATCACGATGTAAAAATTTTATTCTCATAACAAGCCAATCAGCGTTCGAGGTTTCCAATAAATAGGTATTTGATTGAACAGCCAACAATTAATTGTGTTTGTAATGCATGTATGGTAGCAATGAACAGATCAAGTAGTTTTTATTGTCGCTTATTACAAGTTCTGTTTTAGGTTTCAGGTAATCCATGAGAAACTAAATTTAGAACATAATTAGACTGGGTTTTTCCTCATATCCTATTTCAATGTACTAATATATCTGAAAGCCCTCTTACTTGCGATTATAATATTCCTTCAAAATCAACTGGATTTAAGTTAAATTCTGTTCCTCGGCCTTTACTGAAATATCAAATTAATTATCATCATCCCTATGATTCCAGAACTTCCCCAAATGTTTCTTGTATGGAAAATATTAATGATTTTAACATGCCATGTGAAAGTAAAACTTTCGATGATTTTTGAAGTTTGATGAATAATTAATATTTAGTTTTTTATGTTTCAGAAGGAAGAAAATCGTTATTTTGCATAGAAATATTTCTGATTTACATCTGAAAAAACACGTTTGTATAATGATTTCAAAACTTAATTGCAATGAAAAATGAATGATGACTATTTTGAGCAGTTCAATAGTTAATTTATGTTGTATATCTGGGACAAAATTTGATTTTCTCCTCACAAACAGAGTGGGCAAATTTCGATGTTTTTGCACTACAACTTCTAAACCTGAGGTGATAGACAAAATCTGATATCCCATATTCTTGGTCTCTTGTTTTGAGAAACTAACAAGGTTAGAATTCATTTTTGGCCACCTTTTGTTTTCGAGTTATAAGCGAAAATTGGAAAAATGGCGATATCGAAAAACTTTTACATCTCCGCTTATACTGATGCTAGAGCTCCGAAATTTAAACATTATACAGACACTTTTTTACGTAGAATCCAGTGGCGTGCTCGTGTTTTCGAAAAGGTTTTTAATTACGAAGCTATGACCCAAAGTTATGTTTTTTCAAAGGGAACACTAAATTTCTATGCCATGTTTTGAAAGCTTAATTTTTCCTGATTTCAAAAATTTATAACATTGAATGATTTGTATTAAAATAAACAACAGAAAATGGTCAAAAACCTTTTTTTACCTAAGAGTCTCAATATTTCTATGGTTTCAACTGTTGATGAGCTCATAAAAATTGAGCTTTCTATAACAAGAGCAGTGTCCTTCCGGCAATCTGATTATTTCTATGCTTCTTACTCATTTCTACAAAATTCGAATCAATTCGGCAATTGTTCATAAAACAAATCATAAGGATAAGGACAGTCCCTCTCAGAGAAATACCAACCGTAGACACGTGTTTCGGGCTTTCGGCCCTCATCAGTACGGTGAACAAGTGTTAGGATGTGCAACACTTGAAAGAAACAACAAACAAACAGTTGTTCTGTTGTTGTGTTGTTGACTCTGTTTGTTTGTTGTTTCTTTCAAGTGTTGCACATCCTGTGAATTTGAATCCACGCCACCAGAACTTCGAGTAGCTATCCGAAAAGCGTACGAAGCTTTTATAAACTGGTGTGCGAGTGAAGATGAAATAAGTCCAGTGCATTATGCTAAATAGCGAGCATAGATACTTGAAAAGGCAGAATGTTGGATACAAAGCGAATAAGTCAAGTGTTCCTTCCGGAGCAATAAAAATTTCTGAACGATGCTCCTGTAGAATGTCTCCCTAGTGACGTAACTTCTGAATTCCTTCAGTGCATATTAAAACAGGTTGCTTTGATTATTGCCATCTCCTGAGTTGGCGCAGGTGCGATGAACTTCTGAAATTGAGAATGAATGTGATATGGAAACGTTAGAAAATCGGATCATAATAACTTATTCTCGCGCAAATCTTTCAATTACATAAGCAGAGTGGATCAAAATAGCGAAACAATACTGTGACACGCGCAACAAAAACTGCGACTGTAAAAAGGGTTATTCTTACAAATGAGGGATTTGGCAAAGTTACACGACAGCCTTTAGAGCAGGGGGGTGAAACCGCTAGTGCTAACACTGGCAACGGATGTGACGTCACAGTCACTCAGCATTACACGGTATACGTATCACGATGTAAAAATTTTATTCTCATAACAAGCCAATCAGCGTTCGAGGTTTCCAATAAATAGGTATTTGATTGAACAGCCAACAATTAATTGTTTGTAATGCATGTATGGTAGCAATGAACAGATCAAGTAGTTTTTATTGTCGCTTATTACAAGTTCTGTTTTAGGTTTCAGGTAATCCATGAGAAACTAAATTTAGAACATAATTAGACTGGGTTTTTCCTCATATCCTATTTCAATGTACTAATATATCTGAAAGCCCTCTTACTTGCGATTATAATATTCCTTCAAAATCAACTGGATTTAAGTTAAATTCTGTTCCTCGGCCTTTACTGAAATATCAAATTAATTATCATCATCCCTATGATTCCAGAACTTCCCCAAATGATTCTTGTATGGAAAATATTAATGATTTTAACATGCCATGTGAAAGTAAAACTTTCGATGATTTTTGAAGTTTGATGAATAATTAATATTTAGTTTTTTATGTTTCAGAAGGAAGAAAATCGTTATTTTGCATAGAAATATTTCTGATTTACATCTGAAAAAACACGTTTGTATAATGATTTCAAAACTTAATTGCAATGAAAAATGAATGATGACTATTTTGAGCAGTTCAATAGTTAATTTATGTTGTATATCTGGGACAAAATTTGATTTTCTCCTCACAAACAGAGTGGGCAAATTTCGATGTTTTTGCACTACAACTTCTAAACCTGAGGTGATAGACAAAATCTGATATCCCATATTCTCGGTCTCTTGTTTTGAGAAACTAACAAGGTTAGAATTCATTTTTGGCCACCTTTTGTTTTCGAGTTATAAGCGAAAATTGGAAAAATGGCGATATCGAAAGCTTTTACATCTCCGCTTATACTGATGCTAGAGCTCCGAAATTTAAACATTATACAGACACTTTTTTACGTAGAATCCAGTGGCGTGCTCGTGTTTTCGAAAAGGTTTTTAATTACGAAGCTATGACCCAAAGTTATGTTTTTTCAAAGGGAACACTAAATTTCTATGCCATGTTTTGAAAGCTTAATTTTTCCTGATTTCAAAAATTTATAACATTGAATGATTTGTATTAAAATAAACAACAGAAAATGGTCAAAAACCTTTTTTTACCTAAGAGTCTCAATATTTCTATGGTTTCAACTGTTGATGAGCTCATAAAAATTGAGCTTTCTATAACAAGAGCAGTGTCCTTCCGGCAATCTGATTATTTCTATGCTTCTTACTCATTTCTACAAAATTCGAATCAATTCGGCAATTGTTCATAAAACAAATCATAAGGATAAGGACAGTCCCTCTCAGAGAAATACCAACCGTAGACACGTGTTTCGGGCTTTCGGCCCTCATCAGTACGGTGAACAAGTGTTAGGATGTGCAACACTTGAAAGAAACAACAAACAAACAGTTGTTCTGTTGTTGACTCTGTTTGTTTGTTGTTTCTTTCAAGTGTTGCACATCCTAACACTTGTTCACCGTACTGATGAGGGCCGAAAGCCCGAAACACGTGTCTACGGTTGGTATTTCTCTGAGAGGGACTGTCCTTATCCTTATGATTTGTTTTATGAACAATTGCCCTCGTTATCCTTCCGACATATATATATATATATATATATATATATATATATATATATATATATATTTACCAACCATGCAGCGTCCTGGAAAACGATGTCTACAAACTGTACTGGGACACAACTATGGTCACGGACAGGGCAATATCGCATAACCGGCCGGACATAGTTCTGTTTAATAAGACCGAAAAATTGGTGCAGATAATAGACATAACGGTACCCGCCGATGATAATATCGCCCGAGCGTACACTGAGAAACTCACCAAATATCATGACCTCGCGTTTGAGCTGAAAGAAATGTACGGTCTGAGGAAAACATCAATTCTCCCACTCATAATATCGGTAAATGGCCTGGTGGAGACACACATGATTGAAAACACGAAACGTCTACAATTAGATACTTACCTGATTAGCCAAGCACAGAAAGAGGTCATCCTAGGTACCACGCGGACAGTCAGAAGATTTCTTACTAGCTCCTGAGTACAACCTTGGTCGCTGTGGTGACCCGGTTGTCTTGGATCCATCCCGCTTGTCGGTGAATAAAAAAAAAAAAAAAAAAAAAAAAAAATATATATATATATATTTTGATCATGTTATTTATCTGCTTTTTAATAGTCAATAGTATTTTCTTTATTTGGAAGTGTCAGGTTTTTAATGAAGTTGTTTAGTTCATATAAAAAAATATATAATTATACGTTTCGGAGACATTCTCCTTCTTCAGTAAAAATGACTCATCTGATAGTTTACAATATGAAATATTAATTAAAATTGAGCCTTCAATTTCTCGTCATTTTACCTGAAATGACGAGAATAGTATGTTATGGAAAGAAAATAAATTTGTATTGTCTTCTAGATGTTCATCAACACGTTTATGGGCTGGAGGTGCATCATATCAAATATTCAATATGAAAGTTAATTTTTATGAATTTCAGATATCAAATGGATTGATAACTGTTAGAATATTAAGCTAGAGCACACATGTACCTAAGTTGATACTTTGAGGTCCTAAAATAGATTTGTAGAGAAAATAATTATACATCTTCAGAAGTAAATGAAGATAACAATAAAGGTCATCATCAAAAGTTTGTTATATGTACAATTTGGCGATATGAAGAAGAGAAAACGGATTCAAAATTGAAAAAATTTATGGCGCTTGAAATATGACGATTGAATTAATTTGAATGAAGAATAATCAGAAACGTTATCGGAGCATATTTGTTTGCACACTGCAGAGACAGTCACTGTACTTCTATGGGTTGATGTAATAACTGTGACGATACTGTACAAAAATATGATCAGTGGAGCAATTGATAATTAAATATGTCATATAGATATTGCTTCATGTTATGGAATTTCATTATTAATGAATCGTCTGATATCCACTAACAATGTACTTTTCAATGAGTGCTTCGAATGATGAGTCATCTTGGGGGATCGTTATATCCTTATAACGATTCCTTCAGATTCGAACAGAATTCTAGTTTGCTAGTTTTATAAATCTAGAATCGACCACAAATCTGATGAAATTAATATTTAATCGATAAATAGGTACATACAGATTACATGACTTACCTATTCACCTTCAATAGCGTCATCGAATGATTCATACAGTTTTATTAAAATAGCCTATGTATTATTTTCCGAACACTGCGTAGAATGAAGAATTATTATATTCACATAACGACGCACCTAAAACTCACTTATCAGCTCAACGCACATAATTGAAATGAACCGTTTTCTGCTGCAAAATATTTGGTGAATGGTTACATCTGGTCTAATACTCTAGTGGGTTTTACGATTGTTGTTATTCACTTCTTTGAAAATGCCGCTCGCCTTTTCTGGGAAGAAATGTTTTCAAAAATAACCTTTTTTTATGACCTTTTCCTCTGGATATTAGGGGTAAATATACCTCCTGTAGGTATATCTTTCCTAACGAACTTCCGTGCTTTTCGTGTTTGATAAAAAAAAAATTTCGAATGTATTAGGTATTCCTAATTCATGGTTATGTAACAGCTGATTGGATGAATTATATATTTCAGAAAAATTATTCCTTCAAATCCCTACCTACCGACCTAATATTTATTTCACAAAAATTTGCTCAAAATTATCATCATAATTATAAGCTTGCGAAATGAAAAAAAAGGAATTTTTATGTTGCAGATTTGTCTGTTTTTCTCGAACGATAACAAGAAATAGTTCATAACGCGAAATAATACATATAATATGTAAATGAACTGATATGATAGACCGAAAAAAAATCGAAAACATTTTTTGACGACAACGTTTACTCATACCTGTAATGTGAGAAAGAAAGGTTCGATAACGAAGTTCGAAGCAAACATCACTCAAAATAATAGCAATTTTTTGATTACCGATTCGATCATCAACCCTTATACAGGGTGTTCCTAAATTGGAGGTACCGCAATCGCTTTGTTTTCAAGATACAGGGTGTTCCTTGTAGTTCTACATATAGAATATATCTCGTATATGGTGTAGTATTTGCGCGATATCGTAAAACTCAATTCAATGCTTACATTTATAGGTTTCCTTCAAATAGTGAATTTAGCAAAATGTGGTGTCACGCGTTAAGATTGTTTTCATTTTGAAATATGATAAGTCATTTATATTCCTCTGAAGGGACGCCGACGAAAGCGGGTAGATAAAGGAAAATAATAAATTTCGGACATAGACGTGCTCGCAGTGCAATAAAAGTAATCATCTTGAAAGCGATAATAAACTGAAATTCTATATTTTGTAAATCTTGGGGGGGGGGAAGTAATTACCCCGAGTATCCTCTCATTTCTACGCCCTTGGCCCTCTGGTTATTACTCGAACAAAAGGATTTGTAGGTCCTGTCTTTCAGAAGGCAAATTCGTTATTAATGAGCAGATATTTTGAATAGATAAAGTTGGTAGCTTCTCAGAATCGAAGATACCCATATAAAAGTGAAATCAACCTTTCCTATGTATATAATAAAACATGTCTGAAATCCTTTGAATGCAATAATAAACGCTACCTATACAATAGCTAAATAACCATCTTTTTCTTTGAAAGTTGACATTAACAATATTACAAATAGTTCCCATAGAATTTCCGAGAAAAGGTCCTTTTTCACATAATCGAAAATCAGGGGTAGGAATATTAATAATGACTCAGATGTTCATTTTAGGTATAAGGACTGGAATTTTATTCCCTACGCCTCTACTTTAATTTCTCCGATTTCCTACTAATGTCTAATTGTGAGACTTTTCTCCCTAATATTAATACTGTTTGACAATCGGTTTTTAATTTATACCAACTTTGATACGAATCGTTTCAGAGAACGGTGTACGGAAGTATCATTATTATTTCTCTATTGAGTAGGGGAGAACGGGGGAATTTCGCGCACCTAACGGAAAAGGTTTCAAAAAAGTTTCCTATGTAAATGCAAACTTTCACAATTTAACTTCGAAATTTTGCATTTATTCGACGAATCGCTTTGAGAATATATTAAAAATCTGAAATAATAATGTCATTGCGCGAAATTCCCCATGTGCTGGGATAATACCGCGCATGGGATGGGGTAATTCTGCGCAAGTATATATTGAATGAAGCGGGTACTGTTCCAGCATTATTATGCTCCCAAATTCAATAATTTAAAAGTCATTCGAGATTTTATCAATCAATGTTATCTATTTATTTATACGTAGGGTTAATTCCATCTAATGTGTTTTTAGGGTGCGTTTCAAATAAATATTCTATAGCATAGAAATTAAACTATGTAATTTTTTCACAAGTGACAGGTGTATTCATTATTAAAAGTAGTGCAATATAATTTCACGAACTGAATCTCCGCTATTCAATTAATTAAATTTTGGATCTTGTCGAACATTCAATTAAAAATATCCACATTCAACTCCGATGAGGGAGAAGATATTTTGGAAGTATGTCGCAAACTTTCTAAGTTTTGGAACAGTTGAAGCATCTAGAAATTCTGAAAAGGATATATTTGAAGTTCTAGATAACCAGATAAATGTGCGTATCAAAAAAAAATTGTTGACGACGTTTACTCATATCTGTAATGTGAGAAAAAGTTCGATAATGAAGTTTGAAGCAAAAATTAAAATAGAATTTTTCTAATTCGATTGTTCATACCATTCGATTGTTCCTAAATTGGAGGTGCGAAGAAAAATGATAAATTCCCTGAATAATTTTAAGGAGCAAATGTCCTATACATGGGCCCGCAAATGCTATGTTTTCTGGATAGAGGGTACCTACGTTTCTTGTAGTCCTACTTTTTTGTGATGCATATAACATTTTATCGAATCTCTTATTGATCCTCTCTACAGATTGAATAAATAAATACCAAAAATTATAATTAATTATTTATCACTGGATCCTATAATAATTTGAATTTTCCTTGGGATTTCTGAAAATTTGTTTGACAAGAAACCGTAAAGTGTAGTACTGGACCAGAGATTCTTTTCACATTTTTCTAAACAACCAGTGGTTCATCAAAAAGGTCTGGTGAAAAGAAGCGGGCACTCTTCCAGAAAAAATATCACAAAAACTTTAAATTGGAATATCTATGCCAAATTCAGTTAAATATCTTGTGGGGAGAAGGTGCACCCTCGTTAAGCTAGCAGAAAGACTTTCGAATTTTTGATTTTTATTTTGATTTTGTAGGCTTATTTATTATTACCTTATTCAAAAATTTTTTTTTCTTGAATTGTCGGAGAAATCGCGGGTTCTGCGAGCTTTACGGTTGAGCTAGCGGAACCCAATCGTAACTATACTCCTCAGAATAATTTAAATAACATAATAATTTTAGGCTCTATTCAAACTAATTTATCACCCTATTCCGGCGTTTTGATAAGTAAATACACCTTTGACGACTTGGTATAATCGTTTTGGTGTTTCGCCTCCTGTCAGATTGTGATTATTTCCATAGTAACGTACTTGGAAAAAAAAAAAAGTCAAGCTCACTGAAATGTCATTGAATTTTTTAAAAGGCAGCGCTTTGGTTATAGGTCCATTAATAAATAAGAAATTGAAATTATTTTTCGTGATATAATCATAACGAATACCAGAGTGTAGACTATATATTTCGATTATGCGGACCTTTTCATCTCGTCGTATATCGGGAAACACCACGCGAGTTGCACTCTCGTGTCTCAGTGTTTAATCGAATATTATATATGCTCTTATGACATAATAACTGATCATTCAATGAATATTAAGTGAATATTCAATGATTATTTTGTTAATACTTATTCGAATATTCCAGTATTCCACTCAAAAAACCTAGCCACCTATGACTGGAACTTTGTTGATATCTTTAAATAAATAAATATATTTCCGGTGGTTTAAAAAATAATGAGCATTTCACAATTGAAAAAAGATGGAATTGTCATAAATAATATTTTGCTATTAAAGTCATCTAGACTTTCTTCCTCCAATCCATGTTTGAATGCCTTTAAAACTGGCACAGAATCTCCATCAATATCACGATATTCCAACATAGCCACCATGCCATCAATTTCCATAGCAGAAAAATATGCATAATTATTCAACAGATTTATTGAATGAACAGGTAATACTGAACACAGTTTACTGTTATCTGATGGATAAATGTAAAAATGTTCGTTATTCTTGGAAAGTCGAGAGTACCCTGGTTTTACCGAAAAAATGGTTACTTATATTTTTATAATCAAATTGTCGTTTGGAAAATCCAGCAATTAGTTCTATTCCATGACAACGTACAAAATACAATAGATCTTTAAGTAGACGCAGTAAAACCTGCGCTGGGACACTACAATCTACATAGACCCATTACAGGTATACAGGTATATGAACCCATTATAGCTATACAGGTATATTTTTTTTATTTTCCATTATCTTTCTTACTTTCGTAGAATTTATTTCATTGAAAAAACCAAAGAACCCATATCATACTGATCTTTCCGAATGTATTTTCTATCCGTAGAATCTTATGTTATTATTATTAGAACTCTTTATTGCTAAACTTATATGTTAGAATTCATATTCGATTTGCATTTTTCACGTACTGGCGGTATGAGATTAGGGGAGAGTGGGGCTGGAAGTTCCCGGGGTAAGGTGTTCCGATGGTAATAACTTTTTAACAAAAAGAGATATCAAGAAAATGTAAATTAGGCTTTTTTGTGAACCACTGGTAGTTTAAAAAAAATAAGAAAGAAACTCTTGTTCAGTACTACACTTTGGTTTGTTATAGTTTTGTCGTATTTGCATTCGATTTCGAGAAAAAAATTCAAACAGCTCTCTATAGCAATTCTCAGGAAAATCCAAATGATTATAAAGATCCAGTTAGGTAGCTGTGATGAATAAATTAATTATAAGTTTTGATACTTATTTACCAACTGTGTAGCGAAGATTAATAAAGATTCGATAAACTGGTTAAGCATCACAAAAAGTAGGACTACAAGAAACACCCTGTATCTCGAAACCAAAGCGTTTGCGGGCTCATGTTTAAGTGCCTTGATACAAAGGGCGGTAAGGCATGCAAAGCTTCGAAAACTAAATGAGATTAAAAACATATGTTCCGCTGAAAACACTTAGCCTTTGTCAGTAACTAGTTTCGAACGCAGAATCGTAGGAAATTTCCATATGTTAAATGTGTAAACAACTTCCACGTAATTCGAAGTGTTGTTTTTCGTCTTTGTGAAATACATTACATCCCTGATTCAGTTAGGGTAATAGGCAATACCAGTGCCGTATCTAGGGCGTGGCAAAGGTGCACTTGTCACGGGCGCAAGGTCTGCAGGGGCGCCCAAAAATATCAAGAGAAAAAATAATTGGAGCACCACACATAATAATTCGAAAGATCACAACTCGGTTTTCAAGTATACGCCTCGCAACGAGCAATGACGAGGAATCTGGAAACCAAGGACGGAGATCTTTCTTTTTTCTTGGGGGGGGGGGGGATTCTCGAACAAAATTTTTTTTTACAACAACGTTTACTCATATCTGTAATGTGGGAAAAAAGTTTGATAACGAAGTTGAATCTTAATTACTCAATATTTTTTTTTATTACCAATTCGATTGTTCTCACCTTATACTGGGTTTTCCTAAAAAGGAGTTACGAAGGAAAATATTCCTTGGATAATTTTAAGAAAAAAAAGTCCTATAAACATGAGACCGCAAACGCTTTGTTTTCGAGATACAGGGTGTTTCTTGTATAGTCATACTTTTTAGTGATGCTTATATTTATTAGTTTATCGAATCTTTATTAATCTTCGCTACAGAATTTGTTGATAAGTACCAGAAGTTATAATCAATTTATTCATCACAGCTTACTAACTGGATTTTTATAATAATTTGGATTTTCCTGAGGATTACCAGAGAGCTGTTTGAATTTTTTTTTCGAAATCGATAGCAGATACGACAAAACTATAACAAACCAAAAAGTGTTGTACTAGACAAGAGTTTCTTTCCACATTTTTCTATAGAACCAGTGCTTCACCAAAAAATAGTTCTGGTGGAAAGAAGCAGGTACCCTTCCACAAAAAATATCACACTGCAGATTTGCAAGCATATCACAAGCTGAAAACTTTAAATCGGAAGATCTATGCCAATTCAAATTGAATATCTTGTGAAGGATAGGTGATATGAGAAAAAAACTTGAACTTTAACACCGGCATCTCAAAAACAAAGCGTTTGCGTAATCGTGTTAGGACTTTTTTTCCTAATAGGATCCGAGAAATCTGTCATTTTCATTTGTACCTCCAATTTAGGAACACCGTTCAGATATAATCAATTCAAAACTGATATATTCACAAAAAAAATTGCAATTTGAATGATCCACAATAAATTATATAACACAGCCCAGACAATTTTCAGATGGGAATTACTCAGTTCAGTTCTTCGACAAGTACAGTATTGTGACGAAAATTATACAAAAAACCGAAAACAACGGGTAGGTAAGTGTATACCGATGACGAATGCAAAAATCACAGGTAACAAAAAAGGGGCGATGCCGAGAAAACGGATAGATGAAGGAAAATAATAAACCTCGGACAAAGACGAGCTCAAATGCAATTAATGTACTCATTTTGAAAGCGATAATAAACTCATAAACGGTAAAGGGGTCCGATTTTTTACTGACGTGTCGATTTCAAAGGAAAGAAAAATGATTATTATTATTGGTTCATTTGATGGAGAAATTTTCGTTATTCGTATTCGCGATATTTCTAAAATTTTATATTTTGAAAATCTTGGGGTGGGGTAATCACACCCTGTACCTCCCCATTTCTACGCTCTTGGATTGAAAAAAATGTTGACGAAAAAATGGAATACTTACACTTTGAATTAATTAACCTTTGTTTTAGAGTCTAAATCAGACTCCTCCATTAGACAAACTCTTAAAATGTTCAGAATTTGTCAACACAGAGAGACATATTGGTCTATCTCATTATAAAATTTTTCACTGTCAATTCATTTTTCAGTAAATTCATCAAATATGTACGATCTACTCCTATTATAGGGAATAAATATCACTATTCTTTACCTCTATAAAGCGGTTTAGGTCTATATTATCTTGTAGGGGAGAGTTGGATAATACCGCGCGGTTGATAATTCCGCGCTTCAGTATTATTCAAAAACTATCCACTTTTTCTTTGATGTAGTGTGTATACATCAAAGCTGGACATGCCTACATCCTTCTCCGCGCAATGCCATCACGGTCCCTGAAACGACGAAAATAGCACGCCCTGTAGAAGTTTTTTTCGTCACTCCTTATAATTTTTCGCGTACTTTCAGTAAGAGGTAAGTAATACTGTATTTATATTGTAATACTTTAATACTATAAATTTCTAATGCTTGTACACTGTAGAATTATTGACCGAATACTTTTTTACGTACTATAATATTTCCCATAAAATTTTGAGCTTAAAAAATAAAATTATCAAGTTTGATTATTCCGCGCCGGGGCGCGATATTATCAATCCGTAAAATATGAAGTCTGTACTTGAGGCTATTCGAAACGGAAATAAAATAAAGACATCTGCTAGAAACTTCAGACGAAAATTTACTTAGACTTCATGTTATAAAAAAATATTTACGTTTTGTTGTCATATAGACTTTAAGTTTCCATCAATACTTATTGCGTGATATTTTATATACTGATTTAATTTTGAGAAGAAGATTCGGCTCTCCCTATCTTCACGCAGAAAAATTACTCAGAAAGATATCAATTTTTTTATTATTAGATACTTTTGTTACTTACCCATTCGCGAGCAAATAATGTGCGCACGATTTTGTCAAACCTGGGCACGATAATATCGAATCAGTTCGATAATACCGCGCCTCTATTTTTTTTTATAAATTGACAATAAATACTTTTTGATTAAATTTCAGAAGTTTTTGTTATGCGGTTATTGTACCTGAATAAATGTCCTACTAATTTAACTACAGCTGCATTGGCGTTGGAGGTTATCTGCGAAAGCTTCAGACTTTTCTTCTGGACTGTATACCATTCCTCGTAAACCGTGAATCGGCGGGGTTGGTTTCCTATCTGAGTGCAATGCTTTGGCCATCCGCCAAACACTGTTGTCTTCTGTGGAAAGAGAAAGTAGTTTCTCTTCCCAACTATCATTCCGGACCTTTCTGAGAGCCTCCTTGACTCTATCGTTGAGCTAGAGTGCTTCTCTCTGATAAGCTCCGCCATCAATAGGTTATTACCACCAATAACACCCAAGAATCGCTCGAATTTCATGTTTTCTATTTTCAGCTGTTTGAAATGCAGGAATAAGAAAAAACCTTCTAATTTTACACAGACATCCTAAAGGACTAATGAACACGTAGGTACCTTTCATTTTGCAAACACAGAACCTTTCAGAAACTATAATTGATCATTTCAAAGAGCGATTTAACGAGCACACATATATAGGTATTAAATATGAATAACAAATATTAATCGCTCTTTGAAATGATCAATTATAGTTTCTGAAACGTTTATTTGTGATTGCAAAGTGATAGATACTTACGTATCAATTAGTCCTTCAGAAAGTATGTGTGAAATTAGCAGCCTTATATTATTCATTCGGTACCTGCATTTGTCCGATTTATTGTTACGTGAATATTGGCATTTTTTCGATATTCCGCTTGAATTATATATTTATTTGAAGTACCTATATGTATTCGGTAATGATTGATTGCAAGTACTGACTTTGTTTTAAAGGTAAAAAAACCTGACCCGCCACCTCTTGTCCACATGTTTTTGGATAAGAACAAGATCTATGTTAAAACTGTCGAAATCAAAATCAGGATAGATATTTTTCAGGGGGACACGCAGAGTCTCTTCTGGTTTTGTTTGGCGCTAAACCTACTGAGAAGCCAGTTAGATACATCGACGACCTCAAGCTCTACTCCGCTAACGACGAGCAATTGGGAAATGTGGTAGCGTTCTTTGAGGCTATCGGAATGAAGCCGGGGAAAGATGAATGTGCCGTGGTTCAGGCGAAGAGAGAAGTCAAGTACAATCAATAGGGGACAGATCTGGTCGGCACGCAGAACCTGACGATGCAAGAATGCCAGAGTCTTTCATCTACCTCAGAGCACATCAAGCCCTAAGATCCCTGAAATGAAATGAAGAACATTTTCAAGGCAAAATTTGTAAAAAAAATTTTTGTAGTCTCATTCTAAAATAAATTGAAGGACAACAATCAATACGGTAAGGACTTTCGGTTTCAAGGTGGACAGAGAAATGGGGAATCAGAAAAATTGGAGAACAAGATGAATATTTCAAATTTGATCGATAATTTTTGAAGGTCCTGAGAAGGACCGATTAGTTAGACGAACCATTCTCATCACAACAGTAATTTTTATATATTTATTCACTTCTTCTTCTTCAAAGGTGCTGCTTTTTTCGGAGTTGCCACAGACTTGACTGATTTGGGTTTTGGAGCTTTCGGTTTCTTAGTTGGCGATTTCGCAATCTTCTTAGCTTTAGAAGGGGACTTGGCGGCTTTGGGGCTCTTCTTCTCGGTTGTTGCAACTGCTTTCTTCGTTTTCGTTACAGCGGCTTGTTTTTTGGCAACAGTAGACTTCTTTTTCTTCTTGTCGGTCACCACAGCTGATGCCGAAGTGGATTTTTTAAGATCATCTTTGGACTTGGAGGTGGCTTTTTTAATCACTTTCTTCTGGGATCCCGATGTCGAACCACCAGCTGCCAATTTGAACGAACCAGATGCGCCTTTTCCTTTTGTCTGAACTAAAGATCCAGATTGCACAGCTGATTTGAGGTATTTCTTAATGAAAGGAGCCAATTTTTCCGAATCTACTTTATAGTTGGAAGCTATAAATTTCTTGATGGCCTGCAATGACGATCCACTTCTTTCTTTCAAATCTTTGATGGCGTTATTAACCATCTCTGAAGTCGGAGGATGGTTGGGTTTGGCCTGTTTCGCGGTCGCAGTCTTTTTCTCGGATTTCTTCGCAGTTTTCGCACCGATTGGAACGGACGCACCGCTTTGTTGCACCTCTGTATCGGCAGAAGACATTATCGTGATAATTGATGAAATCGTTACAGTGTATATATTTCAAAAACGTTAGATACACTTTCTGCAGGAAAAATACTGAAAATTAATGCATTAAAACTGAAGTCGACGGAACTTTGGCTAGAAATGTATGAATATGAGGATTATTTCGAGCAAAATGCTCAATTGATCAATCCTTGAAATTTCCGAATGGAAAAATCAAAAATAGAAAATTTCTGCACCATCTCGTCTAGAAATATTCCCGGAAAATTTCCCATAATCGATAATACACGACATTCGAAAGAAGGAATGTGAATTCCGGTATAAAACGCTATCGTTAACAAAGGTGGTCCTTCGAGCCGGAGTATTGGCCTCAGTTTTCTCCATGTAATTTGATTAATAGGAAATATAATCAATTGTATTTCAGGGAACGTAAATTGTTCGAATTTTCGTTAATTCAAAGCATACTTGATATAATCGATAACTTTCCTACAATTAGGGTTATTATAGTTCTGAAAGTGGCGAGTCGGTAGGGTGATCTAGTGTGGATGAATCTTCTAACTGTTCAATGAAGACAATTTTAAATCAACTCGTGAGAAATAACAGACAGGAAAGGATAATAATCGTATTTTGGAGCAGGCTGGAAATGTAGCTGATTGTTCATAAATTCATAGAAAAGCTTTTCCGCTAAATAATGCCGTAATACAAAAGCGCGTTCGGAAAAAGTAGTCAATCTAATATGAAAACTCGATTAATGTTAGACACGCACTAACGGATGAATTACCTGAAGAACGAATCATACAAATTAATAGTTTGAAAAAAAAAGGATAATATAAAATCTCCATAAAAAAAAAACAATTTGTAATCCCATACTGGAAGCAGGAATCAGCGAATGATATAAATGGGAACCAGCGATATCGTGCAAACAAAACTATATTACCTCATTTAATTAAGATATCAAATAATTCAGTAAGTAAACTACTTTTAATAATTCAAGTGAAATAGTAAATTGTTAATTCTGCACTTCAAACATGTGAAACTTAAGTAACACGGGAGAGTATAAATCTCAAGTATAATATTGACAGTCCAATGGGCACTGGAAGAATGTCTAGGTAAAGTTGCTTCACACGCCACTCATTATTATTATTATATTATAATAATATTGTATTATAATTATATTATAATGGATATGGAATGTCTTGATGATGAGTCTGATAACTCACTGGCAGATTGAATGGTCATAGAATCGAAAGTATAAATTTCCATCAACTCGTCATTAAGCTGAACGATGAAGAGAGCCTGAAATGTTTATGATGATGAGTACATACTGACAGATTTAATTTTTATTGTTATTAACGGTCATAATAGTGCCTTAATGTGATTTTCCATAAATCTGTTATTGAAGAAAAGAAGAAAGAAAGAGGTGAGCAATGAAGAATATTTGCAGGTTTATGCAATGTTATTGTTGATCGGAGTAATGAAATATACAGCGAAAACAAGATCCCTATATGAAGAATAAGGAATATTGTTCAAAAAGCATTAATACAAAGATGTGCCACGTCCCCGACACTTGTTAACAATATAGAACAGAAATGAACATCTGAACACTCATTAGTGGGTTTGGTAGAGTTATCCGGACGCCAAGGCATCAAGGATAACCCTCTTTTTGATCAATGGGGGTATACGACCTTCCGTAAGATATTCACGGTTCCCAAAATCACAGCCTTCTGCATCCATGTGATCGTGTTCTTAGGCAGATTCAGCTCCTTGAGATAAATACATATATATATATATATATATATATATATATCGTGAATCTATTAAGGGAATTCGACTGATAAGAAGGATTTCAGTTTTACTCTTTATTCATACCAAGCTTTCGGAACTGGTTGGTTCCTTCCTCAGGGTTACTACAATTTTAACAATTAAAATTAAAATTACATATACAAAAAGAACTATCCCAAATCTTTAAAAACAGTCACAGAATTTGAGGTTGTCTCCTTAATAAGTTAAAATTCATCAATTAACGCAAATTTTTAAGTAAATTAGTCTCAAATACTCTATCAGTTGGATTAATCTTTCTTTGTCAATTGGATGTGAAGTATAAACAGTGTGTCTAACCTAACTTAATTATTTTCTTTGGTACATATCACAGAATCGCATCGCGTCAACTTTGGTTTACTTTTTCTTCTTATTTTTATTCGTCTAGTGGTCCATCATAGAATCGTTCCCGGTTTGGATATGTTAACAGGAACGTGTAAACATTGCTTAATCTTTGTACGTCAGTTTTTTTATTTATTGGATTTTCTTGATTTCTTATGTTGATCATTTCTTGTATCAGTCTTTTATTATATTTACCTTCCGTACATAATACTTCTGTATTTTCAAAATCAATTTTATGATCCTTTTTCATTGAGTGTACAGCTAAAGCACATCGTGGGTTCATTGTCCGGATATCACTCTTATGTAACGTTAATCGACTCTTTAACCATTGAGATGTCTGTCCCACATAGGTGGGACATATACTATTTTTACATGTTTTGTGGTTGCCACGTTTTTGACTGTTTTCTATTGCTATTGTAGTCCTGAAGATGGTCCCCATCGGGATCGAAACGTCGACTAAATGAAATAAAGAAGAATGAAATTATAACACTTATCAATTTTCCCACACCCCTTATCATACTTATAACTATTGTTGTATATTGGGAATTAAAAATTGTTGATATATATATATATATATATATAAATATATATATATATATATTTTTTTTTTTTTTTTTTTTTTTTTTTTTTTAATCACCTTAATAGGGTTTGGCTGTCGATAATGCCGGATCGGTCGGATCAAGACATTTATCAGCTGGTGGTCAGGAAACTTCGGACTATTCGGGTGGTCCATAAGATGACCTCCTTCTGTGCTTTTTCAATCAGTTTTTCGTCAAGTCCCAGCCTTTCCGTGTTTTCCGCCAGATGCTTTTCAACAAGTCCATTGGTGGTGATGATGAGAGGAAGAATTGTTGTTGAGGTAAGATGGTTTATTTCCTTCAGCTCAAAAGCGAGGTCATGATATTTGACAATTTTTTCAGTATGCGCTTTGTCAGCATTATCATCCGCTGGTATGGTTATGTCGAGTATTGTCACCTTCTTTGGATCTTTTTCGAAGATGACGATGTCAGGTCGGTTGTGGGCAATCGATCTGTCCGTGGCGAAAGGATGGTCCCAGTAGAGTTTTACCTTATCATTCTCCATGAAATCCCGAGGTAAGTATTCATGTATTTTTTTGGATGTTTTCAGCAACCCGTATTTTATGGCGATGGCCTGATGGTATGCCTTAGCCATGGCATTGTGGCGTTCTGTATATATATATATATATATATATATATATATATATATATATATATATATATATATATAACTTAGACGCAATAATGGTCGTGATTTATACAGAATGATTTCTCAGGGAATCGGTGTGAACACCAAAAAAATACTCTGTTTTCTTTGCCGAGCTTTCGGATTTTATTCAATCCATCCTCAGGGCTTCTACAAGATATCAACAAAAATTATCAGTTACAATAAAGAGAAAAAATAAACATTCTATATATATATATATATATATATATATGAACCCATCGGTTCATATTTGACACCCTTATGAGAGATAAGTTCAACGGTTGATATATATGTTTTTTCTTTGTAAATATAATATGGATTGTACCGTGTGTGAAATATTGTGCAATACGGGATAGGAATGAGAAAATTGGCTTCTCGATTAGAAAATGTGTGATCTCGTTATACGCGGAGGGGATTAACTTAGCGAGAATTATCAACTCAAACGGGTGGGATGAACGGAACTTGTTCTTCTTGATAGTGCCAATCCGTTATCGGATATTGGAGACCATTCTGGCTATTGTGACCTTATTCACTGTTGCACGAAACAGTCCAATTGTTGTTTCCCAGAACCAGACCCTCAAATTTCTGAGCCACGAAATTCTCCTCCTGCCGGGACCTCTCCTTCCCCCAACCATGCCCTGCTGTATAAGCTGGAGAAGGCTGTATCTTTGTTCATTCCGCATGATGTGGCCCAAGTACTCCAGTTTCCTCCTCTTCACGGTGTCAACAATTTCAGTTTTCTTGTTGACTAATATTAGAACCCTCTCATTGGTCATGTGCTCTGTCCAATTGATTCGGAGTATTCTTCTGTAGAGCCACATCTCGAATACTTCAAGCCTCTTACACGAAGCTTTAGTAAGCGTCCATGACTCCACCCATACAGAAGCACAGGAAAGACATAGCACTTCAGAAGTCGTATTTTGGTCTTCTTGTTCAGGTCGTGAATCGTGAAAAGTTTTTTCATTTTAATGGAAGCTGCTCCTGGCCTTTTCAATCCTACAGCGGATTTCCCTCGAATGATCCCATGCCGAGGTACGAAATTGTTTCGACTCTCTACCATTCTGTTGTCGATGTAAAGTTGATGAACGGAACGCGCAGAAGAAATAATTATATATCTTATCGCCGCCTACCGTCATCGATTCTGTGAAAATATTTTATGGAATAATTTATATAAGCCCATTTCTTAATTTGTTCAAATTGATAAAATAAGGTGGCAATAAAATTTGGATGAGAAATGTTACTCCTAGTGCACTACTAACCAAATGCTTATAAACTTGAATAGATAACACTTTTGTTTGTCCTCGGAATATTTTTACATTTTGCGATCGTATGGTCACAGCAATTCCAAGTAAAAAAAAAATTAATAAATAATATTTATAGTTAGGTGAATGAAAATGTTAGCTGTTTACCCTTAACGCTGAATTCCAAAAGAATTATCTCGTCATAGTAATTTGGTTGCCCATCTCACGGACAGGCTTAGGCTTTGTGGGAATTTTGTTTGCTTTCGGATTGTATGATATTTGTGTAATGGAAAAAACGAGAAAAAGTTAACTTTGTGGTCCTGAAAAGGACCGATAGCAATATTTCGATGGTGAAATTTAACCTCCGAAACCGTACAACGTACGACCTTGGCGTTTCAAAGCATATACGACGTCCATTGCTGTTACAGTCTTCCTTTTTGCGTGTTCGGTGTAAGTTACAGCGTCTCTAATAACGTTTTCTAGGAATACCTTAAGTACACCTCTAGTTTCTTCGTAAATCAAACCAGAGATACGTTTCACCCCACCGCGGCGGGCCAATCTTCTGATAGCGGGCTTCGTGATTCCTTGGATATTGTCTCGTAGAACTTTCCTGTGACGCTTAGCGCCACCTTTTCCCAAACCCTTACCACCTTTGCCTCTGCCAGTCATTTTTCAGTTAACGACTACAATAACAAGAATTAACTAAAGGTTTTAGCGGAAAATACGGCTTTTATACCATCACAGTTTTCCCCACCACTAGATCTACACGACCAACCAATGATATTGCGAGAATGTGCAGTGGAACCGCCTACCTATTCCGCTATAAATAGATGAATCTAAGATTTCCCTCAACTAGTTTATACCCATACTCGAGATGGCCCGTACGAAGCAAACCGCAAGAAAATCCACTGGCGGAAAGGCACCGCGTAAGCAACTTGCCACAAAAGCGGCACGTAAAAGTGCACCCGCTACTGGTGGCGTAAAAAAACCTCATCGTTACCGTCCAGGTACCGTAGCTCTTCGTGAGATCCGTCGTTATCAGAAAAGTACCGAGCTGTTGATTCGCAAACTTCCTTTCCAAAGGTTAGTGCGCGAAATTGCCCAAGACTTCAAGACCGATCTCCGTTTCCAGAGCTCCGCCGTGATGGCCCTTCAAGAAGCTAGCGAAGCTTATCTGGTCGGTCTATTCGAAGATACAAATTTATGTGCCATTCACGCCAAGAGAGTAACCATTATGCCGAAGGACATTCAACTTGCTCGACGTATCCGTGGCGAACGTGCTTAAGCATCTTTTTCACAAAGTTTAAAATCGGTTCTTTTCAGAACCACAACTTTTTTTTTTTACATTTATACAATTGATTGATTTCTTATAAGGTATCCCAAATTAAAGATCCGATATCAATAGTGCAATATAACCTTACTTAATTTCTTCCAACAAAATGCGTTACGAATTTCAATTTTGATTATGGATTTTCCATCAGTCTTTTGATATCCTCTATATCTTGGCGCAATAGCTTATTTTAAGCTGGAAGCAAATTATGCCGTCTTATTTCCAATTCGATCACTCAACTGCAAAAGATTCTGATGACCAGCATTAGAGAGAAGCGATACCGTGATTTCTAGATCACGTTGTGAAACGTGAACGTTACTTTATGATATCAGTGAAATTAAAGCGTGACGTGATCACTGTTTAGGTTGCTTGTTAATAATATTTGTATGAATCACCCAAACCTTAGTTCGTTTATCTTTGCAACTCGAATTGGTCACTCATTCAAAGCAAAATTGTTATGAAAACATCCATTTTTCTTACATATTCAACTCTTTTCCTTATTTCAGATTTAGTTAGGAACGTAACAGAAGGATATCGATTTTTCAAATGTTTCCTCAAATTTGAAGAGGTGATTTTGAAAGATAATTTCAACTTGCATAAATTACAAGTAGCATAATTTACATCAACTTTTGTGAAGAAAGCCCAAAGATTGCTGGTCTTTCGCCTGTTATTATTCTTTCGCCTATTATTATTATGTCGCTGACGTGTTTTCGTTTATTTTTTATAATACAGAGTACCATTTATTGCTTCGGTCGACAACTTCAATATAGAAAGAATTTCTTTGGGGTTGTTTATCAAAGATAAGCATAAAATTAGAATTTTATTGCCACCACCAATTATGCAGTAATGCAGTAGTTATTAGTTTGCAGCAAGTATTTATTGTTTAACTAGTTCTACAAAAATACTTCCTACAGCATGCGAAGTTGCCTACGATGCTGGGATTGTCATAAAAATATGCAATTATGTTAGTCGAAAAAGGTTCCGAAGCAATAAAAACATCAGGCTGCCTTCATAATTTACGATTGCAACGGACGATGATATGCCCTGAAAAGATCTGTGAAATGTTCAAACTGTGATCCCGTCACGCTCTGTATTCGTTTTTCGGAACCGTGACTACCTGTGACATTCTGATCTCAGTGATTAAATCACAGTTCGTGAAATATCGCTCTTCTCTAATCAGCATTCCACCGACTGTTTCATAACATTTTGAAGAGGATAATGAGCATACAAGTTGTAAATAACATCCCATCACCAGTAAGGGTTAATGTACAACAATCTAGCTTGCGACATGTTTGGAATACCATAGACGATGAGATGGCGGTAGTTTTTGCAGACACTCGCCATTGCTAGAGTCCATCGAACTCTGTGCTAAGCTTTAATTCTTCGGGTTTGATGAAATGTCCATCAGTTGATTATTCAGGTGATGCGTCAGCAGTGTTGTGAAAGGCAGTGCTATGGTTCCTAAATGGTTTTGTCGGAGATGACCCGGGACCAACTTCTATTTTCTTTTGAAGTTTGTAGGTTCGGGTATATACCCGAACTTAAATAGGTGGAGTCAATTTAGGTGGTACGATCTCAAATAAAAAGTTTACACTGAGAAGGTAATTTTTTAGTTTTCACTTATCGTCAGATTGATCGATTGAAGATGCCTCCTAAAACTAGCGGAAAAGCTGCCAAGAAAGCTGGCAAGGCCCAAAAAAACATTTCTAAAAGCGACAAGAAGAAGAAACGCAAGAGGAAGGAAAGTTACGCTATCTACATTTATAAAGTATTGAAACAAGTCCATCCGGATACGGGTATTTCAAGCAAGGCTATGAGCATCATGAACAGTTTCGTTAATGATATTTTCGAACGCATCGCCGCCGAGGCGAGTAGACTTGCTCACTACAACAAACGTTCGACAATAACCAGCAGGGAAATTCAAACAGCAGTGCGCCTTCTCTTGCCCGGTGAGTTGGCAAAACACGCCGTCAGCGAAGGAACTAAAGCAGTAACAAAATACACCAGTTCCAAATAAAGCAGGAATTGTTGTTGCATATCAAACGGTTCTTTTCAGAACCACAAATTTTTAAAACTTATAATTATAGTCTGATATCTAATTTCACCGTTAACGACATGTAGATTTATCAATTTGAAATAATCCATACTAATATAATTCGAATATGTTCGTCAACTTCCTATACCATGTCTGATAATTTTGCACACCAATATCATATATATATATATATATGTATATATATTCGGTTCAATGTTATTTACCTGCTTTTCAATTGTTACTATATATATATATAAATATATATTTATACCGTTGCAGGGTAAGGCTTAGAGGTTGCCGGTTCCTCTCAGAACAAGGCAACACTCAATTGCTTCTGAGGAAACTTCTCACAATTCTCGTGGTCCACAAGATCATCTCCTTTTGCGCCTTCTCTATTAGATCTTCGTGAAGTCCAAGTTTGGCTGTGTTCCCAGTTAGATGCATCTCAACCAGCCCATTCGTGGTGTGAGTAGATATATATATATATATATATATATATATATATATATATATATATATATATATATATATATATATATGCTTCTGTTGTTGACTCTGTTTGTTTGTTGTTTCTTTCAAGTGTTGCACATCCTAACACTTGTTCACCGTACTGATGAGGGCCGAAAGCCCGAAACACGTGTCTACGGTTAGTATTTCTCTGAGAGGGACTGTCCTTATCCTTATATAGATATATATATATATATATATATATATAGATATATATATTGATATATATATATAGATATATATATATATATATATATATATATATATATATATATATATATATTTTAACAATCACTGTTTGCAACAGGTTTATATATATATATAGATTTGTTTGACCGCTTATACAGACCCGAATCGATATACTCTACCGACTTTTCAGACCAAAACTGACGTTGTCAGACCCGACTCCGGGTCTGGTAGCGTTTAACCATATATTCTTGATCAGGGACGTTCGGGGATGCCAGGGATAAATTTTCAGCCGGGTGTGAAAAATCGGTGAAACATCATAATATATACAGAAAACTTCAGGGTTCGGCCAGTGCGAGGGCGCTTATATCGAGAGTAACACGCTGTATATAATTGATATATTCGATCGACTACTCCAGACCCTAAATATGACAACGCTGTAGATTGTATATAAACTTAAACCTCACACTCCGCACTGCTTATACAAACCCGGTATATAGGACCGACGTCGATAGAAATCATTTTTTATTTGTTCTTATAGAGCTTGTAACTCGGATATTCCATTTTTCTGAAATATACATCTAAAAACCATACGATTTGAAGCTTATACAAACCCGGTACATTGAATCGACGTCATGAGAATTGAATAGTGATCCTTTCGATTATGAACCTAGCAGTCATACTTGAAGAATTTATTAAAACTAATAGTATTTTTCCATAGGTAGTCGTTGTGATAAATGCTTTCTTTTAGAGAACTTGGAATTCTGCTTAAGGGAACAGAGATACATGAAAAATTTTATGAGTGGTACAAATTTTCTTATTAACTTGAATGAAACGCATACGTGAACGTAAGTGGTTCTTTCATATACAATTTTTTTAAATCTGTCCCAAACGTAAAAATCCGAAGTTGATGGAGCTGTACTTCTCACTGGGCACGAAACAGGTTCTGTCATATGTATCCTTCGATAAGGAAGCAATTCGTTCAAAAATATACCAACGTTGAGCCTAGAGTATGCGGAACACTCATTCTATTGAAAAATGATTTCACGCCTATCAATCAACGAAACTTCCAGAAAAGAAGTTTCATATCTGTTTCCGAAAATTCTTCATAATTTTCCTGCCTATGATTGCACGAAACTAGAGAATGCGGAACTTTCTCTTGAGAAAAAAAGAAGTAAATTCGCCAGATTCGAAAATATTTCTGGCAAATCAAAAGTTGCATGCCAAACATACTATTCAACCTCAAAGCGAAATAATTATCGAATTGGGATCAACGTGGAAAATGAAGACGAAAAATGAACTAAGGTAGAAAATCTTTTAAGAATCAAAAGAACTTCAAATTGAGGGTTATCAATAAATATGACTCAAACGACCGCAAATGAGTCATACCAACTTATTCTCCACGGTTCAAGTCTTATTTGGAATCATCCTGTATAGAACTTTAGTTATTGTGTAGTGCAGCATGTTTTTCTGCTTGTTACAGGAGAGCTGCATGCGATCATTTTTCTTCAAAGACTTTGATCTTCGGATTTTGAAAAAAAAAAAATTATCAAGCAATTGAATTCGAATATTTGATGAGTATTTGTCGTTCGAAATCGATTTTGTCGGGCGCAGACATGATGAGTATAGAATCAAGTTTAATGATTTATGACTACCTATGATATAACTTTATTTTATATTGTTTTGTATAAACAATGAAAATATTATATAAATGAACCGAATAAAAACCATGCTTCACAATCAAAACTATGTTGGAAATGATGGCCAATAATAAAAAGAACGGTTTGAATTCAATCAATTAGGAGTGTTAAGGAAGAATACAATAGATTGGTATAGTGTTATGAGGAGATATTGAACGTTTTCTGTGAAATTCATAGGAATATCGAAACTAAAAAGAATGAATCAAAATAAAATAATTGATATAAATGTTATATCGATAACTGGAATGATCTAATTCTTAGTTACAACTAGTTGAATAAAATAAATAAATGAAATCATCTGGAAAAATAAGAATGTGTGAGTGAAATAGATATTGTGAGCGGGTACTTGATTGAAAAATTCATTGAAAATATAATTATAATAAAAACTGAAAATATCACATAACTGCAAGTCTGCAAATAAGGTTTAAAAATAACAAAACAAAAATAAAATGAATACTTTTCAGTCTCAAACAAATATTTTCAATTACACTCTATTTTTGCTAGTATTCTTTATATACCAGGATTTTAATTCGAACTCGGGCATCATTCTGGAAACTTGGCGAATGCATGGAAATGAATTCCATACATTCATGTTTTCTGGGAGGATTCTTATTCCTTACATGATTCTTGAAGTGTATTAGTACTAATTGCTTCTCCTCTCCTGACCTTATATGGCGTTTTACTTCTTTGAGTGATCACGTCAGTTGATGAGCCTTGAAATATAAGTATCAAATATAAGATTTCTGGGCTTTTCACGGCTATTATCTGAAACAGAACCTATATAAAACATTTAGTCCAAGAAAATGATCAATGAAATACGAATTTTGAGGTTAAAACTTGAATTTTCGATATAAGTTACTTTGAAGCATCTAAAAACGAACTGTGAAAGGTTTTTTTGAATTCACCCCCGAGAAGGAGTGAAAAAAAATAAAAAAAGTGGTTTTTTTGAAATTTTGGGGAAATGGTAAGTGTTAGAAAAAAAAGTTTCGAATAAAAGTTGTAGAGCGTAAAATTTCACATAAAAATGTTCTCATAACTGTTTTTCCTAAAATTGAAATTAACTGAGATAGGATAGCTAGAAGCTAGGGGATGATAACAGGAACTTTAAAAAATCATAAGTTGTTGAAAAATTGAAAAACTCATAATTTTTTTTTTAAATTACTTATATGATTATAAACTTTAATTCTAGAAAAAATTTTTTTTTTTTAATTGTTTATAAAAAAGTTATAACAATTTAAAATTTTTATTTTCAAATTAAATCAACTTTAACTGATGAAAATATATATATTTTTTTTTAATAGATTAATATTTTAAGAAATTGACCATACGCGTTGAAATTTAATTCTTACCTGTTCTTTTCAAGCAGGTATAAAATAATTTACCTGGTGAAAGATATTGTGTGGCGGCGACTTTGCTTTTACTACCGACTTCGGTACCTCATGCATGGAAAATACTGTATTACATCAAATTTTGGAGTCGATCTGAATCAAAAATTTTTTTTGGCGAAAAAATATCCAAGGTTATAGTCTTGGTTTTTTCGAAAAATACGACCGATCGAATTTGAACTTTTTATGGTGTATTTAGATAGTTTCGAGGATGTACATTCCGAATCAGGCATCGATTTCGATCAGAAAAATTTGTATACACATTTAAAGCACTATTTTTCTACAAAATTAGCCATATCTCACCTCTGGGAAGTGCTAGGAAGAAACCGATGGTAGATGTATATTCAGAATCGAAAATTCTGCATGTAACCAAATTTTGAACGTGATCCGCCTCAATTTTTTTTCAAGAAAACACCCACAAAAAAAGTCTGATATGGTACTCAAATGAAAGGTCTCGTTGGGAGGAACTAAAAATGGTCTAACTTTCGATCTGGGATCAACGGTTCTCGAGTTATAGCAGTTTTTTGGGATTTCAAAAAAAAATTTAAAGTTTGACATGGTACTCAAATGAAAAGTCTCGTTGGGAGGAACTCAAAAATGGTCTAACTTTCGATCTGGGATCAACGGTTCTCGAGTTATAGCAGTTTTTTGGGATTTCAAAAAAAATTAAAAAGTCTGACATGGTACTCAAATGAAATCCCAGATCGAAAGTGAGACCATTTAGGAGTTCCTCCCAACGAGACCTTTCATTTGAGTACCATATCAGACTTTTTTTGTGGGTGTTTTCTTGAAACAGCTATAACTCGAAAACCGTTGATCCCAGATCGAAAGTGAGACCATTTTTGAGTTCCTCCCAACGAGACCTTTCATTTGAGTACCATGTCAGACTTTTAAATTTTTTTTTTGAAATCCCAAAAAACTGCTATAACTCGAGAACCGTTGATCCCAGATCGGAAGTTAGACCATTTTTGAGTTCCTCCGAACGAGACCTTTCATTTGAGTACCATATCAGACTTTAAATTTTTTTTTTGAAATCCCAAAAAACTGCTATAGCTCGAGAACCGTTGATCCCAGATCGAAAGTTAGACCATTTTTGAGTTCCTCCGAACGAGACCTTTCATTTGAGTACCATATCAGACTTTAAAAAATTTTTTTGAAATCCCAAAAAACTGCTATAACTCGAGAACCGTTGATCCCAAATCGGAAGTTAGACCATTTTTGAGTTCCTCCCAACGAGACCTTTCATTTGAGTACCATATCAGACTTTTTTTGTGGGTGTTTTCTTGAAAAAAAAATTGACGGCGGATCACGTTCAAAATTTGGTTACATGCAGAATTTTCGATTCTGAATATACATCTACCATCGGTTTCTTCCTAGCACTTCCCAGAGGTGAGATATGGCTAATTTTGTAGAAAAATAGTGCTTTAAATGTGTATACAAATTTTTCTGATCGAAATCGATGCCTGATTCGGAATGTACATCCTCGAAACTATCTAAATACACCATAAAAAGTTCAAATTCGATCGGTCGTATTTTTCGAAAAAACCAAGACTATAACCTTGGATATTTTTTCGCCAAAAAAAATTTTTGATTCAGATCGACTCCAAAATTTGATGTAATACAGTATTTTCCATGCATGAGGTACCGAAGTCGGTAGTAAAAGCAAAGTCGCCGCCACACAATATCTTTCACCAGGTAAATTATTTTATACCTGCTTGAAAAGAACAGGTAAGAATTAAATTTCAACGCGTATGGTCAATTTCTTAAAATATTAATCTATTAAAAAAAAATATATATATTTTCATCAGTTAAAGTTGATTTAATTTGAAAATAAAAATTTTAAATTGTTATAACTTTTTTATAAACAATTAAAAAAAAAAAATTTTCTCTAGAATTAAAGTTTATAATCATATAAGTAATTTAAAAAAAAAATTATGAGTTTTTTCAATTTTTCAACAACTTATGATTTTTTAAAGTTCCTGTTATCATCCCCTAGCTTCTAGCTATCCTATCTCAGTTAATTTCAATTTTAGGAAAAACAATTATGAGAACATTTTTATGTAAAATTTTACGCTCTACAACTTTTATTCGAAACTTTTTTTTCTAACACTCACCATTTCCCCAAAATTTCAAAAAAAACACTTTTTTTATTTTTTTTCACCCCTTCTCGGGGGTGAATTCAAAAAAACCTTTCACAGTTCGTTTTTAGATGCTTCAAAGTAACTTATATCGAAAATTCAAGTTTTAACCTCAAAATTCGTATTTCATTGATCATTTTCTTGGACTAATTTAATATTCCTGCATATTGAGAAGGTGTACACTCTGTTTGTGAGGTGCGAATCAAATTTTGCCTCAGATATAAAAATTAATTATTGAACTGTTCAAAATAATCATCATTCGATTTTCATTACAATAAATATTGGAAGTCATAACACAAACATGTATTTTGTTAGATGTAAATCAGGAAAATTTCTATGAAAAATAACAATTCTTTTTCTTTCTAAACATATATTACACTAAATATAAATTATTCATCAAACTTAAAGAATCATCGAAAGTTTTACTTTCACATGGCAAATGACTTATTGAAATCTGTGGACTTCAGCTAAGGGAAATTGTCCGTGGCCACCAAGATTTACTATCGTTAGATTTGTTCCTTTGGTCACATTCAAAGAGTATCATTCATCAGTTGAAAAATTTCGAAATAAATTATCCGGCACTGTTAAATTCAGAGAACTTGGTGGCCACCGAATATATCTGAAGTTCACAGATTATAATGGATAGTCTTTAGGGTGACTTGCTATGTAGAACTGAATTTTTTGATTATTTATATAGTTGGATGAGCAATTTATATTCCATGTTATCATTATGAAAAGGAAATAAAAAGCGATTTCATTTCTCATAGAAATTTTTTCGAATAACATTCAAAAACCACAAGATTGTATCACATCTATAATAACTAACAGCAATAAAAAATGATTACACAAATAGATTCTACTGAAAAAAGCTCCTGTAGAATGTTTTTGTTTCATTACTATAGTACCAATGATAAAAATGGTATGGGAACTTTTCTTTATACTCCATTTTCAACTTTCTTTGTGTAGCTTGAAAACAGATATACAGAAGGGCAGACCAAGAAACAGATGAATGGACGGACATACAGACGTACGAAAAGATAATCAGACATACGGATGGAATGTCATACATACATACAGACAAACAGGCATATGGACGGAAGGACAGACAATGAATTTGACTTATGATTTTTCATCAGGGATTCGCAACTCTATCGTTTGAGATAATTTTCGGCTTAACATTCGAAAACGAAAACTTTCCTCGAAAAACGAGCGCGCAAGTACTATTTTTCTAATCTTTAACATTCTGTGTGATTCGAATTAGGAATGCATGTATGAGGTTCTAAGAAAAAATTAAAATTTTCTTGGTTAGGAATAACTTTCGATATACTTACACAATCTCCCAATCTATAATGATGACCCATCGATGCACATTGCTTATTTAAATGAACCTCTTTTTCAAAGTCGATACCTACAGAACAGATTATCAGTTGTTTCATAATTTGTATCACTAAAATTAGTGAGGCAATAATGAGTTATTGCTTCGAACAATATCATAATCTAAAGAAATTGTCTCATGGAGTATTCATAATCTATTCTATTTAAAAATATAATAATAATTTTTACTATGCAGTTGCTGCGCGCGGACATTGTTCCTTCACATCCCAACACAACTCATACCAATTAAACGATACCACAATAACACAAAAATTTCGAGCACTTTTGTATGTCGAATAAACAAGATCGGACCCAAATGCGAGAACTGTATATAATTGTTATGGTCAATCAACGTCTCCATTCCCTCAATGTGGTTGACCGCAGATGAAAGGCAACGATTTCAATATTAGATATTTCATCTTATCTGTATATAAACCTAAAACTAACACTTGGCTACTTATACAAGCCCGGTAAAAACGGCCGTCGTCATGAGAAATGCTCATTTCGAATTGTCTGTACCCAGATCGAAAATGAAATATTCAAACTATTTGCATTATATGCAGGTGATGTATGTAAGGAAGGAAAACGACTTCATGATTTGATTCTTGTATGAAAATTAGAAGGAGTAGTTCAATTATTTTTCGAAATCAGCCTCATTTCCAAGATACATTCCGTACAGCTCTAATAGTGTGTTGGCGAGTTTATGGTTATTGATATTTGTAACTGCTCTGAATAAACATCGAATACAATTACTCTACATAATGTTCGAAATTATTTTTGTGAAGATGATATTTCAGACATATAATCAGACTTTGGAAAAGAATATCGAAAGAGTAGAGTAGAGTAGATACTTTTTTTGAAATAAATCGATGCTTACGAGTATATCTGACCACTTTCAATACAGCCACACGAAATCTTAGAATATTTCATTCTATGGTGCACTAACTCATTGATATGAAATGAGAAGAAGAATTTTTTCGAATGACCAACAATTTTTCATTCTCATACGATTTTGATGGAACAAAGCGTAGATGTTGTTTGTTGTTGTGAAATAGATAAATTAATCACTTTATTTCCATATACAGTTGATACTCCTTCTAATTTTCATACAAGAATCAAATCATGAAGTCATTTTCCTTCCTTACATACATCATCTTCATATAATGTAAATAGCTTAAATATATGATTTACGAGCTGCGTATAGAAAATTCCAAAAGAGTATTTCTCATGACGACGCCCGTATTTACTGGGCTTGTATAAGTAGCCAAGTGTTACTTTCAGGTCCATATACAGAAAAGATGAAATATCTAATATAGAAATAGTTGCCTTTTATTTTCGGCCTACCACATTGAGGGACTGGAGACGTTGATTGACCATAACAATTATATACAAAGTGGGGCGTTCTCGCATGTCGAGTTCGATCTTGATTATTCGATATAAAAAGGGCGCGAAATGTTCGTGTTATTGTAGCATCGTTTAATTGGTATAAGTCGTGTTGAGAAGTGAAGGAACAATGTCCGCGCGCAGCAACTGCATAGAAAAAATTGCGACAGGAATGGGTATTATTATTATTACATTTTTTTATAGAATAGATTCTGATTACTCCATGAGACAATTTCATTAGTTTATGATATTGTTTGAAGCAATAACTTATCATTTTCTCACTAATTTTAGTGATACAAATTATGAATCAACTGAAATCTATTCTGCAGGTATCGACATTGAAAGAGAGGTTCATTGAAATAAGCAATGTGCACCGATGATCTAATATTGAAATCATTGCCTTTCATCTGCGGTCAACCACATTGAGGGAATGGAGACGTTGATTGACCATAACAATGATATACACAGTGGGACGTTCTCGTATTTGGGTCTGATCTTGTTTATTCGATATACAAAAGGGCTCGAAATTTTCGTGTTATTGTGGTATCGTTTAATTGGTATGAGTTGTGTTGAGATATGAAGGAACAATGTCCGCGCGCAGCAACTGCATAGTAAAAATTGCGACAGGTATTATTATTATATTTTTAAATAGAATAGATTATGAATACTCCATGAGACAATTTCTTTAGATTATGATATTGTTCGAAGCAATAACTCATTATTGCCTCACTAATTTTAGTGATACAAATTATGAAACAACTGATAATCTGTTCTGTAGATATCGACTGAAAGAGAGGTTCATTTAAATCAGCAATGTGCATCGATGGGTCATCATCACAGATTGGAAGATAGTGTTAATATATTTAAAGTTATTCCTAGCCAAAAGTATTTTAATTTTACCCTAGGACCCCATACATGCATTTCTAATTCGAATTACACAGAATGTTAAAGATGAGAAAAATAGTTCTTGCGCTATCGTTTTTCGAGGAAAGTTTTCGTTTTCGCATAATAAGCCGAAAATTATCTGAAACAATAGAGTTTCGACTCCCGGATGAAAAATCATAGGTCAAATTCTTTGTCTGTCCTTCCGTCTGTATGCCTATTTGTCTGTATGTATGTCATTCCATCCGTATGTCTGTTAACATGATATATAAATTGCTCATCAAACTATATAAAAAGCCTCTCAATTTATTATTGTCAGGTATTTTCTTTTCAAAATTTTTCAACTGATGAATGGTGCTCTTCAAATGTGATCAAAGGGACAAATCTAACGATGTTAAATTCATAGATCTTGGTGCCCACCGACAATTCACATTATCTGAAGTCCACAGATTTCAATATGATATTTGACATGTGAAAGTAAAACTTTCGATAATTTTTGAAGTTTGATGAATAATTAATATTAAGTGTTTTATATGTTTCAGACGGAAAAACATCAATTAGCATAGAAATTTTTCAGATTTACATCTGAAAAAACACACAATTGTATTATGATTTCAAAACTTAATTGCAACGAAAAATAAATGATGACTATTTTGAGCAGTTCAATAGTTAATTTCTGTTTTATATCTGAGGCCAAATATGATTTGTTCCTCACAAACAGAGTGTACCGGGTGGGCAAATTTCGATGTTTCAGCACTAAAACTTTCAAACCTGAGGTGATAGACAAAATCTGATACCCTATACTCGGTCTCTTTTTCTGAGAAAATAGCAAGAGTTGTATTCATTTTTGGCCACCTGCTTTTATTTTCGAGTTATAAACGAAAATTGGAAAAATGGCGATATCGAAAAACTTTTATATTTCCGCTAATACTGATTCTAGAGCTCCGAAATTAAAACATTATACAGGCACTTTTTTACGTAGAATCCAGTTATGTTTTTTCAAAGGGGAACACTAAATTTCTGTGTCATTTCTTGAAAGCTTAATTTTTCCTGATTTCAAAAATATATAACATTGTGTGGTTTGAATCAAAATAAATGACAGAAAATGGTCAAAAATCTTTTTTTAACTAAGAGTCTCAATATTTAACTTTAATTTTGGGTCGAAGCTTCGTAATTAATGACCCTTTTGAAAAAACAAGACCGCTACTGGATTTTACGTGAAAAAGTGCCTCGATAATGTTTCAATTTCAGAGCTCTATCTTCAGTATTTTCCCAATTTTCGCTTATAACTCGAAAACAAAAGAAGGTGGCCAAAAATGAATACTACTCTTGTTACTTTCTCAGAAAAAGAGACCGAGAATCGGTATGAGATTTTGTCTATGTCTAATGGTTTAAAAGTTGTAGTGCTAAAACATCGAAATTTGCCCACCCTGTACACCTATTGAAGTAGGCAGGAATATTAAATGTTTTATATAGGTTCTGTTTGAGATAATGGCAGTGAAAGCCCAGAATGTTCAAAAAAAAAACTGATATTTGATACTTATATTCCAAGGTTCTTCAACTGACGTGGTCACTTAAAGTGAAGAAGTAAAACAGAAACGTCATATATGGCCAGGAGAGGAGAAGAACTTAGTACTTCAAACACTTTGAGAATCATGTAAGGAATAAGAAGCCTCCCAGAAAACATAAATGTATGGAATTCATTTCCACGCATTCACCAAGTTTCCAGAATGATGACTAAGTTAGAATTTAAATCCTAGTATGTATAGAATTCCAGCAAAATAGATTGTTAGTAAAAATATTTCATTGAGACTGAAAAGTATTAATTATATTTTCAATGAGTTTTTTAATCAAGTACCCGATCACAATATCCATTTCACTCACATATTCTAATTTTTCCAGATGATTTCAGTTCTGAGACAAATTCTAAGAATGTTTATCGTATTCAATTTAGTTGTAACTAAGAAGAATTAGTATTAAACTTATTATAAATTAACAAAATCATAATATCTATTTTGCCATCCTTGATGTTTTCTCGCTATAATGGTCGATCAAATACAACTCATCTCACAAAAGTTTCGCTGTGCTCTCATCAAACACAAGAACTCATAACCAAAATTTCAGATAACTTATTTCATCACCTAACTCCAGATTCAGACATAATATAATCGTGATTGGCGGATATATTGTAAGATATCGATATTTTCTGAATTTAATTACAATCGTTTAAGATCATTTCTACTCGATATTCGAAAATTACGGACATTCTAACAAATTTTCATTCATTCAAAGTAACAGTTGAGATTATTCAATAAACATATTTCATGAAATAGCTGAACCATGCGAAAAATGCAATATTATCTTGATTTGTTCAGTTCTCAACGCCACTTATACAATTATAACAATATGGTATATCGAATAGACGCGATAAGACCCTGTGATCTGACAACACCGCTGGGATCGAAAAGGTGGGCTGTACATGTCAGTCGAGTATATGTGGGAATGAAAAGTCGGCGGAACGTGACGGGTCTCAAAAAGAGAACAGAATATATAACTTTCTTGAATGAAAAAAAAATTTTCCCCTCTATGGATGCCTAAGGAGTTATATTTTCAAACAGCTGATTTTTCACATATACACTCCAAGAAAACACTCGGATCACATGGGTCTGAGGTAGCCTGCCAAGTATAACGGGACTTAATACGTCTGTTGGATAAATATATATATATATATATATATATATATATATATATATATATATATATATATATATATATATATATATATATATATATATATATATAAATATATATATATATATATATATATATATATATATATATATATATATATATAAACCTGTTGCAAACAGTGATTGTTAAAAATATATATATATATATATATATATATATATATATATCTATATATATATATCAATATATATATATATATATATATATATATATATATATCTATATAAGGATAAGGACAGTCCCTCTCAGAGAAATACTAACCGTAGACACGTGTTTCGGGCTTTCGGCCCTCATCAGTACGGTGAACAAGTGTTAGGATGTGCAACACTTGAAAGAAACAACAAACAAACAGAGTCAACAACAGAAGCCAGCAATCCATTTGTGGTTTCAGCAGGAAGACCCAATGTGTTTTCGGGCAACAACCGACATCACCACGCGAAAAGCTATAACTAACTGCGTGACATCCGAATCCAGGAATAATAACATGTCGGAAGGATAACGAGGGTAATTGTTCATAAAACAAATCATAAGGATAAGGACAGTTCTCTGAGAGGGACTGTCCTTATCCTTATGATTTGTTTTATGAACAATTACCCTCGTTATCCTTCCGACATATATCTATATATATATATATATATATATATATATATATATATATATATACAGGGTGAGTCTTTGACTTGTACATATATTTTAACCGAAGGTTCTTGAGGTCAAAAGAAACACTTTTTTCATTTACCATTTTTTCCGATTCGGCCCTGTTAAAAAGATATAGCCATTTTAAATTTTCAAAATGAGCTAATTCACCCCTGAAAACCGGAACACTGAAGTTTTCTCAAGCATAAGATATACCTCTCGAACCTTGGAAATAAGCTACTAAATTAGAAAAACCATCATAAACTTACGTTTAACATTCCATTTGTTGAACAAAGTAGTGTTTATAATCAAATAAATGAGTTATTCCAATTTCGTTGACGCTAAAGATTAAATATTCTTCTCTTGATTTCTATTTCATTTTCGATAATTATAACGAATTGAGCTCGCTACCAGCCATATTAGTTCTGATACTCATATCCATTCATTCATTATATTTCATTTATATGATATCGTTGTTTATTTTTCGTGCAAGAATTAACCTTAAAATCTCAAATAAATAATATTCATCTATGAAAGATCTAACACAGACTATAGTAATCTGTGGTTTTAAGTTTGAATTTCAAATTTCGAGTGATGCCAAATATAAACACAGCAGTTCGGTTCGAATAATCTATGTTCTAACCTAAAATTTTCATTTACAGTTTACACTGTTATTGTTATAAGATATTTGTTATGAAATGAAGCATTTGATTTGTTCCAACTATCTCATAAAAATATTGAAATGCATCAATATTTTTGAAACCATCAGTATGAAAATATGGAAATATGTAAAATATTCTGGCTCTGTAATCAATGGAAAATGTTAGACTCCACTTGTAATCAAATTTGTTGTTAATGTGTACCTACATTATAGCCAACTTTACTACTTAATTCATCTTGATTTTGGCATTGAAAATAAATGAGAAGTATTCAATATAATTATCCACAATAGAATATTTGGTTTCTTTCAACTCACCTGATTTGTTTTCACATTAAAACAATTATGGCCCTCTTGGAAGTATGTCAATCATAAGCTCTTAGGATGAATTTATGGAATAGCAAAAGAATAAAAGTATTCAATCTCAATCACATGAAAATTTGTCTAGCATGTACCTAGTGGTATGTTTCGATGTGTGTGGTATGTTTCGATGTGAGTTAGAATGAGCCGAAGAAGAATACAGTATTGTTCGATAGCAGCAGTCTTTAGTGGGATATTGATTGTTGTCATTATAATGGGACTATTTTGTGAAAACTTTTTTAAACATGGGTTTTATGAATAATCTGGACTTTTCAAAAAGAATGTTGATTTTAGTGAAGTATCTTCTTATTATCAGAGCTGTGCCAAAGCTCAGTGATTTTTAATCAAATCGAGGAGTTGAGGTGAGCTTATTCAAATAACTTCATTTTCAAACTAAGTTGGCTAGTACTTCAATTCTTAAATCTGAGACATGACTTCATAGTAAATATTCATTTCTGTGGTTTTTTTTCCACAATAGAACAGAGTTGCATTCAGCCAAAGTACCCAATTTTTTGAATTTCACAGATAATTTTTTTTTTTTAAGATCAAGTTATTCGAAAACGGCGCTTTGTACGAGAAAATATGAAGAATACTTTTATTTTTCAAATTAGCCAAATATTCTTCAATGAACGTTCAAATTACTATTAAGAGTTGGTTTCTTCGAATTTCTGGTATTTTGATGGTATGTTATGTTCATAACATAGAAACAGAAGAATGTGTATGGAATCTGGTGTTCGGAGAAGATGTATCACATCAAAAAAAAGCTATATTTCAAAAATCATTTCCTTCGATACAACCATTTCCGAGATATAGCCGATAATCACATTTTTTTAACGATTTTCAACAGCCTGTATCTTTTTAACCGGGCCGAATCGGAAAAAATGGTAAAGGAAAAAAGTGTTTCTTTTGACCTCAGGAATCTTGGGTTAAAATATATGTACAAGTCAAAGACTCACCCTGTATATATATATATATATATATATATATAGTATATTTCAACCAACAAAGAAAATCATGATTCAAGACGAGACAACCAAACATACACCTCGATTTATATATATATATATATATATATATATATATATATATATATAAATAATATCAGTAACTGTTTAGTTTCCATGCGTTCTACCGTTGTAAAATCCCGCCCAGTTTCCCTTCTTATCTCTTCGTTCCTGATATGTTGCAATCTGGAAACTCTACCAGATCTTATCGAAATGTCCATCTCTAATTTGTCTATGGTCTTTTTTTTTCTGGAAGTTGCCAGCATTCACAGCCATAAGTTAAAATAGATTCTACAACTGTTGTGTAGATTGTTGCCTCTGATATTGAAACCTTTTTTTTTCGTTTCAGTAGCCGTTCAGTTGTTTATAGAGTTGAGTAGGGGTGGAGGAGTCTCGATAGAAATGGCCCCCATTAATTGGGGATCTGCTTAGTGGTTATGTTTGCCTTAGAATGTTAGATGATATCATAGTTCTCCAGTCGCATACTCCAGGAACTTTATTTTAATTGGGGTCGGATCTTGTATATTCTCAAAATTTAAATATGTATGTCGTAAAAAGATTTACCCAGATTTTTTCCTAATTAGGATGTCTATTAGCTGTTCTTTCGATCCTATTCTTGGGGCATCCTTTCTGCTGTGTAGTAATTTTCAACTCTGTATTTCTCAGAGTAACTAACGCTAAAAGATTACATATATCATGCTGTTACAATCATTACGTGTTCTTCAATTAACGGAAACTCTAGAGCCCGTAAGCAATCAGAGGTCTCCCCAAAGGACGTAGTTAATATCACACAATCTACTTCTACGAAAGATGAAAAAAAACTCCTCTCCTGACCTATCTAGCTGCCGGTATCACTAGGCAACAACAGTACCTAGAAGTGAAGGGAATCCAATATGCTGATGTCATCATCAAAATGACATCACACCGAATAAATAAGTCAAAATCATTATTTTGATCCGTATCTGATAGAACGCTCGAGCTTTTCGGATTCTGAAGAGTTTTTATGTCAAAATAGACGACGTAATATCCCCACCAGACAAATGGAAGCAGGAGTGCCTCAAGGTTCAGTTCTAAGCCCAAAATCAACAACATCTGCATATGCAACGCCCCAAAAAGGTCAAGGAATATGCTAGCTCTATACGCAGATGATAGATGTCATTTACAGAATAGTGATCGCAGCACTAGATGATTTATATATTACAGACGAATGTTTCATTAAGGTGAAAGATTCAAATGAAATGACTAAACCTGCATAGTCAACTGTGCGATTGTATTTTTCTTCCTGTTAATTTCTAGCTGTTTGCGGAACCAATTATCAAATATATTGGGACTGTATGCAAATAAAAAAACAAACAAAAAACAAATAATAATTCAAACTCTATGGATGGCAATCAATGGCATTCAATGTATGAAATTAGTATACTAAGCCCTACCTCATTCAGAGTATGGAACGTACTACGCTGATTGGTCGAAACCGCGAGTATATATATATGTATACGAGGACATTTTCGAGGAATTCGAATCACAAATGCTAGTGGAAGAACACTGAACGATTTTGCGGACAATAACCAAGAAATCGTTATAGATGCACCGAATGAGCCAACTCATTACGGACCGATAGGTCGCCCGGATGTATTGGACATCGCGATGTTTAAGAACATCCCATTAGTTCATCGGATCACAGCCATATCTGAGCTGAGTTCCGATCATAATCCTTTTTTGGTTCATCTTGGAGATGAATTCGACGTGGATCCGCCAAAAACCAATTCATGGACAGACTGGCAGGTTTTCAAGGAACAAATGACGACGAATATGGGTCCACTTAGACTCATATATGACTCCAAGGAACTGGACTCAGCCGTCGAGTCCCTCACGAAGATCATCAAAACGTCATTGGACGGTTCAACACGAATTTCTTCTTTGCCTAGTCAGAAGAACTCGATCCCAGAAGACATCAAGGAGCTTATCAGGGAGAAGCATAGAGCGAGGCGTAGAGCTCAGAACACACTCAGCCCTGAGGACCGTCGAGTGTTCAATCAGCTCAACGCTAGAGTCAAGGAGGCTCTCAGAAAGGTCCGGAATGATCGTTGGGAAGAGAAATTAATCTCTCTTTCCACAGAAGACAACAGTGTTTGGCGGATGGCCAAAGCACTGCGCTCAGATAGAAAACCAACCCCACCGATTCACGGTTTACAAGGAATGGTATATAGTCCAGAAGAAAAGGCTGAAGCTTTCGCGGATAACCTCGAAAGCCAATGCAGTTGTACCTACAACTATGCGGATTTGGACCACATCGAGGACGTCAACCGCAAAGTGAGAAGAGACCTGAAAAAGGAATCAACGGAAGCTATTGGTTTCGCAACCGTTCAGGAAATCCAGAACACTATTATGTCGAGTAAAGTGAAAACGGCACCAGGACCAGACGGCATCACTAACTTGACGTTGCGAAACCTCCCTCGAAAAGCCTTAGTAGCATTGACGAATATAGTCAATGCTACGCTACGACTAAGGTACTTTCCGAAGGAATGGAAGAAAGCCAACGTGGTTTCAATCCACAAGGCCGGCAAAGATGCTAAATTCCCGCAGAACTACCGTCCTATCAGTCTTCTCTCGTGCATAGGGAAGATTACGGTAGCGGTCATTCTGAAAAGACTGAAGACAATAACAGAAGAAAAGAAGATTATACAGTTGGAACAGTTCGGTTTTCAAAGCCAACACTCCACTGTGCAACAGGTGCTCCGAGTAGTGGAACAAATCACGGATGGATATAACCGCAAACAAGTCACAGGGGCTGTGTTCTTGGATGTGGCCAAAGCGTTTGATAAAGTATGGCACAAAGGATTGCTATACAAACTGCTCGCGGCCGGATTTCCACTCTCCATGGTCCAACTTCTAGCTTCTTACTTGCATTCTCGCAAGTTTAGAGCCAGAGTTGACGGAGTATTGTCTTCAGAGAGGTCTCTTTCAGCCGGAGTTCCGCAAGGATCTCTGCTGTCTCCAATATTATTTACAATATATGTATCCGACATGCCAAAAACGGTGAAAACCTCCATGGCACTGTACGCTGACGACACCGCCATTCTTGCCAGTTCATGGTGTCCCAAAATGGCAACGAAGTATCTACAGGAAGCCATCTATAGACTTCAATCCTGGTTTGCTCGATGGAGAATCGAAGTAAACCCTGAGAAGAGCGAAGCCGTTCTTTTCAGTCGAAAGAAAAAAGATCCCATAGGACATGTCGTAATGTTCGGTAGGAGGATCGAATGGAAAGACGAGGCCAAGTATCTGGGAGTGATACTTGACAAGAAGCTTACTTGGAAACAACACGTCACATCAGCTGTGACGAAGGGAAAGACAGCAGCGGCAGCGTTGCAACCGCTACTTTGCAAAAGCAGCAAAATGTCTCTTTCCAACAAGCTTCTTCTCTATAAGTCCACCATTCGGCCGGTCATGTCTTACGCATGCCCGGCTTGGGGATACGCCGCAAAGACGCATCTGCAGGGACTTCAAGTCGTGCAGAGTACGATCCTGAGACGGGCCGTAAATGCACCATGGTTTGTCAGCAACGTACGGATACATGAAGACCTGCATATACCATTCTTAGACGACCATTTAATAGATCTGAGCGTGAAGACCTTCAACAAAATGAAAAATCACGCAAACCCTCTTATAAGGAAGGCTTGCGACTATGATGAAAAAGCCCCTAGGAAACACAAAAGACCGAAGATGGCACTTCCCTAGGAAGTGTGTATTAGAGCCAAACCCTTATTGGCACAGAGATTGTGTAATAATTAGTTACACAAGCCTTCTGAAGTGGCATATTGCCACCTGCTAGAGCAGACCAAATTAGCTCACCAGAGGGTAATCATATTGAGACTGAGCAGTAAAAGGCTAATAGCCTGACTGCAAAAGAGAACGAAGTTCCAAGTTCCAAGTTTCGAGGAATTCATTCGAATTCATGTGTGTCATACGTTCCAGAGTGTGTCTTAGTGGAAGTTACCTGCCCGACAGTGCTTAGTGCGCAACCCAACTGAGGACGAAGTCGACGGACTTTTAAACGTAAATTACTCCGAGTCAGGACTCGTCCTGTTATCATGGAGAAGCAGGTTCAAGAGCTTACCCTGCTCATAACTGAGCTCAGAAAAGAACTTCAAGAAATAAGAAGAGAAAACGCGGAATTGAAGGCGAAAATACTGCTCCAAACAACCTACGGAGTAGAATCCCCGACCCCACAGTTTAGCGATGACGAGCTAAACAGCGAAACAAATGAATGGAGACAGACTCCAAAAAGACTGAGAAAAACCCAACGTCAAACAGAAAATAAAATCACACAAGCCAGAAACCATTTCGCCATCCTAGAGGACGAAGAAATGGAAATTACGCCCCCACAGACCCAAACAGAGACTGAGACAAACCTCAGACCCCTCGGCAGTCAACGACGGAACAGAATAGAGTTCCCTCCCATGCCAACGAAAACAGTGCCTCTCACTGAAGCCCTAAAACCCCAAGTCATCCCAAGAATTCCACCCATCAAGGTGAAAAACACGGAATCTTTCCCGGCAATCGAGAAACTTGCCAGAGAAAGAAGTATCAAAATCAAATTTGCGAAGCACACCAACCAGGCCTTGCAAATTCACTTAGAAACGGCGGAGGATCATAGGAAACTGACTGCCGGTTTGAAAGAACACAACCAGCAGTACTTCTCGTACACGCTCCCAGAGGACAAGCTCCTACGAGTTGTCATTAGGGGAATTCCTGCCCATGAGACTGAAACATCTATAAAAGACCAACTGAGAGATAAAGGCTTTGAAGTAATTGAAGTGACACAGCTTTACAAGCGTATCGATGGAGTTAAACATAACTTCCCCATGATGTTAGTGAAACTCCCAAGAAGCGAAGCAAGCAAGGAAATTTACAACCTAAAATTCCTGGGTCACTTCAAAATTAGCGTTGAAACGCAAAAGACCAAGCACTCGTATAAACAGTGCTTCAGGTGCCAACAGTTCGGGCACACGCAAGGGACGTGCCAACTAAATCCCAAGTGCGTCAAGTGCAGCGGAGAACACTGGTCTTTCGAGTGCGAAAAACCAAAAACAACCCCGGCGGTCTGTGCAAACTGCGGACTTTCACACCCAGCAAACTACCGTGGCTGTAAAAATTATCCGGGTAACTCAAAGAAGGAGAAAACCCAGCCGAGGAAGTTCGAATCGAACAAAATTGTGGAGGGAATATCCTACACAGACAAAGTGGCCCCGAAACCGAAACCAACCCAAAACAAAGAACCATCCATGACAGAGATGCTGGCCCAAGTCACATCTCTACTCACAAAAATAGTAAGCAGACATGCAAAATAGAAAGCCCACATCTCTAAAAGTGCTCGCATGGAATGCAAATTCCATTAAAAATAAAATTCTGGAACTAGGAGATTTTGTCCAGGAAGAAAATTTCGACGTCATTCTGCTATCTGAAACGCATTTAAAACCAGCTGACACACTGTCACTCCCAAACTACCGCTGTTACCGAAGTGACAGAGTCATCGGAAGAAACGGCGGCGTTGCTGCATTAGTCAAATCAAACATTGAACACGAAAGAGTAAAAAATTACGAAACGGAGAATCTGGAACACGCTGCGGTGAATATCACGATGTCCGACAACAGACCCATCACGATCATCGCAGCTTACAACTCCCCGAATAAACCTCTCCTTCCGTCAGACTTGGACCAAGTTTTCCCCTCGACCAACAGGATCGTGCTTGGTGGTGATCTGAACGCGAAACACGCCATATGGAACTCGAGAACCACGACGACAAGAGGAAGAATACTCGCCTCTCATTCCACGACCAACAACTATTCTGTTGTTGGTCCTGAAACACCGACTCACTATGGCAGAGGGAGACCCGACGTCCTAGATGTCTTCATACTCAATAATATCGAGTATTCACCAGAAATCCACACGAAGACAGCCCTCAGTTCAGATCACAACCCAATTATATTAAAACTGGCAGATTGGCACGATACTCCGACATTGCACACGGAGAGGTTTATAAACTGGAATAAGTTTAATGAATTGCTAACCAGCTCACAACCTTTGGAAGATCTTACAAACAAAACTGAAATTGATAATGCAGCAAAAAGACTGACAGTAGACATCCAAAATGCTATAACAGGATCGACGTCGACAACTTCAAAGAAATCCCCGGATAAAAACAGCCTCCCTCAAGAGATAAAATACTTGATTCGCCTCAAGAACAGAGCCTTACGCAAAGCTCAGAGGACCATGAACCCCATGGATAAAAGGGAGGCAAACCGTTGGACAAACAAGGTGAAAACCGAGATCCAGAATTTCAGGAACGAAAGATGGCAAACACTTTTAGAGAACATTAACGAAGACTGTGACAACTCAAACGCCCATCATAAGCCAATGTGGGATCTTATGAAGCGAATGGGCAATAAAAAGAATAGATCACTACCATTACACGGACCAGGCCGTATTGTTCACACAGACCAAGGAAAGGCAGACGTTTTCGCTGATAGATTAGAACTCCAATTTTCTGAGAATGAAACCCCGGAAGACGACGTTGACTTTGAGGAAACAATAGAGAGAAAAGTAAGGAAAATTCTACGAGGACAGTGCGACTCAGCGTTGAGACCAACTAACGCAGATGAAGTGCAGGAGGTTATAAAGAACCTAAAGAAAAGAAGCTCCCCTGGTGAAGATGGTATTTCCAATACGCATCTGAAAAACGTACCAGTAGAATTTACACAAAACCTTGCCACATTAATCAATGGCATCTTCCGACTACAACACTTCCCAGAAGTGTGGAAGAATGCCGTTGTGATAATGATTCCAAAACAAGGTGACGACCCAATATTTCCTCAAAGTCACCGCCCCATAAGCCTTTTACGGACTATGGGAAAAATCACCGAGAGAGTCATCCTTAGAAGACTGGAAGAAGAGTTGGAGGAAAACAACGTCATTCCAGATGAACAATACGGCTTCAGAACGGAACATTCGACAGAGCAGCAAGTCCTCAGGCTAACGGAGTCGGTGATCCAAAACATTAATAGGAAACACACATGCACGGCCACATTTTTCGATATCTCGAAGGCGTTCGACAAAATGTGGCACGATGGTCTAATGTACAAGATGAACCAAGCAGGCATTAATCTAAATTTAATCAAGATCATTAAAAGTTACCTCACGTCCCGGACCTTCCAAGTAAGGATTGGCACTTGTAAGTCAGCAAAAACCTCAATTAAAGCTGGAGTACCACAAGGAGGAGTACTCTCGCCGAAGTTGTACAACATTTTCTCGTCTGACATCCCAAGAATCTTTAACGAAGATGTGAAAATTTTCACATACGCTGATGACACTGCTGTACTTGCCCATTCAAGGAACATGAACCTTAGTGGAAGATACCTTCAGACTGCCACAGACGACATCCTGAAATGGATGGAAAAATGGAAGGTGAAAGTTAATCCAGCTAAGTCGCAAGCAATTGTTTTCAGCAGAAAATCAGGACTACCAACAAGTCAAATAGAGATAAATGGGGAAAAGATCCCGTGGATCAACAAAATTAAATACCTCGGTGTGATCTTTGACCGCAAACTCACGTGGAAAGATCACATCGACGCAATCAGAAAGAAAGTCAGTCAGAAAAATGTGCAACTTCATCCCCTATTAGCGAGAAATAGTCAGCTGAGCTTGGATAACAAACTGAGACTATACAAAGTTGTTATAATACCAAGCATCCTTTACTGCTCCACAGCTTGGGGTCAAGCTGAAAAGTGCCACAAAAATAAACTGGAAATATTACAAAATAAAATTCTAAGGAAATTAACAGATGCCCCTTGGTTCATCCGAAACGCCGACATTAGACAAGACCTACAAATGCACACGATTTCGAAGCAAATAAGACTCCGAAACAGGAAGCTGTTAGAAAAACTAGAGTTTCACTCAAACAAGACCCTGGAAGATGCCCTTAACTACGATCCGCAAGGCCCCTCGAAAATAAAGCGTCCCAAGTTAGCGCTTTTAGAAAACGGAGAAGAAAGCTAAACTCCGTCCCAATAAGCGTGTGAGACTCCAACACGCTCTCTGAAGTTTCCTTCTCCTAAAAGGAAACAACCAGGACTAAGGATAAAAGTGTTTTACACTATTCCGATAGAAACCAACGTCCATCTCTTTCGAGGAATTATCAAAGCCCAACAATCATTTTACTCTCCCATATTCGCGTATTATATTATTATATTATAATGTCTGGTCGCGGTAAAGGTGGAAAAGTTAAGGGTAAGGCAAAGTCTCGTTCCAACCGAGCTGGATTACAATTTCCAGTTGGTCGTATTCATCGTTTATTACGCAAAGGAAATTATGCTGAACGAGTTGGAGCTGGAGCACCCGTCTATCTAGCCGCTGTTATGGAATATCTAGCCGCCGAAGTTTTGGAATTGGCCGGTAACGCAGCACGTGACAACAAGAAAACCAGAATTATTCCCAGACATCTTCAGCTGGCAATCAGAAACGACGAAGAGTTGAACAAATTGCTATCGGGAGTAACTATCGCTCAAGGTGGTGTTTTACCGAATATCCAAGCCGTCCTCTTGCCAAAGAAGACAGAAAAGAAATCATAAATGCAATCTGTATGTGAAACGGCCCTTTTCAGGGCCACAATATTTCCTCATTGAAAAGATTTTTTTATCATCTGATCACTTTGGGTATAATAAAATTGCGACAATTTCACGGTCCTGACATTCGTAAGTAGGGTAAATGCTCTGATTTTCGACCAAATTAACAAAAACATCGATTTCGGGTACGACTTTTTCACACATAAACTAATCAAATTTTAAAGGTGTTGATGTTCATCGATTCTTTGGCTAGTTTTAAATAATTTGTCATATAATTTTAAACGTTCTCTTCGCATTCAACCTTCGAAATGTGAAAACAGAAAATCTGAATAACATTCGGGTCACGACCATGCCGCAGAGTTCTCGACCATTTTTTTGTTTGTTTTCGACCACTAATAATAGTGGCCGCTCGCTTCTCGTCTTCACTTAAAAATTTTATATTTATATCAATCAGATGGATTTCAGATGAGGTAATTGAGTAAGAAACACTGGGAACGTAAAAAAATTATTCTGCAAAAGTTTTCATTTTCTATAAGTATTTCAAAATAGGAACTCATATTAAATAATATTATTTGGTTATTTTGTTCTTAATATCTTTTCAGAAACTAATGAGTATATAAAACACCGACCACAAGTGGTCGAGAATTAAGTATAGTATATCCAAAGTCACTTGGAGGAACCAGAATATTTCAATTATATGTTCAAGGGTTGTCCAAGTTTCCAGAAATTCCTTTGGGGCCAGTGAATTTATTGCCTAACAATACTTTCGAATAAACCCCCGGTATTTAGCGGATCGCGGTTTCCATTTCAAAGAGACATCTGGCCGAGCGTTTTTATGGACTAGTTCAAGTGGCTTTGTATATACTATACAATCAAATTGGTTCTCGACCGAGAATAAATGAAAGGTAGAATAAGTATGTTTCAACGTTAATTCAGTGGTCGCAAACTAATATTCAAAAAAAAAAAACGAACATGATCCAACAGAAATATATCGGTTGAAATAAACAATTATTGAAATTACATATTGGTTGTCGACCACTTTGGTCGAGAAATAAAAGGTAAAAATTTTCCAATACCAGTTCGCGACTGCCGAATAATATACATTTTCCCACAACTGCTATGAAAAGTAGCGTATTCTTCATAGCTTACTCAATTTCAAAACTATGTATTGCTCATACTGTGGGAAATATTATTTCTCACAGCACTTTGCCCACACCTCGCTTGGTAGACCAATGTAATTGGGCTTTTGAGTCGTTTCTATGGAAACGCGATAAATTCGCACATACATTTTGATTTGAATCAAGTCCATTACTTGAATTATTGAAATTTGTGCAGTTGTAGGAAAAGTACAGTGTGCAACATGTGGAGAAAGTCCTTTTCTCGCTCGTGTGAACTCGCGAGAAAAGTTGGACTTTCCCCACTTGTTGCACAATATACTATTTCAGCGCGAAAACTTTGACCTATACCCCTACTATGCAAACTATCTTGAAAGGGTAGCAATGGTCGAGAAAACACGTACGGCGGAAATATTTTACACTACAAGATATATTTTATTATTATTTTATCTCAAATCACGGAATGGTCGAGTCGAGAGACACTGACGGTCGGCTAACCAGTGCATTTACCCTATATACAGTGGCTTAGGTAGCTATTAGACCCGGGTCGATCGCAACCCACCGACGAGATAATCGGGTCGAAAGACTTAATATAATACAGTGGGAGATCAGGTAAGAAATTTACGAAATGGGTTGTTCTGAATAATGGTCTATTTTCGAATAAAAATGAACAAATTTGTAAAACAGTCCCCCACTATGAACAGTAGAAAAGGACTTATTCTAGTTAACTAGACCTTCAAACTTCGATTTATCGAATCGAATAAATTATCGTATAATTCGATAATTATCGTACCGGTGGCAACGATGGATTTCGGAGTTACTTTCGAGCTACAATTTATTTATTTTGTATTATTCAATAGTTATGTCAACTAATGGGGCTATGTTAATTGGTGCTTTTATCTTTTGAAAATGAAATAAAACAAAAGTAAAAGATAATGAAATCAAACTCAATAAAAAATAACTATACTACGAGGTTGCAACAGGTAAGTCGAGTCCGATTGTTCATTAAATTAGTGGAGAAATGGTGGACTGTATAAGCGACAGCCAAACATATGAAAATGATACTAAAGTCTAAAATTGTGGTTAACATTATAACTTACCTGATGGGCGTCAGGTTAGAAAACATAGCCTCTCCACAGGGCCCTTGGTGCGGGATATACAGGGTGTTTCCTAAACATACGGCAAAAATTCAGGGGGTTGTTCCTTGGACTATTTTAAGCATGTTTTGTCCTTGGATGATTTTTGAAAAACCTCTTTGTTTCGAAGATACAGGGCGAACAACATTTTTCATATTTTTAAAATTAATAATAGTTCAATAATTAATAATAATTTGGATTGGAAGAGGTGGACCTCATTTATGGCCTGCTCGTTCCCCGGACTTAAACCCCTTAGATTATTTCCTATGGGGCCATCTAAAATCATTAGTTTATACCACTCCAGTAGAAAATGTGGAAGACTTGCGAAATCGGATCATTGCTGGGTGTAACTTAATAAGAAATGATCCTGGTGTTTTTGAAAGGGTTCGGCAGTCAATGAGGAGAAGATTGGATGCTTGTATGCTGGCTAGAGGTGGTCATTTTCAACAGTTTTTGTAGGTTGAGTTGAATTTTCATGTAATTTTTCATAATAAAATGTTATTATCTGAAATTTTGTTTACCCTATATCTTCGAAACAAATAGGTTTTTCAAAAATCATCAAAGGACAAAATATTCTTAGAATAGTCCAAGGAACAACCCCCTGAATTTTTGCCGCATGTTTAGGAAACACCCTGTATTTCAGCTCCAACTTTCGGTTTTCAAGGGCGGTGTAGAAAAGCTCTAACATAATGCGTTCGAGCGAATATAAAATCGACGAATAATGCGGGAGTTTCCGAATGAAGCCACCAATTGTTCACTTGTACACTCGCGAACTTACCATCTTTCGCTATACCTCGAACTCACACTAACAGGTAGGAAAGCTACACCTATCAATAACGCTCCCATGGTTTGAAAAATGCTAGGGTTCGTGTTGTAGTAAGGAAAATGTATCGACGAAAAGCTACAAAAATTCTACTTGCTGAAGAATCCGACAATCCGACAAGTTCGACAATCTAGGAATAAAAGTCGTAACTTAACAACATGAACACCTAATTGAAAATGCGTAAAGTGAATGATATCTTACCTACAAAAGGAAATTTTTTTACGGTTAATTGGGATCCGGGAATTGAAAGCACGCGGGATGATTTTATATCATCCCGATATGAAAAATTCAACGAGGTAGAGAATGATGAAAATGTTTCACGATTAATGAATTATGTAGAACCACACTCGAATCGTTTCGCCAACGATGTGATCTTCAGAAACGTTAGGCTACTAACTATATATAGCAAAACATGTCCCTGGGGAGGGGGGCTCAAACTACCTCCACTACCTACCACATTATAGGTTAATCGTAACACCTACCAATCACAGTATATCGTTATAATCTACTTATAACTAAACTACAATTTGTCACTAAGAACCGTAAACTTCAGCGGATTGTTAATTTTCCCTTTGAACATACGTTCCATTGTGGCCAAAAACACTCTTCATTAGAATACTTGAACAGTTTTAACGATCTATCACACCAATAATCAAGTTTTGATAATACTGACGACAGTTGAGTCATTAATTAAATTATCGCCGATTTCAACGGATAATGTTCGACTGTGAATTTGAATCCACGCCACCAGAACTTCGAGTAGCTATCCGAAAAGCGTACGAAGCTATAAACTGGTGTGCGAGTGAAGATGAAATAAGTCCAGTGCATTATGCTAAATAGCGAGCATAGATACTTGAAAAGGCAGAATGTTGGATACAAAGCGAATAAGTCAAGTGTTCCTTCCGGAGCAATAAAAATTTCTGAACGATGCTCCTGTAGAATGTCTCCCTAGTGACGTAACTTCTGAATTCCTTCAGTGCATATTAAAACAGGTTGCTTTGATTATTGCCATCTCCTGAGTTGGCGCAGGTGCGATGAACTTCTGAAATTGAGAATGAATGTGATATGGAAACGTTAGAAAATCGGATCATAATAACTTATTCTCGCGCAAATCTTTCAATTACATAAGCAGAGTGGATCAAAATAGCGAAACAATACTGTGACACGCGCAACAAAAACTGCGACTGTAAAAAGGGTTATTCTTACAAATGAGGGGTTTGGCAAAGTTACACGACAGCCTTTAGAGCAGGGGGGTGAAACCGCTAGTGCTAACACTGGCAACGGATGTGACGTCACAGTCACTCAGCATTACACGGTATACGTATCACGATGTAAAAATTTTATTCTCATAACAAGCCAATCAGCGTTCGAGGTTTCCAATAAATAGGTATTTGATTGAACAGCCAACAATTAATTGTGTTTGTAATGCATGTATGGTAGCAATGAACAGATCAAGTAGTTTTTATTGTCGCTTATTACAAGTTCTGTTTTAGGTTTCAGGTAATCCATGAGAAACTAAATTTAGAACATAATTAGACTGGGTTTTTCCTCATATCCTATTTCAATGTACTAATATATCTGAAAGCCCTCTTACTTGCGATTATAATATTCCTTCAAAATCAACTGGATTTAAGTTAAATTCTGTTCCTCGGCCTTTACTGAAATATCAAATTAATTATCATCATCCCTATGATTCCAGAACTTCCCCAAATGTTTCTTGTATGGAAAATATTAATGATTTTAACATGCCATGTGAAAGTAAAACTTTCGATGATTTTTGAAGTTTGATGAATAATTAATATTTAGTTTTTTATGTTTCAGAAGGAAGAAAATCGTTATTTTGCATAGAAATATTTCTGATTTACATCTGAAAAAACACGTTTGTATAATGATTTCAAAACTTAATTGCAATGAAAAATGAATGATGACTATTTTGAGCAGTTCAATAGTTAATTTATGTTGTATATCTGGGACAAAATTTGATTTTCTCCTCACAAACAGAGTGGGCAAATTTCGATGTTTTTGCACTACAACTTCTAAACCTGAGGTGATAGACAAAATCTGATATCCCATATTCTTGGTCTCTTGTTTTGAGAAACTAACAAGGTTAGAATTCATTTTTGGCCACCTTTTGTTTTCGAGTTATAAGCGAAAATTGGAAAAATGGCGATATCGAAAAACTTTTACATCTCCGCTTATACTGATGCTAGAGCTCCGAAATTTAAACATTATACAGACACTTTTTTACGTAGAATCCAGTGGCGTGCTCGTGTTTTCGAAAAGGTTTTTAATTACGAAGCTATGACCCAAAGTTATGTTTTTTCAAAGGGAACACTAAATTTCTATGCCATGTTTTGAAAGCTTAATTTTTCCTGATTTCAAAAATTTATAACATTGAATGATTTGTATTAAAATAAACAACAGAAAATGGTCAAAAACCTTTTTTTACCTAAGAGTCTCAATATTTCTATGGTTTCAACTGTTGATGAGCTCATAAAAATTGAGCTTTCTATAACAAGAGCAGTGTCCTTCCGGCAATCTGATTATTTCTATGCTTCTTACTCATTTCTAAAAAATTCGAATCAATTCGGCAATTGTTCATAAAACAAATCATAAGGATAAGGACAGTCCCTCTCAGAGAAATACCAACCGTAGACACGTGTTTCGGGCTTTCGGCCCTCATCAGTACGGTGAACAAGTGTTAGGATGTGCAACACTTGAAAGAAACAACAAACAAACAGTTGTTCTGTTGTTGTGTTGTTGACTCTGTTTGTTTGTTGTTTCTTTCAAGTGTTGCACATCCTGTGAATTTGAATCCACGCCACCAGAACTTCGAGTAGCTATCCGAAAAGCGTACGAAGCTTTTATAAACTGGTGTGCGAGTGAAGATGAAATAAGTCCAGTGCATTATGCTAAATAGCGAGCATAGATACTTGAAAAGGCAGAATGTTGGATACAAAGCGAATAAGTCAAGTGTTCCTTCCGGAGCAATAAAAATTTCTGAACGATGCTCCTGTAGAATGTCTCCCTAGTGACGTAACTTCTGAATTCCTTCAGTGCATATTAAAACAGGTTGCTTTGATTATTGCCATCTCCTGAGTTGGCGCAGGTGCGATGAACTTCTGAAATTGAGAATGAATGTGATATGGAAACGTTAGAAAATCGGATCATAATAACTTATTCTCGCGCAAATCTTTCAATTACATAAGCAGAGTGGATCAAAATAGCGAAACAATACTGTGACACGCGCAACAAAAACTGCGACTGTAAAAAGGGTTATTCTTACAAATGAGGGATTTGGCAAAGTTACACGACAGCCTTTAGAGCAGGGGGGTGAAACCGCTAGTGCTAACACTGGCAACGGATGTGACGTCACAGTCACTCAGCATTACACGGTATACGTATCACGATGTAAAAATTTTATTCTCATAACAAGCCAATCAGCGTTCGAGGTTTCCAATAAATAGGTATTTGATTGAACAGCCAACAATTAATTGTTTGTAATGCATGTATGGTAGCAATGAACAGATCAAGTAGTTTTTATTGTCGCTTATTACAAGTTCTGTTTTAGGTTTCAGGTAATCCATGAGAAACTAAATTTAGAACATAATTAGACTGGGTTTTTCCTCATATCCTATTTCAATGTACTAATATATCTGAAAGCCCTCTTACTTGCGATTATAATATTCCTTCAAAATCAACTGGATTTAAGTTAAATTCTGTTCCTCGGCCTTTACTGAAATATCAAATTAATTATCATCATCCCTATGATTCCAGAACTTCCCCAAATGATTCTTGTATGGAAAATATTAATGATTTTAACATGCCATGTGAAAGTAAAACTTTCGATGATTTTTGAAGTTTGATGAATAATTAATATTTAGTTTTTTATGTTTCAGAAGGAAGAAAATCGTTATTTTGCATAGAAATATTTCTGATTTACATCTGAAAAAACACGTTTGTATAATGATTTCAAAACTTAATTGCAATGAAAAATGAATGATGACTATTTTGAGCAGTTCAATAGTTAATTTATGTTGTATATCTGGGACAAAATTTGATTTTCTCCTCACAAACAGAGTGGGCAAATTTCGATGTTTTTGCACTACAACTTCTAAACCTGAGGTGATAGACAAAATCTGATATCCCATATTCTCGGTCTCTTGTTTTGAGAAACTAACAAGGTTAGAATTCATTTTTGGCCACCTTTTGTTTTCGAGTTATAAGCGAAAATTGGAAAAATGGCGATATCGAAAGCTTTTACATCTCCGCTTATACTGATGCTAGAGCTCCGAAATTTAAACATTATACAGACACTTTTTTACGTAGAATCCAGTGGCGTGCTCGTGTTTTCGAAAAGGTTTTTAATTACGAAGCTATGACCCAAAGTTATGTTTTTTCAAAGGGAACACTAAATTTCTATGCCATGTTTTGAAAGCTTAATTTTTCCTGATTTCAAAAATTTATAACATTGAATGATTTGTATTAAAATAAACAACAGAAAATGGTCAAAAACCTTTTTTTACCTAAGAGTCTCAATATTTCTATGGTTTCAACTGTTGATGAGTTCATAAAAATTGAGCTTTCTATAACAAGAGCAGTGTCCTTCCGGCAATCTGATTATTTCTATGCTTCTTACTCATTTCTACAAAATTCGAATCAATTCGGCAATTGTTCATAAAACAAATCATAAGGATAAGGACAGTCCCTCTCAGAGAAATACCAACCGTAGACACGTGTTTCGGGCTTTCGGCCCTCATCAGTACGGTGAACAAGTGTTAGGATGTGCAACACTTGAAAGAAACAACAACAAACAGTTGTTCTGTTGTTGACTCTGTTTGTTTGTTGTTTCTTTCAAGTGTTGCACATCCTAACACTTGTTCACCGTACTGATGAGGGCCGAAAGCCCGAAACACGTGTCTACGGTTGGTATTTCTCTGAGAGGGACTGTCCTTATCCTTATGATTTGTTTTATGAACAATTGCCCTCGTTATCCTTCCGACATATATATATATATATATATATATATATATATATATATATATATATATATATATATATATATATATATATATATATTTACCAACCATGCAGCGTCCTGGAAAACGATGTCTACAAACTGTACTGGGACACAACTATGGTCACGGACAGGGCAATATCGCATAACCGGCCGGACATAGTTCTGTTTAATAAGACCGAAAAATTGGTGCAGATAATAGACATAACGGTACCCGCCGATGATAATATCGCCCGAGCGTACACTGAGAAACTCACCAAATATCATGACCTCGCGTTTGAGCTGAAAGAAATGTACGGTCTGAGGAAAACATCAATTCTCCCACTCATAATATCGGTAAATGGCCTGGTGGAGACACACATGATTGAAAACACGAAACGTCTACAATTAGATACTTACCTGATTAGCCAAGCACAGAAAGAGGTCATCCTAGGTACCACGCGGACAGTCAGAAGATTTCTTACTAGCTCCTGAGTACAACCTTGGTCGCTGTGGTGACCCGGTTGTCTTGGATCCATCCCGCTTGTCGGTGAATAAAAAAAAAAAAAAAAAAAAAAAAAAATATATATATATATATTTTGATCATGTTATTTACCTGCTTTTTAATAGTCAATAGTATTTTCTTTATTTGGAAGTGTCAGGTTTTTAATGAAGTTGTTTAGTTCATATAAAAAAATATATAATTATACGTTTCGGAGACATTCTCCTTCTTCAGTAAAAATGACTCATCTGATAGTTTACAATATGAAATATTAATTAAAATTGAGCCTTCAATTTCTCGTCATTTTACCTGAAATGACGAGAATAGTATGTTATGGAAAGAAAATAAATTTGTATTGTCTTCTAGATGTTCATCAACACGTTTATGGGCTGGAGGTGCATCATATCAAATATTCAATATGAAAGTTAATTTTTATGAATTTCAGATATCAAATGGATTGATAACTGTTAGAATATTAAGCTAGAGCACACATGTACCTAAGTTGATACTTTGAGGTCCTAAAATAGATTTGTAGAGAAAATAATTATACATCTTCAGAAGTAAATGAAGATAACAATAAAGGTCATCATCAAAAGTTTGTTATATGTACAATTTGGCGATATGAAGAAGAGAAAACGGATTCAAAATTGAAAAAATTTATGGCGCTTGAAATATGACGATTGAATTAATTTGAATGAAGAATAATCAGAAACGTTATCGGAGCATATTTGTTTGCACACTGCAGAGACAGTCACTGTACTTCTATGGGTTGATGTAATAACTGTGACGATACTGTACAAAAATATGATCAGTGGAGCAATTGATAATTAAATATGTCATATAGATATTGCTTCATGTTATGGAATTTCATTATTAATGAATCGTCTGATATCCACTAACAATGTACTTTTCAATGAGTGCTTCGAATGATGAGTCATCTTGGGGGATCGTTATATCCTTATAACGATTCCTTCAGATTCGAACAGAATTCTAGTTTGCTAGTTTTATAAATCTAGAATCGACCACAAATCTGATGAAATTAATATTTAATCGATAAATAGGTACATACAGATTACATGACTTACCTATTCACCTTCAATAGCGTCATCGAATGATTCATACAGTTTTATTAAAATAGCCTATGTATTATTTTCCGAACACTGCGTAGAATGAAGAATTATTATATTCACATAACGACGCACCTAAAACTCACTTATCAGCTCAACGCACATAATTGAAATGAACCGTTTTCTGCTGCAAAATATTTGGTGAATGGTTACATCTGGTCTAATACTCTAGTGGGTTTTACGATTGTTGTTATTCACTTCTTTGAAAATGCCGCTCGCCTTTTCTGGGAAGAAATGTTTTCAAAAATAACCTTTTTTTATGACCTTTTCCTCTGGATATTAGGGGTAAATATACCTCCTGTAGGTATATCTTTCCTAACGAACTTCCGTGCTTTTCGTGTTTGATAAAAAAAAAATTTCGAATGTATTAGGTATTCCTAATTCATGGTTATGTAACAGCTGATTGGATGAATTATATATTTCAGAAAAATTATTCCTTCAAATCCCTACCTACCGACCTAATATTTATTTCACAAAAATTTGCTCAAAATTATCATCATAATTATAAGCTTGCGAAATGAAAAAAAAGGAATTTTTATGTTGCAGATTTGTCTGTTTTTCTCGAACGATAACAAGAAATAGTTCATAACGCGAAATAATACATATAATATGTAAATGAACTGATATGATAGACCGAAAAAAAATCGAAAACATTTTTTGACGACAACGTTTACTCATACCTGTAATGTGAGAAAGAAAGGTTCGATAACGAAGTTCGAAGCAAACATCACTCAAAATAATAGCAATTTTTTGATTACCGATTCGATCATCAACCCTTATACAGGGTGTTCCTAAATTGGAGGTACCGCAATCGCTTTGTTTTCAAGATACAGGGTGTTCCTTGTAGTTCTACATATAGAATATATCTCGTATATGGTGTAGTATTTGCGCGATATCGTAAAACTCAATTCAATGCTTACATTTATAGGTTTCCTTCAAATAGTGAATTTAGCAAAATGTGGTGTCACGCGTTAAGATTGTTTTCATTTTGAAATATGATAAGTCATTTATATTCCTCTGAAGGGACGCCGACGAAAGCGGGTAGATAAAGGAAAATAATAAATTTCGGACATAGACGTGCTCGCAGTGCAATAAAAGTAATCATCTTGAAAGCGATAATAAACTGAAATTCTATATTTTGTAAATCTTGGGGGGGGGGAAGTAATTACCCCGAGTATCCTCTCATTTCTACGCCCTTGGCCCTCTGGTTATTACTCGAACAAAAGGATTTGTAGGTCCTGTCTTTCAGAAGGCAAATTCGTTATTAATGAGCAGATATTTTGAATAGATAAAGTTGGTAGCTTCTCAGAATCGAAGATACCCATATAAAAGTGAAATCAACCTTTCCTATGTATATAATAAAACATGTCTGAAATCCTTTGAATGCAATAATAAACGCTACCTATACAATAGCTAAATAACCATCTTTTTCTTTGAAAGTTGACATTAACAATATTACAAATAGTTCCCATAGAATTTCCGAGAAAAGGTCCTTTTTCACATAATCGAAAATCAGGGGTAGGAATATTAATAATGACTCAGATGTTCATTTTAGGTATAAGGACTGGAATTTTATTCCCTACGCCTCTACTTTAATTTCTCCGATTTCCTACTAATGTCTAATTGTGAGACTTTTCTCCCTAATATTAATACTGTTTGACAATCGGTTTTTAATTTATACCAACTTTGATACGAATCGTTTCAGAGAACGGTGTACGGAAGTATCATTATTATTTCTCTATTGAGTAGGGGAGAACGGGGGAATTTCGCGCACCTAACGGAAAAGGTTTCAAAAAAGTTTCCTATGTAAATGCAAACTTTCACAATTTAACTTCGAAATTTTGCATTTATTCGACGAATCGCTTTGAGAATATATTAAAAATCTGAAATAATAATGTCATTGCGCGAAATTCCCCATGTGCTGGGATAATACCGCGCATGGGATGGGGTAATTCTGCGCAAGTATATATTGAATGAAGCGGGTACTGTTCCAGCATTATTATGCTCCCAAATTCAATAATTTAAAAGTCATTCGAGATTTTATCAATCAATGTTATCTATTTATTTATACGTAGGGTTAATTCCATCTAATGTGTTTTTAGGGTGCGTTTCAAATAAATATTCTATAGCATAGAAATTAAACTATGTAATTTTTTCACAAGTGACAGGTGTATTCATTATTAAAAGTAGTGCAATATAATTTCACGAACTGAATCTCCGCTATTCAATTAATTAAATTTTGGATCTTGTCGAACATTCAATTAAAAATATCCACATTCAACTCCGATGAGGGAGAAGATATTTTGGAAGTATGTCGCAAACTTTCTAAGTTTTGGAACAGTTGAAGCATCTAGAAATTCTGAAAAGGATATATTTGAAGTTCTAGATAACCAGATAAATGTGCGTATCAAAAAAAAATTGTTGACGACGTTTACTCATATCTGTAATGTGAGAAAAAGTTCGATAATGAAGTTTGAAGCAAAAATTAAAATAGAATTTTTCTAATTCGATTGTTCATACCATTCGATTGTTCCTAAATTGGAGGTGCGAAGAAAAATGATAAATTCCCTGAATAATTTTAAGGAGCAAATGTCCTATACATGGGCCCGCAAATGCTATGTTTTCTGGATAGAGGGTACCTACGTTTCTTGTAGTCCTACTTTTTTGTGATGCATATAACATTTTATCGAATCTCTTATTGATCCTCTCTACAGATTGAATAAATAAATACCAAAAATTATAATTAATTATTTATCACTGGATCCTATAATAATTTGAATTTTCCTTGGGATTTCTGAAAATTTGTTTGACAAGAAACCGTAAAGTGTAGTACTGGACCAGAGATTCTTTTCACATTTTTCTAAACAACCAGTGGTTCATCAAAAAGGTCTGGTGAAAAGAAGCGGGCACTCTTCCAGAAAAAATATCACAAAAACTTTAAATTGGAATATCTATGCCAAATTCAGTTAAATATCTTGTGGGGAGAAGGTGCACCCTCGTTAAGCTAGCAGAAAGACTTTCGAATTTTTGATTTTTATTTTGATTTTGTAGGCTTATTTATTATTACCTTATTCAAAAATTTTTTTTTCTTGAATTGTCGGAGAAATCGCGGGTTCTGCGAGCTTTACGGTTGAGCTAGCGGAACCCAATCGTAACTATACTCCTCAGAATAATTTAAATAACATAATAATTTTAGGCTCTATTCAAACTAATTTATCACCCTATTCCGGCGTTTTGATAAGTAAATACACCTTTGACGACTTGGTATAATCGTTTTGGTGTTTCGCCTCCTGTCAGATTGTGATTATTTCCATAGTAACGTACTTGGAAAAAAAAAAAAGTCAAGCTCACTGAAATGTCATTGAATTTTTTAAAAGGCAGCGCTTTGGTTATAGGTCCATTAATAAATAAGAAATTGAAATTATTTTTCGTGATATAATCATAACGAATACCAGAGTGTAGACTATATATTTCGATTATGCGGACCTTTTCATCTCGTCGTATATCGGGAAACACCACGCGAGTTGCACTCTCGTGTCTCAGTGTTTAATCGAATATTATATATGCTCTTATGACATAATAACTGATCATTCAATGAATATTAAGTGAATATTCAATGATTATTTTGTTAATACTTATTCGAATATTCCAGTATTCCACTCAAAAAACCTAGCCACCTATGACTGGAACTTTGTTGATATCTTTAAATAAATAAATATATTTCCGGTGGTTTAAAAAATAATGAGCATTTCACAATTGAAAAAAGATGGAATTGTCATAAATAATATTTTGCTATTAAAGTCATCTAGACTTTCTTCCTCCAATCCATGTTTGAATGCCTTTAAAACTGGCACAGAATCTCCATCAATATCACGATATTCCAACATAGCCACCATGCCATCAATTTCCATAGCAGAAAAATATGCATAATTATTCAACAGATTTATTGAATGAACAGGTAATACTGAACACAGTTTACTGTTATCTGATGGATAAATGTAAAAATGTTCGTTATTCTTGGAAAGTCGAGACAAAATTTTTTTTTACAACAACGTTTACTCATATCTGTAATGTGGGAAAAAAGTTTGATAACGAAGTTGAATCTTAATTACTCAATATTTTTTTTTATTACCAATTCGATTGTTCTCACCTTATACTGGGTTTTCCTAAAAAGGAGTTACGAAGGAAAATATTCCTTGGATAATTTTAAGAAAAAAAAGTCCTATAAACATGAGACCGCAAACGCTTTGTTTTCGAGATACAGGGTGTTTCTTGTATAGTCATACTTTTTAGTGATGCTTATATTTATTAGTTTATCGAATCTTTATTAATCTTCGCTACAGAATTTGTTGATAAGTACCAGAAGTTATAATCAATTTATTCATCACAGCTTACTAACTGGATTTTTATAATAATTTGGATTTTCCTGAGGATTACCAGAGAGCTGTTTGAATTTTTTTTTCGAAATCGATAGCAGATACGACAAAACTATAACAAACCAAAAAGTGTTGTACTAGACAAGAGTTTCTTTCCACATTTTTCTATAGAACCAGTGCTTCACCAAAAAATAGTTCTGGTGGAAAGAAGCAGGTACCCTTCCACAAAAAATATCACACTGCAGATTTGCAAGCATATCACAAGCTGAAAACTTTAAATCGGAAGATCTATGCCAATTCAAATTGAATATCTTGTGAAGGATAGGTGATATGAGAAAAAAACTTGAACTTTAACACCGGCATCTCAAAAACAAAGCGTTTGCGTAATCGTGTTAGGACTTTTTTTCCTAATAGGATCCGAGAAATCTGTCATTTTCATTTGTACCTCCAATTTAGGAACACCGTTCAGATATAATCAATTCAAAACTGATATATTCACAAAAAAAATTGCAATTTGAATGATCCACAATAAATTATATAACACAGCCCAGACAATTTTCAGATGGGAATTACTCAGTTCAGTTCTTCGACAAGTACAGTATTGTGACGAAAATTATACAAAAAACCGAAAACAACGGGTAGGTAAGTGTATACCGATGACGAATGCAAAAATCACAGGTAACAAAAAAGGGGCGATGCCGAGAAAACGGATAGATGAAGGAAAATAATAAACCTCGGACAAAGACGAGCTGAAATGCAATTAATGTACTCATTTTGAAAGCGATAATAAACTCATAAACGGTAAAGGGGTCCGATTTTTTACTGACGTGTCGATTTCAAAGGAAAGAAAAATGATTATTATTATTGGTTCATTTGATGGAGAAATTTTCGTTATTCGTATTCGCGATATTTCTAAAATTTTATATTTTGAAAATCTTGGGGTGGGGTAATCACACCCTGTACCTCCCCATTTCTACGCTCTTGGATTGAAAAAAATGTTGACGAAAAAATGGAATACTTACACTTTGAATTAATTAACCTTTGTTTTAGAGTCTAAATCAGACTCCTCCATTAGACAAACTCTTAAAATGTTCAGAATTTGTCAACACAGAGAGACATATTGGTCTATCTCATTATAAAATTTTTCACTGTCAATTCATTTTTCAGTAAATTCATCAAATATGTACGATCTACTCCTATTATAGGGAATAAATATCACTATTCTTTACCTCTATAAAGCGGTTTAGGTCTATATTATCTTGTAGGGGAGAGTTGGATAATACCGCGCGGTTGATAATTCCGCGCTTCAGTATTATTCAAAAACTATCCACTTTTTCTTTGATGTAGTGTGTATACATCAAAGCTGGACATGCCTACATCCTTCTCCGCGCAATGCCATCACGGTCCCTGAAACGACGAAAATAGCACGCCCTGTAGAAGTTTTTTTCGTCACTCCTTATAATTTTTCGCGTACTTTCAGTAAGAGGTAAGTAATACTGTATTTATATTGTAATACTTTAATACTATAAATTTCTAATGCTTGTACACTGTAGAATTATTGACCGAATACTTTTTTACGTACTATAATATTTCCCATAAAATTTTGAGCTTAAAAAATAAAATTATCAAGTTTGATTATTCCGCGCCGGGGCGCGATATTATCAATCCGTAAAATATGAAGTCTGTACTTGAGGCTATTCGAAACGGAAATAAAATAAAGACATCTGCTAGAAACTTCAGACGAAAATTTACTTAGACTTCATGTTATAAAAAAATATTTACGTTTTGTTGTCATATAGACTTTAAGTTTCCATCAATACTTATTGCGTGATATTTTATATACTGATTTAATTTTGAGAAGAAGATTCGGCTCTCCCTATCTTCACGCAGAAAAATTACTCAGAAAGATATCAATTTTTTTATTATTAGATACTTTTGTTACTTACCCATTCGCGAGCAAATAATGTGCGCACGATTTTGTCAAACCTGGGCACGATAATATCGAATCAGTTCGATAATACCGCGCCTCTATTTTTTTTTATAAATTGACAATAAATACTTTTTGATTAAATTTCAGAAGTTTTTGTTATGCGGTTATTGTACCTGAATAAATGTCCTACTAATTACTCAATATTGTTTCTTTCAATATCAAATAGTTTCCTAATTATAGGTCCAAGTCCTTAGGGGCTCGGTATTATCCAACTCTCCCGTAAGTCGAATTTAATCAAGAACGAATTGTATAACTCGAACTACGCCTATGTCGAACTATACGTAACTCGACGAAAAATCTTGCTCCCGTGGTGTTTCGAGTTATACGAGTTAACTCTTAACTGCATTAATTATCATATTTGATATATCGTATTTTTAATACTGCTAGGGCTAGGGACATCTATGAGCGAGTGTACGAATTTTATGACGTTACTCATTGGAGACAGTAATTCGGATACCTATAGTGAAATGATTTGCAACATTAATCGCAATTTCTCTTAATTCTGGTGGTGTTAAATCGATTTCGTCAGACATAACTAACGAATTTAATGAGTAATTGTAAATTATTTCAAAATTCTAAATGTACGATTCATATTCAAATTCCGTAATCTGTCAATGTTCGTAACAGTCACACCAACTGCAATGATACAATACAAATGTCACTAGGATATTCAATCTAAAATTTTCATTTAATTTCGACAATAATTCACAAAACTTGACTGAAATAGAGACAATATCGTCTAATACTCGTTGCAGAAGGCAATTCCAACACTCATGCGTTCGAATTTCGCATTCGTGTTAGAATAGAAGCCCATTCTGCAACTTGTTTTAGAATATAGTCCGTTCAGGAATTATTGACATCCCGGGTGGCTGGTGGAAAATCGAAATTAAGTTGGTAATGGCTCATTCGATCAGTAACATTTTGAATTGCAGATTTCGGGTTGGCATTGGAAATGTCATTGACAGGAGGTTAGATTATTCAGTTTGTTTGTATTATTGGTTTTGATCCAAGAAATTTTGAAACTAAAAAGTTGTATCAATTTCAAACACACATTGATTAGTTTATTTGAGTATTTCTCACAGTACTGTTTGAAAAAAGAAGGCAAGTCATTACAGCCTGGATTATTAGAGGAAGAAAATCTGTGCAATACGATTTCACCTTCAAAGAATCATTGAATGATTTGATCGTTACCAAAAGCAACCAATATATCAGTCTGGATAAAATTTGACCAAAAAGCATCTGAATTTCAATAAATCAAAGACAACATTACATAAAATTTATTGGTCACAAGTTCAAAACAGTAAATAAAAGGAAAATTCTTATTGATAAACAGAAAAATATAATAAGTTGAGTACGATTTTATGGTGAATACGTCAGAGGAAAGAAAATATAGAGGTGCCTTATAGCATTTGTTGACATCGCTATAACATTTTTGTTTACAAACACTTATAATGTACTGCGTTGCCATTCTGAGGAAGAAGTAAACTTTTCTCCGTTCTGTGGCATAGATGTTTTGCGAATATTGTGGGGATTTGGCAACACGGTTCTGTTGTTGTTATTGCACGTGACAACTAGAGGGACGTTAAGGGTTAACTGTTCATTTTAATTTCACGTTTGTAATCGTCGTTATTTTATACAAGTTTGTGAATTTAAAGTTACATATTGTTAATTTTAATCATGGTAAAACCTCGAAAAACATGTATAGTGTGTAAAACATCCGGAAATGAAAACCTAACCTATCATAGGTAAGTTCGCGTTTTGAGTCCATAGGCGTAGAATATATCTCGTCTAAAAAATTCGATCCATTCTTTAACGATTTCCTAAAAATTTTCTTGTTTTATGTTCGAATCTATACGCATCTCTAATATCTATCCTATTCATGAAGTAAAATTTAACCATAAGAGACACTAGAATGAAGTGTAATCTGAATAATGTGAAATTGTAATGCAGTGCCAACTGTGGAATTTTTTCTAAAAAGTATGTCAGTAGATTTTTGATAGATTTCTGAACGATGATGGTAGATTTTTAGTAGATAACTCCAAAACCAGTAATCAGTAGAAAGAAAGAATTAGAAGAACGATTCCGTTGGAGGAGAGGCTCATTGATCATTTCGGACAGAGGAACTGTTTTTTTGATTATCACACATAAATGTTTTTCAAGCCAATTGACCTTATTGATTCCTTCAACCCAAAAAGAAAAATCATGAAGCTGTCATACTTATCGAAATTGTAATAAATCATGTGTTAAAACTTCTTAGTGTTATTACTGTGTCTTCTCCCCAATGCATTGTGAATCAAATTTGAAACAAATGAATTCCCCCTTTATTTTTGAGAAAAAAAGGTAGTATGAATTTTTTTAACTTACAACTTCTGTTGTGTCGGCAGCACACAATTGCACTTTTCTGTATTGTGGGTTGCTGACTCATAAAATGATTTGAAAATATTGGCAATATGAGCCAATATGGAACGAGCGGTTTTTTATAACAGCAAAAACATTATTATTAATTGGAACTGTTAATGAGAGTGATATACTTTCTTGTTCTCCGCATATTTCGTCGCTATAAACAATAGTATTCGCATTATCGCTAATTTCGATAAGTTTATTGACTTCGCTGTGTGTGGCAAATTAATTCAAGTGTTAGTAACTGATAGAGACAGTAATTAGTTATAAGGTTCAAGAATATCAAGTGCATGACCACTGGTGTGCCATCATTGAGGGATCCCTCCAGGCCTACGAAAGAAAAGGAGCTTTTATATTCAGTTTCTCATTAGCGGAAAATCTGTGAATTGTTTTTGCCATCGCAACATCTATAATAAAAATACAGTCCATACTCGCTCTACTTATTAAATACAGTGAAGAGCTAACAACTTCTTTCTCTTTTGCAGTCAGGCTATAAATTAGCCTTTTACTGCTCCATCTCAATATAATTCACCTCTGGTGAGCTATTTTGATCTGCTCTAGCAGGTGGCAAAGTTTGTGTAATCATTACACAATCTCTGTGCCAGTAAGGGTTTGGCTCTAATACACACTTCTTAGAGAAGTGCCATCTTCGGTCGTTTGTGTTTCCTAGGAGCTTTTTCATCGTAGTCGCAAGCCTTCCTTATAAAAGGGTTTGCATGATTTTCCATTTCAATGAAGGTCTTCACGCTCAGATCTTTTAGATGGTCGCCCAGGAATGGTATTTTCAGGTCTTCATGTACCTATCCGTACCTTGCTGACAAACCAAGCTGCATTTACGGCTGGTCTTAGGATCGTATTCTGCACGACTTGAAGTCTCTGCAGGTGCGTCTTTGCGGCGTATCCCCAAGCCGAACATGCGTAACACATGACCGGCCGGATGGTAGACTTATAAAGAAGAAGCTTGTTGGAAAGAAACATTTTTGTGCTTTTGCAAAGTAGCGGTTGCAACGCTGCCGCTGTTGTCTTTCCCCTTCGTCACAGCTGATGTGACGTGTTGGTTCCAAGTGAGCTTTGTGTCAAGTATCACTCCCAGATACTTGGCCTCGTTTTTCCATTACAATCCTCCTACCGAACATTACGACGAGTCCGATGGGATCTATTTTCTTTCGGCTAAAAAAACTGCTTCGATCTTCTCAGGGTTTCTTGTAGGTACTTCGTTGCCATTTTGGGACACCAAGAACTGGCAAGAAAGGCGGTATCGTCAGCGTAAAGTGCCATGGAGTTTTTCACCGTTTTTGGCATTTCGGATACATATATTGTGAAAAATATTGGAGACAGCAGAGATCCTTGCGGAACTCCGGCTGAAAGAGACCTCTCTGAAGACAATACTCCGTCAAATCTGGCTCTAAACTTGCGAGAATGCAGGTAAGAAGCTAAAAGTTGGACCATGGAGAGTGGGAAACCTGCCGTAAGCAGTTTGTATAGCAGTCCTTTGGGCCGTACTTTATCAAACGATTTGGCTACATCCAAAAACACAGCAACTGTGACTTGTTTCCGGTTATATCCATCCGTGATTGGTTCCACTACTCGGAGCACTTGTTGCACAGTGGAATGTTGGCTTTAAAAACCGAACTGTTCCTACTGTATGATATTCTTTTCTTTCGTTATTGTGTTGAATCTTTAGCATTGACTATATTCGTCAGTGCTACTAAAGCTTTTCGAGGGAGGTTCCGCAACGTCAAGTTAGTAATGCCGTCCGGTCCTGGTGCCGTTCTCACTTTACTCGACATAATAGTGTTCTGGATTTCCTGAACGGTTCGAAACCAATAGCTTCCGTTGATTCATTTTTCACTTTGCGGTTGACGTCCTCAATGTGGTCCAATTCCGCATAGTTGTAACTACAGCTGCATTGGCGTTGGAGGTTATCTGCGAAAGCTTCAGACTTTTCTTCTGGACTGTATACCATTCCTCGTAAACCGTGAATCGGCGGGGTTGGTTTCCTATCTGAGTGCAATGCTTTGGCCATCCGCCAAACACTGTTGTCTTCTGTGGAAAGAGAAAGTAGTTTCTCTTCCCAACTATCATTCCGGACCTTTCTGAGAGCCTCCTTGACTCTATCGTTGAGCTAGAGTGCTTCTCTCTGATAAGCTCCGCCATCAATAGGTTATTACCACCAATAACACCCAAGAATCGCTCGAATTTCATGTTTTCTATTTTCAGCTGTTTGAAATGCAGGAATAAGAAAAAACCTTCTAATTTTACACAGACATCCTAAAGGACTAATGAACACGTAGGTACCTTTCATTTTGCAAACACAGAACCTTTCAGAAACTATAATTGATCATTTCAAAGAGCGATTTAACGAGCACACATATATAGGTATTAAATATGAATAACAAATATTAATCGCTCTTTGAAATGATCAATTATAGTTTCTGAAACGTTTATTTGTGATTGCAAAGTGATAGATACTTACGTATCAATTAGTCCTTCAGAAAGTATGTGTGAAATTAGCAGCCTTATATTATTCATTCGGTACCTGCATTTTTTTTTTGCCGAGCTTTCGGATTTTATTCAATCCATCCTCAGGGCTTCTACAAGATATCAACAAAAATTATCAGTTACAATAAAGAGAAAAAATAAACATTCTATATATATATATATATATATATATATATATATATATATATGAACCCATCGGTTCATATTTGACACCCTTATGAGAGATAAGTTCAACGGTTGATATATATGTTTTTTCTTTGTAAATATAATATGGATTGTACCGTGTGTGAAATATTGTGCAATACGGGATAGGAATGAGAAAATTGGCTTCTCGATTAGAAAATGTGTGATCTCGTTATACGCGGAGGGGATTAACTTAGCGAGAATTATCAACTCAAACGGGTGGGATGAACGGAACTTGTTCTTCTTGATAGTGCCAATCCGTTATCGGATATTGGAGACCATTCTGGCTATTGTGACCTTATTCACTGTTGCACGAAACAGTCCAATTGTTGTTTCCCAGAACCAGACCCTCAAATTTCTGAGCCACGAAATTCTCCTCCTGCCGGGACCTCTCCTTCCCCCAACCATGCCCTGCTGTATAAGCTGGAGAAGGCTGTATCTTTGTTCATTCCGCATGATGTGGCCCAAGTACTCCAGTTTCCTCCTCTTCACGGTGTCAACAATTTCAGTTTTCTTGTTGACTAATATTAGAACCCTCTCATTGGTCATGTGCTCTGTCCAATTGATTCGGAGTATTCTTCTGTAGAGCCACATCTCGAATACTTCAAGCCTCTTACACGAAGCTTCAGTAAGCGTCCATGACTCCACCCATACAGAAGCACAGGAAAGACATAGCACTTCAGAAGTCGTATTTTGGTCTTCTTGTTCAGGTCGTGAATCGTGAAAAGTTTTTTCATTTTAATGGAAGCTGCTCCTGGCCTTTTCAATCCTACAGCGGATTTCCCTCGAATGATCCCATGCCGAGGTACGAAATTGTTTCGACTCTCTACCATTCTGTTGTCGATGTAAAGTTGATGAACGGAACGCGCAGAAGAAATAATTATATATCTTATCGCCGCCTACCGTCATCGATTCTGTGAAAATATTTTATGGAATAATTTATATAAGCCCATTTCTTAATTTGTTCAAATTGATAAAATAAGGTGGCAATAAAATTTGGATGAGAAATGTTACTCCTAGTGCACTACTAACCAAATGCTTATAAACTTGAATAGATAACACTTTTGTTTGTCCTCGGAATATTTTTACATTTTGCGATCGTATGGTCACAGCAATTCCAAGTAAAAAAAAAATTAATAAATAATATTTATAGTTAGGTGAATGAAAATGTTAGCTGTTTACCCTTAACGCTGAATTCCAAAAGAATTATCTCGTCATAGTAATTTGGTTGCCCATCTCACGGACAGGCTTAGGCTTTGTGGGAATTTTGTTTGCTTTCGGATTGTATGATATTTGTGTAATGGAAAAAACGAGAAAAAGTTAACTTTGTGGTCCTGAAAAGGACCGATAGCAATATTTCGATGGTGAAATTTAACCTCCGAAACCGTACAACGTACGACCTTGGCGTTTCAAAGCATATACGACGTCCATTGCTGTTACAGTCTTCCTTTTTGCGTGTTCGGTGTAAGTTACAGCGTCTCTAATAACGTTTTCTAGGAATACCTTAAGTACACCTCTAGTTTCTTCGTAAATCAAACCAGAGATACGTTTCACCCCACCGCGGCGGGCCAATCTTCTGATAGCGGGCTTCGTGATTCCTTGGATATTGTCTCGTAGAACTTTCCTGTGACGCTTAGCGCCACCTTTTCCCAAACCCTTACCACCTTTGCCTCTGCCAGTCATTTTTCAGTTAACGACTACAATAACAAGAATTAACTAAAGGTTTTAGCGGAAAATACGGCTTTTATACCATCACAGTTTTCCCCACCACTAGATCTACACGACCAACCAATGATATTGCGAGAATGTGCAGTGGAACCGCCTACCTATTCCGCTATAAATAGATGAATCTAAGATTTCCCTCAACTAGTTTATACCCATACTCGAGATGGCCCGTACGAAGCAAACCGCAAGAAAATCCACTGGCGGAAAGGCACCGCGTAAGCAACTTGCCACAAAAGCGGCACGTAAAAGTGCACCCGCTACTGGTGGCGTAAAAAAACCTCATCGTTACCGTCCAGGTACCGTAGCTCTTCGTGAGATCCGTCGTTATCAGAAAAGTACCGAGCTGTTGATTCGCAAACTTCCTTTCCAAAGGTTAGTGCGCGAAATTGCCCAAGACTTCAAGACCGATCTCCGTTTCCAGAGCTCCGCCGTGATGGCCCTTCAAGAAGCTAGCGAAGCTTATCTGGTCGGTCTATTCGAAGATACAAATTTATGTGCCATTCACGCCAAGAGAGTAACCATTATGCCGAAGGACATTCAACTTGCTCGACGTATCCGTGGCGAACGTGCTTAAGCATCTTTTTCACAAAGTTTAAAATCGGTTCTTTTCAGAACCACAACTTTTTTTTTTTACATTTATACAATTGATTGATTTCTTATAAGGTATCCCAAATTAAAGATCCGATATCAATAGTGCAATATAACCTTACTTAATTTCTTCCAACAAAATGCGTTACGAATTTCAATTTTGATTATGGATTTTCCATCAGTCTTTTGATATCCTCTATATCTTGGCGCAATAGCTTATTTTAAGCTGGAAGCAAATTATGCCGTCTTATTTCCAATTCGATCACTCAACTGCAAAAGATTCTGATGACCAGCATTAGAGAGAAGCGATACCGTGATTTCTAGATCACGTTGTGAAACGTGAACGTTACTTTATGATATCAGTGAAATTAAAGCGTGACGTGATCACTGTTTAGGTTGCTTGTTAATAATATTTGTATGAATCACCCAAACCTTAGTTCGTTTATCTTTGCAACTCGAATTGGTCACTCATTCAAAGCAAAATTGTTATGAAAACATCCATTTTTCTTACATATTCAACTCTTTTCCTTATTTCAGATTTAGTTAGGAACGTAACAGAAGGATATCGATTTTTCAAATGTTTCCTCAAATTTGAAGAGGTGATTTTGAAAGATAATTTCAACTTGCATAAATTACAAGTAGCATAATTTACATCAACTTTTGTGAAGAAAGCCCAAAGATTGCTGGTCTTTCGCCTGTTATTATTCTTTCGCCTATTATTATTATGTCGCTGACGTGTTTTCGTTTATTTTTTATAATACAGAGTACCATTTATTGCTTCGGTTGACAACTTCAATATAGAAAGAATTTCTTTGGGGTTGTTTATCAAAGATAAGCATAAAATTAGAATTTTATTGCCACCACCAATTATGCAGTAATGCAGTAGTTATTAGTTTGCAGCAAGTATTTATTGTTTAACTAGTTCTACAAAAATACTTCCTACAGCATGCGAAGTTGCCTACGATGCTGGGATTGTCATAAAAATATGCAATTATGTTAGTCGAAAAAGGTTCCGAAGCAATAAAAACATCAGGCTGCCTTCATAATTTACGATTGCAACGGACGATGATATGCCCTGAAAAGATCTGTGAAATGTTCAAACTGTGATCCCGTCACGCTCTGTATTCGTTTTTCGGAACCGTGACTACCTGTGACATTCTGATCTCAGTGATTAAATCACAGTTCGTGAAATATCGCTCTTCTCTAATCAGCATTCCACCGACTGTTTCATAACATTTTGAAGAGGATAATGAGCATACAAGTTGTAAATAACATCCCATCACCAGTAAGGGTTAATGTACAACAATCTAGCTTGCGACATGTTTGGAATACCATAGACGATGAGATGGCGGTAGTTTTTGCAGACACTCGCCATTGCTAGAGTCCATCGAACTCTGTGCTAAGCTTTAATTCTTCGGGTTTGATGAAATGTCCATCAGTTGATTATTCAGGTGATGCGTCAGCAGTGTTGTGAAAGGCAGTGCTATGGTTCCTAAATGGTTTTGTCGGAGATGACCCGGGACCAACTTCTATTTTCTTTTGAAGTTTGTAGGTTCGGGTATATACCCGAACTTAAATAGGTGGAGTCAATTTAGGTGGTACGATCTCAAATAAAAAGTTTACACTGAGAAGGTAATTTTTTAGTTTTCACTTATCGTCAGATTGATCGATTGAAGATGCCTCCTAAAACTAGCGGAAAAGCTGCCAAGAAAGCTGGCAAGGCCCAAAAAAACATTTCTAAAAGCGACAAGAAGAAGAAACGCAAGAGGAAGGAAAGTTACGCTATCTACATTTATAAAGTATTGAAACAAGTCCATCCGGATACGGGTATTTCAAGCAAGGCTATGAGCATCATGAACAGTTTCGTTAATGATATTTTCGAACGCATCGCCGCCGAGGCGAGTAGACTTGCTCACTACAACAAACGTTCGACAATAACCAGCAGGGAAATTCAAACAGCAGTGCGCCTTCTCTTGCCCGGTGAGTTGGCAAAACACGCCGTCAGCGAAGGAACTAAAGCAGTAACAAAATACACCAGTTCCAAATAAAGCAGGAATTGTTGTTGCATATCAAACGGTTCTTTTCAGAACCACAAATTTTTAAAACTTATAATTATAGTCTGATATCTAATTTCACCGTTAACGACATGTAGATTTATCAATTTGAAATAATCCATACTAATATAATTCGAATATGTTCGTCAACTTCCTATACCATGTCTGATAATTTTGCACACCAATATCATATATATATATATATATGTATATATATTCGGTTCAATGTTATTTACCTGCTTTTCAATTGTTACTATATATATATATAAATATATATTTATACCGTTGCAGGGTAAGGCTTAGAGGTTGCCGGTTCCTCTCAGAACAAGGCAACACTCAATTGCTTCTGAGGAAACTTCTCACAATTCTCGTGGTCCACAAGATCATCTCCTTTTGCGCCTTCTCTATTAGATCTTCGTGAAGTCCAAGTTTGGCTGTGTTCCCAGTTAGATGCATCTCAACCAGCCCATTCGTGGTGTGAGTAGATATATATATATATATATATATATATATATATATATGTATATATATATATATATATATATATATATATATATATATATATATATATATATATATATATATATATAGATATATATATATATATATATATATATATATATATATATATATATATATATATATAAACAATGGTTTAAGGGGTGTTGGAAAACTTCAATTGTTACTAACTTCTTTATTTCATCAGTCGACGTTTCGATCCTTGGTTGGGATCTTCTTCAGGACTTCTATAAAACAAACAACATACAAATATAACAAACATTGCAGAAAAGACAACATGTTAAAACGCACCGAAATGCGAAGAGTTACCAGATCTTAAGTTGCACTGAATCTTATACAGATTTGGAGGAAAAAATTATTAATTAACTTGAACACAAAATAGTCTCTAATACAATAACGTCTCTTTTTTATATCACACACTTCCTTATTCTCTTGAAAACTTATTTTTGAAATTCTTTCTTCATCCATCTGACAACTGCGTAAAAAACGAACGGGGTTAGGTCGGGTTCATAGAACATCATAGATCTTCAACTGACATTGGAGAACATAGAACTTGAGATCAACAACTCACTCTCACTAAGTTGGTTTGAATGTATCAGATATGAATAAATGTTGCTAATGTTCTCTATATCCTTTCTGTAGTTCATGGAATTTTCATGTCGCTTAATGTGAATCATCTCCAGGAAACATCTTTTTCTCATATTCTCCTCGCACTCCAAGACTGTCACCGAATCATAGTCCATTCGATGGTCAACTGATCTTACATGTTCTGCCAGTGCACAAATCTTTCTAGGATTCTTAATGTCGCTGATATGTTGAGTTATTCTTCTTTTAAGTTGTTGGGATGTTTGTCCGATATACACCTCATCACAATTTTGACAGGGTATTCTGTATACAACACAGCTTTTCTTATCAGTTTCTATCCTATCTTTCAAATTACTATAAAGTCTCTTTACTTTAAATTCAGTTCTAGGTATCACTTTGATGTTATCAGTTTTTAATAAGTTTATTAAGGATTTTGTCATTACATTAATCAGTGGAATGGAAGTAAATATAATTCTCTGATCTAAATTGGTGGATGCGATTTCGTCATTATTCTGTGGCTGTCCAGAATTCGATGAATTGTGTATCAATTTCTTTAAAAGGTTCTTGGGGTAACCATTCTCAAGCATCAACTGATATAATAGTTTCATATTCTTCTCCTTCAGAGTGGGGTGTGATATTCTTTGTATACGATTCTTCAATCCTGTAACCATATTGATTTTTTGTCTCTGAGGGTGGTTGGAAAAATAATGCAAGTATCTACCTGAGCTAGAGGGCTTTCTATACCAATCAAGAATCAGTGTATTGTCAGGTCTTCTAATGACTAGGGTATCTAGGAAAGGCACACTATTGTTATTTTCTAATTCTATGGTAAATTTTATAGACTCACTCTGTCTGTTGAACCTTTCAAGAGTGTAAGATGTCTTATCACTGGGAACTGCACAAATGATGTCATCTACATATTTTTTAATAAAAGGCATCTCAAAGGGGATATCTGTTAGGATGCCATCTAGGAGGAAATCCATCACTACCTCTGCAATGGAAGGGCTGAATTTAGACCCCATTGGGGAACCTAGTATTTGGTTGTAGAAATTACCTTGGAAGATGAAATAGTTGGAGTTGAAAAGAAATCTGATGATGTTGATGAAGTCTTCCTTAGGTATTGTGGTGTGGCTACTGATTGATTCCCATCTGTGTTGAATTGCAGACAGAGCTAATTCTAATGAAATATTGGTAAAGAGGGATACCACATCAAGGCTGATGAGGACATAATCTTCTGGCAATTGGAATTCACTAATGAAGGTGGAAAAAGAGAAAGAATCTTCTACGTAATATCTGCCTCTAGAAACACTTAAATAACTTGAAATTATTTCAGATATATAACCTGATATCTTAGATGTTGGTGTATTCAAAGAGGAGATGATGGGTCTGAGGGAGAGAACAGGTTTATGGACTTTAGGTAGTCCATAAAATCTTGCAGGAATTATTGTTATTTTCTAATTCTATGGTAAATTTTATAGACTCACTCTGTCTGTTGAACCTTTCAAGAGTGTAAGATGTCTTATCACTGGGAACTGCACAAATGATGTCATCTACATATTTTTTAATAAAAGGCATCTCAAAGGGGATATCTGTTAGGATGCCATCTAGGAGGAAATCCATCACTACCTCTGCAATGGAAGGGCTGAATTTAGACCCCATTGGGGAACCTAGTATTTGGTTGTAGAAATTACCTTGGAAGATGAAATAGTTGGAGTTGAAAAGAAATCTGATGATGTTGATGAAGTCTTCCTAAAGTCTACCTAAAGTCCATAAACCTGTTCTCTCCCTCAGACCCATCATCTCCTCTTTGAATACACCAACATCTAAGATATCAGGTTATATATCTGAAATAATTTCAAGTTATTTAAGTGTTTCTAGAGGCAGATATTACGTAGAAGATTCTTTCTCTTTTTCCACCTTCATTAGTGAATTCCAATTGCCAGAAGATTATGTCCTCATCAGCCTTGATGTGGTATCCCTCTTTACCAATATTTCATTAGAATTAGCTCTGTCTGCAATTCAACACAGATGGGAATCAATCAGTAGCCACACCACAATACCTAAGGAAGACTTCATCAACATCATCAGATTTCTTTTCAACTCCAACTATTTCATCTTCCAAGGTAATTTCTACAACCAAATACTAGGTTCCCCAATGGGGTCTAAATTCAGCCCTTCCATTGCAGAGGTAGTGATGGATTTCCTCCTAGATGGCATCCTAACAGATATCCCCTTTGAGATGCCTTTTATTAAAAAATATGTAGATGACATCATTTGTGCAGTTCCCAGTGATAAGACATCTTACACTCTTGAAAGGTTCAACAGACAGAGTGAGTCTATAAAATTTACCATAGAATTAGAAAATAACAATAGTGTGCCTTTCCTAGATACCCTAGTCATTAGAAGACCTGACAATACACTGATTCTTGATTGGTATAGAAAGCCCTCTAGCTCAGGTAGATACTTGCATTATTTTTCCAACCACCCTCAGAGACAAAAAATCAATATGGTTACAGGATTGAAGAATCGTATACAAAGAATATCACACCCCACTCTGAAGGAGAAGAATATGAAACTATTATATCAGTTGATGCTTGAGAATGGTTACCCCAAGAACCTTTTAAAGAAATTGATACACAATTCATCGAATTCTGGACAGCCACAGAATAATGACGAAATCGCATCCACCAATTTAGATCAGAGAATTATATTTACTTCCATTCCACTGATTAATGTAATGACAAAATCCTTAATAAACTTATTAAAAACTGATAACATCAAAGTGATACCTAGAACTGAATTTAAAGTAAAGAGACTTTATAGTAATTTGAAAGATAGGATAGAAACTGATAAGAAAAGCTGTGTTGTATACAGAATACCCTGTCAAAATTGTGATGAGGTGTATATCGGACAAACATCCCAACAACTTAAAAGAAGAATAACTCAACATATCAGCGACATTAAGAATCCTAGAAAGATTTGTGCACTGGCAGAACATGTAAGATCAGTTGACCATCGAATGGACTATGATTCGGTGACAGTCTTGGAGTGCGAGGAGAATATGAGAAAAAGATGTTTCCTGGAGATGATTCACATTAAGCGACATGAAAATTCCATGAACTACAGAAAGGATATAGAGAACATTAGCAACATTTATTCATATCTGATACATTCAAACCAACTTAGTGAGAGTGAGTTGTTGATCTCAAGTTCTATGTTCTCCAATGTCAGTTGAAGATCTATGATGTTCTATGAACCCGACCTAACCCCGTTCGTTTTTTACGCAGTTGTCAGATGGATGAAGAAAGAATTTCAAAAATAAGTTTTCAAGAGAATAAGGAAGTGTGTGATATAAAAAAGAGACGTTATTGTATTAGAGACTATTTTGTGTTCAAGTTAATTAATAATTTTTTCCTCCAAATCTGTATAAGATTCAGTGCAACTTAAGATCTGGTAACTCTTCGCATTTCGGTGCGTTTTAACATGTTGTCTTTTCTGCAATGTTTGTTATATTTGTATGTTGTTTGTTTTATAGAAGTCCTGAAGAAGATCCCAACCAAGGATCGAAACGTCGACTGATGAAATAAAGAAGTTAGTAACAATTGAAGTTTTCCAACACCCCTTAAACCATTGTTTATTAATTACTTTAGGAAATTATCATATTTTGTATATATATATATATATATATATATATATATATATATATATATATATATATAAACCTGTTGCAAACAGTGATTGTTAAAAATATATATATATATATATATATATATATATATATATATATATATATCTATATATATATATCAATATATATATCTATATATATATATATATATATATATCTATATAAGGATAAGGACAGTCCCTCTCAGAGAAATACTAACCGTAGACACGTGTTTCGGGCTTTCGGCCCTCATCAGTACGGTGAACAAGTGTTAGGATGTGCAACACTTGAAAGAAACAACAAACAAACAGAGTCAACAACAGAAGCCAGCAATCCATTTGTGGTTTCAGCAGGAAGACCCAATGTGTTTTCGGGCAACAACCGACATCACCACGCGAAAAGCTATAACTAACTGCGTGACATCCGAATCCAGGAATAATAACATGTCGGAAGGATAACGAGGGTAATTGTTCATAAAACAAATCATAAGGATAAGGACAGTTCTCTGAGAGGGACTGTCCTTATCCTTATGATTTGTTTTATGAACAATTACCCTCGTTATCCTTCCGACATATATCTATATATATATATATATATATATATATATATATATATATATATATACAGGGTGAGTCTTTGACTTGTACATATATTTTAACCGAAGGTTCTTGAGGTCAAAAGAAACACTTTTTTCATTTACCATTTTTTCCGATTCGGCCCTGTTAAAAAGATATAGCCATTTTAAATTTTCAAAATGAGCTAATTCACCCCTGAAAACCGGAACACTGAAGTTTTCTCAAGCATAAGATATACCTCTCGAACCTTGGAAATAAGCTACTAAATTAGAAAAACCATCATAAACTTACGTTTAACATTCCATTTGTTGAACAAAGTAGTGTTTATAATCAAATAAATGAGTTATTCCAATTTCGTTGACGCTAAAGATTAAATATTCTTCTCTTGATTTCTATTTCATTTTCGATAATTATAACGAATTGAGCTCGCTACCAGCCATATTAGCTCTGATACTCATATCCATTCATTCATTATATTTCATTTATATGATATCGTTGTTTATTTTTCGTGCAAGAATTAACCTTAAAATCTCAAATAAATAATATTCATCTATGAAAGATCTAACACAGACTATAGTAATCTGTGGTTTTAAGTTTGAATTTCAAATTTCGAGTGATGCCAAATATAAACACAGCAGTTCGGTTCGAATAATCTATGTTCTAACCTAAAATTTTCATTTACAGTTTACACTGTTATTGTTATAAGATATTTGTTATGAAATGAAGCATTTGATTTGTTCCAACTATCTCATAAAAATATTGAAATGCATCAATATTTTTGAAACCATCAGTATGAAAATATGGAAATATGTAAAATATTCTGGCTCTGTAATCAATGGAAAATGTTAGACTCCACTTGTAATCAAATTTGTTGTTAATGTGTACCTACATTATAGCCAACTTTACTACTTAATTCATCTTGATTTTGGCATTGAAAATAAATGAGAAGTATTCAATATAATTATCCACAATAGAATATTTGGTTTCTTTCAACTCACCTGATTTGTTTTCACATTAAAACAATTATGGCCCTCTTGGAAGTATGTCAATCATAAGCTCTTAGGATGAATTTATGGAATAGCAAAAGAATAAAAGTATTCAATCTCAATCACATGAAAATTTGTCTAGTATGTACCTAGTGGTATGTTTCGATGTGTGTGGTATGTTTCGATGTGAGTTAGAATGAGCCGAAGAAGAATACAGTATTGTTCGATAGCAGCAGTCTTTAGTGGGATATTGATTGTTGTCATTATAATGGGACTATTTTGTGAAAACTTTTTTAAACATGGGTTTTATGAATAATCTGGACTTTTCAAAAAGAATGTTGATTTTAGTGAAGTATCTTCTTATTATCAGAGCTGTGCCAAAGCTCAGTGATTTTTAATCAAATCGAGGAGTTGAGGTGAGCTTATTCAAATAACTTCATTTTCAAACTAAGTTGGCTAGTACTTCAATTCTTAAATCTGAGACATGACTTCATAGTAAATATTCATTTCTGTGGTTTTTTTTCCACAATAGAACAGAGTTGCATTCAGCCAAAGTACCCAATTTTTTGAATTTCACAGATAATTTTTTTTTTTTAAGATCAAGTTATTCGAAAACGGCGCTTTGTACGAGAAAATATGAAGAATACTTTTATTTTTCAAATTAGCCAAATATTCTTCAATGAACGTTCAAATTACTATTAAGAGTTGGTTTCTTCGAATTTCTGGTATTTTGATGGTATGTTATGTTCATAACATAGAAACAGAAGAATGTGTATGGAATCTGGTGTTCGGAGAAGATGTATCACATCAAAAAAAAGCTATATTTCAAAAATCATTTCCTTCGATACAACCATTTCCGAGATATAGCCGATAATCACATTTTTTTAACGATTTTCAACAGCCTGTATCTTTTTAACCGGGCCGAATCGGAAAAAATGGTAAAGGAAAAAAGTGTTTCTTTTGACCTCAGGAATCTTGGGTTAAAATATATGTACAAGTCAAAGACTCACCCTGTATATATATATATATATATATATATATATATATATATATATATATATAGTATATTTCAACCAACAAAGAAAATCATGATTCAAGACGAGACAACCAAACATACACCTCGATTTATATATATATATATATATATATATATCGTGAATCTTTAAGGGAATTCGACTGATAAGAAGGATTTCAGTTCTACTCTTTATTCATACCAAGCTTTCGGAACTGGTTAGTTCCTTCCTCAGGGTTACTACAATTTTAACAATTAAAATTAAAATTACATATACAAAAAGAACTTTCCCAAATCTTTAAAAACAGTCACTTACAGAATTTGAGGTTGTCTCCTTAATAAGTTAAAATTCATCAATTAACGCTTTTTAAGTAAATTAGTCTCAAATACTCTATCAGTTGGATTAATCTTTCTTTGTCAATTGGATGTGAAGTATAAACAGTGTGTCTAACCTAACTTAATTATTTTCTTTGGTACATATCACAGAATCTCATTGCGTCAACTTTGGTTTACTTTTTCTTCTTATTTTTATTCGTCTAGTGGTCCATCATAGACTCGTTCCCGGTTTGGATATGTTAACAGGAACGTGTAAACATTGCTTAATCTTTGTACGTCAGTTTTTTTATTTATTGGATTTTCTTGATTTCTTATGTTGATCATTTCTTGTATCAGTCTTTTATTATATTTACCTTCCGTACATAATACTTCTGTATTTTCAAAATCAATTTTATGATCCTTTTTCATTGAGTGTACAGCTAAAGCACATCGTGGGTTCATTGTCCGGATATCACTCTTATGTAAAGTTAATCGACTCTTTAACCATTGAGATGTTTGTCCCACATAGGTGCTATCACATTCGGAACATTTAATTTTATACACTACATTAGATTTCAGTGGGTTTGGTGTTATATCTTTCAATTTACTGTATAACATCTTGATAGTTTTCGTGTTGTATGTACTTATTTTTACTTTTTCATCTTTAAAACAATTCTTAATTTTGCTGGTTAGATTTCCTATGTTGGGAAGGCTGCCATATTTTATTACAGGATCATCTTGAACTATATTTTCAATTTGTTCAGGTTTTCGTCGAGATTCTGTTATGGAGACTCTGTCAGTTTCATACATTAGTTTGTCGAGCATTTGTTTTGGATAGGAATTTTGCCGAAAGATCTCATGTAATTTCTTTATGTTCGCATCCACCATATCTGGATGGCAGATTCTTTGTATCCTGTTTTTCATTTCTTTGATACAATTTATTTTCATGTTTATCGGATGTTCTGATTTGAAATGTATGAATTTGTTTGAATTTGTTTCTTTTTGATACCAGTCCAGTTTAATTATGTTATTTATTCTGCAAACCTTTGTATCCAGGAATGGAACAGAATTATTTTCATCTTCTCTTTCACTTGTAAATTGGATGTTCAAGTCAAAACTGTTAAATACCTGAATTATCTCCTCCAAGCCTGTTTTCGGTATTGCAAGTATCAAATCATCTACAAATTTTTTTAAGAAAAACACCTTGAAGGACAACTTTGGAATGGAAATGTCCAAAACATAATCCATAACATAAAGGGACAGTACCGGGCTAAGTTTGGACCCCATAGCACAGCCAAATGTCTGTACATAAAATTTCCCTTCAAATATGAAATAGTTGTTATCGAGTATGAACTCAACGATCTCCATAAACAGTGTTTTGGGTACATTACAATGTTCTTCAATCTTACTCCACTTAGTCTCTAGCACTTTCATCACTAGTTCTTTATATATATTCCCAAACAGGTTTACCACATCTAATGAGACTACTTCATATTCTGGTGGAATAGCAAGGTCATTAATAAATGTTGCAAATTCAAACGAATCTTTTATATAATAGTCATTATTTTGGTTGTAAGCATTCGAGAGTATTTTTGCTATAAATTCAGCCAGTGTTGACATTGGGCTCTGTAAGAGTAAAACTGAAATCCTTCTTATCAGTCGAATTCCCTTAAAGATTCACGATATTTATAGTACGACTGTTATCTGGAGACAATATATATGTATATATATATATATATATATATATATATATATATATATATATAAATAATATCAGTAACTGTTTAGTTTCCATGCGTTCTACCGTTGTAAAATCCCGCCCAGTTTCCCTTCTTATCTCTTCGTTCCTGATATGTTGCAATCTGGAAACTCTACAAGATCTTATCGAAATGTCCATCTCTAATTTGTCTATGGTCTTTTTTTTTCTGGAAGTTGCCAGCATTCACAGCCATAAGTTAAAATAGATTCTACAACTGTTGTGTAGATTGTTGCCTCTGATATTGAAACCTTTTTTTTTCGTTTCAGTAGCCGTTCAGTTGTTTATAGATAGAGTTGAGTAGGGGTGGAGGAGTCTCGATAGAAATGGCCCCCATTAATTGGGGATCTGCTTAGTGGTTATGTTTGCCTTAGAATGTTAGATGATATCATAGTTCTCCAGTCGCATACTCCAGGAAGTTTATTTTAATTGGGGTCGGATCTTGTATATTCTCAAAATTTAAATATGTATGTCGTAAAAAGATTTACCCAGATTTTTTCCTAATTAGGATGTCTATTAGCTGTTCTTTCGATCCTATTCTTGGGGCATCCTTTCTGCTGTGTAGTAATTTTCAACTCTGTATTTCTCAGAGTAACTAACGCTAAAAGATTACATATATCATGCTGTTACAATCATTACGTGTTCTTCAATTAACGGAAACTCTAGAGCCCGTAAGCAATCAGAGGTCTCCCCAAAGGACGTAGTTAATATCACACAATCTACTTCTACGAAAGATGAAAAAAAACTCCTCTCCTGACCTATCTAGCTGCCGGTATCACTAGGCAACAACAGTACCTAGAAGTGAAGGGAATCCAATATGCTGATGTCATCATCAAAATGACATCACACCGAATAAATAAGTCAAAATCATTATTTTGATCCGTATCTGATAGAACGCTCGAGCTTTTCGGATTCTGAAGAGTTTTTATGTCAAAATAGACGACGTAATATCCCCACCAGACAAATGGAAGCAGGAGTGCCTCAAGGTTCAGTTCTAAGCCCAAAATCAACAACATCTGCATATGCAACGCCCCAAAAAGGTCAAGGAATATGCTAGCTCTATACGCAGATGATAGATGTCATTTACAGAATAGTGATCGCAGCACTAGATGATTTATATATTACAGACGAATGTTTCATTAAGGTGAAAGATTCAAATGAAATGACTAAACCTGCATAGTCAACTGTGCGATTGTATTTTTCTTCCTGTTAATTTCTAGCTGTTTGCGGAACCAATTATCAAATATATTGGGACTGTATGCAAATAAAAAAACAAACAAAAAACAAATAATAATTCAAACTCTATGGATGGCAATCAATGGCATTCAATGTATGAAATTAGTATACTAAGCCCTACCTCATTCAGAGTATGGAACGTACTACGCTGATTGGTCGAAACCGCGAGTATATATATATGTATACGAGGACATTTTCGAGGAATTATCAAAGCCCAACAATCATTTTACTCTCCCATATTCGCGTATTATATTATTATATTATAATGTCTGGTCGCGGTAAAGGTGGAAAAGTTAAGGGTAAGGCAAAGTCTCGTTCCAACCGAGCTGGATTACAATTTCCAGTTGGTCGTATTCATCGTTTATTACGCAAAGGAAATTATGCTGAACGAGTTGGAGCTGGAGCACCCGTCTATCTAGCCGCTGTTATGGAATATCTAGCCGCCGAAGTTTTGGAATTGGCCGGTAACGCAGCACGTGACAACAAGAAAACCAGAATTATTCCCAGACATCTTCAGCTGGCAATCAGAAACGACGAAGAGTTGAACAAATTGCTATCGGGAGTAACTATCGCTCAAGGTGGTGTTTTACCGAATATCCAAGCCGTCCTCTTGCCAAAGAAGACAGAAAAGAAATCATAAATACAATCTGTATGTGAAACGGCCCTTTTCAGGGCCACAATATTTCCTCATTGAAAAGATTTTTTTATCATCTGATCACTTTGGGTATAATAAAATTGCGACAATTTCACGGTCCTACTGACATTCGTAAGTAGGGTAAATGCTCTGATTTTCGACCAAATTAACAAAAACATCGATTTCGGGTACGACTTTTTCACACATAAACTAATCAAATTTTAAAGGTGTTGATGTTCATCGATTCTTTGGCTAGTTTTAAATAATTTGTCATATAATTTTAAACGTTCTCTTCGCATTCAACCTTCGAAATGTGAAAACAGAAAATCTGAATAACATTCGGGTCACGACCATGCCGCAGAGTTCTCGACCATTTTTTTGTTTGTTTTCGACCACTAATAATAGTGGCCGCTCGCTTCTCGTCTTCACTTAAAAATTTTATATTTATATCAATCAGATGGATTTCAGATGAGGTAATTGAGTAAGAAACACTGGGAACGTAAAAAAATTATTCTGCAAAAGTTTTCATTTTCTATAAGTATTTCAAAATAGGAACTCATATTAAATAATATTATTTGGTTATTTTGTTCTTAATATCTTTTCAGAAACTAATGAGTATATAAAACACCGACCACAAGTGGTCGAGAATTAAGTATAGTATATCCAAAGTCACTTGGAGGAACCAGAATATTTCAATTATATGTTCAAGGGTTGTCCAAGTTTCCAGAAATTCCTTTGGGGCCAGTGAATTTATTGCCTAACAATACTTTCGAATAAACCCCCGGTATTTAGCGGATCGCGGTTTCCATTTCAAAGAGACATCTGGCCGAGCGTTTTTATGGACTAGTTCAAGTGGCTTTGTATATACTATACAATCAAATTGGTTCTCGACCGAGAATAAATGAAAGGTAGAATAAGTATGTTTCAACGTTAATTCAGTGGTCGCAAACTAATATTCAAAAAAAAAAAACGAACATGATCCAACAGAAATATATCGGTTGAAATAAACAATTATTGAAATTACATATTGGTTGTCGACCACTTTGGTCGAGAAATAAAAGGTAAAAATTTTCCAATACCAGTTCGCGACTGCCGAATAATATACATTTTCCTACAACTGCTATGAAAAGTAGCGTATTCTTCATAGCTTACTCAATTTCAAAACTATGTATTGCTCATACTGTGGGAAATATTATTTCTCACAGCACTTTGCCCACACCTCGCTTGGTAGACCAATGTAATTGGGCTTTTGAGTCGTTTCTATGGAAACGCGATAAATTCGCACATACATTTTGATTTGAATCAAGTCCATTACTTGAATTATTGAAATTTGTGCAGTTGTAGGAAAAGTACAGTGTGCAACATGTGGAGAAAGTCCTTTTCTCGCTCGTGTGAACTCGCGAGAAAAGTTGGACTTTCCCCACTTGTTGCACAATATACTATTTCAGCGCGAAAACTTTGACCTATACCCCTACTATGCAAACTATCTTGAAAGGGTAGCAATGGTCGAGAAAACACGTACGGCGGAAATATTTTACACTACAAGATATATTTTATTATTATTTTATCTCAAATCACGGAATGGTCGAGTCGAGAGACACTGACGGTCGGCTAACCAGTGCATTTACCCTATATACAGTGGCTTAGGTAGCTATTAGACCCGGGTCGATCGCAACCCACCGACGAGATAATCGGGTCGAAAGACTTAATATAATACAGTGGGAGATCAGGTAAGAAATTTACGAAATGGGTTGTTCTGAATAATGGTCTATTTTCGAATAAAAATGAACAAATTTGTAAAACAGTCCCCCACTATGAACAGTAGAAAAGGACTTATTCTAGTTAACTAGACCTTCAAACTTCGATTTATCGAATCGAATAAATTATCGTATAATTCGATAATTATCGTACCGGTGGCAACGATGGATTTCGGAGTTACTTTCGAGCTACAATTTATTTATTTTGTATTATTCAATAGTTATGTCAACTAATGGGGCTATGTTAATTGGTGCTTTTATCTTTTGAAAATGAAATAAAACAAAAGTAAAAGATAATGAAATCAAACTCAATAAAAAATAACTATACTACGAGGTTGCAACAGGTAAGTCGAGTCCGATTGTTCATTAAATTAGTGGAGAAATGGTGGACTGTATAAGCGACAGCGAAACATATGAAAATGATACTAAAGTCTAAAATTGTGGTTAACATTATAACTTACCTGATGGGCGTCAGGTTAGAAAACATAGCCTCTCCACAGGGCCCTTGGTGCGGGATATACAGGGTGTTTCCTAAACATACGGCAAAAATTCAGGGGGTTGTTCCTTGGACTATTTTAAGCATGTTTTGTCCTTGGATGATTTTTGAAAAACCTCTTTGTTTCGAAGATACAGGGCGAACAACATTTTTCATATTTTTAAAATTAATCATAGTTCAATAATTAATAATAATTTGGATTGGAAGAGGTGGACCTCATTTATGGCCTGCTCGTTCCCCGGACTTAAACCTCTTAGATTATTTCCTATGGGGCCATCTAAAATCATCAGTTTATACCACTCCAGTAGAAAATGTGGAAGACTTGCGAAATCGGATCATTGCTGGGTGTAACTTAATAAGAAATGATCCTGGTGTTTTTGAAAGGGTTCGGCAGTCAATGAGGAGAAGATTGGATGCTTGTATGCTGGCTAGAGGTGGTCATTTTCAACAGTTTTTGTAGGTTGAGTTGAATTTTCATGTAATTTTTCATAATAAAATGTTATTATCTGAAATTTTGTTTCCCCTATATCTTCGAAACAAATAGGTTTTTCAAAAATCATCAAAGGACAAAATATTCTTAGAATAGTCCAAGGAACAACCCCCTGAATTTTTGCCGCATGTTTAGGAAACACCCTGTATTTCAGCTCCAACTTTCGGTTTTCAAGGGCGGTGTAGAAAAGCTCTAACATAATGCGTTCGAGCGAATATAAAATCGACGAATAATGCGGGAGTTTCCGAATGAAGCCACCAATTGTTCACTTGTACACTCGCGAACTTACCATCTTTCGCTATACCTCGAACTCACACTAACAGGTAGGAAAGCTACACCTATCAATAACGCTCCCATGGTTTGAAAAATGCTAGGGTTCGTGTTGTAGTAAGGAAAATGTATCGACGAAAAGCTACAAAAATTCTACTTGCTGAAGAATCCGACAATCCGACAAGTTCGACAATCTAGGAATAAAAGTCGTAACTTAACAACATGAACACCTAATTGAAAATGCGTAAAGTGAATGATATCTTACCTACAAAAGGAAATTTTTTTACGGTTAATTGGGATCCGGGAATTGAAAGCACGCGGGATGATTTTATATCATCCCGATATGAAAAATTCAACGAGGTAGAGAATGATGAAAATGTTTCACGATTAATGAATTATGTAGAACCACACTCGAATCGTTTCGCCAACGATGTGATCTTCAGAAACGTTAGGCTACTAACTATATATAGCAAAACATGTCCCTGGGGAGGGGGGCTCAAACTACCTCCACTACCTACCACATTATAGGTTAATCGTAACACCTACCAATCACAGTATATCGTTATAATCTACTTATAACTAAACTACAATTTGTCACTAAGAACCGTAAACTTCAGCGGATTGTTAATTTTCCCTTTGAACATACGTTCCATTGTGGCCAAAAACACTCTTCATTAGAATACTTGAACAGTTTTAACGATCTATCACACCAATAATCAAGTTTTGATAATACTGACGACAGTTGAGTCATTAATTAAATTATCGCCGATTTCAACGGATAATGTTCGACTGTGAATTTGAATCCACGCCACCAGAACTTCGAGTAGCTATCCGAAAAGCGTACGAAGCTTTTATAAACTGGTGTGCGAGTGAAGATGAAATAAGTCCAGTGCATTATGCTAAATAGCGAGCATAGATACTTGAAAAGGCAGAATGTTGGATACAAAGCGAATAAGTCAAGTGTTCCTTCCGGAGCAATAAAAATTTCTGAACGATGCTCCTGTAGAATGTCTCCCTAGTGACGTAACTTCTGAATTCCTTCAGTGCATATTAAAACAGGTTGCTTTGATTATTGCCATCTCCTGAGTTGGCGCAGGTGCGATGAACTTCTGAAATTGAGAATGAATGTGATATGGAAACGTTAGAAAATCGGATCATAATAACTTATTCTCGCGCAAATCTTTCAATTACATAAGCAGAGTGGATCAAAATAGCGAAACAATACTGTGACACGCGCAACAAAAACTGCGACTGTAAAAAGGGTTATTCTTACAAATGAGGGGTTTGGCAAAGTTACACGACAGCCTTTAAAGCAGGGGGGTGAAACCGCTAGTGCTAACACTGGCAACGGATGTGACGTCACAGTCACTCAGCATTACACGGTATACGTATCACGATGTAAAAATTTTATTCTCATAACAAGCCAATCAGCGTTCGAGGTTTCCAATAAATAGGTATTTGATTGAACAGCCAACAATTAATTGTGTTTGTAATGCATGTATGGTAGCAATGAACAGATCAAGTAGTTTTTATTGTCGCTTATTACAAGTTCTGTTTTAGGTTTCAGGTAATCCATGAGAAACTAAATTTAGAACATAATTAGACTGGGTTTTTCCTCATATCGTATTTCAATGTACTAATATATCTGAAAGCCCTCTTACTTGCGATTATAATATTCCTTCAAAATCAACTGGATTTAAGTTAAATTCTGTTCCTCGGCCTTTACTGAAATATCAAATTAATTATCATCATCCCTATGATTCCAGAACTTCCCCAAATGTTTCTTGTATGGAAAATATTAATGATTTTAACATGCCATGTGAAAGTAAAACTTTCGATGATTTTTGAAGTTTGATGAATAATTAATATTTAGTTTTTTATGTTTCAGAAGGAAGAAAATCGTTATTTTGCATAGAAATATTTCTGATTTACATCTGAAAAAACACGTTTGTATAATGATTTCAAAACTTAATTGCAATGAAAAATGAATGATGACTATTTTGAGCAGTTCAATAGTTAATTTATGTTGTATATCTGGGACAAAATTTGATTTTCTCCTCACAAACAGAGTGGGCAAATTTCGATGTTTTTGCACTACAACTTCTAAACCTGAGGTGATAGACAAAATCTGATATCCCATATTCTCGGTCTCTTGTTTTGAGAAACTAACAAGGTTAGAATTCATTTTTGGCCACCTTTTGTTTTCGAGTTATAAGCGAAAATTGGAAAAATGGCGATATCGAAAAACTTTTACATCTCCGCTTGTACTGATGCTAGAGCTCCGAAATTTAAACATTATACAGACACTTTTTTACGTAGAATCCAGTGGCGTGCTCGTGTTTTCGAAAAGGTTTTTAATTACGAAGCTATGACCCAAAGTTATGTTTTTTCAAAGGGAACACTAAATTTCTATGCCATGTTTTGAAAGCTTAATTTTTCCTGATTTCAAAAATTTATAACATTGAATGATTTGTATTAAAATAAACAACAGAAAATGGTCAAAAACCTTTTTTTACCTAAGAGTCTCAATATTTCTATGGTTTCAACTGTTGATGAGCTCATAAAAATTGAGCTTTCTATAACAAGAGCAGTGTCCTTCCGGCAATCTGATTATTTCTATGCTTCTTACTCATTTCTACAAAATTCGAATCAATTCGGCAATTGTTCATAAAACAAATCATAAGGATAAGGACAGTCCCTCTCAGAGAAATACCAACCGTAGACACGTGTTTCGGGCTTTCGGCCCTCATCAGTACGGTGAACAAGTGTTAGGATGTGCAACACTTGAAAGAAACAACAAACAAACAGTTGTTCTGTTGTTGTGTTGTTGACTCTGTTTGTTTGTTGTTTCTTTCAAGTGTTGCACATCCTAACACTTGTTCACCGTACTGATGAGGGCCGAAAGCCCGAAACACGTGTCTACGGTTGGTATTTCTCTGAGAGGGACTGTCCTTATCCTTATGATTTGTTTTATGAACAATTGCCCTCGTTATCCTTCCGACATATATATATATATATATATATATATATATATATAATTACATAATATGAACCCTTACTAAATAAATAGATCCTTTCCTTCAATCCCATAAGAACTACATATTACAATGTATCTAATTGCAGATTCAGCATTTCATCTTTATGAATAGCCCTTTGTTTCACTTGTTATTGAATTGTTATTCACCTAGGAATTTAGATAAGAAAATCTATAAAGGGGACTGAATCTGTGTACTCATTAAGAATTGATTGGTCATTCTTTAAGAATTGATTGTGTATCCATTAAGAAAAGATTGTCTCGCTTTGTATTCGAAATAAATCGTTTTGTTTTTAAAAACGAGGTTTTCCACCACAAAAACATAATTGGCGACGAGTTGATGGGATTGTGCCATTCCTATTAAAGAAGAAAATTTGGTGACATTGATTGTGCAATTCTTTCCTGCCAGAAGAAGAAGTTCCTGCAGTGATCCAAGAATCCAACTCAATCAACATCGATCTTTCTAGGACGTCGGTTTCAACCGTTCAGCACAACCGGACAGAGAGTAGAAAACCACCCAGAAGCCCTGATCACCTGAGTAGCGCCCCGTGACGACTTCACAGAATACAATTTGGTGAGCAAAATCCTTTCCAATCCTTTCTTCCCAGTTTACTTATTCTGGACAAAAAGAGTCATCCTTTTTAATAGTTTTGTGTGTAAAACTGTATCATAGTTTTTCCTAGGTTTCTTTAAAAAACCGACATAAGAGTTTTCCCTAGGTTACTCATTTAAAAAACCGATTACTATATTTTACTTTATTGTATTGATAATTAATCAAGATTACGTCAGTAAAGCATTTTAAAGGTAAAAAAGAGCGTAAAGAAAATAAAAATATGGCTCAAGAAAGAATAGATTTAACATTGCCAGAAAAATTTGGAATGTTATTACCTAGATTTTCAGGAAAAGAAAATGAGTTGCATTCGTTCTTACGTAGCGCAGAACAATTTTTATTCATGTTTGCAAATGAAGCCCAAATAATTAAAGATTATTGTTTCGCAGTTGTAAAATCGAAACTTACTGATCGTGCATTAGCAGAGGTATCTACTTCTGATATACCTAACAATTGGGACGTTCTTAAACGATTCTTAAATACGAAATTCGGAGATCAAATAAATTTAGATGTATTAATTCATCAATTGCAATTTTTAGCAAAGAAGCCACATGAAGACATGTTAAATTTCATTGATAAAATAATATCGTTGAAAATTCGAATTAATTATAGAATAGATTCAGATCCTATGCCTGATCCAGAGAAATTAATTTATAAATCAAATATTTTAAAAATATGTAAAACAGTATTGATATCGAATTCCCCAATGGAATTACGAACTTATTTGATTACTAACAATGCATTTAACTTTGATAATACCGTAAACGCTGTAAAAGATTATTTATGTAATATGGCTCAGTATGAATTATTAGACAGAAGTCGAAATAAAAATCCTATACATAAAAATGTATCGAGAAATAATTATTCCGATCATCGCAATAATACAAACAAATACAATCATTTTTCAAATAATAATTACCGAACGCAGCATTATGAAACGCAGCATAGATTCCCTTCGAGACCGATACAATTTACGCAACGTCAAGTAAATACTCATTATCCTACGCAACGTGAAACGTTTGGTGTTCCAAGTACGTCGAGAAATCAAAACGTTTTTAAACCGAATCCAAATCAAAGAATAACTACCCCACCTGAAAGAATGTCAGTACAGACACGAGTTTATCCACAAAAAAGACCTAATTATTCGACCCAATATCAAAATAATCCCCAGAGAAAATTCTATAATAATAATGATCGAAGCCCTGATTTTCTCGTAGAAGAATTAACTCATATTGATATAAATCCTAATAAGAGAAATTCTTTCTCACAACCTTCTACATCGAAAAGTAATTTCTCAAATGAACGAAATTTTCGGGACCCTACTTTAGAAAACGAATTGACATGAAGCATACCCTAGATAATACAAATCAAAATCCTATTAAAGTACCAGTAGACCTTAGTCATTTAGAAACTGAAAAAAGAGATTTATCACAAAAACAGAAACTGCGTATTGCAAGTAATTTTAGAAAATTAAATGAAAAAACTATTGACATTAATCATCCAAAACAGGAAATAAACAGTCAATTGTCGAAACCTATAGAAATGAATAACATTGAATACGTATTTTCCAAATGCGATATAACTAATGATTCCAATAAAAGCGAAACCAATGAAATTGAAAATAATAAAGTCACGGAAGAAAAATCAGATAAACCCTCTGAATTATTAAATACTATTGAACAAAAAGATGATAATGTTTTGATTCATAAATCGATAGAAGATGTAAATGATCATAATTATACGGATATTTCCAGTGATCCAAAACGAAAATACTTAAAGACGAAAATAAATGAAGAATTTTCGAAAGATATAAATTACCATAAATTTCCCCATGATATTTGTCGAAAAAGCAAATTCAAACGACCTCCCATACAATTTCAATCAAGCTACGTAGGTCACGAACCGTTCAATTACTCCTATTGTAATACAAACCCAACTTATATCAAAGCCCCAATCACACGAAAACTTGATCCTGCATTCAAAAAGATAGATGCGAAAGAAATTGATTCTCATCGTATTCAAGACGATAAAAATAAACATATTTATCATAAAAAAATATTGAAACAACGAAAAAAATAAGTTTTAAATTTTATTTGCAGATTCAAAAATAGACCAAACAAATGGTATACTACTTACTCTAATAATGATAATTCTATGGACAAAAATAAGTATCATAATAAACGCACTCGAAATCATTCCCTTAGAAAATAATATATTACCCGTTTTATTAGGAAAAGCCTATGTTACGAATAAGAATCTACAATTGATTTATCATATTGATTTAAATAGGATAGAGGAAATAATTTTCAAATATCAAAAGGAAATTGAAAATCTGAAAAACCAAAAATTAGGTTTTGCTCAGACAGCAAATTATAAATATTTACAACATTCAAATGATATAAACTTTAAAGCCCTTGAAGAGATTCTTAATAAGAGTATTAAAACTAAAAGAGGATTAGTTAATCTTGGTGGTAAAATTTCAAAAATATTATTCGGAACGTTAGATTCAGACGATGAAGAATTATATCGAAACTATTTTAATAGCATACAGAAAAATGAGAAAACGCTCATGAAAAATCAGAAGCAAATAGCTACTGTTGTAAACGATCTGAAAAATAAGTATATCACTAAATTCAAAAATATGAATGAAAATCTGAAACTATTACAAATTGTTCCAGAGTTACGTGAGGTAGAGCAAATGCATCTCATGACATTTGAAATTAAAGATATTAAAAATACCCTTGATGAAATTCAAACAGCAATAAGTTTTGCAAGATTACACCTTTTACACGAATCTATTTTACCTTATGCTAAATTTGTCGAATTAATCAAGAATGTCACAATAATACCTGTTCATCACCTTAAAGATTATTATCAATTATGTCATACTAAGATTATTTTTCAAAACAAAATATTACTCTTTTTGATTTCAATTCCCACTGTTTATCAGAAAGGCTATGATCTATACAAGTTTTACTTCCTACCTCAGAATAATTTAACCATTTCCCATACCAATCCCTATATGCTCTCTCAAGAAGAATTATTGGAATGGTCAACTTCAACAAATAATTGTCATCCCGTGGAAGAAGATTTCTTATGTGATCAAGAATCATTAAATAAACCCCCAGAATGTCTCAGGAACATATTGAAAAATCATACAGAAAATTGTCCTAGAATTAAAACTACTTCACATTCAGACATCAGATTGTTAGAAGATGGAAGTATTCTATCGATAGACAACGTGAAAGTTCAAGAGAAATGCCCTCAACAAATTAAATATTATTTTACTCCTTCGATGGCACTCCTCCATTCAAAATGTGAAATAAGCAACCTACAGAAAGAGATTTTCCCTCTAACCACCATAAATGAAGAAAAATACATTATTCTACCCAAGCAGACCCATTTTATGAAGAATAATTCCAAAGAAGAAAATATCGAGAATGAAGATATTCCAGACATCGTCTTAGAAGACTTAGACCAGTGGAATCTTCAACCCATAGGAATAACTTTTACATTTATTTTAATAATATTTATAATAATAATTATTATTGCTTTTGCTTTTAGATATTTCAAAAGAAATGTATTTTTAAAAGCTACACCTCAGCCAGGTGATACCTTTTTCCAAGAAGGGGAGGAATTACATAATATGAACCCTTACTAAATAAATAGATCCTTTCCTTCAATCCCATAAGAACTACATATTACAATGTATCTAATTGCAGATTCAGCATTTCATCTTTATGAATAGCCCTTTGTTTCACTTGTTATTGAATTGTTATTCACCTAGGAATTTAGATAAGAAAATCTATAAAGGGGACTGAATCTGTGTACTCATTAAGAATTGATTGGTCATTCTTTAAGAATTGATTGTGTATCCATTAAGAAAAGATTGTCTCGCTTTGTATTCGAAATAAATCGTTTTGTTTTTAAAAACGAGGTTTTCCACCACAAAAACATAATTATATATATATATATATATATTTACCAACCATGCAGCGTCCTGGAAAACGATGTCTACAAACTGTACTGGGACACAACTATGGTCACGGACAGGGCAATATCGCATAACCGGCCGGACATAGTTCTGTTTAATAAGACCGAAAAATTGGTGCAGATAATAGACATAACGGTACCCGCCGATGATAATATCGCCCGAGCGTACACTGAGAAACTCACCAAATATCATGACCTCGCGTTTGAGCTGAAAGAAATGTACGGTCTGAGGAAAACATCAATTCTCCCACTCATAATATCGGTAAATGGCCTGGTGGAGACACACATGATTGAAAACACGAAACGTCTACAATTAGATACTTACCTGATTAGCCAAGCACAGAAAGAGGTCATCCTAGGTACCACGCGGACAGTCAGAAGATTTCTTACTAGCTCCTGAGTACAACCTTGGTCGCTGTGGTGACCCGGTTGTCTTGGATCCATCCCGCTTGTCGGTGAATAAAAAAAAAAAAAAAAAAAAAAAAAAAAATATATATATATATATTTTGATCATGTTATTTACCTGCTTTTTAATAGTCAATAGTATTTTCTTTATTTGGAAGTGTCAGGTTTTTAATGAAGTTGTTTAGTTCATATAAAAAAATATATAATTGTACGTTTCGGAGACATTCTCCTTCTTCAGTAAAAATGACTCATCTGATAGTTTACAATATGAAATATTAATTAAAATTGAGCCTTCAATTTCTCGTCATTTTACCTGAAATGACGAGAATAGTATGTTATGGAAAGAAAATAAATTTGTATTGTCTTCTAGATGTTCATCAACACGTTTATGGGCTGGAGGTGCATCATATCAAATATTCAATATGAAAGTTAATTTTTATGAATTTCAGATATCAAATGGATTGATAACTGTTAGAATATTAAGCTAGAGCACACATGTACCTAAGTTGATACTTTGAGGTCCTAAAATAGATTTGTAGAGAAAATAATTATACATCTTCAGAAGTAAATGAAGATAACAATAAAGGTCATCATCAAAAGTTTGTTATATGTACAATTTGGCGATATGAAGAAGAGAAAACGGATTCAAAATTGAAAAAATTTATGGCGCTTGAAATATGACGATTGAATTAATTTGAATGAAGAATAATCAGAAACGTTATCGGAGCATATTTGTTTGCACACTGCAGAGACAGTCACTGTACTTCTATGGGTTGATGTAATAACTGTGACGATACTGTACAAAAATATGATCAGTGGAGCAATTGATAATTAAATATGTCATATAGATATTGCTTCATGTTATGGAATTTCATTATTAATGAATCGTCTGATATCCACTAACAATGTACTTTTCAATGAGTGCTTCGAATGATGAGTCATCTTGGGGGATCGTTATATCCTTATAACGATTCCTTCAGATTCGAACAGAATTCTAGTTTGCTAGTTTTATAAATCTAGAATCGACCACAAATCTGATGAAATTAATATTTAATCGATAAATAGGTACATACAGATTACATGACTTACCTATTCACCTTCAATAGCGTCATCGAATGATTCATACAGTTTTATTAAAATAACCTATGTATTATTTTCCGAACACTGCGTAGAATGAAGAATTATTATATTCACATAACGACGCACCTAAAACTCACTTATCAGCTCAACGCACATAATTGAAATGAACCGTTTTCTGCTGCAAAATATTTGGTGAATGGTTACATCTGGTCTAATACTCTAGTGGGTTTTACGATTGTTGTTATTCACTTCTTTGAAAATGCCGCTCGCCTTTTCTGGGAAGAAATGTTTTCAAAAATAACCTTTTTTTATGACCTTTCCCTCTGGATATTAGGGGTAAATATACCTCCTGTAGGTATATCTTTCCTAACGAACTTCCGTGCTTTTCGTGTTTGATAAAAAAAAAATTTCGAATGTATTAGGTATTCCTAATTCATGGTTATGTAACAGCTGATTGGATGAATTATATATTTCAGAAAAATTATTCCTTCAAATCCCTACCTACCGACCTAATATTTATTTCACAAAAATTTGCTCAAAATTATCATCATAATTATAAGCTTGCGAAATGAAAAAAACGGAATTTTTATGTTGCAGATTTGTCTGTTTTTCTCGAACGATAACAAGAAATAGTTCATAACGCGAAATAATACATATAATATGTAAATGAACTGATATGATAGACCGAAAAAAAATCGAAAACATTTTTTGACGACAACGTTTACTCATACCTGTAATGTGAGAAAGAAAGGTTCGATAACGAAGTTCGAAGCAAACATCACTCAAAATAATAGCAATTTTTTGATTACCGATTCGATCATCAACCCTTATACAGGGTGTTCCTAAATTGGAGGTACCGCAATCGCTTTGTTTTCAAGATACAGGGTGTTCCTTGTAGTTCTACATATAGAATATATCTCGTATATGGTGTAGTATTTGCGCGATATCGTAAAACTCAATTCAATGCTTACATTTATAGGTTTCCTTCAAATAGTGAATTTAGCAAAATGTGGTGTCACGCCTTAAGATTGTTTTCATTTTGAAATATGATAAGTCATTTATATTCCTCTGAGGGGACGCCGACGAAAGCGGGTAGATAAAGGAAAATAATAAATTTCGGACATAGACGTGCTCGCAGTGCAATAAAAGTAATCATCTTGAAAGCGATAATAAACTGAAATTCTATATTTTGTAAATCTTGGGGGGGGGGAAGTAATTACCCCGAGTATCCTCTCATTTCTACGCCCTTGGCCCTCTGGTTATTACTCGAACAAAAGGATTTGTAGGTCCTGTCTTTCAGAAGGCAAATTCGTTATTAATGAGCAGATATTTTGAATAGATAAAGTTGGTAGCTTCTCAGAATCGAAGATACCCATATAAAAGTGAAATCAACCTTTCCTATGTATATAATAAAACATGTCTGAAATCCTTTGAATGCAATAATAAACGCTACCTATACAATAGCTAAATAACCATCTTTTTCTTTGAAAGTTGACATTAACAATATTACAAATAGTTCCCATAGAATTTCCGAGAAAAGGTCCTTTTTCACATAATCGAAAATCAGGGGTAGGAATATTAATAATGACTCAGATGTTCATTTTAGGTATAAGGACTGGAATTTTATTCCCTACGCCTCTACTTTAATTTCTCCGATTTCCTACTAATGTCTAATTGTGAGACTTTTCTCCCTAATATTAATACTGTTTGACAATCGGTTTTTAATTTATACCAACTTTGATACGAATCGTTTCAGAGAACGGTGTACGGAAGTATCATTATTATTTCTCTATTGAGTAGGGGAGAACGGGGGAATTTCGCGCACCTAACGGAAAAGGTTTCAAAAAAGTTTCCTATGTAAATGCAAACTTTCACAATTTAACTTCGAAATTTTGCATTTATTCGACGAATCGCTTTGAGAATATATTAAAAATCTGAAATAATAATGTCATTGCGCGAAATTCCCCATGTGCTGGGATAATACCGCGCATGGGATGGGGTAATTCTGCGCAAGTATATATTGAATGAAGCGGGTACTGTTCCAGCATTATTATGCTCCCAAATTCAATAATTTAAAAGTCATTCGAGATTTTATCAATCAATGTTATCTATTTATTTATACGTAGGGTTAATTCCATCTAATGTGTTTTTAGGGTGCGTTTCAAATAAATATTCTATAGCATAGAAATTAAACTATGTAATTTTTTCACAAGTGACAGGTGTATTCATTATTAAAAGTAGTGCAATATAATTTCACGAACTGAATCTCCGCTATTCAATTAATTAAATTTTGGATCTTGTCGAACATTCAATTAAAAATATCCACATTCAACTCCGATGAGGGAGAAGATATTTTGGAAGTATGTCGCAAACTTTCTAAGTTTTGGAACAGTTGAAGCATCTAGAAATTCTGAAAAGGATATATTTGAAGTTCTAGATAACCAGATAAATGTGCGTATCAAAAAAAAATTGTTGACGACGTTTACTCATATCTGTAATGTGAGAAAAAGTTCGATAATGAAGTTTGAAGCAAAAATTAAAATAGAATTTTTCTAATTCGATTGTTCATACCATTCGATTGTTCCTAAATTGGAGGTGCGAAGAAAAATGATAAATTCCCTGAATAATTTTAAGGAGCAAATGTCCTATACATGGGCCCGCAAATGCTATGTTTTCTGGATAGAGGGTACCTACGTTTCTTGTAGTCCTACTTTTTTGTGATGCATATAACATTTTATCGAATCTCTTATTGATCCTCTCTACAGATTGGATAAATAAATACCAAAAATTATAATTAATTATTTATCACTGGATCCTATAATAATTTGAATTTTCCTTGGGATTTCTGAAAATTTGTTTGACAAGAAACCGTAAAGTGTAGTACTGGACCAGAGATTCTTTTCACATTTTTCTAAACAACCAGTGGTTCATCAAAAAGGTCTGGTGAAAAGAAGCGGGCACTCTTCCAGAAAAAATATCACAAAAACTTTAAATTGGAATATCTATGCCAAATTCAGTTAAATATCTTGTGGGGAGAAGGTGCACCCTCGTTAAGCTAGCAGAAAGACTTTCGAATTTTTGATTTTTATTTTGATTTTGTAGGCTTATTTATTATTACCTTATTCAAAATTTTTTTTTTCTGGAATTGTCGGAGAAATCGCGGGTTCTGCGAGCTTTACGGTTGAGCTAGCGGAACCCAATCGTAACTATACTCCTCAGAATAATTTAAATAACATAATAATTTTAGGCTCTATTCAAACTAATTTATCACCCTATTCCGGCGTTTTGATAAGTAAATACACCTTTGACGACTTGGTATAATCGTTTTGGTGTTTCGCCTCCTGTCAGATTGTGATTATTTCCATAGTAACGTACTTGGAAAAAAAAAAAAGTCAAGCTCACTGAAATGTCATTGAATTTTTTAAAAGGCAGCGCTTTGGTTATAGGTCCATTAATAAATAAGAAATTGAAATTATTTTTCGTGATATAATCATAACGAATACCAGAGTGTAGACTATATATTTCGATTATGCGGACCTTTTCATCTCGTCGTATATCGGGAAACACCACGCGAGTTGCACTCTCGTGTCTCAGTGTTTAATCGAATATTATATATGCTCTTATGACATAATAACTGATCATTCAATGAATATTAAGTGAATATTCAATGATTATTTTGTTAATACTTATTCGAATATTCCAGTATTCCACTCAAAAAACCTAGCCACCTATGACTGGAACTTTGTTGATATCTTTAAATAAATAAATATATTTCCGGTGGTTTAAAAAATAATGAGCATTTCACAATTGAAAAAAGATGGAATTGTCATAAATAATATTTTGCTATTAAAGTCATCTAGACTTTCTTCCTCCAATCCATGTTTGAATGCCTTTAAAACTGGCACAGAATCTCCATCAATATCACGATATTCCAACATAGCCACCATGCCATCAATTTCCATAGCAGAAAAATATGCATAATTATTCAACAGATTTATTGAATGAACAGGTAATACTGAACACAGTTTACTGTTATCTGATGGATAAATGTAAAAATGTTCGTTATTCTTGGAAAGTCGAGAGTACCCTGGTTTTACCGAAAAAATGGTTACTTATATTTTTATAATCAAATTGTCGTTTGGAAAATCCAGCAATTAGTTCTATTCCATGACAACGTACAAAATACAATAGATCTTTAAGTAGACGCAGTAAAACCTGCGCTGGGACACTACAATCTACATAGACCCATTACAGGTATACAGGTATATGAACCCATTATAGCTATACAGGTATATTTTTTTTATTTTCCATTATCTTTCTTACTTTCGTAGAATTTATTTCATTGAAAAAACCAAAGAACCCATATCATACTCATCTTTCCGAATGTATTTTCTATCCGTAGAATCTTATGTTATTATTATTAGAACTCTTTATTGCTAAACTCATATGTTAGAATTCATATTCGATTTGCATTTTTCACGTACTGGCGGTATGAGATTAGGGGAGAGTGGGGCTGGAAGTTCCCGGGGTAAGGTGTTCCGATGGTAATAACTTTTTAACAAAAAGAGATATCAAGAAAATGTAAATTAGGCTTTTTTGTGAACCACTGGTAGTTTAAAAAAAATAAGAAAGAAACTCTTGTTCAGTACTACACTTTGGTTTGTTATAGTTTTGTCGTATTTGCATTCGATTTCGAGAAAAAAATTCAAACAGCTCTCTATAGCAATTCTCAGGAAAATCCAAATGATTATAAAGATCCAGTTAGGTAGCTGTGATGAATAAATTAATTATAAGTTTTGATACTTATTTACCAACTGTGTAGCGAAGATTAATAAAGATTCGATAAACTGGTTAAGCATCACAAAAAGTAGGACTACAAGAAACACCCTGTATCTCGAAACCAAAGCGTTTGCGGGCTCATGTTTAAGTGCCTTGATACAAAGGGCGGTAAGGCATGCAAAGCTTCGAAAACTAAATGAGATTAAAAACATATGTTCCGCTGAAAACACTTAGCCTTTGTCAGTAACTAGTTTCGAACGCAGAATCGTAGGAAATTTCCATATGTTAAATGTGTAAACAACTTCCACGTAATTCGAAGTGTTGTTTTTCGTCTTTGTGAAATACATTACATCCCTGATTCAGTTAGGGTAATAGGCAATACCAGTGCCGTATCTAGGGCGTGGCAAAGGTGCACTTGTCACGGGCGCAAGGTCTGCAGGGGCGCCCAAAAATATCAAGAGAAAAAATAATTGGAGCACCACACATAATAATTCGAAAGATCACAACTCGGTTTTCAAGTATACGCCTCGCAACGAGCAATGACGAGGAATCTGGAAACCAAGGACGGAGATCTTTCTTTTTTCTTGGGGGGGGGGGGATTCTCGAACAAAATTTTTTTTTACAACAACGTTTACTCATATCTGTAATGTGGGAAAAAAGTTTGATAACGAAGTTGAATCTTAATTACTCAATATTTTTTTTTATTACCAATTCGATTGTTCTCACCTTATACTGGGTTTTCCTAAAAAGGAGTTACGAAGGAAAATATTCCTTGGATAATTTTAAGAAAAAAAAGTCCTATAAACATGAGACCGCAAACGCTTTGTTTTCGAGATACAGGGTGTTTCTTGTATAGTCATACTTTTTAGTGATGCTTATATTTATTAGTTTATCGAATCTTTATTAATCTTCGCTACAGAATTTGTTGATAAGTACCAGAAGTTATAATCAATTTATTCATCACAGCTTACTAACTGGATTTTTATAATAATTTGGATTTTCCTGAGGATTACCAGAGAGCTGTTTGAATTTTTTTTTCGAAATCGATAGCAGATACGACAAAACTATAACAAACCAAAAAGTGTTGTACTAGACAAGAGTTTCTTTCCACATTTTTCTATAGAACCAGTGCTTCACCAAAAAATAGTTCTGGTGGAAAGAAGCAGGTACCCTTCCACAAAAAATATCACACTGCAGATTTGCAAGCATATCACAAGCTGAAAACTTTAAATCGGAAGATCTATGCCAATTCAAATTGAATATCTTGTGAAGGATAGGTGATATGAGAAAAAAACTTGAACTTTAACACCGGCATCTCAAAAACAAAGCGTTTGCGTAATCGTGTTAGGACTTTTTTTCCTAATAGGATCCGAGAAATCTGTCATTTTCATTTGTACCTCCAATTTAGGAACACCGTTCAGATATAATCAATTCAAAACTGATATATTCACAAAAAAAATTGCAATTTGAATGATCCACAATAAATTATATAACACAGCCCAGACAATTTTCAGATGGGAATTACTCAGTTCAGTTCTTCGACAACTACAGTATTGTGACGAAAATTATACAAAAAACCGAAAACAACGGGTAGGTAAGTGTATACCGATGACGAATGCAAAAATCACAGGTAACAAAAAAGGGGCGATGCCGAGAAAACGGATAGATGAAGGAAAATAATAAACCTCGGACAAAGACGAGCTGAAATGCAATTAATGTACTCATTTTGAAAGCGATAATAAACTCATAAACGGTAAAGGGGTCCGATTTTTTACTGACGTGTCGATTTCAAAGGAAAGAAAAATGATTATTATTATTGGTTCATTTGATGGAGAAATTTTCGTTATTCGTATTCGCGATATTTCTAGAATTTTATATTTTGAAAATCTTGGGGTGGGGTAATCACACCCAGTACCTCCCCATTTCTACGCTCTTGGATTGAAAAAAATGTTGACGAAAAAATGGAATACTTACACTTTGAATTAATTAACCTTTGTTTTAGAGTCTAAATCAGACTCCTCCATTAGACAAACTCTTAAAATGTTCAGAATTTGTCAACACAGAGAGACATATTGGTCTATCTCATTATAAAATTTTTCACTGTCAATTCATTTTTCAGTAAATTCATCAAATATGTACGATCTACTCCTATTATAGGGAATAAATATCACTATTCTTTACCTCTATAAAGCGGTTTAGGTCTATATTATCTTGTAGGGGAGAGTTGGATAATACCGCGCTTCAGTATTATTCAAAAACTATCCACTTTTTCTTTGATGTAGTGTGTATACATCAAAGCTGGACATGCCTACATCCTTCTCCGCGCAATGCCATCACGGTCCCTGAAACGACGAAAATAGCACGCCCTGTAGAAGTTTTTTTCGTCACTCCTTATAATTTTTCGCGTACTTTCAGTAAGAGGTAAGTAATACTGTATTTATATTGTAATACTTTGATACTATAAATTTCTAATGCTTGTACACTGTAGAATTATTGACCGAATACTTTTTTACGTACTATAATATTTCCCATAAAATTTTGAGCTTAAAAAATAAAATTATCAAGTTTGATTATTCCGCGCCGGGGCGCGATATTATCAATCCGTAAAATATGAAGTCTGTACTTGAGGCTATTCGAAACGGAAATAAAATAAAGACATCTGCAAGAAACTTCAGACGAAAATTTACTTAGACTTCATGTTATAAAAAAATATTTACGTTTTGTTGTCATATAGACTTTAAGTTTCCATCAATACTTATTGCGTGATATTTTATATACTGATTTAATTTTGAGAAGAAGATTCGGCTCTCCCTATCTTCACGCAGGAAAATTACTCAGAAAGATATCAATTTTTTTATTATTAGATACTTTTGTTACTTACCCATTCGCGAGCAAATAATGTGGGCACGATTTTGTCAAACCTGGGCACGATAATATCGAATCAGTTCGATAATACCGCGCCTCTATTTTTTTTTATAAATTGACAATAAATACTTTTTGATTAAATTTCAGAAGTTTTTGTTATGCGGTTATTGTACCTGAATAAATGTCCTACTAATTACTCAATATTGTTTCTTTCAATATCAAATAGTTTCCTAATTATAGGTCCAAGTCCTTAGGGGCTCGGTATTATCCAACTCTCCCGTAAGTCGAATTTAATCAAGAACGAATTTTATAACTCGAACTACGCCTATGTCGAACTATACGTAACTCGACGAAAAATCTTGCTCCCGTGGTGTTTCGAGTTATACGAGTTAACTCTTAACTGCATTAATTATCATATTTGATATATCGTATTTTTAATACTGCTAGGGACATCTATGAGCGAGTGTACGAATTTTATGACGTTACTCATTGGAGACAGTAATTCGGATATAGTGAAATGATTTGCAACATTAATCGCAATTTCTCTTAATTCTGGTGGTGTTAAATCGATTTCGTCAGACATAACTAACGAATTTAATGAGTAATTGTAAATTATTTCAAAATTCTAAATGTACGATTCATATTCAAATTCCGTAATCTGTCAATGTTCGTAACAGTCACACCAACTGCAATGATACAATACAAATGTCACTAGGATATTCAATCTAAAATTTTCATTTAATTTCGACAATAATTCACAAAACTTGACTGAAATAGAGAAAATATCGTCTAATACTCGTTGCAGAAGGCAATTCCAACACTCATGCGTTCGAATTTCGCATTCGTGTTAGAATAGAAGCCCATTCTGCAACTTGTTTTAGAATATAGTCCGTTCAGGAATTATTGACATCCCGGGTGGCTGGTGGAAAATCGAAATTAAGTTGGTAATGGCTCATTCGATCAGTAACATTTTGAATTGCAGATTTCGGGTTGGCATTGGAAATGTCATTGACAGGAGGTTAGATTATTCAGTTTGTTTGTATTATTGGTTTTGATCCAAGAAATTTTGAAACTAAAAAGTTGTATCAATTTCAAACACACATTGATTAGTTTATTTGAGTATTTCTCACAGTACTGTTTGAAAAAAGAAGGCAAGTCATTACAGCCTGGATTATTAGAGGAAGAAAATCTGTGCAATACGATTTCACCTTCAAAGAATCATTGAATGATTTGATCGTTACCAAAAGCAACCAATATATCAGTCTGGATAAAATTTGACCAAAAAGCATCTGAATTTCAATAAATCAAAGACAACATTACATAAAATTTATTGGTCACAAGTTCAAAACAGTAAATAAAAGGAAAATTCTTATTGATAAACAGAAAAATATAATAAGTTGAGTACGATTTTATGGTGAATACGTCAGAGGAAAGAAAATATAGAGGTGCCTTATAGCATTTGTTGACATCGCTATAACATTTTTGTTTACAAACACTTATAATGTACTGCGTTGCCATTCTGAGGAAGAAGTAAACTTTTCTCCGTTCTGTGGCATAGATGTTTTGCGAATATTGTGGGGATTTGGCAACACGGTTCTGTTGTTGTTATTGCACGTGACAACTAGAGGGACGTTAAGGGTTAACTGTTCATTTTAATTTCACGTTTGTAATCGTCGTTATTTTATACAAGTTTGTGAATTTAAAGTTACATATTGTTAATTTTAATCATGGTAAAACCTCGAAAAACATGTATAGTGTGTAAAACATCCGGAAATGAAAACCTAACCTATCATAGGTAAGTTCGCGTTTTGAGTCCATAGGCGTAGAATATATCTCGTCTAAAAAATTCGATCCATTCTTTAACGATTTCCTAAAAATTTTCTTGTTTTATGTTCGAATCTATACGCATCTCTAATATCTATCCTATTCATGAAGTAAAATTTAACCATAAGAGACACTAGAATGAAGTGTAATCTGAATAATGTGAAATTGTAATGCAGTGCCAACTGTGGAATTTTTTCTAAAAAGTATGTCAGTAGATTTTTGATAGATTTCTGAACGATGATGGTAGATTTTTAGTAGATAACTCCAAAACCAGTAATCAGTAGAAAGAAAGAATTAGAAGAACGATTCCGTTGGAGGAGAGGCTCACTGATCATTTCGGACAGAGGAACTGTTTTTTTGATTATCATACATAAATGTTTTTCAAGCCAATTGACCTTATTGATTCCTTCAACCCAAAAAGAAAAATCATGAAGCTGTCATATTTATCGAAATTGTAATAAATCATGTGTTAAAACTTCTTAGTGTTATTACTGTGTCTTCTCCCCAATGCATTGTGAATCAAATTTGAAACAAATGAATTCCCCCTTTATTTTTGAGAAAAAAAGGTAGTATGAATTTTTTTAACTTACAACTTCTGTTGTGTCGGCAGCACACAATTGCACTTTTCTGTATTGTGGGTTGCTGACTCATAAAATGATTTGAAAATATTGGCAATATGAGCCAATATGGAACGAGCGGTTTTTTATAACAGCAAAAACATTATTATTAATTGGAACTGTTAATGAGAGTGATATACTTTCTTGTTCTCCGCATATTTCGTCGCTATAAACAATAGTATTCGCATTATCGCTAATTTCGATAAGTTTATTAACTTCGCTGTGTGTGGCAAATTAATTCAAGTGTTAGTAACTGATAGAGACAGTAATTAGTTATAAGGTTCAAGAATATCAAGTGCATGACCTACGAAAGAAAAGGAGCTTTTATATTCAGTTTCTCATTAGCGGAAAATCTGTGAATTGTTTTTGCCATCGCAACATCTATAATAAAAATACAGTCCATACTCGCTCTACTTATTAAATACAGTGAAGAGCTAACAACTTCTTTCTCTTTTGCAGTCAGGCTATAAATTAGCCTTTTACTGCTCCATCTCAATATAATTGACCTCTGGTGAGCTATTTTGATCTGCTCTAGCAGGTGGCAAAGTTTGTGTAATCATTACACAATCTCTGTGCCAGTAAGGGTTTGGCTCTAATACACACTTCCTAGAGAAGTGCCATCTTCGGTCGTTTGTGTTTCCTAGGAGCTTTTTCATCGTAGTCGCAAGCCTTCCTTATAAAAGGGTTTGCATGATTTTCCATTTCAATGAAGGTCTTCACGCTCAGATCTTTTAGATGGTCGCCCAGGAATGGTATTTTCAGGTCTTCATGTACCTATCCGTACCTTGCTGACAAACCAAGCTGCATTTACGGCTGGTCTTAGGATCGTATTCTGCACGACTTGAAGTCTCTGCAGGTGCGTCTTTGCGGCGTATCCCCAAGCCGAACATGCGTAACACATGACCGGCCGGATGGTGGACTTATAAAGAAGAAGCTTGTTGGAAAGAAACATTTTTGTGCTTTTGCAAAGTAGCGGTTGCAACGCTGCCGCTGTTGTCTTTCCCCTTCGTCACAGCTGATGTGACGTGTTGGTTCCAAGTGAGCTTTTTGTCAAGTATCACTCCCAGATACTTGGCCTCGTTTTTCCATTACAATCCTCCTACCGAACATTACGACGAGTCCGATGGGATCTATTTTCTTTCGGCTAAAAAAAACTGCTTCGATCTTCTCAGGGTTTCTTGTAGGTACTTCGTTGCCATTTTGGGACACCAAGAACTGGCAAGAAAGGCGGTATCGTCAGCGTAAAGTGCCATGGAGTTTTTCACCGTTTTTGGCATTTCGGATACATATATTGTGAAAAATATTGGAGACAGCAGAGATCCTTGCGGAACTCCGGCTGAAAGAGACCTCTCTGAAGACAATACTCCGTCAAATCTGGCTCTAAACTTGCGAGAATGCAGGTAAGAAGCTAAAAGTTGGACCATGGAGAGTGGGAAACCTGCCGTAAGCAGTTTGTATAGCAGTCCTTTGGGCCGTACTTTATCAAACGATTTGGCTACATCCAAAAACACAGCTCCTGTGACTTGTTTCCGGTTATATCCATCCGTGATTGGTTCCACTACTCGGAGCACTTGTTGCACAGTGGAATGTTGGCTTTAAAAACCGAACTGTTCCTACTGTATGATATTCTTTTCTTTCGTTATTGTGTTGAATCTTTAGCATTGACTATATTCGTCAGTGCTACTAAAGCTTTTCGAGGGAGGTTCCGCAACGTCAAGTTAGTAATGCCGTCCGGTCCTGGTGCCGTTCTCACTTTACTCGACATAATAGTGTTCTGGATTTCCTGAACGGTTCGAAACCAATAGCTTCCGTTGATTCATTTTTCACTTTGCGGTTGACGTCCTCAATGTGGTCCAATTCCGCATAGTTGTAACTACAGCTGCATTGGCGTTGGAGGTTATCTGCGAAAGCTTCAGACTTTTCTTCTGGACTGTATACCATTCCTCGTAAACCGTGAATCGGCGGGGTTGGTTTCCTATCTGAGTGCAATGCTTTGGCCATCCGCCAAACACTGTTGTCTTCTGTGGAAAGAGAAAGTAGTTTCTCTTCCCAACTATCATTCCGGACCTTTCTGAGAGCCTCCTTGACTCTATCGTTGAGCTAGAGTGCTTCTCTCTGATAAGCTCCGCCATCAATAGGTTATTACCACCAATAACACCCAAGAATCGCTCGAATTTCATGTTTTCTATTTTCAGCTGTTTGAAATGCAGGAATAAGAAAAAACCTTCTAATTTTACACAGACATCCTAAAGGACTAATGAACACGTAGGTACCTTTCATTTTGCAAACACAGAACCTTTCAGAAACTATAATTGATCATTTCAAAGAGCGATTTAACGAGCACACATATATAGGTATTAAATATGAATAACAAATATTAATCGCTCTTTGAAATGATCAATTATAGTTTCTGAAACGTTTATTTGTGATTGCAAAGTGATAGATACTCACGTATCAATTAGTCCTTCAGAAAGTATGTGTGAAATTAGCAGCCTTATATTATTCATTCCGGTACCTGCATTTGTCCGATTTATTGTTACGTGAATATTGGCATTTTTTCGATATTCCGCTTGAATTATATATTTATTTGAAGTACCTATATGTATTCGGTAATGATTGATTGCAAGTACTGACTTTGTTTTAAAGGTAAAAAAACCTGACCCGCCACCTCTTGTCCACATGTTTTTGGATAAGAACAAGATCTATGTTAAAACTGTCGAAATCAAAATCAGGATAGATATTTTTCAGGGGGACACGCAGAGTCTCTTCTGGTTTTGTTTGGCGCTAAACCTACTGAGAAGCCAGTTAGATACATCGACGACCTCAAGCTCTACTCCGCTAACGACGAGCAATTGGGAAATGTGGTAGCGTTCTTTGAGGCTATCGGAATGAAGCCGGGGAAAGATGAATGTGCCGTGGTTCAGGCGAAGAGAGAAGTCAAGTACAATCAATAGGGGACAGATCTGGTCGGCACGCAGAACCTGACGATACAAGAATGCCAGAGTCTTTCATCTACCTCAGAGCACATCAAGCCCTAAGATCCCTGAAATGAAATGAAGAACATTTTCAAGGCAAAATTTGTAAAAAAAATTTTTGTAGTCTCATTCTAAAATAAATTGAAGGACAACAATCAATACGGTAAGGACTTTCGGTTTCAAGGTGGACAGAGAAATGGGGAATCAGAAAAATTGGAGAACAAGATGAATATTTCAAATTTGATCGATAATTTTTGAAGGTCCTGAGAAGGACCGATTAGTTAGACGAACCATTCTCATCACAACAGTAATTTTTATATATTTATTCACTTCTTCTTCTTCAAAGGTGCTGCTTTTTTCGGAGTTGCCACAGACTTGACTGATTTGGGTTTTGGAGCTTTCGGTTTCTTAGTTGGCGATTTCGCAATCTTCTTAGCTTTAGAAGGGGACTTGGCGGCTTTGGGGCTCTTCTTCTCGGTTGTTGCAACTGCTTTCTTCGTTTTCGTTACAGCGGCTTGTTTTTTGGCAACAGTAGACTTCTTTTTCTTCTTGTCGGTCACCACAGCTGATGCCGAAGTGGATTTTTTAAGATCATCTTTGGACTTGGAGGTGGCTTTTTTAATCACTTTCTTCTGGGATCCCGATGTCGAACCACCAGCTGCCAATTTGAACGAACCAGATGCGCCTTTTCCTTTTGTCTGAACTAAAGATCCAGATTGCACAGCTGATTTGAGGTATTTCTTAATGAAAGGAGCCAATTTTTCCGAATCTACTTTATAGTTGGAAGCTATAAATTTCTTGATGGCCTGCAATGACGATCCACTTCTTTCTTTCAAATCTTTGATGGCGTTATTAACCATCTCTGAAGTCGGAGGATGGTTGGGTTTGGCCTGTTTCGCGGTCGCAGTCTTTTTCTCGGATTTCTTCGCAGTTTTCGCACCGATTGGAACGGACGCACCGCTTTGTTGCACCTCTGTATCGGCAGAAGACATTATCGTGATAATTGATGAAATCGTTACACTGTATATATTTCAAAAACGTTAGATACACTTTCTGCAGGAAAAATACTGAAAATTAATGCATTAAAACTGAAGTCGACGGAACTTTGGCTAGAAATGTATGAATATGAGGATTATTTCGAGCAAAATGCTCAATTGATCAATCCTTGAAATTTCCGAATGGAAAAATCAAAAATAGAAAATTTCTGCACCATCTCGTCTAGAAATATTCCCGGAAAATTTCCCATAATCGATAATACACGACATTCGAAAGAAGGAATGTGAATTCCGGTATAAAACGCTATCGTTAACAAAGGTGGTCCTTCGAGCCGGAGTATTGGCCTCAGTTTTCTCCATGTAATTTGATTAATAGGAAATATAATCAATTGTATTTCAGGGAACGTAAATTGTTCGAATTTTCGTTAATTCAAAGCATACTTGATATAATCGATAACTTTCCTACAATTAGGGTTATTATAGTTCTGAAAGTGGCGAGTCGGTAGGGTGATCTAGTGTGGATGAATCTTCTAACTGTTCAATGAAGACAATTTTAAATCAACTCGTGAGAAATAACAGACAGGAAAGGATAATAATCGTATTTTGGAGCAGGCTGGAAATGTAGCTGATTGTTCATAAATTCATAGAAAAGCTTTTCCGCTAAATAATGCCGTAATACAAAAGCGCGTTCGGAAAAAGTAGTCAATCTAATATGAAAACTCGATTAATGTTAGACACGCACTAACGGATGAATTACCTGAAGAACGAACCAGGAGGTAATCATACAAATTAATAGTTTGAAAAAAAAAAAGGATAATATAAAATCTCCATAAAAAAAAACAATTTGTAATCCCATACTGGAAGCAGGAATCAGCGAATGATATAAATGGGAACCAGCGATATCGTGCAAACAAAACTATATTACCTCATTTAATTAAGATATCAAATAATTCAGTAAGTAAACTACTTTTAATAATTCAAGTGAAATAGTAAATTGTTAATTCTGCACTTCAAACATGTGAAACTTAAGTAACACGGGAGAGTATAAATCTCAAGTATAATATTGTCAGTCCAATGGGCACTGGAAGAATGTCTAGGTAAAGTTGCTTCACCCTCCACTCATTATTATTATTATATTATAATAATATTGTATTATAATTATATTATAATGGATATGGAATGTCTTGATGATGAGTCTGATAACTCACTGGCAGATTGAATGGTCATAGAATCGAAAGTATAAATTTCCATCAACTCGTCATTAAGCTGAACGATGAAGAGAGCCTGAAATGTTTATGATGATGAGTACATACTGGCAGATTTAATTTTTATTGTTATTAACGGTCATAATAGTGCCGTAATGTAATTTTCCATAAATCTGTTATTGAAGAAAAGAAGAAAGAAAGAGGTGAGCAATGAAGAATTTTTGCAGGTTTATGCAATGTTATTGTTGATCGGAGTAATGTAATATACAGCGAAAACAAGATCCCTATATGAAGAATAAGGAATATTGTTCAAAAAGCATTAATACAAGGATGTGCCACGTCCCCGACACTTGTTAACAATATAGAACAGAAATGAACATCTGAACACTCATTAGTGGGTTTGATAGAGTTATCCGGACGCCAAGGCATCAAGGATAACCCTCTTTTTGATCAATGGGGGTATACGACTTTCCGTAAGATATTCACGGTTCCCAAAATCACAGCCTTCTGCTTCCATGTGATCGTGTTCTTAGGCAGATTCAGCTCCTTGAGATAAATATATATATATATATATATATATATATAGGAAAAGTAATATTTCTTGTGCTATATTTGATGTATTGAAAGTGTAAAAAAAAAAAAAAAAAATAAATAAATATAAATATTTGAATTTTAATGTGCTCTAAACCCAAGAAAATTACACTTTCAATATATATATATATATATATATATATATATATATATATATATATATATATATATATATATATATATATATATATATATATCGTGAATCTATTAAGGGAATTCGACTGATAAGAAGGATTTCAGTTTTACTCTTTATTCATACCAAGCTTTCGGAACTGGTTGGTTCCTTCCTCAGGGTTACTACAATTTTAACAATTAAAATAAAATTAAAATTACATATAGAACTATCCCAAATCTTTAAAAACAGTCACTTACAGAATTTGAGGTTGTCTCCTTAATAAGTTAAAATTCATCAATTAACGCAAATTTTTAAGTAAATTAGTCTCAAATACTCTATCAGTTGGATTAATCTTTCTTTGTCAATTGGATGTGAAGTATAAACAGTGTGTCTAACCTAACTTAATTATTTTCTTTGGTACATATCACAGAATCGCATCGCGTCAACTTTGGTTTACTTTTTCTTCTTATTTTTATTCGTCTAGTGGTCCATCATAGAATCGTTCCCGGTTTGGATATGTTAACAGGAACGTGTAAACATTGCTTAATCTTTGTACGTCAGTTTTTTTATTTATTGGATTTTCTTGATTTCTTATGTTGATCATTTCTTGTATCAGTCTTTTATTATATTTACCTTCCGTACATAATACTTCTGTATTTTCAAAATCAATTTTATGATCCTTTTTCATTGAGTGTACAGCTACAGCACATCGTGGGTTCATTGTCCGGATATCACTCTTATGTAACGTTAATCGACTCTTTAACCATTGAGATGTCTGTCCCACATATAGGTGCCATCACATTCGGAACATTTAATTTTATACACTACATTAGATTTCAGTGGGTTTGGTGTTGTATCTTTCAATTTACTGTATAACATCTTGATAGTTTTCGTGTTGTATGTACTTATTTTTACTTTTTCATCTTTAAAACAATTCTTAATTTTGCTGGTTAGATTTCCTATGTTGGGAAGGCTGCCGTATTTTATTACAGGATCATCTTGAACTATATTTTCAATTTGTTCAGGTTTTAGTCGAGATTCTGTTATGGAGACTCTGTCAGTTTCATACATTAGTTTGTCGAGCATTCGTTTTGGATAGGAATTTTGCCGAAAGATCTCATGTAATTTCTTTATGTTCGCATCTACCATATCTGGATGGCAGATTCTTTGTATCCTGTTTTTCATTTCTTTGATACAATTTATTTTCATGTTTATCAGATGTTCTGATTTGAAATGTATGAATTTGTTTGAATTTGTTTCTTTTTGATACCAGTCCAGTTTAATTATGTTATTTATTCTGCAAACCGTTGTATCCAGGAATGGAACAGAATTATTTTCATCTTCTCTTTCACTTGTAAATTGGATGTTCAAGTCAAAACTGTTAAATACCTGAATTATCTCCTCCAAGCCTGTTTTCGGTATTGCAAGTATCAAATCATCTACAAATTTTTTTATGAAAAACACCTTGAAGGACAACTTTGGAATGAAAATGTCCAAAACATAATCCATAAGATAAAGGGACAGTACCGGGCTAAGTTTGGAACCCATAGCACAGCCAAATGTCTGTACATAAAATTTCCCTTCAAACATGAAAGGAACATGAGGAACATTCAAACATGAGGAAGGAACCAACCAGTTCCGAAAGCTTGGTATGAATAAAGAGTAAAACTGAAATCCTTCAGTCCTTCAGTCGAATTCCCTAATAGATTCACGATATTTATAGTACGACTGTTATCTGGAGACATATCTGGAGATATATATATATATATATATATATATATATATATAACAATAGTTATAAGTATGATAAGGGGTGTGGGAAAATTGATAAGTGTTATAATTTCACTCTTCTTTATTTCATTTAGTCGACGTTTTCGATCCCGATCGAAAGAGATGTACCATATTAAACGCCACACTTGTTCTATGAATTACAGAAGGGATGTAAACAATATTAGCTCCATCTATACTTATTTTCATCGTATTGCACAGGGACGAAAGCTTGACACACGTGTCTAAGGAAACCACTTTGGTATAAGGGACTGTTCTTATTCCCTTCTTTTTGTTTAATGAACAATTATCCAAGTAAGCCATTCCACATTGTTGATTTTCTTGGAATCGGATGTCACGCAGGTAGCTATAATCTCCCACGTGGTAAGGTCAATTGCTGCTGTAACCACAAATGCACGACTGACTTCTGTTGTTGATTTCATTTGTTTGTTATTTCCTTCTATGTTTCTCATTCTAACACTTTTCATCGTATTGCACAGGGACGAAAGCTTGACACACGTGTCTAAGGAAACCACTTTGGTATAAGGGACTGTTCTTATTCCCTTCTTTCTGTATAATGATCAATTATCCAAGTAAGCCATTCCACATTGTTGATTTTCTTGGACTCGGATGACACGCGGGTAGCTATAATCTCCCACGTGGTAAGGTCAATTGCTGCTGTTACCACAATTGGACGGCTGACTTCTGTTGTTGATTTCATTTGTTTGTTATTTCCTTCAATGTTTCTCATTCTAACACTTTTCATCGTATTGCACAGGGACGAAAGCTTGACACACATGTCTAAGGAAACCACATTGGTATAAGGGACTGTTCTTATTCCCTCTTTGCTTTTTGATGAACAATTATACAAGTAAGCCATTCCACATCGTTGATTTTCTTGGACTCGGATGTCACGCAGGTAGCTATAATCTCCCACGTGGTAAGGTCAATTGCTGCTGTAACCACAAATGCACGACTGACTTCTGTTGTTGATTTCATTTGTTTGTTATTTCCTTCTATGTTTCTCATTCTAACACTTTGCATCGTATTGCACAGGGACGAAAACTCGACACACGTGTCTAAGAAAACCACTTTGGTATAAGGGACTGTTCTTATTCCCTTTTTTTGGTTTAATCAACAATTATCCAAGTAGGCCATTCCACATTGTTGATTTTCTTGGACTCGGATGTCACGCAGGTAGCTATAATCTCCCAAGTGGTAAGGTCGATTGCTGCTGTAACCACAAATGCACGACAGACTTCTGTTGTTGATTTCGTTCGTTTGTAATTTCCTTCTATGTTTCTCATTCTAACACTTTTCATCGTATTGCACAGGGACGAAAGCTTGACACACGTGTCTAAAGAAACCACTTTGGTATAAATGACTGTTCTTATTCCCTTTTTTTTTGTTTAATCAACAATTATCCAAGTAGGCCATTCCACATTGTTGATTTTCTTGGACTCGGATGACACGCGGGTAGCTATAATCTCCCACGTGGTAAGGTCAATTGCTGCTGTAACCACAAATGCACGACTGACTTCTGTTGTTGATTTCATTTGTTTGTTATTACCTTCTATGTTTCTCATTCTAACACTTTTCATCGTATTTCACATTGACGAAAGCTTGACACACGTGTCTAAGGAAACCACTTTGGTATGAGGGACTGTTCCTATTCCTTTCTTTTTGTTTAATGAACAATTATCCAAGTAAGCCATTCCACATTGTTGATTTTCTTGGACTCGGATGTCACGCAGGTAAGGTCAATTGCTGCTGTAACCACAAATACACGACTGACTTCTGTTGTTGATTTCATTTGTTTGTTATTTCCTTCTATGTTTCTCATTCTAACACTTTTCATCGTATTGCACAGGGACGAAAGCTTGACACACGTGTCTAAGGAAACCACTTTGGTATGAGGAACTGTTCTTATTCCCCTCTTTTTGTTTAATGAACAATTATCCAAGTAAGCCATTCCACATTGTTGATTTTCTTAGACTCGGAAGTCACGCGGGTAGCTATAATCTTCCACGTGGTAAGGTCAATTGCTGCTGTAACCACAAATGCACGACTGACTTCTGTTGTTGATTTCATTTGTTTGTTATTTCCTTCAATGTTTCTCATTCTAACACTTCTCATCGTATTGCACAGGGACGAAAGCTTGACATACGTGTCTATGGAAACCACATTGGTATAAGGGACTGTTCTTATTCGATTCTTACTGTATAATGATCAATTATCCAAGTAAGCCATTCCACATTGTTGATTTTCTTGGACTCGGATGTCACGCAGGTAGCTATAATCTCCCACGTGGTAAGGTCAATTGCTGCTGTAACGACAAATGCACGACTGACTTCTGTTGTTGATTTCATTTGTTTGTTATTTCCTTCTATGTTTCTCATTCTAACACTTTTCATCGTATTGCACAGGGACGAAAGCTCGACACACGTGTCTAAGGGAACCACTTTGGTATAAGGGACTGTTCTTATTCCCTTTTTTTTGTTTAATCAACAATTATCCAAGTAGGCCATTCCACATTGTTGATTTTCTTGGACTCGGATGTCACGCAGGTAGCTATAATCTCCCACGTGGTAAAGTGGATTGCTGCTGTAACGACAAATGCACGACTGACTTCTGTTGTTGATTTCATTCGTTTGTAATTTCCTTCTATGTTTCTCATTCTAACACTTTTCATCGTATTGCACAGGGACGAAAGCTTGACACACGTGTCTAAGGAAACCACTTTGGTATGAGGGACTGTTCTTATTCCCTTCTTTTTGTTAAATGAACAATTATTCAAGTAAGCCATTCCACATTGTTGATTTTCTTGGACTCGGATGTCACGCAGGTAAGGTCAATTGCTGCTGTAACCACAAATACACGACTGACTTCTGTTGTTGATTTCATTTGTTTGTTATTTCCTTCTATGTTTCTCATTCTAACACTTTTCATCGTATTGCACAGGGACGAAAGCTTGACACACGTGTCTAAGGAAACCTCTTTGGTATGAGGAACTGTTCTTATTCCCTTCTTTTTGTTTAATGAACAATTATCCAAGTAAGCCATTCCACATTGTTGATTTTCTTAGACTCGGAAGTCACGCAGGTAGCTATAATCTCCCACGTGGTAAGGTCAATTTCTGCTGTAACCACAAATGCACGCCTGACTTCTGTTGTTTATTTCATTTGTTTGTTATTTCCTTCTATGTTTCTCATTCTAACACTTTTCATCGTATTGCACAGGGACGAAAGCTCGACACACGTGTCTAAGGAAACCACTTCGGTATAAGGGACTGTTCTTATTCTTTTTTTTTTGTTAAATCAACAATTATCCAAGTAGGCCATTCCACATTGTTGATTCTCTTGGACTCGGATGTCACGCAGGTAGCTATAATCTCCCACGTGGTAAAGTGGATTGCTGCTGTAACGACAAATGCACGACTGACTTCTGTTGTTGATTTCATTCGTTTGTGATTTCCTTCTATGTTTCTCATTCTAACACTTTTCATCGTATTGCACAGGGACGAAAGCTTGACACACGTGTCTAAAGAAACCACTTTGTTATAAGGGACTGTTCTTATTCCCTTTTTTTTGTTTAATCAACAATTATCCAAGTAGGCCATTCCACATTGTTGATTTTCTTGGACTCGGATGTCACGCAGGTAGCTATAATCTCCCACGTGGTAAGGTCAATTGCTGCTGTAACCACAAATGCACGACTGACTTCTGTTGTTGATTTCATTTGTTTGTTATTTCCTTCTATGTTTCTCATTCTAACACTTTTCATCGTATTGCACAGGGACGAAAGCTTGACACACGTGTCTAAGGAAACCACTTCGGTATAAGGGACTGTTCTTATTCTTTTTTTTTTGTTAAATCAACAATTATCCAAGTAGGCCATTCCACATTGTTGATTCTCTTGGACTCGGATGTCACGCAGGTAGCTATAATCTCCCACGTGGTAAGGTCAATTGCTGCTGTAACCACAAATGCACGACTGACTTCTGTTGTTGATTTCATTCGTTTGTAATTTCCTTCTATGTTTCCCATTCTTACACTTTTCATCGTATTCCACAGGGACGAAAGCTTGACACACGTGTCTATAGAAACCACTTTGGTATAAGGGACTGTTCTTATTCTTTTTTATTGTTTAATCAACAATTATCCAAGTAGGCCATTCCACATTGTTGATTTTCTTGGACTCGGATGTCACGCAGGTAGCTATAATCTCCAACGTGGTAAGGTCAATTGCTGCTGTAACCACAAATGCACGACTGACTTCTGTTGTTGATTTCATTTGTTTGTTATTTCCTTCAATGTTTCTCATTCTAACACTTCTCATCGTATTGCACAGGGACGAAAGCTTGACACACGTGTCTAAGGAAATCACATTGGTAAAAGGGCCTGTTCTTATTTCCTTCTTTTTGTTTAATTAACAATTATCCAAGTGAGCCATTCCACATTGTTGATTTTCTTGGACTCGGATGACACGCGGGTAGTTATAATCTCCCACGTGGTAAGGTCAATTGCTGCTGTAACCACAATTGGACGGCTGACATCTGTTGTTGATTTCATTTGTTTGTTATCTCCTTCAATGTTTCTCATTCTAACACTTCTCATCGTATTGCACAGGGACGAAAGCTTGACACACGTGTCTAAGGAAACCACATTGGTATAAGGGACTGTTCTTATTCCCTTTTTGCTTTTTAATGAACAATTATCCAAGTAAGCCATTCCACATTGTTGATTTTCTTGGACACGGATGTCACGCAGGTAGCTATAATCTCCCACGTGGTAAGGTCAATTGCTGCTGTAACCACAAATGCACGACTGACTTCTGTTGTTGATTTCATTTGTTTGTTATTTCCTTCAATGTTTCTCATTCTAACACTTCTCATCGTATTGCACAGGGACGAAAGCTTGACACACGTGTCTAAAGAAACCACTTTGGTATAAGGGACTGTTCTTATTCCCTTTTTTTTGTTTAATCAACAATTATCCAAGTAGGCCATTCCACATTGTTGATTTTCTTGGACTCGGATGTCAAGCAGGTAGCTATAATCTCCCACGTGGTAAAGTTGATTGCTGCTGTAACGACAAATGCACGACTGACTTCTGTTGTTGATTTCATTCGTTTGTAATTTTCTTCTATGTTTCTCATTCTAACACTAATGAACAATTATCCAAGTAAGCCATTCCACATTGTTGATTTTCTTGGACTCGGATGTCACGCAGGTAGCTCTAATCTCCCACGTGGTAAGGTCAATTGCTGCTGTAACCACGAATGCACGACTGACTTCTGTTGTTGATTTCATTCGTTTGTTATTTCCTTCAATGTTTCTCATTCTTACACTTTTCATCGTATTGCACAGGGATGAAAGCTTGACACACGTGTCTAAAGAAACCACTTTGGTATAAGGGACTGTTCTTATTCCCTTCTTTTTGTTTAATGAACAATTATCCAAGTAAGCCATTCCACATTGTTGATTTTCTTAGACTCTTATGTCACGCAGGTAGCTATAATCTCCCACGTGGTAAGGTCAATTGCTGCTGTAACCACAATTGGACGGCTGACTTCTGTTGTTGATTTCATTTGTTTGTTATTTCCTTCAATGTTTCTCATTCTAACACTTTTCATCGTATTGCACAGGGACGAAAGCTTGACACACGTGTCTAAGGAAACCACTTTGGTATGAGGGACTGTTTTTATTCCCTTTTTTTAGTTTAATGAACAATTATCCAAGTAAGCCATTCCACATTGTTGATTTTCTTGGACTTGGATGTCACGCAGGTAGCTATAATCTCCCACGTGGTAAGGTCAATTGCTGCTGTAACCACAATTGGACGGCTGACTTCTGTTGTTGATTTCATATGTTTGTTATTTCCTTCAATGTTTCTCATTCTAACACTTTTCATCATATAGCACAGGGACGAAAGCTGGACACACGTGTCTAAGGAAAACACTTTGGTATAAGGGACTGTTCTTATTCCCTTTTTTTTGTTTAATCAACAATTATCCAAGTAGGCCATTCCACATTGTTGATTTTCTTGGACTCGGATGTCAAGCAGGTAGCTATAATCTCCCACGTGGTAAAGTTGATTGCTGCTGTAACGACAAATGCACGACTGACTTCTGTTGTTGATTTCATTCGTTTGTAATTTTCTTCTATGTTTCTCATTCTAACACTAATGAACAATTATCCAAGTAAGCCATTCCACATTGTTGATTTTCTTGGACTCGGATGTCACGCAGGTAGCTCTAATCTCCCACGTGGTAAGGTCAATTGCTGCTGTAACCACGAATGCACGACTGACTTCTGTTGTTGATTTCATTCGTTTGTTATTTCCTTCAATGTTTCTCATTCTTACACTTTTCATCGTATTGCACAGGGATGAAAGCTTGACACACGTGTCTAAAGAAACCACTTTGGTATAAGGGACTGTTCTTATTTCCTTTTTTTTGTTCAATTAACAATTATCCAAGTGAGCCATTCCACATTGTTGATTTTCTTGGACTCGGATGACACGCGGGTAGTTATAATCTCCTACGTGGTAAGGTCAATTGCTGCTGTAACCACGAATGCACGACTGACTTCTGTTGTTGATTTCATTCGTTTGTTATTTCCTTCAATGTTTCTCATTCTTACACTTTTCATCGTATTGCACAGGGATGAAAGCTTGACACACGTGTCTAAAGAAACCACTTTGGTATAAGGGACTGTTCTTATTCCCTTCTTTTTGTTTAATGAACAATTATCCAAGTAAGCCATTCCACATTGTTGATTTTCTTAGACTCTTATGTCACGCAGGTAGCTATAATCTCCCACGTGGTAAGGTCAATTGCTGCTGTAACCACAAATGCACGACTGACTTCTGTTGTTGATTTCATTCGTTTGTGATTTCCTTCTATGTTTCTCATTCTAACACTTTTCATCGTATTGCACAGAGACGAAAGCTTGACACACGTGTCTAAAGAAACCACTTTGTTATAAGGGACTGTTCTTATTCCCTTTTTTTTGTTTAATCAACAATTATCCAAGAATGCCATTCCACATTGTTGATTTTCTTGGACTCGGATGTCACGCAGGTAGCTATAATCTCCCACGTGGTAAGGTCAATTGCTGCTGAAACCACAAATGCACGACTGACTTCTGTTGTTGATTTCATTTGTTTGTTATTTCCTTCTATGTTTCTCATTCTAACACTTTTCATCGTATTGCACAGGGACGAAAGCTTGACACACGTGTCTAAGGAAACCACTTCGGTATAAGGGACTGTTCTTATTCTTTTTTTTTTGTTAAATCAACAATTATCCAAGTAGGCCATTCCACATTGTTGATTCTCTTGGACTCGGATGTCACGCAGGTAGCTATAATCTCCCACGTGGTAAGGTCAATTGCTGCTGTAACCACAAATGCACGACTGACTTCTGTTGTTGATTTCATTCGTTTGTAATTTCCTTCTATGTTTCCCATTCTAACACTTTTCATCGTATTCCACAGGGACGAAAGCTTGACACACGTGTCTAAAGAAACCACTTTGGTATAAGGGACTGTTCTTATTCTTTTTTATTGTTTAATCAACAATTATCCAAGTAGGCCATTCCACATTGTTGATTTTCTTGGACTTGGATGTCACGCAGGTAGCTATAATCTCCCACGTGGTAAGGTCAATTGCTGCTGTAACCACAATTGGACGGCTGACTTCTGTTGTTGATTTCATATGTTTGTTATTTCCTTCAATGTTTCTCATTCTAACACTTTTCATCATATAGCACAGGGACGAAAGCTGGACACACGTGTCTAAGGAAAACACTTTGGTATAAGGGACTGTTCTTATTCCCTTTTTTTTGTTTAATCAACAATTATCCAAGTAGGCCATTCCACATTGTTGATTTTCTTGGAATCGGATGTCACGCAGGTAGCTATAATCTCCCACGTGGTAAAGTGGATTGCTGCTGTAACGACAAATGCACGACTGACTTCTGTTGTTGATTTCATTCGTTTGTAATTTTCTTCTATGTTTCTCATTCTAACACTAATGAACAATTATCCATGTAAGCCATTCCACATTGTTGATTTTCTTGGACTCGGATGTCACGCAGGTAGCTCTAATCTCCCACGTGGTAAGGTCAATTGCTGCTGTAACCACGAATGCACGACTGACTTCTGTTGTTGATTTCATTCGTTTGTTATTTCCTTCAATGTTTCTCATTCTTACACTTTTCATCGTATTGCACAGGGATGAAAGCTTGACACACGTGTCTAAAGAAACCACTTTGGTATAAGGGACTGTTCTTATTCCCTTCTTTTTGTTTAATGAACAATTATCCAAGTAAGCCATTCCACATTGTTGATTTTCTTAGACTCTTATGTCACGCAGGTAGCTATAATCTCCCACGTGGTAAGGTCAATTGCTGCTGTAATCACAAATGCACGACTGACTTCTGTTGTTGATTTCATTTGTTTGTTATTTCCTTCAATGTTTCTCATTCTAACACTTCTCATCGTATTGCACAGGGACGAAAGCTTGACACACGTGTCTAAGGAAATCACATTGGTAAAAGGGACTGTTCTTATTTCCTTTTTTTTGTTCAATTAACAATTATCCAAGTGAGCCATTCCACATTGTTGATTTTTTTGGACTCGGATGACACGCGGGTAGTTATAATCTCCTACGTGGTAAGGTCAATTGCTGCTGTAACCACAATTGGACGGCTGACTTCTGTTGTTGATTTCATTTGTTTGTTATTTCCTTCAATGTTTCTCATTCTAACACTTCTCATCGTATTGCACAGGGACGAAAGCTTGACATACGTGTCTATGGAAACCACATTGGTATAAGGGACTGTTCTTATTCGATTCTTACTGTATAATGATCAATTATCCAAGTAAGCCATTCCACATTGTTGATTTTCTTGGACTCGGATGTCACGCAGGTAGCTATAATCTCCCACGTGGTAAGGTCAATTGCTGCTGTAACGACAAATGCACGACTGACTTCTGTTGTTGATTTCATTTGTTTGTTATTTCCTTCTATGTTTCTCATTCTAACACTTTTCATCGTATTGCACAGGGACGAAAGCTCGACACACGTGTCTAAGGAAACCACTTTGGTATAAGGGACTGTTCTTATTCCCTTTTTTTTGTTTAATCAACAATTATCCAAGTAGGCCATTCCACATTGTTGATTTTCTTGGACTCGGATGTCACGCAGGTAGCTATAATCTCCCACGTGGTAAAGTGGATTGCTGCTGTAACGACAAATGCACGACTGACTTCTGTTGTTGATTTCATTCGTTTGTAATTTCCTTCTATGTTTCTCATTCTAACACTTTTCATCGTATTGCACAGGGACGAAAGCTTGACACACGTGTCTAAGGAAACCACTTTGGTATGAGGGACTGTTCTTATTCCCTTCTTTTTGTTAAATGAACAATTATTCAAGTAAGCCATTCCACATTGTTGATTTTCTTGGACTCGGATGTCACGCAGGTAAGGTCAATTGCTGCTGTAACCACAAATACACGACTGACTTCTGTTGTTGATTTCATTTGTTTGTTATTTCCTTCTATGTTTCTCATTCTAACACTTTTCATCGTATTGCACAGGGACGAAAGCTTGACACACGTGTCTAAGGAAACCTCTTTGGTATGAGGAACTGTTCTTATTCCCTTCTTTTTGTTTAATGAACAATTATCCAAGTAAGCCATTCCACATTGTTGATTTTCTTAGACTCGGAAGTCACGCAGGTAGCTATAATCTCCCACGTGGTAAGGTCAATTGCTGCTGTAACCACAAATGCACGCCTGACTTCTGTTTTTGATTTCATTTGTTTGTTATTTCCTTCTATGTTTCTCATTCTAACACTTTTCATCGTATTGCACAGGGACGAAAGCTCGACACACGTGTCTAAGGAAACCACTTTGGTATAAGGGACTGTTCTTATTCCCTTTTTTTTGTTTAATCAACAATTATCCAAGTAGGCCATTCCACATTGTTGATTTTCTTGGACTCGGATGTCACGCAGGTAGCTATAATCTCCCACGTGGTAAAGTGGATTGCTGCTGTAACGACAAATGCACGACTGACTTCTGTTGTTGATTTCATTCGTTTGTGATTTCCTTCTATGTTTCTCATTCTAACACTTTTCATCGTATTGCACAGGGACGAAAGCTTGACACACGTGTCTAAAGAAACCACTTTGTTATAAGGGACTGTTCTTATTCCCTTTTTTTTGTTTAATCAACAATTATCCAAGTAGGCCATTCCACATTGTTGATTTTCTTGGACTCGGATGTCACGCAGGTAGCTATAATCTCCCACGTGGTAAGGTCAATTGCTGCTGTTACCACAAATGCACGACTGACTTCTGTTGTTGATTTCATTTGTTTGTTATTTCCTTCTATGTTTCTCATTCTAACACTTTTCATCGTATTGCACAGGGACGAAAGCTTGACACACGTGTCTAAGGAAACCACTTCGGTATAAGGGACTGTTCTTATTCTTTTTTTTTGTTAAATCAACAATTATCCAAGTAGGCCATTCCACATTGTTGATTCTCTTGGACTCGGATGTCACGCAGGTAGCTATAATCTCCCACGTGGTAAGTTCAATTGCTGCTGTAACCACAAATGCACGACTGACTTCTGTTGTTAATTTCATTCGTTTGTAATTTCCTTCTATGTTTCTCATTCTAACACTTTTCATCGTATTCCACAGGGACGAAAGCTTGACACACGTGTCTAAAGAAACCACTTTGGTATAAGGGACTGTTCTTATTCTTTTTTTATTGTTTAATCAACAATTATCCAAGTAGGCCATTCCACATTGTTGATTTTCTTGGACTCGGATGTCACGCAGGTAGCTATAATCTCCAACGTGGTAAGGTCAATTGCTGCTGTAACCACAAATGCACGACTGACTTCTGTTGTTGATTTCATTTGTTTGTTATTTCCTTCAATGTTTCTCATTCTAACACTTCTCATCGTATTGCACAGGGACGAAAGCTTGACACACGTGTCTAAGGAAATCACATTGGTAAAAGGGCCTGTTCTTATTTCCTTCTTTTTGTTTAATTAACAATTATCCAAGTGAGCCATTCCACATTGTTGATTTTCTTGGACTCGGATGACACGCGGGTAGTTATAATCTCCCACGTGGTAAGGTCAATTGCTGCTGTAACCACAATTGGACGGCTGACATCTGATGTTGATTTCATTTGTTTGTTATCTCCTTCAATGTTTCTCATTCTAACACTTCTCATCGTATTGCACAGGGACGAAAGCTTGACACACGTGTCTAAGGAAACCACATTGGTATAAGGGACTGTTCTTATTCCCTTTTTGCTTTTTAATGAACAATTATCCAAGTAAGCCATTCCACATTGTTGATTTTCTTGGACTCGGATGTCACGCAGGTAGCTATAATCTCCCACGTGGTAAGGTCAATTGCTGCTGTAACCACAAATGCACGACTGACTTCTGTTGTTGATTTCATTTGTTTGTTATTTCCTTCAATGTTTCTCATTCTAACACTTCTCATCGTATTGCACAGGGACGAAAGCTTGACACACGTGTCTAAAGAAACCACTTTGGTATAAGGGACTGTTCTTATTCTTTTTTTATTGTTTAATCAACAATTATCCAAGTAGGCCATTCCACATTGTTGATTTTCTTGGACTCGGATGACACGCGGGTAGCTATAATCTCCCACGTGGTAAGGTCAATTGCTGCTGTAACCACAATTGGACGGCTGACTTCTGTTGTTGATTTCATTTGTTTGTTATTTCCTTCAATGTTTCTCATTCTAACACTTCTCATCGTATTGCACAGGGACGAAAGCTTGACACACGTGTCTAAGGAAATCACATTGGTAAAAGGGCCTGTTCTTATTTCCTTCTTTTTGTTTAATTAACAATTATCCAAGTGAGCCATTCCACATTGTTGATTTTCTTGGACTCGGATGACACGCGGGTAGTTATAATCTCCCACGTGGTAAGGTCAATTGCTGCTGTAACCACAATTGGACGGCTGACATCTGATGTTGATTTCATTTGTTTGTTATCTCCTTCAATGTTTCTCATTCTAACACTTCTCATCGTATTGCACAGGGACGAAAGCTTGACACACGTGTCTAAGGAAACCACATTGGTATAAGGGACTGTTCTTATTCCCTTTTTGCTTTTTAATGAACAATTATCCAAGTAAGCCATTCCACATTGTTGATTTTCTTGGACTCGGATGTCACGCAGGTAGCTATAATCTCCCACGTGGTAAGGTCAATTGCTGCTGTAACCACAAATGCACGACTGACTTCTGTTGTTGATTTCATTTGTTTGTTATTTCCTTCAATGTTTCTCATTCTAACACTTCTCATCGTATTGCACAGGGACGAAAGCTTGACACACGTGTCTAAAGAAACCACTTTGGTATAAGGGACTGTTCTTATTCCCTTTTTTTTTTAATCAACAATTATCCAAGTAGGCCATTCCACATTGTTGATTTTCTTGGACTCGGATGACACGCGGGTAGCTATAATCTCCCACGTGGTAAGGTCAATTGCTGCTGTAACCACAATTGGACGGCTGACTTCTGTTGTTGATTTCATTTGTTTGTTATTTCCTTCAATGTTTCTCATTCTAACACTTTTCATCGTATTGCACAGGGACGAAAGCTTGACACACGTGTCTAAGGAAACCACTTTGGTATGAGGGACTGTTTTTATTCCCTTTTTTTAGTTTAATGAACAATTATCCAAGTAAGCCATTCCACATTGTTGATTTTCTTGGACTTGGATGTCACGCAGGTAGCTATAATCTCCCACGTGGTAAGGTCAATTGCTGCTGTAACCACAATTGGACGGCTGACTTCTGTTGTTGATTTCATATGTTTGTTATTTCCTTCAATGTTTCTCATTCTAACACTTTTCATCATATAGCACAGGGACGAAAGCTGGACACACGTGTCTAAGGAAAACACTTTGGTATAAGGGACTGTTCTTATTCCCCTTTTTTTTTGTTTAATCAACAATTATCCAAGTAGGCCATTCCACATTGTTGATTTTCTTGGACTCGGATGTCACGCAGGTAGCTATAATCTCCCACGTGGTAAAGTTGATTGCTGCTGTAACGACAAATGCACGACTGACTTCTGTTGTTGATTTCATTCGTTTGTAATTTTCTTCTATGTTTCTCATTCTAACACTAATGATCAATTATCCAAGTAAGCCATTCCACATTGTTGATTTTCTTGGACTCGGATGTCACGCAGGTAGCTCTAATCTCCCACGTGGTAAGGTCAATTGCTGCTGTAACCACGAATGCACGACTGACTTCTGTTGTTGATTTCATTCGTTTGTTATTTCCTTCAATGTTTCTCATTCTTACACTTTTCATCGTATTGCACAGGGATGAAAGCTTGACACACGTGTCTAAAGAAACCACTTTGGTATAAGGGACTGTTCTTATTCCCTTCTTTTTGTTTAATGAACAATTATCCAAGTAAGCCATTCCACATTGTTGATTTTCTTAGACTCTTATGTCACGCAGGTAGCTATAATCTCCCACGTGGTAAGGTCAATTGCTGCTGTAACCACAAATGCACGACTGACTTCTGTTGTTGATTTCATTTGTTTGTTATTTCCTTCAATGTTTCTCATTCTAACACTTCTCATCGTATTGCACAGGGACGAAAGCTCGACACACGTGTCTAAGGAAATCACATTGGTAAAAGGGACTGTTCTTATTTCCTTTTTTTTGTTCAATTAACAATTATCCAAGTGAGCCATTCCACATTGTTGATTTTCTTGGACTCGGATGACACGCGGGTAGTTATAATCTCCTACGTGGTAAGGTCAATTGCTGCTGTAACCACAATTGGACGGCTGACTTCTGTTGTTGATTTCATTTGTTTGTTATTTCCTTCAATGTTTCTCATTCTAACACTTCTCATCGTATTGCACAGGGACGAAAGCTTGACACACGTGTCTATGGAAACCACATTGGTATAAGGGACTGTTCTTATTCCCTTCTTACTGTATAATGATCAATTATCCAAGTAAGCCATTCCACATTGTTGATTTTCTTGGACTCGGATGTCACGCAGGTAGCTATAATCTCCCACGTGGTAAAGTCAATTGCTGCTGTAACCACAAATGCACGACTGACTTCTGTTGTTGATTTCATTCGTTTGTAATTTCCTTCTATGTTTCTCATTCTAACACTTTTCATCGTATTGCACAGGGACGAAAGCTCGACACACGTGTCTAAGGAAACCACTTTGGTATAAGGGACTGTTCTTATTCCCTTTTTTTTGTTTAATCAACAATTATCCAAGTAGGCCATTCCACATTGTTGATTTTCTTGGACTCGGATGTCACGCAGGTAGCTATAATCTCCCACGTGGTAAAGTGGATTGCTGCTGTAACGACAAATGCACGACTGACTTCTGTTGTTGATTTCATTCGTTTGTAATTTCCTTCTATGTTTCTCATTCTAACACTTTTCATCGTATTGCACAGGGACGAAAGCTTGACACACGTGTCTAAGGAAACCACTTTGGTATGAGGGACTGTTCTTATTCCCTTCTTTTTGTTAAATGAACAATTATTCAAGTAAGCCATTCCACATTGTTGATTTTCTTGGACTCGAATGTCACGCAGGTAAGGTCAATTGCTGCTGTAACCACAAATACACGACTGACTTCTGTTGTTGATTTCATTTGTTTGTTATTTCCTTCTATGTTTCTCATTCTAACACTTTTCATCGTATTGCACAGGGACGAAAGCTTGACACACGTGTCTAAGGAAACCTCTTTGGTATGAGGAACTGTTCTTATTCCCTTCTTTTTGTTTAATGAACAATTATCCAAGTAAGCCATTCCACATTGTTGATTTTCTTAGACTCGGAAGTCACGCAGGTAGCTATAATCTCCCACGTGGTAAGGTCAATTGCTGCTGTAACCACAAATGCACGCCTGACTTCTGTTTTTGATTTCATTTGTTTGTTATTTCCTTCTATGTTTCTCATTCTAACACTTTTCATCGTATTGCACAGGGACGAAAGCTCGACACACGTGTCGAAGGAAACCACTTTGGTATAAGGGACTGTTCTTATTCCCTTTTTTTTGTTTAATCAACAATTATCCAAGTAGGCCATTCCACATTGTTGATTTTCTTGGACTCGGATGTCACGCAGGTAGCTATAATCTCCCACGTGGTAAAGTGGATTGCTGCTGTAACGACAAATGCACGACTGACTTCTGTTGTTGATTTCATTCGTTTGTGATTTCCTTCTATGTTTCTCATTCTAACACTTTTCATCGAATTGCACAGGGACGAAAGCTTGACACACGTGTCTAAAGAAACCACTTTGTTATAAGGGACTGTTCTTATTCCCTTTTTTTTGTTTAATCAACAATTATCCAAGTAGGCCATTCCACATTGTTGATTTTCTTGGACTCGGATGTCACGCAGGTAGCTATAATCTCCCACGTGGTAAGGTCAATTGCTGCTGTAACCACAAATGCACGATTGACTTCTGTTGTTGATTTCATTTGTTTGTTATTTCCTTCTATGTTTCTCATTCTAACACTTTTCATCGTATTGCACAGAGACGAAAGCTTGACACACGTGTCTAAGGAAACCACTTCGGTATAAGGGACTGTTCTTATTCTTTTTTTTTTGTTAAATCAACAATTATCCAAGTAGGCCATTCCACATTGTTGATTCTCTTGGACTCGGATGTCACGCAGGTAGCTATAATCTCCCACGTGGTAAGTTCAATTGCTGCTGTAACCACAAATGCACGACTGACTTCTGTTGTTGATTTCATTCGTTTGTAATTTCCTTCTATGTTTCCCATTCTAACACTTTTCATCGTATTCCACAGGGACGAAAGCTTGACACACGTGTCTAAAGAAACCACTTTGGTATAAGGGACTGTTCTTATTCTTTTTTTATTGTTTAATCAACAATTATCCAAGTAGGCCATTCCACATTGTTGATTTTCTTGGACTCGGATGTCACGCAGGTAGCTATAATCTCCAACGTGGTAAGGTCAATTGCTGCTGTAACCACAAATGCACGACTGACTTCTGTTGTTGATTTCATTTGTTTGTTATTTCCTTCAATGTTTCTCATTCTAACACTTATCATCGTATTGCACAGGGACGAAAGCTTGACACACGTGTCTAAGGAAATCACATTGGTAAAAGGGCCTGTTCTTATTTCCTTCTTTTTGTTTAATTAACAATTATCCAAGTGAGCCATTCCACATTGTTGATTTTCTTGGACTCGGATGACACGCGGGTAGTTATAATCTCCCACGTGGTAAGGTCAATTGCTGCTGTAACCACAATTGGACGGCTGACATCTGATGTTGATTTCATTTGTTTGTTATCTCCTTCAATGTTTCTCATTCTAACACTTCTCATCGTATTGCACAGGGACGAAAGCTTGACACACGTGTCTAAGGAAACCACATTGGTATAAGGGACTGTTCTTATTCCCTTTTTGCTTTTTAATGAACAATTATCCAAGTAAGCCATTCCACATTGTTGATTTTCTTGGACTCGGATGTCACGCAGGTAGCTATAATCTCCCACGTGGTAAGGTCAATTGCTGCTGTAACCACAAATGCACGACTGACTTCTGTTGTTGATTTCATTTGTTTGTTATTTCCTCCAATGTTTCTCATTCTAACACTTCTCATCGTATTGCACAGGGACGAAAGCTTGACACACGTGTCTAAAGAAACCACTTTGGTATAAGGGACTGTTCTTATTCCCTTTTTTTTTTTAATCAACAATTATCCAAGTAGGCCATTCCACATTGTTGATTTTCTTGGACTCGGATGACACGCGGGTAGCTATAATCTCCCACGTGGTAAGGTCAATTGCTGCTGTAACCACAATTGGACGGCTGACTTCTGTTGTTGATTTCATTTGTTTGTTATTTCCTTCAATGTTTCTCATTCTAACACTTTTCATCGTATTGCACAGGGACGAAAGCTTGACACACGTGTCTAAGGAAACCACTTTGGTATGAGGGACTGTTTTTATTCCCTTTTTTTAGTTTAATGAACAATTATCCAAGTAAGCCATTCCACATTGTTGATTTTCTTGGACTCGGATGTCACGCAGGTAGCTATAATCTCCCACGTGGTAAAGTTGATTGCTGCTGTAACGACAAATGCACGACTGACTTCTGTTGTTGATTTCATTCGTTTGTAATTTTCTTCTATGTTTCTCATTCTAACACTAATGAACAATTATCCAAGTAAGCCATTCCACATTGTTGATTTTCTTGGACTCGGATGTCACGCAGGTAGCTCTAATCTCCCAAGTGGTAAGGTCAATTGCTGCTGTAACCACGAATGCACGACTGACTTCTGTTGTTGATTTCATTCGTTTGTTATTTCCTTCAATGTTTCTCATTCTTACACTTTTCATCGTATTGCACAGGGATGAAAGCTTGACACACGTGTCTAAAGAAACCACTTTGGTATAAGGGACTGTTCTTATTCCCTTCTTTTTGTTTAATGAACAATTATCCAAGTAAGCCATTCCACATTGTTGATTTTCTTAGACTCTTATGTCACGCAGGTAGCTATAATCTCCCACGTGGTAAGGTCAATTGCTGCTGTAACCACAAATGCACGACTGACTTCTGTTGTTGATTTCATTTGTTTGTTATTTCCTTCAATGTTTCTCATTCTAACACTTCTCATCGTATTGCACAGGGACGAAAGCTTGACACACGTGTCTAAGGAAATCACATTGGTAAAAGGGACTGTTCTTATTTCCTTTTTTTTGTTCAATTAACAATTATCCAAGTGAGCCATTCCACATTGTTGATTTTCTTGGACTCGGATGACACGCGGGTAGTTATAATCTCCTACGTGGTAAGGTCAATTGCTGCTGTAACCACAATTGGACGGCTGACTTCTGTTGTTGATTTCATTTGTTTGTTATTTCCTTCAATGTTTCTCATTCTAACATCGTATTGCACAGGGACGAAAGCTTGACACACGTGTCTAAGGAAACCACTTCGGTATAAGGGACTGTTCTCATTCTTTTTTTTTTGTTAAATCAACAATTATCCAAGTAGGCCATTCCACATTGTTGATTCTCTTGGACTCGGATGTCACGCAGGTAGCTATAATCTCCCACGTGGTAAGGTCAATTGCTGCTGTAACCACAAATGCACGACTGACTTCTGTTGTTGATTTCATTCGTTTGTAATTTCCTTCTATGTTTCCCATTCTAACACTTTTCATCGTATTCCACAGGGACGGAAGCTTGACACACGTGTCTAAAGAAACCACTTTGGTATAAGGGACTGTTCTTATTCTTTTTTTTTGTTTAATCAACAATTATCCAAGTAGGCCATTCCACATTGTTGATTTTCTTGGACTCGGATGTCACGCAGGTAGCTATAATCTCCAACGTGGTAAGGTCAATTGCTGCTGTAACCACAAATGCACGACTGACTTCTGTTGTTGATTTCATTTGTTTGTTATTTCCTTCAATGTTTCTCATTCTAACACTTCTCATCGTATTGCACAGGGACGAAAGCTTGACACACGTGTCTAAGGAAATCACATTGGTAAAAGGGCCTGTTCTTATTTCCTTCTTTTTGTTTAATTAACAATTATCCAAGTGAGCCATTCCACATTGTTGATTTTCTTTGACTCGGATGACACGCGGGTAGTTATAATCTCCCACGTGGTAAGGTCAATTGGTGCTGTAACCACAATTGGACGGCTGACATCTGTTGTTGATTTCATTTGTTTGTTATCTCCTTCAATGTTTCTCATTCTAACACTTCTCATCGTATTGCACAGGGACGAAAGCTTGACACACGTGTCTAAGGAAACCACTTCGGTATAAGGGACTGTTCTTATTCTTTTTCTTTTGTTTAATCAACAATTATCCAAGAAGGCCATTCCACATTGTTGATTTTCTTGGACTCGGATGTCACGCAGGTAGCTATAATCTCCCACGTGGTAAGGTCAATTGCTGCTGTAACCACAAATGCACGACTGACTTCTGTTGTTGATTTCATTTGTTTGTTATTTCCTTCTATGTTTCTCATTCTAACACTTTTCATCGTATTGCACAGGGACGAGAGCTTGACACACGTGTCTAAGGAAACCACTTTGGTATAAGGGACTGTTCTTATTCCCTTTTTTTTTTTAATCAACAATTATCCAAGTAGGCCATTCCACATTGTTGATTTTCTTGGACTCGGATGACACGCGGGTAGCTATAATCTCCCACGTGGTAAGGTCAATTGCTGCTGTAACCACAATTGGACGGCTGACTTCTGTTGTTGATTTCATTTGTTTGTTATTTCCTTCAATGTTTCTCATTCTAACACTTTTCATCGTATTCCACAGGGACGAAAGCTTGACACACGTGTCTAAAGAAACCACTTTGGTATAAGGGACTGTTCTCATTCTTTTTTTTTGTTTAATGAACAATTATCCAAGTAAGCCATTCCACATTGTTGATTTTCTTGGACTTGGATGTCACGCAGGTAGCTATAATCTCCCACGTGGTAAGGTCAATTGCTGCTGTAACCACAATTGGACGGCTGACTTCTGTTGTTGATTTCATTTGTTTGTTATTTCCTTCAATGTTTCTCATTCTAACACTTTTCATCATATAGCACAGGGACGAAAGCTGGACACACGTGTCTAAGGAAACCACTTTGGTATAAGGGACTGTTCTTATTCCCTTTTTTTTGTTTAATCAACAATTATCCAAGTAGGCCATTCCACATTGTTGATTTTCTTGGACTCGGATGTCACGCAGGTAGCTATAATCTCCCACGTGGTAAAGTTGATTGCTGCTGTAACGACAAATGCACGACTGACTCCTGTTGTTGATTTCATTCGTTTGTAATTTCCTTCTATGTTTCTCATTCTAACACTTTTCATCGTATTCCACAGGGACGAAAGCTTGACACACGTGTCTAAAGAAACCACTTTGGTATAAGGGACTGTTTTTATTCTTTTTTTTTTGTTTAATCAACAATTATCCAAGTAGGCCATTCCACATTGTTGATTTTCTTGGACTCGGATGTCACGCAGGTAGCTATAATCTCCAACGTGGTAAGGTCAATTGCTGCTGTAACCACAAATGCACGACTGACTTCTGTTGTTGATTTCATTTGTTTGTTATTTCCTTCAATGTTTCTCATTCTAACACTTCTCATCGTATTGCACAGGGACGAAAGCTTGACACACGTGTCTAAGGAAATCACATTGGTAAAAGGGCCTGTTCTTATTTCCTTCTTTTTGTTTAATTAACAATTATCCAAGTGAGCCATTCCACATTGTTGATTTTCTTTGACTCGGATGACACGCGGGTAGTTATAATCTCCCACGTGGTAAGGTCAATTGCTGCTGTAACCACAATTGGACGGCTGACTTCTGTTGTTGATTTCATTTGTTTGTTATTTCCTTCAATGTTTCTCATTCTAACACTTCTCATCGTATTGCACAGGGACGAAAGATTGACACACGTGTCTATGGAAACCACATTGGTATAAGACACTGTTCTTATTCCCTTTCTTTCTGTATGATGATCAATTATCCAAGTAAGCCATTCTACATTGTTGATTTTCTTGGACTCGGATGACACGCAGGTAGCTATAATCTTTAACGTGGTAAGGTCAATTGCTGCTGTAACCATAAATGCACAACTGACTTCTGTTGTTGATTTCATTTGTTTGTTATTTCCTTCAATGTTTCTCATTCTAACACTTTTCATCGTATTGCACAGGGACGAAAGCTTGACACACGTGTCTAAGGAAACCACTTTGGTATAAGGGACTGTTCTTATTCCCTTCTTTTTGTTTGAAGAACAATTATCCAAGTAAGCCGTTCCACATTGTTGATTTTCTTGGACTCGGATGTCACGCAGGTAGCTATAATCTCCCACGTGGTAAGGTCAATTGCTGCTGTAACCACAAATGCACGACTGACTTGTGTTGTTGATTTCATTTGTTTGTTATTTTCTTCAATGTTTCTCATTCTAACACTTTTCATCGTATTGCACAGGGACGAAAGCTTGACACACGTGTCTATGGAAACCACATCGGTATAAGGGACTGTTCTTATTCTATTCTTTCTGTATAATGATCAATTATCCAAGTAGGCCATTCCACATTGTTGATTTTCTTGGACTCGAATGTCACGCAGGTAGCTATAATCTCCCACGTGGTAAGGTCAATTGCTGCTGTAACCACAAATGCACGACTGACTTGTGTTGTTGATTTCATTTGTTTGTTATTTTCTTCAATGTTTCTCATTCTAACACTTTTCATCGTATTACACAGGGACGAAAGCTTGACTTTCGTGTCTAAGGAAGCCACATTGGTATGAGGTACTGTTCTTATTCCCTTTTTTCTTTTTGATGAACAATTATCCAAGTAAGCCATTCCACATTTTTGATTTTCTTGGACTAGGATGTCACGCAGCTAGCTATAATCTCCCACGTGGTAAGGTCAATTGCTGCTGTAACCACAAATGCACGACTGACTTCTGTTGTTAATTTCATTTGTTTGTTATTTCCTTCTATGTTTCTCATTTTAACACTTTTCATCGTATTGCACAGGGTCGAAAGCTTGACACACGTGTCTACGGAAACCACAAGGGTTTGTTCTCATTCCCTTCTTTCTTTTTGATGAACAATTATCCAAGTAAGCCATTCCACATTGTTGATTTTTTTGGACTCGGATGTCACGCAGGTAGCTATAATCTCCCACGTGGTAAGGTCAATTGCTGCTGTAACCACAAATGCTCGACTGACTTCTGTTGTTGATTTCATTCGTTTGTTATTTTCTTCAATGTTTCTCATTCTAACACTTTTCATCGTATTGCACAGGGACGAAAGCTTGACACACGTGTCTAAGGAACCCACTTTGGTATAAGGGACTGTTCTTATTCCCTCCTTTTTGTTTAATGAACAATTATCCAAGTAAGCCATTCCACATTGTTGATTTTCTTGGACTCGGATGTCACGCAGGTAGCTATAATCTCTCACGTGGTAAGGTCCATTGCTGCTGTAACCACGAATGCACGATTGACTTCTGTTGTTGATTTCATTTGTTTGTTATTTCCTTCTATGTTTCTCATTCTAACACTTTTCATCGTATTGCACAGGGACGAATGCTTGACACATGTGTCTAAGGAAACCACTTTGGTATGAGGGACTGTTCTTATTCCCTTCTTTTTGTTTAATGAACAATTATCCAAGTAAGCCATTCCACATTGTTGATTTCCTTGGACTCGGATGTCACGCAGGGAGCTATAACCTCCCACGTGGTTAGGTCAATTGCTGCTGTAACCACAAATGCACGACTGACTTCTGTTGTTGATTTCATTCGTTTGTTATTTTCTTCAATGTTTCACATTCTAATACTTTTCATCGTATTGCACAGGGACGAAAGCTTGACACACGTGTCTAAGGAAACCACTTTGGTATAAGGGACTGTTTTAATTCCCTTTTTTCATTTTGATGAACAATTATCCAAGTGAGCCATTCCACATTGTTGATTTTCTTGGACTACGATGTCACGCAGGTAGCTATAATCTCCCACGTGTTAAGGTCATTGGCCAGAAAGAAGGGAATAAAAACAGTCCCTTATACCAATGTGGTTTCCATAGACACGTGTGTCAAGCTTTCGTCCCTGTGCAATACGATGAGAAGTGTTAGAATGAGAAACATTGAAGGAAATAACAAACAAATGAAATCAACACAAGAAGTCAGTCGTGCATTTGTGGTTACAGCAGCAATTGACCTTACCACGTGGGAGATTATAGCTACCTGCGAGACATCCGAGTCCAAGAAAATCAACAATGTGGAATGGCCTACTCGGATAATTGTTGATTAAACAAAAAAAAGGAAATAAGAACAGTCCTTTATACCAAAGTGGTTTCCTAAGACACGTGTGTCAAGCTTTCATCCCTCAGCAATACGACAAAAAGTGTTAGAGTAAGAAACATTGAAGGAAATAACAAACGAATGAAATCAACAACAGAAGTCAACCGTCCAGTTTTGGTTACAGCAGCAATTGACCTTACCACGTGGGAGGAAATCAAAAATGTGGAATGGCTTAATAAGAAATATTGGAGGAAATAACGAACAAATGAAATCAACAACAGAAGTCAGCCGTCCAGTTTTGGTTACAGCAGCAATTGACCTTACCATTTGAGAGATTGTAGCTACATGCGTGACATCCGAGTCCAAGAAAATCAACAATGTGGAATGGCTCACTTGGATAATTGTTGATTAAACAAAAAAAAAGGGAATAAGAACAGTCCCTTATACCAAAGTGGTTTCCTTAGACACGTGTGTCAAGCTTTCGTCCCTGTGCAATACGATGAAAAGTGTTAGAATGAGAAACATTGAAGGAAATAACAAACAAATGAAATCAACAACAGAAGTCAGTCGTGCATTTGTGGTTACAGCAGCAATTGACCTTACCACGTGGGAGATTATAGCTACCTGCGTGACATCCGAGTCCAAGAAAATCAACAATGTGGAATGACCTACTTGGATAATTGATCATTATACAGAAAGAATGAAGTGAGAACAGTCCCTTATACCAATGTGGTTTCCATAGACACGTGTGTCAAGCTTTCGTCCCTGTGCAATACGATGAAAAGTAAACAGAAACATTGAAGTCGTGCATTTGTGGTTACAGCAGCAATTGACCTTACCACGTGGGAGATTATAGCTACCTACGTGACATCCGAGTCCAAGAAAATCAACAATGTGGAATGACTCACTTGGATAATTGATCATTATACAGAAAGAATGAAGTAAGAACAGTCCCTTATACCAATGTGGTTTCCATAGACACGTGTGTCAAGCTTTCGTCCCTGTGCAATACGATGAAAAGTGTTAGAATGAGAAACATTGAAGAAAATAACAAACGAATGAAATCAACAACAGAAGTCAGTCGTGCATTTGTGGTTACAGCAGCAATTGACCTTACCACTTTAAAGATTATAGCTACCTGCGTGTCACCCGAGTCCAAGAAAATCAATAATGTGGAATGGCTTACTTGGATAATTGATCATCATACAGAAAGAAGGGAATAAGAACAGTCCCTTATACCAATGTGGTTTCCATAGACACGTGTGTCAAGCTTTCGTCCCTGTGCAATACGATGAGAAGTGTTAGAATGAGAAACATTGAAGGAAATAACAAACAAATGAAATCAACAACAGAAGTCAGTCGTGCATTTTTGGTTACAGCAGCAATTGACCTTACCACGTGGGAGATTATAGCTACCTGCGAGACATCCGAGTCCAAGAAAATCAACAATGTGGAATGTCCTACTCGGATAATTGTTGATTAAACAAAAAAAAGGAAATAAGAACAGTCCTTCATACCAAAGTGGTTTCCTTAGACACGTGTGTCAAGCTTTCATCCCTCAGCAATACGACAAAAAGTGTTAGAGTAAGAAACATTGAAGGAAATAACAAACGAATGAAATCAACAACAGAAGTCAACCGTCCAGTTTTGGTTACAGCAGCAATTGACCTTACCACGTGGGAGGAAATCAAAAATGTGGAATGGCTTATTAAGAAATATTGGAGGAAATAACAAACAAATGAAATCAACAACAGAAGTCAGCCGTCCAGTTTTGGTTACAGCAGCAATTGACCTTACCATTTGAGAGATTGTAGCTACATGCGTGACATCCGAGTCCAAGAAAATCAACAATGTGGAATGGCTCACTTGGATAATTGTTGATTAAACAAAAAAAAAGGGAATAAGAACAGTCCCTCATACCAAAGTGGTTTTCTCAGACATGTGTGTCAAGCTTTCGTCCCTGTGCAATACGATGAAAAATGTTAGAATGAGAAACATAGAAGAAAATAACAAACAAATGAAATCAACAACAGAAGTCAGTCGTGCATTTGTGGTTACAGCAGCAATTGACCTTTCCACGTGGGAGATTATAGCTAGCTGCGTGACATCCTAGTCCAAAAAAATCAACAATGTGGAATGGCTTACTTGGATAATTGTTCATCAAAAAGAAAAAAGGGAAGAAGAGCAGTCCCTCATACCAAAGTGGTTTCGCTAGACACGTGTGTCAAGCTTTCGTCACTGTGCAATACGATGAAAAGTGTTAGAATGAGAAACATTGAAGAAAATAACAAACGAATGAAATCAACAACAGAAGTCAGTCGTGCATTCGTGGTTACAGCAGCAATTGACCTTAGCACGTGGGAGATTACAGCTACCTGCGTGACATCCGAGCCCAAGAAAATCAACAATGTGGAACGGCTTACTTGGATAATTGTTGATTAAACAAAAAAAAGGAAATAAGAACAGTCCTTTATACCAAAGTGGTTTCCTTAGACACGTGTGTCAAGCTTTCATCCCTCAGCAATACGACAAAAAGTGTTAGAGTAAGAAACATTGAAGGAAATAACAAACGAATGAAATCAACAACAGAAGTCAACCGACAATTGCCTTATACCAAAGTGGTTTCCTTAGACACGTGTGTCAAGCTTTCGTCCCTGTGCAATACGATGAAAAGTGTTAGAATGAGAAACATTGAAGAAAATAACAAACGAATGAAATCAACAACAGAAGTCAGCGTGCATTTGTGGTTACAGCAGCAATTGACCTTACCACGTGGGAGATTATAGCTACCTGCGTGACATCCGAGTCCAAGAAAATCAACAATGTGGAATGGCTTACTTGGATAATTGTTCATTAAACAAAAAGAAGGGAATAAGAACAGTCTCTTATACCAAAGTGGTTTCCTTAGACACGCGTGTCAAGCTTTCGTCTCTGTGCAATACGATGAAAAGTGTTAGAATGAGAAACATTGAAGAAAATAACAAACGAATGAAATCAACAACAGAAGTCAGTCGTGCATTTGTGGTTACAGCAGCAATTGACCTTACCACGTGGGAGATTACAGCTACCTACGTGACATCCGAGCCCAAGAAAATGAACAATGTGGAACGGCTTACTTGGATAATTGTTCATTAAACAAAAAGAAGGGAATAAGAACAGTCCCTTATACCAAAGTGGTTTCCTCAGACACGTGTGTCAAGCTTTCGTCCCTGTGCAATACGATGAAAAATGTTAGAATGAGAAACATTAAAGGAAATAACAAACAAATGAAATCAACAACAGAAGTCAGTCGTGCATTTGTGGTTACAGCAGCAATTGACCTTACCACGTAAAAGATAATAGCTACCTGCGTGTCATCCGAGTCCAAGAAAATCAACAATGTGGAATGGCTCACTTGGATAATTGATCATTATACAGAAAGAAGGGAATAAGAACAGTCCCTTATACCAATGTGGTTTCCATAGACACGTGTGTCAAGCTTTCGTCCCTGTCCAATACGATGAGAAGTGTTAGAATGAGAAACATTGAAGGAAATAACAAACAAATCAAATCAACAACAGAAGTCAGTCGTGCATTTGTGATTACAGCAGCAATTGACCTCACCACGTGGGAGATTATAGCTACCTGCGTGACATCCGAGTCCAAGAAAATCAACAATGTGGAATGGCTTACTTGGATAATTGATCATTATACAGAAAGAATGAAGTAAGAACAGTTCCTTATACCAAAGTGGTTTCCTTAGACCCGTGTGTCAAGCTTTCGTCCCTGTGCAATACGATGAAAAGTGTTAGAATGAGAAACATTGAAGAAAATAACAAACGAATGAAATCAACAACAGAAGTCAGTCGTGCATTTGTGGTTACAGCAGCAATTGACCGTACCACGTGGGAGATTATAGCTACCTGCGTGACATCCGAGTCCAAGAAAATCAACAATGTGGAATGGCTTACTTGGATAATTGTTCATTAAACAAAAAGAAGGGAATAAGAACAGTCCCTTATACCAAAGTGGTTTCCTTAGACACGCGTGCCAAGCTTTCGTCTCTGTGCTATACGATGAAAAGTGTTAGAATGAGAAACATTGAAGAAAATAACAAACGAATGAAATCAACAACAGAAGTCAGTCGTGCATTTGTGGTTACAGCAGCAATTGACCTTACCACGTGGGAGATTACAGCTACCTGCGTGACATCCGAGCCCAAGAAAATGAACAATGTGGAACGGCTTACTTGGATAAATGTTCATTAAACAAAAAGAAGGGAATAAGAACAGTCCCTTATACCAAAGTGGTTTCCTTAGACACGTGTGTAAAGCTTTCATCCCTCAGCAATACGACAAAAAGTGTTAGAGTAAGAAACATTGAAGGAAATAACAAACGAATGAAATCAACAACAGAAGTCAACCGACAATTGCCTTATACCAAAGTGGTTTCCTTAGACACGTGTGTCAAGCTTTCGTCCCTGTGCAATACGATGAAAAGTGTTAGAATGAGAAACATTGAAGAAAATAACAAACGAATGAAATCAACAACAGAAGTCAGTCGTGCATTTGTGGTTACAGCAGCAATTGACCTTACCTCGTGGGAGATTATAGCTACCTGCGTGACATCCGAGTCCAAGAAAATCAACAATGTGGAATGGCTTACTTGGATAATTGTTCATTAAACAAAAAGAAGGGAATAAGAACAGTCCCTTATACCAAAGTGGTTTCCTTAGACACGCGTGTCAAGCTTTCGTCTCTGTGCAATACGATGAAAAGTGTTAGAATGAGAAACATTGAAGAAAATAACAAACGAATGAAATCAACAACAGAAGTCAGTCGTGCATTTGTGGTTACAGCAGCAATTGACCTTACCACGTGGGAGATTACAGCTACCTGCGTGACATCCGAGCCCAAGAAAATGAACAATGTGGAACGGCTTACTTGGATAATTGTTCATTAAACAAAAAGAAGGGAATAAGAACAGTCCCTTATACCAAAGTGGTTTCCTCAGACACGTGTGTCAAGCTTTCGTCCCTGTGCAATACGATGAAAAATGTTAGAATGAGAAACATTAAAGGAAATAACAAACAAATGAAATCAACAACAGAAGTCAGTCGTGCATTTGTGGTTACAGCAGCAATTAACCTTACCACGTAAAAGATAATAGCTACCTGCGTGTCATCCGAGTCCAAGAAAATAAACAATGTGGAATGGCTCACTTGGATAATTGATCATTATTCAGAAAGAAGGGAATAAGAACAGTCCCTTATACCAATGTGGTTTCCATAGACACGTGTGTCAAGCTTTCGTCCCTGTGCAATACGATGAGAAGTGTTAGAATGAGAAACATTGAAGGAAATAACAAACAAATCAAATCAACAACAGAAGTCAGTCGTGCATTTGTGATTACAGCAGCAATTGACCTCACCACGTGGGAGATTATAGCTACCTGCGTGACATCCGAGTCCAAGAAAATCAACAATGTGGAATGGCTTACTTGGATAATTGATCATTATACAGAAAGAATGAAGTAAGAACAGTTCCTTATACCAAAGTGGTTTCCTTAGACACGTGTGTCAAGCTTTCGTCCCTGTGCAATACGATGAAAAGTGTTAGAATGAGAAACATTGAAGAAAATAACAAACGAATGAAATCAACAACAGAAGTCAGTCGTGCATTTGTGGTTACAGCAGCAATTGACCGTACCACGTGGGAGATTATAGCTACCTGCGTGACATCCGAGTCCAAGAAAATCAACAATGTGGAATGGCTTACTTGGATAATTGTTCATTAAACAAAAAGAAGGGAATAAGAACAGTCCCTTATACCAAAGTGGTTTCCTTAGACACGCGTGTCAAGCTTTCGTCTCTGTGCTATACGATGAAAAGTGTTAGAATGAGAAACATTGAAGAAAATAACAAACGAATGAAAGCAACAACACAAGTCAGTCGTGCATTTGTGGTTACAGCAGCAATTGACCTTACCACGTGGGAGATTACAGCTACCTGCGTGACATCCGAGCCCAAGAAAATGAACAATGTGGAACGGCTTACTTGGATAAATGTTCATTAAACAAAAAGAAGGGAATAAGAACAGTCCCTTATACCAAAGTGGTTTCCTCAGACACGTGTGTCAAGCTTTCGTCCCTGTGCAATACGATGAAAAGTGTTAGAATGAGAAACATTGAAGTAAATAACAAACAAATGAAATCAACAACAGAAGTCAGTCGTGCATTTGTGGTTACAGCAGCAATTGACCTTACCACGTAAAAGATAATAGCTACCTGCGTGTCATCCGAGTCCAAGAAAATCAACAGTGTGGAATGGCTTACTTGGATAATTGATCATCATACAGAAAGAAGGGAATAAGAACAGTCCCTTATACCAATGTGGTTTCCATAGACACGTGTGTCAAGCTTTCGTCCCTGTGCAATACGATGAGAAGTGTTAGAATGAGTAACATTGAAGGAAATTACAAACAAATGAAATCAACAACAGAAGTCAGCCGTCCAATTGTGGTTACAGCAGCAATTGACCTTACCACGTGGGAGTATAGCTACCCGCGTGTCATCCGAGTCCAAGAAAATCAACAATGTGGAATGGCCTACTTGGATAATTGTTCATTTAACAAAAAGAAGGGAATAAGAACAGTCCCTTATACCAAAGTGGTTTCCTTAGACACCTGCGTCAAGCTTTCGTTCCTGTGCAATACGATGAAAAGTGTAAGAATGAGAAACATAGAAGGAAATAACAAACAAATGAAATCAACAACATAAGTCAGTCGTGCATTTGTGGTTACAGCAGCAATAGACCTTACCACGTGGGAGATTATAGCTACCTGCGTGACATCCGAGTCCAAGAAAATCAACAATGTGGAATGGCTTACTTGGATAATTGTTCATTAAACCAAACGAAGGGAATAAGAACAGTCCCTTATACCAAAGTGGTTTCCTTAGACACGCGTGTCAAGCTTTCGTCCCTGTGCAATACGACGAAAAGTGTTAGAATGAGAAACATTGAAGGAAATAACAAAAAAATGAAATCAACATTAGAAGTCAGTCGTGCATTTGTGGTTACAGCAGCAATTGACCTTACCACGTGGGAGATTATAGCTACCTGCGTGACATCCGAGTCCAAGATAATCAACAATGTGGAATGGCTTACTTGGATAATTGTTCATTAAACATAAAGAAGGGAATAAGAACAGTCCCTTATACCAAAGTGGTTTCCTTAGACACCTGCGTCAAGCCTTCGTTCCTGTGCAATACGATGAAAAGTGTAAGAATGAGAAACATAGAAGGAAATAACAAACAAATGAAATCAACAACAGAAGTCAGTCGTGCATTTGTGGTTACAGCAGCAATTGACCTTACCACGTGGGAGATTATAGCTACCTGCGTGACATCCGAGTCCAAGAAAATCAACAATGTGGAATGGCTTACTTGGATAATTGTTCATTAAACAAAACGAAGGGAATAAGAACAGTCCCTTATACCAAAGTGGTTTCCTTAGACACGCGTGTCAAGCTTTCGTCCCTGTGCAATACGACGAAAAGTGTTAGAATGAGAAACATAGAAGGAAATAACAAACAAATGAAATCAACAACAGAAGTCAGTCGTGCATTTGTGATTACAGCAGCAATTGACCTCACCACGTGGGAGATTATAGCTACCTGCGTGACATCCGAGTCCAAGAAAATCAACAATGTGGAATGGCTTACTTGGATAATTGATCATTATACAGAAAGAATGAAGTAAGAACAGTTCCTTATACCAAAGTGGTTTCCTTAGACCCGTGTGTCAAGCTTTCGTCCCTGTGCAATACGATGAAAAGTGTTAGAATGAGAAACATTGAAGAAAATAACAAACGAATGAAATCAACAACAGAAGTCAGTCGTGCATTTGTGGTTACAGCAGCAATTGACCGTACCACGTGGGAGATTATAGCTACCTGCGTGACATCCGAGTCCAAGAAAATCAACAATGTGGAATGGCTTACTTGGATAATTGTTCATTAAACAAAAAGAAGGGAATAAGAACAGTCCCTTATACCAAAGTGGTTTCCTTAGACACGCGTGTCAAGCTTTCGTCTCTGTGCTATACGATGAAAAGTGTTAGAATGAGAAACATTGAAGAAAATAACAAACGAATGAAATCAACAACAGAAGTCAGTCGTGCATTTGTGGTTACAGCAGCAATTGACCTTACCACGTGGGAGATTACAGCTACCTGCGTGACATCCGAGCCCAAGAAAATGAACAATGTGGAACGGCTTACTTGGATAAATGTTCATTAAACAAAAAGAAGGGAATAAGAACAGTCCCTTATACCAAAGTGGTTTCCTTAGACACGTGTGTCAAGCTTTCATCCCTCAGCAATACGACAAAAAGTGTTAGAGTGTAACGTGTGAAAATTGCCCCAGAGTATCTGCAGCATCAAATTGTCTAATTGTGTTTAATGTGTTGCCTAAATATCGTGTTTTGATTTTCCGCATTTCATTCCTTATCGTAAAGGTACCATATGTTGAAGATTATTCCCGAATGTTCACTCTTGGCATTTTTCAATTCGATTTTGAAACTCTGAATAGCTTGTGCGTATATAGAGGTTATTTGCTGTTTCTTGTGAAAATCCAAATTTTGGGATAAAGATAACCGTCTATAATTCAACTATTGCTGATTTGATTGTTGGAATAGCAATATTACCCTTTTTGGGGATTAAAAACGTACTTCGGCTACGAAGAGCATTCACTTTGAAAGGCCACCCAACAACTTGAGTGAGTTTGATTTTTCTTCCACTTGAAACTAGACCCTAATAGTTTTGTTTTCAATTTGTATTTTAGGGCCTTTTTATTTCATGAGTATTCCTTTTATTCCTGTTTCGGACTGAACACATTTCTACGGATTCTGGCTCGTTCGATTCTGAAACGAACTTCATAAACAAAATTCTCGTACCTATTTCCCCATCTGAAGAAAGGAAAAGTATCTTGGAAGGATTTTCAACATTGTGAATTGGTTGGGATTCTCGAATTGGTAATTTCGTCGAATATACAGGACGTCTGGTATGTAGAAAGAATTTCTTTTGATGTTGACGTCACAGGAAGCCATTTGCAAGAAAGGGGAAAACGTATTGTTTTGGTCAATTATACCTTTTGAAGTGGAAAGTTAAAGGACTTGTTCTCACATTCATTCAGAAAACATCAGATATTGTTATCATTCTGTTCATAAACTGTCCATAGAGAAAATTTCAAAACTCAATACCTCAGATTGTATATTTTTATTTCATGAAAATATCATTGCACATTGCAAGTGAAATTTTAGATAAATTTATAATACATATTTAAAGATTTTGAAACAGATCCTAAAATATATTATGATATTTTTCATCCATAAACGATAATTCGATAAATGAAGTAAAATTCTAGTACTTGAATTAAATTTATTAAATATATATAGTGTGTACCATATAATTAGTGCGATTTTGTGAAAACTACGCTTGATCAAGCATAGGGGGTAAAATACTTGTCAATTAAGGTTCATTATCAATCAGAATAGAATTGTAGGAAATTGATAATAGAATTTTACATCGGAACATTTCTTTGATATTGTTGATATTTTTTTTTTTTTTTACAGTGACGCATTTCTTTGGGTATTGAGTTACTTACCTTTTTTTTTCCAATCATTATTTTCATTTTGTTTTCTCTGTTTCGGAGTTTACGTATTTGACTGAGACAGATCATTCAATTAATTTATAATTCGAGTGAATTAGTAATTTTTTTTTTCAACTTGCTAATTTTCTTTTTTTTCTCTTTTTTTTTGTCAATATTGTTGGATCGCTAGGAAAATAAATACGTTGGCGCCCTATTCAATCAAACTGAACTCACCCCATCTCCACTGTCAGCAAACCGAGGTGTTCCTAGCGTTTCCAACTTGTTTTGGTTTGATTGCGGTAATTTTTTTTGTTTCATTAACGATAAAACTTGAACTTGGTTTCTGAGCGCTATAAATTTTGGCGCCCAACGTGGGGCCCTTTTGTGTTAAGCCTGATTAATTGCTTGAAAATATTGTTTTTATTGGTTTTGAAGAAATTTGGTTTTCAAGATGTCGGGAAAGATAGTTGTTAACAGATTAAATCAATTGCAGTTAACATATTTGTTGACTATAAGAGGTTTGCTAGTTGGAACCTTCTCATGGTATCATAGATTTATACCAAACTTCTCAGACCTCATCTCGCCCTTAACAAACTTATTGAAGAAAAATAGTAAATTTTTGTGGACACCAGAATGCGAGCAATCCTTCACTTTGTTGAAGGAAAAGCTTATATCTGCTCCAATTATGAGCTGCCCTAACTATGATCTGCCTTTTCAAGTCCAAACGGACGCATCTGGGTATGGATTGGGTGCTGTATTGAGCCAACCAGATCCGAAAGGAGGTGAGAAGGTTATATGCTACATTAGTCGGTCTCTGACGAGACAAGAACAGAATTTCTCAACTACAGAGAGGGAATGTTTGGCAGTTTTGTGGGCCCTCGAAAAGCTACGTCCGTATATTGAAGGAATAAAAGTTGAAGTAATTACCGATCATTACTGTCTGGTGTGGCTACAAAACATTAAAGCTGTTTCTGGTCGTCTGGCGAGGTGGATTGTACGACTGCAACAATTTGAATTCAGTGTGACACATCGTAAAGGTTCTGAACATCACGTCCCGGATCTTTTGTCACGCTCTGTACCTAAATTAGATCTGATAACCGTTGATGATTTCAACAACATAGTCGACCCGTGGTATTTACGAATGTTAGGTAACGTTAAGAACTGTCCAGGAAAATTTCCCACCTGGAGAATTCAGGATGGTTTTCTTTATAAATATTTAGGGTCATCCGTGAATGATTTGGGTGAAAATTCTTGGAAGTTGGTTGTACCTAAGCAACTGCGAATGAGGGTTATCCAGGATATGCATGATTCTTGTACATCGGGTCATATGGGGGTGTTTAAGACTCATTCGCGCTTGTGTGAGAGATATTTCTGGCCGAAGTCTCGCTCAGACGTGGCTCGATATGTTGGAAATTGTCGAATCTGTTTGAGACATAAGGTAGATTCAAGAAAGCCCGCTGGCTTAATGGCATCCCATTATCCTGACGCAACAAAACCATGGGAAGTTGTTAGTTCGGATCTCATAGGACCTCTTCCTAGGTCTAAAAGAGGAAATTCTTATATATTTGTCGTTAATGATTACTTCAGTAAATTTTGCTTAACTTTTCCTATGAGAAGGGCTACATCTGCGGCGGTATGCAAGGCATTAGAGGAGGGTGTATTTTTAATTTTTGGTGTTCCACGGGTCATAATTTCTGATAATGGTCCCCAATACAAGAATGAATATCTGAAACTATTGGAAAAATATAAGATTCGTCCTAAGTTCAATGCAAATTTTCATGCTCAGGCGAATCCAACTGAAAGATACAATAGGACTCTAAAGTTTCTCCTTTCAGCATATGCTTCTGATAACCATCAGAGATGGGACGAGAATTTAGCGGAGCTCACATGCGCTATGAGGACTTCTAGGAACGAAACGACGAAGTACACACCTTATTTTGTCAACTTTGGTAGAAGGATGATGTTGTCTGGCGACGATTATAATATTACTCTGCAAGAAGATCCTGCACTGAATTCGACTGAAGAAACGAGGTCTAAGGGGTTCCAGAAGATATTTAGTGAGCTAAAGGCTAGATTGAAGAGTGCAGCTGGGAAGAATGCTCACTATTATAATTTGAGAAGAAGGAATGAGGAGTTTATGGTTCATCAACCCGTTTATAGAAGAAATTTCGTACTCTCTGATGCTAGTAAGCACTTCACGAAGAAGTTGGCTCCAAAATGGATAGGACCAGTTATAGTTGCCAAAAAGTTGTCACCTTGGACTTACCGACTGCATGACAACGTTGGCAACGATAAAGGAGTTTGGCATGTGAAGGACCTCAAGTCTGACCCAACGGAAAAAGACGACTAAAATTATGTTAGATAATCGTTTATAAGGTTTCATTGGTGTTTTGTTTTCTGTAATTTTTTTTTTTGTGAAATTTTGGGAAAATTTCTTGACGAAGGGGGAGAATTTGTAACGTGTGAAAATTGCCCCAGAGTATCTGCAGCATCAAATTGTCTAATTGTGTTTAATGTGTTGCCTAAATATCGTGTTTTGATTTTCCGCATTTCATTCCTTATCGTAAAGGTACCATATGTTGAAGATTATTCCCGAATGTTCACTCTTGGCATTTTTCAATTCGATTTTGAAACTCTGAATAGCTTGTGCGTATATAGAGGTTATTTGCTGTTTCTTGTGAAAATCCAAATTTTGGGATAAAGATAACCGTCTATAATTCAACTATTGCTGATTTGATTGTTGGAATAGCAATATTACCCTTTTTGGGGATTAAAAACGTACTTCGGCTACGAAGAGCATTCACTTTGAAAGGCCACCCAACAACTTGAGTGAGTTTGATTTTTCTTCCACTTGAAACTAGACCCTAATAGTTTTGTTTTCAATTTGTATTTTAGGGCCTTTTTATTTCATGAGTATTCCTTTTATTCCTGTTTCGGACTGAACACATTTCTACGGATTCTGGCTCGTTCGATTCTGAAACGAACTTCATAAACAAAATTCTCGTACCTATTTCCCCATCTGAAGAAAGGAAAAGTATCTTGGAAGGATTTTCAACATTGTGAATTGGTTGGGATTCTCGAATTGGTAATTTCGTCGAATATACAGGACGTCTGGTATGTAGAAAGAATTTCTTTTGATGTTGACGTCACAGGAAGCCATTTGCAAGAAAGGGGAAAACGTATTGTTTTGGTCAATTATACCTTTTGAAGTGGAAAGTTAAAGGACTTGTTCTCACATTCATTCAGAAAACATCAGATATTGTTATCATTCTGTTCATAAACTGTCCATAGAGAAAATTTCAAAACTCAATACCTCAGATTGTATATTTTTATTTCATGAAAATATCATTGCACATTGCAAGTGAAATTTTAGATAAATTTATAATACATATTTAAAGATTTTGAAACAGATCCTAAAATATATTATGATATTTTTCATCCATAAACGATAATTCGATAAATGAAGTAAAATTCTAGTACTTGAATTAAATTTATTAAATATATATAGTGTGTACCATATAATTAGTGCGATTTTGTGAAAACTACGCTTGATCAAGCATAGGGGGTAAAATACTTGTCAATTAAGGTTCATTATCAATCAGAATAGAATTGTAGGAAATTGATAATAGAATTTTACATCGGAACATTTCTTTGATATTGTTGATATTTTTTTTTTTTTTTACAGTGACGCATTTCTTTGGGTATTGAGTTACTTACCTTTTTTTTTCCAATCATTATTTTCATTTTGTTTTCTCTGTTTCGGAGTTTACGTATTTGACTGAGACAGATCATTCAATTAATTTATAATTCGAGTGAATTAGTAATTTTTTTTTTCAACTTGCTAATTTTCTTTTTTTTCTCTTTTTTTTTGTCAATATTGTTGGATCGCTAGGAAAATAAATACGTTGGCGCCCTATTCAATCAAACTGAACTCACCCCATCTCCACTGTCAGCAAACCGAGGTGTTCCTAGCGTTTCCAACTTGTTTTGGTTTGATTGCGGTAATTTTTTTTGTTTCATTAACGATAAAACTTGAACTTGGTTTCTGAGCGCTATAAGAGTAAGAAACATTGAAGGAAATAACAAACGAATGAAATCAACAACAGAAGTCAACCGACAATTGCCTTATACCAAAGTGGTTTCCTTAGACACGTGTGTCAAGCTTTCGTCCCTGTGCAATACGATGAAAAGTGTTAGAATGAGAAACATTGAAGAAAATAACAAACGAATGAAATCAACAACAGAAGTCAGTCGTGCATTTGTGGTTACAGCAGCAATTGACCTTACCTCGTGGGAGATTATAGCTACCTGCGTGACATCCGAGTCCAAGAAAATCAACAATGTGGAATGGCTTACTTGGATAATTGTTCATTAAACAAAACGAAGGGAATAAGAACAGTCCCTTATACCAAAGTGGTTTCCTTAGACACGCGTGTCAAGCTTTCGTCTCTGTGCAATACGATGAAAAGTGTTAGAATGAGAAACATTGAAGAAAATAACAAACGAATGAAATCAACAACAGAAGTCAGTCGTGCATTTGTGGTTACAGCAGCAATTGACCTTACCACGTGGGAGATTACAGCTACCTGCGTGACATCCGAGCCCAAGAAAATGAACAATGTGGAACGGCTTACTTGGATAATTGTTCATTAAACAAAAAGAAGGGAATAAGAACAGTCCCTTATACCAAAGTGGTTTCCTCAGACACGTGTGTCAAGCTTTCGTCCCTGTGCAATACGATGAAAAATGTTAGAATGAGAAACATTAAAGGAAATAACAAACAAATGAAATCAACAACAGAAGTCAGTCGTGCATTTGTGGTTACAGCAGCAATTAACCTTACCACGTAAAAGATAATAGCTACCTGCGTGTCATCCGAGTCCAAGAAAATCAACAATGTGGAATGGTTCACTTGGATAATTGATCATTATACAGAAAGAAGGGAATAAGAACAGTCCCTTATACCAATGTGGTTTCCATAGACACGTGTGTCAAGCTTTCGTCCCTGTGCAATACGATGAGAAGTGTTAGAATGAGAAACATTGAAGGAAATAACAAACAAATCAAATCAACAACAGAAGTCTGTCGTGCATTTGTGATTACAGCAGCAATTGACCTCACCACGTGGGAGATTATAGCTACCTGCGTGACATCCGAGTCCAAGAAAATCAACAATGTGGAATGGCTTACTTGGATAATTGATCATTATACAGAAAGAATGAAGTAAGAACAGTTCCTTATACCAAAGTGGTTTCCTTAGACACGTGTGTCAAGCTTTCGTCCCTGTGCAATACGATGAAAAGTGTTAGAATGAGAAACATTGAAGAAAATAAGAAACGAATGAAATCAACAACAGAAGTCAGTCGTGCATTTGTGGTTACAGCAGCAATTGACCGTACCACGTGGGAGATTATAGCTACCTGCGTGACATCCGAGTCCAAGAAAATCAACAATGTGGAATGGCTTACTTGGATAATTGTTCATTAAACAAAAAGAATGGAATAAGAACAGTCCCTTATACCAAAGTGGTTTCCTTAGACACGCGTGTCAAGCTTTCGTCTCTGTGCTATACGATGAAAAGTGTTAGAATGAGAAACATTGAAGAAAATAACAAACGAATGAAATCAACAACACAAGTCAGTCGTGCATTTGTGGTTACAGCAGCAATTGACCTTACCACGTGGGAGATTACAGCTACCTGCGTGACATCCGAGCCCAAGAAAATGAACAATGTGGAACGGCTTACTTGGAAAAATGTTCATTAAACAAAAAGAAGGGAATAAGAACAGTCCCTTATACCAAAGTGGTTTCCTCAGACACGTGTGTCAAGCTTTCGTCCCTGTGCAATACGACGAAAAGTGTTAGAATGAGAAACATAGAAGGAAATAACAAACAAATGAAATCAACAACAGAAGTCAGTCGTGCATTTGTGATTACAGCAGCAATTGACCTCACCACGTGGGAGATTATAGCTACCTGCGTGACATCCGAGTCCAAGAAAATCAACAATGTGGAATGGCTTACTTGGATAATTGATCATTATACAGAAAGAATGAAGTAAGAACAGTTCCTTATACCAAAGTGGTTTCCTTAGACCCGTGTGTCAAGCTTTCGTCCCTGTGCAATACGATGAAAAGTGTTAGAATGAGAAACATTGAAGAAAATAACAAACGAATGAAATCAACAACAGAAGTCAGTCGTGCATTTGTGGTTACAGCAGCAATTGACCGTACCACGTGGGAGATTATAGCTACCTGCGTGACATCCGAGTCCAAGAAAATCAACAATGTGGAATGGCTTACTTGGATAATTGTTCATTAAACAAAAAGAAGGGAATAAGAACAGTCCCTTATACCAAAGTGGTTTCCTTAGACACGCGTGTCAAGCTTTCGTCTCTGTGCTATACGATGAAAAGTGTTAGAATGGGAAACATTGAAGAAAATAACAAACGAATGAAATCAACAACAGAAGTCAGTCGTGCATTTGTGGTTACAGCAGTAATTGACCTTACCACGTGGGAGATTACAGCTACCTGCGTGACATCCGAGCCCAAGAAAATGAACAATGTGGAACGGCTTACTTGGATAAATGTTCATTAAACAAAAAGAAGGGAATAAGAACAGTCCCTTATACCAAAGTGGTTTCCTTAGACACGTGTGTCAAGCTTTCATCCCTCAGCAATACGACAAAAAGTGTTAGAGTAAGAAACATTGAAGGAAATAACAAACGAATGAAATCAACAACAGAAGTCAACCGACAATTGCCTTATACCAAAGTGGTTTCCTTAGACACGTGTGTCAAGCTTTCGTCCCTGTGCAATACGATGAAAAGTGTTAGAATGAGAAACATTGAAGAAAATAACAAACGAATGAAATCAACAACAGAAGTCAGTCGTGCATTTGTGGTTACAGCAGCAATTGACCTTACCACGTGGGAGATTACAGCTACCTGCGTGACATCCGAGCCCAAGAAAATGAACAATGTGGAACGGCTTACTTGGATAATTGTTCATTAAACAAAAAGAAGGGAATAAGAACAGTCCCTTATACCAAAGTGGTTTCCTCAGACACGTGTGTCAAGCTTTCGTCCCTGTGCAATACGATGAAAAATGTTAGAATGAGAAACATTAAAGGAAATAACAAACAAATGAAATCAACAACAGAAGTCAGTCGTGCATTTGTGGTTACAGCAGCAATTAACCTTACCACGTAAAAGATAATAGCTACCTGCGTGTCATCCGAGTCCAAGAAAATCAACAATGTGGAATGGCTCACTTGGATAATTGATCATTATACAGAAAGAAGGGAATAAGAACAGTCCCTTATACCAATGTGGTTTCCATAGACACGTGTGTCAAGCTTTCGTCCCTGTGCAATACGATGAGAAGTGTTAGAATGAGAAACATTGAAGGAAATAACAAACAAATCAAATCAACAACAGAAGTCAGTCGTGCATTTGTGATTACAGCAGCAATTGACCTCACCACGTGGGAGATTATAGCTACCTGCGTGACATCCGAGTCCAAGAAAATCAACAATGTGGAATGGCTTACTTGGATAATTGATCATTATACAGAAAGAATGAAGTAAGAACAGTTCCTTATACCAAAGTGGTCTCCTTAGACACGTGTGTCAAGCTTTCGTCCCTGTGCAATACGATGAAAAGTGTTAGAATGAGAAACATTGAATAAAATAAGAAACGAATGAAATCAACAACAGAAGTCAGTCGTGCATTTGTGGTTACAGCAGCAATTGACCGTACCACGTGGGAGATTATAGCTACCTGCGTGACATCCGAGTCCAAGAAAATCAACAATGTGGAATGGCTTACTTGGATAATTGTTCATTAAACAAAAAGAAGGGAATAAGAACAGTCCCTTATACCAAAGTGGTTTCCTTAGACACGCGTGTCAAGCTTTCGTCTCTGTGCTATACGATGAAAAGTGTTAGAATGAGAAACATTGAAGAAAATAACAAACGAATGAAATCAACAACACAAGTCAGTCGTGCATTTGTGGTTACAGCAGCAATTGACCTTACCACGTGGGAGATTACAGCTACCTGCGTGACATCCGAGCCCAAGAAAATGAACAATGTGGAACGGCTTACTTGGAAAAATGTTCATTAAACAAAAAGAAGGGAATAAGAACAGTCCCTGATACGAAAGTGCTTTCCTCAGACACGTGTGTCAAGCTTTCGTCCCTGTGCAATACGATGAAAAGTGTTAGAATGAGAAACATTGAAGTAAATAACAAACAAATGAAATCAACAACAGAAGTCAGTTGTGCATTTGTGGTTACAGCAGCAATTGACCTTACCACGTAAAAGATAATAGCTACCTGCGTGTCATCCGAGTCCAAGAAAACCAACAATGTGGAATGGCTTACTTGGATAATTGATCATCATACAGAAAGAAGGGAATAAGAACAGTCCCTTATACCAATGTGGTTTCCATAGACACGTGTGTCAAGCTTTCGTCCCTGTGCAATACGATGAGAAGTGTTAGAATGAGTAACATTGAAGGAAATTACAAACAAATGAAATCAACAACAGAAGTCAGCCGTCCAATTGTGGTTACAGCAGCAATTGACCTTACCACGTGGGAGTATAGCTACCCGCGTGTCATCCGAGTCCAAGAAAATCAACAATGTTTAATGGCCTACTTGGATAATTGTTCATTAAACAAAAAGAAGGGAATAAGAACAGTCCCTTATACCAAAGTGGTTTCCTTAGACACCTGCGTCAAGCTTTCGTTCCTGTGCAATACGATGAAAAGTGTAAGAATGAGAAACATAGAAGGAAATAACAAACAAATGAAATCAACAACAGAAGTCAGTCGTGCATTTGTGGTTACAGCAGCAATTGACCTTACCACGTGGGAGATTATAGCTACCTGCGTGACATCCGAGTCCAAGAAAATCAACAATGTGGAATGGCTTACTTGGATAATTGTTCATTAAACATAAAGAAGGGAATAAGAACAGTCCCTTATACCAAAGTGGTTTCCTTAGACACCTGTGTCAAGCTTTCGTTCCTGTGCAATACGATGAAATGTGTTAGAATGAGAAACATAGAAGGAAATAACAAACAAATGAAATCAACAACAGAAGTCAGTCGTGCATTTGTGGTTACAGCAGCGTGACATCCGAGTCCAAGAAAATCAACAATGTGGAATGGCTTACTTGGATAATTGTTCATTAAACAAAAAGAAGGGAATAAGAACAGTCCCTTATACCAAAGTGGTTTCCTTAGACACCTGTGTCAAGCTTTCGTTCCTGTGCAATACGATGAAAAGTGTTAGAATGAGAAACATAGAAGGAAATAACAAACAAATGAAATCAACAACAGAAGTCAGTCGTGCATTTGTGGTTACAGCAGCAATTGACCTTACCACGTGGGAGATTATAGCTACCTGCGTGACATCCGAGTCCAAGAAAATCAACAATGTGGAATGGCTCACTTGGATAATTGTTCATTAAACAAAACGAAGGGAATACGAACAGTCCCTTATACCAAAGTGGTTTCCTTAGACACGCGTGTCAAGCTTTCGTCCCTGTGCAATACGATGAAAAGTGTTAGAATGAGAAACATAGAAGGAAATAACAAACAAATGAAATCAACAACAGAAGTCAGTCGTGCATTTGTGGTTACAGCAGCAATTGACCTTACCACGTGGGAGATTATAGGTACCTGCTTGACATTCGAGTCCAAGAAAATCAACAATGTGGAATTGCTTACTTGGATAATTGTTGATTGAACAAAAAGAAGGGAATAAGAACAGTCCCTTATACCAAAGTGGTTTCCTTAGACACGTGTGTCAAGCTTTCGTCCCTGTGCAATACGATGAGAAGTGTTAGAATGAGAAACATTGAAGGAAATAACAAACAAATGAAATCAACAACAGAAGTCAGTCGTGCATTTGTGGTTACAGCAGCAATTGACCTTACCACGTAAAAGATAATAGCTACCTGCGTGTCATCCGAGTCCAAGAAAATCAACAATGTGGAATGGCTTACTTGGATAATTGTTCATTAAACAAAACGAAGGGAATAAGAACAGTCCCTTATACCAAAGTTTTTCCTTAGACACGCGTGTCAAGCTTTCGTCTCTGTGCAATACGATGAAAAGTGTTAGAATGAGAAACATTGAAGAAAATAACAAACGAATGAAATCAACAACAGAAGTCAGTCGTGCATTTGTGGTTACAGCAGCAATTGACCTTACCACGTGGGAGATTACAGCTACCTGCGTGACATCCGAGCCAAAGAAAATGAACAATGTGGAACGGCTTACTTGGATAAATGTTCATTAAACAAAAAGAAGGGAATAAGAACAGTCCCTTATACCAAAGTGGTTTCCTTAGACACGTGTGTCAAGCTCTCGTCCCTGTGCAATACGATGAAAAGTGTTAGAATGAGAAACATTGAAGAAAATAACAAACGAATGAAATCAACAACAGAAGTCAGTCGTGCATTTGTGGTTACAGCAGCAATTGACCTTACCACGTGGGAGATTATAGCTACCTGCGTGACATCCGAGTCCAAGAAAATCAACAATGTGGAACGGCTTACTTGGATAATTGTTCATTAAACAAAAAGAATTGAATAAGAACAGTCCCTTATACCAAAGTGGTTTCCTTAGACACGTGTGTCAAGCTTTCGTCCCTGTGCAATACGATGAAAAGTGTTAGAATGAGAAACATTGAAGGAAATAACAAACAAATGAAATCAACAACAGAAGTCAGTCGTGCATTTGTGGTTACAGCAGCAATTGACCTTACCACGTTACAGATTATAGATACCTGCGTGTCATCCGAGTCCAAGAAAATCAACAATGTGGAATGGCTTACTTGTATAATTGATCATCATACAGAAAGAAGGGAATAAGAACAGTCCCTTGTACCAATGTGGTTTCCATAGACACGTGTGTCAAGCTTTCGTCCCTGTGCAATACGATGAGAAGTGTTAGAATGAGTAACATTGAAGGAAATTACAAACAAATGAAATCAACAACAGAAGTCAGCCGTCCAATTGTGGTTACAGCAGCAATTGACCTTACCACGTGGGAGTATAGCTACCCGCGTGTCATCCGAGTCCAAGAAAATCAACAATGTGGAATGGCCTACTTGGATAATTGTTCATTAAACAAAAAGAAGGGAATAAGAACAGTCCCTTATACCAAAGTGGTTTCCTTAGACACCTGCGTCAAGCTTTCGTTCCTGTGCAATACGATGAAAAGTGTTAGAATGAGAAACATAGAAGAAAATAACAAACAAATGAAATCAACAACAGAAGTCAGTCGTGCATTTGTGGTTACAGCAGCAATTGACCTTACCACGTGGGAGATTATAGCTACCTGCGTGACATCCGAGTCCAAGAAAATCAACAATGTGGAATGGCTTACTTGGATAATTGTTCATTAAACAAAACGAAGGGAATAAGAACAGTCCCTTATACCAAAGTGGTTTCCTTAGACACGCGTGTCAAGCTTTCGTCCCTGTGCAATACGACGAAAAGTGTTAGAATGAGAAACATTGAAGGAAATAACAAACAAATGAAATCAACATTAGAAGTCAGTCGTGCATTTGTGGTTACAGCAGCAATTGACCTTACCACGTGGGAGATTATAGCTACCTGCGTGACATCCGAGTCCAAGATAATCAACAATGTGGAATGGCTTACTTGGATAATTGTTCATTAAACAAAAAGAAGGGAATAAGAACAGTCCCTTATACCAAAGTGGTTTCCTTAGACACCTGTGTCAAGCTTTCGTTCCTGTGCAATACGATGAAAAGTGTTAGAATGAGAAACATAGAAGGAAATAACAAACAAATGAAATCAAGAACAGAAGTCAGTCGTGCATTTGTGGTTACAGCAGCAATTGACCTTACCACGTGGGAGATTATAGCTACCTGCGTGACATCCGAGTCCAAGAAAATCAACAATGTGTAATGGCTTACTTGGATAATTGTTCATTAAACAAAACGAAGGGAATAAGAACAGTCCCTTATACCAAAGTGGTTTCCTTAGACACGCGTGTCAAGCTTTCGTCCCTGTGCAATACGATGAAAAGTGTTAGAATGAGAAACATAGAAGGAAATAACAAACAAATGAAATCAACAACAGAAGTCAGTCGTGCATTTGTGGTTACAGCAGCAATTGACCTTACCACGTGGGAGATTATAGCTACCTGCGTGACATTCGAGTCCAAGAAAATCAACAATGTGGAATTGCTTACTTGGATAATTGTTGATTGAACAAAAAGAAGGGAATAAGAACAGTCCCTTATACCAAAGTGGTTTCCTTAGACACGTGTGTCAAGCTTTCGTCCCTGTGCAATACGATGAGAAGTGTTAGAATGAGAAACATTGAAGGAAATAACAAACAAATAAAATCAACATTAGAAGTCAGTCGTGCATTTGTGGTTACAGCAGCAATTGACCTTACCACGTGGGAGATTATAGCTACCCGCGAGTCATCCGAGTCCAAGAAAATCAACAATGTGGAATGGCCTACTTGGATAATTGTTCATTAAACAAAAAGAAGGGAATAAGAACAGTCCCTTATACCAAAGTGGTTTCCTTAGACACCTGCGTCAAGCTTTCGTTCCTGTGCAATACGATGAAAAGTGTTAGAATGAGAAACATAGAAGAAAATAACAAACAAATGAAATCAACAACAGAAGTCAGTCGTGCATTTGTGGTTACAGCAGCAATTGACCTTACCACGTGGTAGATTATAGCTACCTGCGTGACATCCGAGTCCAAGAAAATCAACAATGTGGAATGGCTTACTTGGATAATTGTTCATTAAACAAAACGAAGGGAATAAGAACAGTCCCTTATACCAAAGTGGTTTCCTTAGACACGCGTGTCAAGCTTTCGTCCCTGTGCAATACGACGAAAAGTGTTAGAATGAGAAACATTGAAGGAAATAACAAACAAATGACAAATCGCACAGGGACGAAAGCTTGACACACGTGTCTAAGGAAACCACTTTGGTATAAGGGACTGTTCTTATTTTTTTTTTTTGTTTAATCAACAATTATCCAAGTAGGCCATTCCACATTGTTGATTTTCTTGGACTCGGATGTCACGCAGGTAGCTATAATCTCCCACGTGGTAGGGTCAATTGCTGCTGTAACCACAAATGCACGACTGACTTCTGTTGTTGATTTCATTTGTTTGTTATTTCCTTCTATGTTTCTCATTCTAACACTTTTCATCGTATTGTACAGGGACGAAAGCTTGACACGCGTGTCTAAGGAAACCACTTTGGTATAAGGGACTGTTCTTATTTTGTTTTTTGTTTAATCAACAATTATCCAAGTAGGCCATTCCACATTGTTGATTTTCTTGGACTCGGATGTCACGCAGGTAGCTATAATCTCCCACGTGGTAAGGTCAATTGCTGCTGTAACCACAAATGCACGACTGACTTCTGTTGTTGATTTCATTTGTTTGTTATTTCCTTCTAAGTTTCTCATTCTAACACTTTTCATCGTATTGCACAGGGACGAAAGCTTGACACGCGTGTCTAAAGAAACCACTTTGGTATAAGGGACTGTTCTTATTCCCTTCGTTTTGTTCAATCAACAATTATCCAAGTAAGCCATTCCACATTGTTGATTTTCTTGGACACGAATGTCACGCAGGTAGCTATAATCTCCCACGTGGTAAGGTCAATTGCTGCTGTAACCACAAATGCACGACTGACTTCTGTTGTTGATTTCATTTGTTTGTTATTTCCTTCTATGTTTCTCATTCTAACACTTTTCATCGTATTGCACAGGGACGAAAGCTTGACACGCGTGTCTAAGGAAACCACTTTGGTATAAGGGACTGTTCTTATTCCCTTCGTTTTGTTTAATGAACAATTATCCAAGTAAGCCATTCCACATTGTTGATTTTCTTGGACTCGGATGTCACGCAGGTAGCTATAATCTCCCACGTGGTAAGGTCAATTGCTGCTGTAACCACAAATGCACGACTGACTTCTGTTGTTGATTTCATTTGTTTGTTATTTCCTTCTATGTTTCTCATTCTAACACTTTTCATCGTATTGCACAGGAACGAAAGCTTGACACAGGTGTCTAAGGAAACCACTTTGGTATAAGGGACTGTTCTTATTCCCTTCTTTTTGTTTAATGAACAATTATCCAAGTAAGCCATTCCACATTGTTGATTTTCTTGGACTCGGATGTCACGCCGGTAGCTATAATCTCCCACGTGGTAAGGTCAATTGCTGCTGTAACCACAAATGCACGACTGACTTCTGTTGTTGATTTCATTTGTTTGTTATTTCCTTTAATGTTTCTCATTCTAACACTTTTCATCGTATTGCACAGGGACGAAAGCTTGAAACACGTGTCTAAGGAAACCACTTTGGTATAAGGAACTGTTCTTATTCCCTTCTTTTTGTTTAATGAACAATTATCCAAGAAAGCCGTTCCACATTGTTGATTTTCTTGGGCTCGGATGTCACGCAGGTAGCAGTAATCTCCCACGTGGTAAGGTCAATTGCTGCTGTAACCACGAATGCACGACAGACTTCTGTTGTTGATTTCATTCATTTGTTATTTTCTTCAATGTTTCTCATTCTAACACTTTTCATCGTATTGCACAGTGACGAAAGCTTGACACACGTGTCTAAGGAAACCACTTTGGTATGAGGGACTGCTCTTCTTCCCTTTTTTCTTTTTGATGAACAAGTATCCAAGTAAGCCATTCCACATTGTTGATTTTCTTGGACTAGGATGTCACGCAGCTATCTATAATCTCCCACGTGGAAAGGTCAATTGCTGCTGTAACCACAAATGCACGACTGACTTCTGTTGTTGATTTCATTTGTTTGTTATTTCCTTCTATGTTTCTCATTCTAACACTTTTCATCGTATTGCACAGGGACGAAAGCTTGACACAGATGTCTGAGAAAACCACTTTGGTATGAGGGACTGTTCTTATTCCTTTTTTTTTGTTTAATCAACAATTATCCAAGTAAGCCATTCCACATTGTTGATTTTCTTGAACTCGGATGACACGCAGGTAGCTATAATCTCCCACGTGGTAAGGTCAATTGCTGCTGTACCCACAAATGCACGACTGACATCTGTTGTTGATTTCATTTGTTTGTTATTTCCTTCTATGTTTCTCATTCTAACACTTTTCATCGTATTGCACAGGGACGAAAGCTTGACACGCGTGTCTAAGGAAACCACTTTTTTTTGTTTAATCTACAATTATCCAAGTAGGCCATTCCACATTGTTGATTTTCTTGGACTCGGATGTCACGCAGGTAGCTATAATCTCCCACGTGGTAAGGTCAATTGCTGCTGTAACCACAAATGCACGACTGACTTCTAATGTTGATTTCATTCGTTTGTTATTTTCTTCAATGTTTCTCATTCTAACACTTTTCATCGTATTGCACAGGGACGAAAGCTTGACACGCGTGTCTTAGGAAACCACTTTGGTATAAGGGACCGTTCTTATTCCCTTTTTTTTGTTTGATCAACAATTATCCAAGTGGGCCATTCCACATTGTTGATTTTCTTGGACTCGGATGTCACGCAGGTAGCTATCATCTCCCACGTGGTAAGGTCAATTGCTGCTGTAACCACAAATGCACGACTGACTTCTGTTGTTGATTTCATTCGTTTGTTATTTTCTTCAATGTTTCTCCCACGTGGTAAGGTCAATTGCTGCTGTAACCACAATTGGACGGCTGACTTCTGTTGTTGATTTCATTTGTTTGTTATTTCCTTCAATGTTTCTCATTCTAACACTTCTCATCGTATTGCACAGGGACGAAAGCTTGACACACGTGTCTATGGAAACCACATTGGTATAAGGGACTGTTCTTATTCCCTTCTTTCTGTATGATGATCAATTATCCAAGTAAGCCATTCCACATTGTTGATTTTCTTGGACTCGGATGACACGCAGGTAGCTATAATCTGTAACGTGGTAAGGTCAATTGCTGCTGTAACCACAAATGCTCGACTGACTTCTGTTGTTGATTTCATTTGTTTGTTATTTCCTTCAATGTTTCTCATTCTAACACTTTTCATCGTATTGCACAGGGACGAAAGCTTGACACACGTGTCTAAGGATACCACTTTGGTATGAGGGACTGTTCTTATTCAATTCTTTTTGTTTAATGAACAATTATCCAAGTAAGCCGTTACACATTGTTGATTTTCTTGGACTCGGATGTCACGCAGGTAGCTATAATCTCCCACGTGGTAAGGTCAATTGCTGCTGTAACCACAAATGCACGACTGACTTCTGTTGTTGATTTCATTCGTTTGTTATTTTCTTCAATGTTTCTCATTCTAACACTTTTCATCGTAATGCACAGGGACGAAAGCTTGACACACGTGTCTATGGAAACCACATTGGTATAAGGGACTGTTCTTACTTCATTCTTTCTGTATAATGATCAATTATCCAAGTAAGCCATTCCACATTGTTGATTTTCTTGTACTCGGATGTCACGCAGGTAGCTATAATCTCCCACGTGGTAAGGTCAATTGCTGCTGTAATCACAAATGCACGACTGACTTCTGTTGTTGATTTGATTTGTTTGTTATTTCCTTCAATGTTTCTCATTCTAACACTTCTCATCGTATTGCACAGCGACGAAAGCTTGACACACGTGTCTATGGAAACCACATTGGTATAAGGGACTGTTCTTATTCCCTTCTTTCTGTATAATGATCAATTATCCAAGTAAGCCATTCCACATTGTTGATTTTCTTGGACTCGGATGACACGCAGGTAGCTATTATCTTTTACGTGGTAAGGTCAATTGCTGCTGTAACCACGAATGCACGACTGACTTCTGTTGTTGATTTCATTTGTTTGTTATTTCCTTTAATGTTTCTCATTCTAACATTTCTCATCGTATTGCACAGGGACGAAAGCTTGACACACGTGTCTAAGGAAACCACTTTGGAATAAGGGACTGTTCTTATTCCCTTCTTTTTGTTTAATGAACAATTATCCAAGTAAGCCGTTCCACATTGTTCATTTTCTTGGGCTCGGATGTCACGCAGGTAGCTGTAATCTCCCACGTGGTAAGGTCAATTGCTGCTGTAACCACAAATGCACGACTGACTTCTGTTGTTGATTTCATTCGTTTGTTATTTTCTTCAATGTTTCTCATTCTAACACTTTTCATCGTATTGCACAGGGACGAAAGCTTGACACGCGTGTCTAAGGAAACCACTTTGGTATAAGGGACTGTTCTTATTCCCTTCTTTTTGTTTAATGAACAATTATCCAAGTAAGCCATTCCACATTGTTGATTTTCTTGGACTCGGTTGTCACGCAGGTAGCTATAATCTCCCACGTGGTGAGGTCAATTGCTGCTGTAACCACAAATGCACGACTGACTTCTATTGTTGATTTCATTCGTTTGTTATTTTCTTCAATGATTCTCATTCTAACACTTTTCATCGTATTGCACAGGGACGAAAGCTTGACACGCGTGTCTAAGGAAACCACTTTGGTATAAGGGACTGTTCTTATTCCCTTCTTTTTGTTTAATGAACAATTATCCAAGTAAGCAATTCCACATTGTTGATTTTCTTGGACTCGGATGTCACGCCGGTAGCTATAGTCTCCCACGTGGTAAGGTCAGTTGCTGCTGTAACCACAAATGCACGACTGACTTCTGTTGTTGATTTCATTTGTTCGTTATTTCCTTTGATGTTTCTCATTCTAACACTTTTCATCGTATTGCACAGGGACGAAAGCTTGACACGCGTGTTTACGGAAACCACTTTGGTATAAGGGACTGTTCTTATTCCCTTCTTTTTGTTTAATGAACAATTATCCAAGTAAGCCGTTCCACATTGTTGATTTTCTTTGGCTCGGATGTCACGCAGGTAGCTGTAATCTCCCACGTGGTAAGGTCAATTGTAACCACGAATGCACGACTGACTTCTGTTGTTGATTTCATTCGTTTGTTATTTTCTTCAATGATTCTCATTCTAACACTTTTCATCTTATTGCACAGGGACGAAAGCTTGACACGCGTGTCTAAGGAAACCACTTTGGTATAAGGGACTGTTCTTATTCCCTTCTTTTTGTTTAATGAACAATTATCCAAGTAAGCCATTCCACATTGTTGATTTTCTTGGACTCGGATGTCACGCAGGTAGCTATAATCTTCCACGTGGTGAGGTCAATTGCTGCTGTAACCACAAATGCACGACTGACTTCTGTTGTTGATTTCATTCGTTTGTTATTTTCTTCAATGATTCTCATTCTAACACTTTTCATCGTATTGCACAAGGACGAAAGCTTGACACGCGTGTCTAAGGAAACCACTTTGGTATAAGGGACTGTTCTTATTCCCTTCTTTTTGTTTAATGAACAATTATCCAAGTAAGCCGTTCCACATTGTTGATTTTCTCGGGCTCGGATGTCACGCAGGTAGCTATAATCTCCCACGTGGTAAGGTCAATTGCTGCTGTAATCACAAATGCACGACTGACTTCTGTTGTTGATTTGATTTGTTTGTTATTTCCTTCAATGTTTCTCATTCTAACACTTCTCATCGTATTGCACAGGGACGAAAGCTTGACACACGTGTCTATGGAAACCACATTGGTATAAGGGACTGTTCTTATTCCCTTCTTTCTGTATAATGATCAATTATCCAAGTAAGCCATTCCACATTGTTGATTTTCTTGGACTCGGATGACACGCAGTTAGCTTATATCTTTTACGTGGTAAGGTCAATTGCTGCTGTAACCACAAATGCACGACTGACTTCTGTTGTTGATTTCATTTGTTTGTTATTTCCTTTAATGTTTCTCATTCTAACATTTCTCATCGTATTGCACAGGGACGAAAGCTTGACACACGTGTCTAAGGAAACCACTTTGGTATAAGGGACTGTTCTTATTCCCTTCTTTTTGTTTAATGAACAATTATCCAAGTAAGCCGTTCCACATTGTTCATTTTCTTGGGCTCGGATGTCACGCAGGTAGCTGTAATCTCCCACGTGGTAAGGTCAATTGCTGCTGTAACCACAAATGCACGACTGACTTCTGTTGTTGATTTCATTCGTTTGTTATTTTCTTCAATGTTTCTCATTCTAACACTTTTCATCGTATTGCACAGGGACGAAAGCTTGACACGCGTGTCTTAGGAAACCACTTTGGTATAAGGGACTGTTCTTATTCCCTTTTTTTTGTTTGATCAACAATTATCCAAGTGGGCCATTCCACATTGTTGATTTTCTTGGACTCGGATGTCACGCAGGTAGCTATCATCTCCCACGTGGTAAGGTCAACTGCTGCTGTAACCACAAATGCACGACTGACTTCTGTTGTTGATTTCATTCGTTTGTTATTTTCTTCAATGTTTCTCATTCTAACACTTTTTTCATCGTATTGCACAGGGACGAAAGCTTGACACGCGTGTCTAAGGAAACCACTTTGGTATAAGGGACTGTTCTTATTCCCTTCTTTTTGTTTAATGAACAATTATCCGAATAAGCCATTCCACATTGTTGATTTTCTTGGACTCGGATGTCACGCAGGTAGCTAGAATCTCCCACGTGGTAATGTCAATTGCTGCTGTAACCACAAATGCACGACTGACTTCTGTTGTTGATTTCATTTGTTTGTTTTTTCCTTCTATGTTTCTCATTCTTACACTTTTCATCGTATTGCACAGGGACGAAAGCTTGACACACGTGTCTATGGAAACCACATTCGTATAAGGGACTGTTCTTACTTCATTCTTTCTGTATAATGATCAATTATCTAAGTAAGTCATTCCACATTGTTGATTTTCTTGGACTCGGATGTCACGCAGGTAGCTATAATCTCCCACGTGGTAAGGTCAATTAATGCTGAAACCACAAATGCACGACTGACTTCTGTTGTTGATTTCATTTGTTTGTTATTTCCTTCAATGTTTCTCATTCTAACACTTTTCATCGTATTGCACAGGGACGAAAGCTTGACACACGTGTCTAAGAGACCACTTTGGTATGAGGGACTGTTCTTATTCCCTTCTTTTTCTTCAATCAACAATTATCCAAGTAAGCCATTCCACATTGTTGATTTTCTTGGACTCGGATGTCACGCAGGTAGCTATAAGCTCCCACGTGGTAAGGTCAATTGCTGCTGTAACCACAAATGCACGACTGACTTCTGTTGTTGATTTCATTTGTTTGTTATTTCCTTCTATGTTTCTCATTCTAACACTTTTCATCGTATCGCACAGGGACGAAAGCTTGACACACGTGTCTAAGGAAACCACTTCGGTATAAGGGACTGTTCTTATTTTTTTTTTTGTTTAATCAACAATTATCCAAGTAGGCCATTCCACATTGTTGATTTTCTTGGACTCGGATGTCACGCAGGTAGCTATAATCTCCCACGTGGTAAGGTCAATTGCTGCTGTAACCACAAATGCACGACTGACTTCTGTTGTTGATTTCATTTGTTTGTTATTTCCTTCTATGTTTCTCATTCTAACACTTTTCATCGTATTGCACAGGGACGAAAGCTTGACACGCGTGTCTAAGGAAACCACTTTGGTATAAGGGACTGTTCTTATTCCCTTCGTTTTGTTCAATCAACAATTATCCAAATAAGCCATTCCACATTGTTGATTTTCTTGGACACGAATGTCACGCAGGTAGCTATAATCTCCCACGTGGTAAGGTCAATTGCTGCTGTAACCACAAATGCACGACTGACTTCTGTTGTTGATTTCATTTGTTTGTTATTTCCTTCTATGTTTCTCATTCTAACACTTTTCATCGTATTGCACAGGGACGAAAGCTTGACACGCGTGTCTAAGGAAACCACTTTGGTATAAGGGACTGTTCTTATTCCCTTCGTTTTGTTTAATGAACAATTATCCAAGTAAGCCATTCCATATTGTTGATTTTCTTGGACTCGGATGTCACGCAGGTAGCTATAATCTCCCACGTGGTAAGGTCAATTGCTGCTGTAACCACAAATGCACGACTGACTTCTGTTGTTGATTTCATTTGTTTGTTATTTCCTTCTATGTTTCTCATTCTAACACTTTTCATCGTATTGCACAGGAACGAAAGCTTGACACAGGTGTCTAAGGAAACCACTTTGGTATAAGGGACTGTTCTTATTCCCTTCTTTTTGTTTAATGAACAATTATCCAAGTAAGCCATTCCACATTGTTGATTTTCTTGGACTCGGATGACACGCGGGTAGCTATAATCTCCCACGTGGTAAGGTCAATTGCTGCTGTAACCACAATTGGACGGCTGACTTCTGTTGTTGATTTCATTTGTTTGTTATTTCCTTCAATGTTTCTCATTCTAACACTTCTCATCGTATTGCACAGGGATGAAAGCTTGACACACGTGTCTATGGAGGTTTCCATATACCAATGTGGTTACATTGGTATAAGGGACTGTTCTTATTCCCTTCTTTCTGTATGATGATCAATTATCCAAGTAAGCCATTCCACATTGTTGATTTTCTTGGACTCGGATGACACGCGATTAGCTATAATCTCCCACGTGGTAAGGTCAATTGCTGCTGTAACCACAAATGCACGACTGACTTCTGTTGTTGATTTCTTTTGTTTGTTATTTCCTTCTATGTTTCTCATTCTAACACTTTTCATCGTATTGCACAGGAACGAAAGCTTGACACAGGTGTCTAAGGAAACCACTTTGGTATAAGGGACTGTTCTTATTCCCTTCTTTTTGTTTGATGAACAATTATCCAAGTAAGCCATTCCACATTGTTGATTTTCTTGGACTCGGATGACACGCGGGTAGCTATAATCTCCCACGTGGTAAGGTCAATTGCTGCTGTAACCACAATTGGACGGCTGACTTCTGTTGTTGATTTCATTTGTTTGTTATTTCCTTCAATGTTTCTCATTCTAACACTTCTCATCGTATTGCACAGGGACGAAAGCTTGACACACGTGTCTATGGAAACCACATTGGTATAAGGGACTGTTCTTATTCCCTTCTTTCTGTATGATGATCAATTATCCAAGTAAGCCATTCCACATTGTTGATTTTTTTGGACTCGGATGACACGCAGGTAGCTATAATCTGTAACGTGGTAAGGTCAATTGCTGCTGTAACCACAAATGCTCGACTGACTTCTGTTGTTGATTTCATTTGTTTGTTATTTCTTGCAATGTTTCTCATTCTAACACTTTTCATCGTATTGCACAGGGACGAAAGCTTGACACACGTGTCTAAGGATACCACTTTGGTATAAGGGACTGTTCTTATTCAATTCTTTTTGTTTAATGAACAATTATCCAAGTAAGCCGTTACACATTGTTGATTTTCTTGGACTCGGATGTCACGCAGGTAGCTATAATCTCCCACGTGGTAAGGTCAATTGCTGCTGTAACCACGAATGCACGACTGACTTCTGTTGTTGATTTCATTCGTTTGTTATTTTCTTCAATGTTTCTCATTCTAACACTTTTCATCGTAATGCACAGGGACGAAAGCTTGACACACGTGTCTATGGAAACCACATTGGTATAAGGGACTGTTCTTACTTCATTCTTTCTGTATAATGATCAATTATCCAAGTAAGCCATTCCACATTGTTGATTTTCTTGGACTCGGATGTCACGCAGGTAGCTATAATCTCCCACGTGGTAAGGTCAATTGCTGCTGTAATCACAAATGCACGACTGACTTCTGTTGTTGATTTGATTTGTTTGTTATTTCCTTCAATGTTTCTCATTCTAACACTTCTCATCGTATTGCACAGGGACGAAAGCTTGACACACGTGTCTATGGAAACCACATTGGTATAAGGGACTGTTCTTATTCCCTTCTTTCTGTATAATGATCAATTATCCAAGTAAGCCATTCCACATTGTTGATTTTCTTGGACTCGGATGACACGCAGGTAGCTATTATCTTTTACGTGGGAAGGTCAATTGCTGCTGCAACCACAAATGCACGACTGACTTCTGTTGTTGATTTCATTTGTTTGTTATTTCCTTTAATGTTTCTCATTCTAACATTTCTCATCGTATTGCACAGGGACGAAAGCTTGACACACGTGTCTAAGGAAACCACTTTGGTATAAGGGACTGTTCTTATTCCCTTCTTTTTGTTTAATGAACAATTATCCCAGTAAGCCGTTCCACATTGTTCATTTTCTTGGGCTCGGATGTCACGCAGGTAGCTGTAATCTCCCACGTGGTAAGGTCAATTGCTGCTGTAACCACAAATGCACGACTGACTTCTGTTGTTGATTTCATTCGTTTGTTATTTTCTTCAATGTTTCTCATTCTAACACTTTTCATCGTATTGCACAGGGACGAAAGCTTGACACGCGTGTCTAAGGAAACCACTTTGGTATAAGGGACTGTTCTTATTCCCTTCTTTTTGTTTAATGAACAATTATCCAAGTAAGCCATTCCACATTGTTGATTTTCTTGGACTCGGATGTCACGCAGGTAGCTATAATCTCCCACGTGGTGAGGTCAATTGCTGCTGTAACCACAAATGCACGACTGACTTCTATTGTTGATTTCATTCGTTTGTTATTTTCTTCAATGATTCTCATTCTAACACTTTTCATCGTATTGCACAGGGACGAAAGCTTGACACGCGTGTCTTAGGAAACCACTTTGGTATAAGGGACTGTTCTTATTCCCTTTTTTTTGTTTGATCAACAATTATCCAAGTGGGCCATTCCACATTGTTGATTTTCTTGGACTCGGATGTCACGCAGGTAGCTATCATCTCCCACGTGGTAAGGTCAACTGCTGCTGTAACCACAAATGCACGACTGACTTCTGTTGTTGATTTCATTCGTTTGTTATTTTCTTCAATGTTTCTCATTCTAACACTTTTTTCATCGTATTGCACAGGGACGAAAGCTTGACACGCGTGTCTAAGGAAACCACTTTGGTATAAGGGACTGTTCTTATTCCCTTCTTTTTGTTTAATGAACAATTATCCGAATAAGCCATTCCACATTGTTGATTTTCTTGGACTCGGATGTCACGCAGGTAGCTAGAATCTCCCACGTGGTAATGTCAATTGCTGCTGTAACCACAAATGCACGACTGACTTCTGTTGTTGATTTCATTTGTTTGTTTTTTCCTTCTATGTTTCTCATTCTTACACTTTTCATCGTATTGCACAGGGACGAAAGCTTGACACACGTGTCTATGGAAACCACATTCGTATAAGGGACTGTTCTTACTTCATTCTTTCTGTATAATGATCAATTATCTAAGTAAGTCATTCCACATTGTTGATTTTCTTGGACTCGGATGTCACGCAGGTAGCTATAATCTCCCACGTGGTAAGGTCAATTAATGCTGAAACCACAAATGCACGACTGACTTCTGTTGTTGATTTCATTTGTTTGTTATTTCCTTCAATGTTTCTCATTCTAACACTTTTCATCGTATTGCACAGGGACGAAAGCTTGACACACGTGTCTAAGAGACCACTTTGGTATGAGGGACTGTTCTTATTCCCTTCTTTTTCTTCAATCAACAATTATCCAAGTAAGCCATTCCACATTGTTGATTTTCTTGGACTCGGATGACACGCAGGTAGCTATTATCTTTTACGTGGGAAGGTCAATTGCTGCTGCAACCACAAATGCACGACTGACTTCTGTTGTTGATTTCATTTGTTTGTTATTTCCTTTAATGTTTCTCATTCTAACATTTCTCATCGTATTGCACAGGGACGAAAGCTTGACACACGTGTCTAAGGAAACCACTTTGGTATAAGGGACTGTTCTTATTCCCTTCTTTTTGTTGAATGAACAATTATCCCAGTAAGCCGTTCCACATTGTTCATTTTCTTGGGCTCGGATGTCACGCAGGTAGCTGTAATCTCCCACGTGGTAAGGTCAATTGCTGCTGTAACCACAAATGCACGACTGACTTCTGTTGTTGATTTCATTCGTTTGTTATTTTCTTCAATGTTTCTCATTCTAACACTTTTCATCGTATTGCACAGGGACGAAAGCTTGACACGCGTGTCTAAGGAAACCACTTTGGTATAAGGGACTGTTCTTATTCCCTTCTTTTTGTTTAATGAACAATTATCCAAGTAAGCCATTCCACATTGTTGATTTTCTTGGACTCGGATGTCACGCAGGTAGCTATAATCTCCCACGTGGTGAGGTCAATTGCTGCTGTAACCACAAATGCAAGACTGACTTCTATTGTTGATTTCATTCGTTTGTTATTTTCTTCAATGATTCTCATTCTAACACTTTTCATCGTATTGCACAGGGACGAAAGCTTGACACGCGTGTCTTAGGAAACCACTTTGGTATAAGGGACTGTTCTTATTCCCTTTTTTTTGTTTGATCAACAATTATCCAAGTGGGCCATTCCACATTGTTGATTTTCTTGGACTCGGATGTCACGCAGGTAGCTATCATCTCCCACGTGGTAAGGTCAACTGCTGCTGTAACCACAAATGCACGACTGACTTCTGTTGTTGATTTCATTCGTTTGTTATTTTCTTCAATGTTTCTCATTCTAACACTTTTTTCATCGTATTGCACAGGGACGAAAGCTTGACACGCGTGTCTAAGGAAACCACTTTGGTATAAGGGACTGTTCTTATTCCCTTCTTTTTGTTTAATGAACAATTATCCGAATAAGCCATTCCACATTGTTGATTTTCTTGGACTCGGATGTCACGCAGGTAGCTAGAATCTCCCACGTGGTAATGTCAATTGCTGCTGTAACCACAAATGCACGACTGACTTCTGTTGTTGATTTCATTTGTTTGTTTTTTCCTTCTATGTTTCTCATTCTTACACTTTTCATCGTATTGCACAGGGACGAAAGCTTGACACACGTGTCTATGGAAACCACATTCGTATAAGGGACTGTTCTTACTTCATTCTTTCTGTATAATGATCAATTATCTAAGTAAGTCATTCCACATTGTTGATTTTCTTGGACTCGGATGTCACGCAGGTAGCTATAATCTCCCACGTGGTAAGGTCAATTAATGCTGAAACCACAAATGCACGACTGACTTCTGTTGTTGATTTCATTTGTTTGTTATTTCCTTCAATGTTTCTCATTCTAACACTTTTCATCGTATTGCACAGGGACGAAAGCTTGACACACGTGTCTAAGAGACCACTTTGGTATGAGGGACTGTTCTTATTCCCTTCTTTTTCTTCAATCAACAATTATCCAAGTAAGCCATTCCACATTGTTGATTTTCTTGGACTCGGATGTCACGCAGGTAGCTATAAGCTCCCACGTGGTAAGGTCAATTGCTGCTGTAACCACAAATGCACGACTGACTTCTGTTGTTGATTTCATTTGTTTGTTATTTCCTTCTATGTTTCTCATTCTAACACTTTTCATCGTATCGCACAGGGACGAAAGCTTGACACACGTGTCTAAGGATACCACTTTGGTATAAGGGACTGTTCTTATTTTTTTTTTTGTTTAATCAACAATTATCCAAGTAGGCCATTCCACATTGTTGATTTTCTTGGACTCGGATGTCACGCAGGTAGCTATAATCTCCCACGTGGTAAGGTCAATTGCTGCTGTAACCACAAATGCACGACTGACTTCTGTTGTTGATTTCATTTGTTTGTTATTTCCTTCTATGTTTCTCATTCTAACACTTTTCATCGTATTGCACAGGGACGAAAGCTTGACACGCGTGTCTAAGGAAACCACTTTGGTATAAGGGACTGTTCTTATTCCCTTCGTTTTGTTCAATCAACAATTATCCAAATAAGCCATTCCACATTGTTGATTTTCTTGGACACGAATGTCACGCAGGTAGCTATAATCTCCCACGTGGTAAGGTCAATTGCTGCTGTAACCACAAATGCACGACTGACTTCTGTTGTTGATTTCATTTGTTTGTTATTTCCTTCTATGTTTCTCATTCTAACACTTTTCATCGTATTGCACAGGGACGAAAGCTTGACACGCGTGTCTAAGGAAACCACTTTGGTATAAGGGACTGTTCTTATTCCCTTCGTTTTGTTTAATGAACAATTATCCAAGTAAGCCATTCCATATTGTTGATTTTCTTGGACTCGGATGTCACGCAGGTAGCTATAATCTCCCACGTGGTAAGGTCAATTGCTGCTGTAACCACAAATGCACGACTGACTTCTGTTGTTGATTTCATTTGTTTGTTATTTCCTTCTATGTTTCTCATTCTAACACTTTTCATCGTATTGCACAGGAACGAAAGCTTGACACAGGTGTCTAAGGAAACCACTTTGGTATAAGGGACTGTTCTTATTCCCTTCTTTTTGTTTAATGAACAATTATCCAAGTAAGCCATTCCACATTGTTGATTTTCTTGGACTCGGATGACACGCGGGTAGCTATAATCTCCCACGTGGTAAGGTCAATTGCTGCTGTAACCACAATTGGACGGCTGACTTCTGTTGTTGATTTCATTTGTTTGTTATTTCCTTCAATGTTTCTCATTCTAACACTTCTCATCGTATTGCACAGGGATGAAAGCTTGACACACGTGTCTATGGAAACCACATTGGTATAAGGGACTGTTCTTATTCCCTTCTTTCTGTATGATGATCAATTATCCAAGTAAGCCATTCCACATTGTTGATTTTCTTGGACTCGGATGACACGCGATTAGCTATAATCTCCCACGTGGTAAGGTCAATTGCTGCTGTAACCACAAATGCACGACTGACTTCTGTTGTTGATTTCTTTTGTTTGTTATTTCCTTCTATGTTTCTCATTCTAACACTTTTCATCGTATTGCACAGGAACGAAAGCTTGACACAGGTGTCTAAGGAAACCACTTTGGTATAAGGGACTGTTCTTATTCCCTTCTTTTTGTTTGATGAACAATTATCCAAGTAAGCCATTCCACATTGTTGATTTTCTTGGACTCGGATGACACGCGGGTAGCTATAATCTCCCACGTGGTAAGGTCAATTGCTGCTGTAACCACAATTGGACGGCTGACTTCTGTTGTTGATTTCATTTGTTTGTTATTTCCTTCAATGTTTCTCATTCTAACACTTCTCATCGTATTGCACAGGGACGAAAGCTTGACACACGTGTCTATGGAAACCACATTGGTATAAGGGACTGTTCTTATTCCCTTCTTTCTGTATGATGATCAATTATCCAAGTAAGCCATTCCACATTGTTGATTTTTTTGGACTCGGATGACACGCAGGTAGCTATAATCTGTAACGTGGTAAGGTCAATTGCTGCTGTAACCACAAATGCTCGACTGACTTCTGTTGTTGATTTCATTTGTTTGTTATTTCTTGCAATGTTTCTCATTCTAACACTTTTCATCGTATTGCACAGGGACGAAAGCTTGACACACGTGTCTAAGGATACCACTTTGGTATAAGGGACTGTTCTTATTCAATTCTTTTTGTTTAATGAACAATTATCCAAGTAAGCCGTTACACATTGTTGATTTTCTTGGACTCGGATGTCACGCAGGTAGCTATAATCTCCCACGTGGTAAGGTCAATTGCTGCTGTAACCACAAATGCACGACTGACTTCTGTTGTTGATTTCATTCGTTTGTTATTTTCTTCAATGTTTCTCATTCTAACACTTTTCATCGTAATGCACAGGGACGAAAGCTTGACACACGTGTCTATGGAAACCACATTGGTATAAGGGACTGTTCTTACTTCATTCTTTCTGTATAATGATCAATTATCCAAGTAAGCCATTCCACATTGTTGATTTTCTTGGACTCGGATGTCACGCAGGTAGCTATAATCTCCCACGTGGTAAGGTCAATTGCTGCTGTAATCACAAATGCACGACTGACTTCTGTTGTTGATTTGATTTGTTTGTTATTTCCTTCAATGTTTCTCATTCTAACACTTCTCATCGTATTGCACAGGGACGAAAGCTTGACACACGTGTCTATGGAAACCACATTGGTATAAGGGACTGTTCTTATTCCCTTCTTTCTGTATAATGATCAATTATCCAAGTAAGCCATTCCACATTGTTGATTTTCTTGGACTCGGATGACACGCAGGTAGCTATTATCTTTTACGTGGTAAGGTCAATTGCTGCTGCAACCACAAATGCACGACTGACTTCTGTTGTTGATTTCATTTGTTTGTTATTTCCTTTAATGTTTCTCATTCTAACATTTCTCATCGTATTGCACAGGGACGAAAGCTTGACACACGTGTCTAAGGAAACCACTTTGGTATAAGGGACTGTTCTTATTCCCTTCTTTTTGTTTAATGAACAATTATCCAAGTAAGCCATTCCACATTGTTGATTTTCTTGGACTCGGATGTCACGCAGGTAGCTATAATCTCCCACGTGGTGAGGTCAATTGCTGCTGTAACCACAAATGCACGACTGACTTCTATTGTTGATTTCATTCGTTTGTTATTTTCTTCAATGATTCTCATTCTAACACTTTTCATCGTATTGCACAGGGACGAAAGCTTGACACGCGTGTCTAAGGAAACCACTTTGGTATAAGGGACTGTTCTTATTCCCTTCTTTTTGTTTAATGAACAATTATCCAAGTAAGCCGTTCCACATTGTTCATTTTCTTGGGCTCGGATGTCACGCAGGTAACTGTAATCTCCCACGTGGTAAGGTCGATTGCTGCTGTAACCACAAATGCACGACTGACTTCTGTTGTTGATTTCATTTGTTTGTTATTTCCTTCTATGATTCTCATTCTAACACTTTTCATCGTATTGCACAAGGACGAAAGCTTGACACGCGTGTCTAAGGAAACCACTTTGGTATAAGGGACTGTTCTTATTCCCTTCTTTTTGTTTAATGAACAATTATCCAAGTAAGCCGTTCCACATTGTTGATTTTCTTGGGCTCGGATGTCACGCAGGTAGCTATAATCTCCCACGTGGTAAGGTCAATTGCTGCTGTAATCACAAATGCACGACTGACTTCTGTTGTTGATTTGATTTGTTTGTTATTTCCTTCAATGTTTCTCATTCTAACACTTCTCATCGTATTGCACAGGGACGAAAGCCTGACACACGTGTCTATGGAAACCACATTGGTATAAGGGACTGTTCTTATTCCCTTCTTTTTGTTTAATGAACAATTATCCAAGTAAGCAATTCCACATTGTTGATTTTCTTGTACTCGGATGTCACGCCGGTAGCTATAGTCTCCCACGTGGTAAGGTCAATTGCTGCTGTAACCACAAATGCACGACTGACTTCTGTTGTTGATTTCATTTGTTCGTTATTTCCTTTAATGTTTCTCATTCATACACTTTTCATCGTATTGCACAGGGACGAAAGCCTGACACGCGTGTCTACGGAAACCACTTTGGTATAAGGGACTGTTCTTATTCCCTTCTTTTTGTTTAATGAACAATTATCCAAGTAAGCCGTTCCACATTGTTGATTTTCTTTGGCTCGGATGTCACGCAGGTAGCTGTAATCTCCCACGTGGTAAGGTCAATTGCTGCTGTAACCACGAATGCACGACTGACTTCTGTTGTTGATTTCATTCGTTTGTTATTTTCTTCAATGATTCTCATTCTAACACTTTTCATCTTATTGCACAGGGACGAAATCTTGACACGCGTGTCTAAGGAAACCACTTTGGTATAAGGGACTGTTCTTATTCCCTTCTTTTGTTTAATGAACAATTATCCAAGTAAGCAATTCCACATTGTTGATTTTCTTGGACTCGGATGTCACGCCGGTAGCTATAATCTCCCACGTGGTAAAGTCAATTGCTGCTGTAACCACAAATGCACGACTGACTTCTGTTGTTGATTTCATTTGTTTGTTATTTCCTTTAATGTTTCTTATTCTAACACTTTTCATCGTATTGCACAGGGACGAAAGCTTGACACGCGTGTCTAAGGAAACCACTTTGGTATAAGGGACTGTTCTTATTCCCTTCTTTTTGTTTAATGAACAATTATCCAAGTTAGCCGTTCCACATTGTTGATTTTCTTGGGCTTGGATGTCACGCAGGTAGCTGTAATCTCCCACGTGGTAAGGTCAATTGCTGCTGTAACCACGAATGCACGACTGACTTCTGTTGTTGATTTCATTCGTTTGTTATTTTCTTCAATGATTCTCATTCTTACACTTTTCATCGTATTGCACAGGGACGAAAGCTTGACACGCGTGTCTAAGGAAACCACTTTGGTATAAGGGACTGTTCTTATTCCCTTCTTTTTGTTTAATGAACAATTATCCAAGTAAGCAATTCCACATTGTTGATTTTCTTGGACTCGGATGTCACGCAGGTAGCTATAATCTCCCACGTGGTGAGGTCAATTGCTGCTGTAAGCACAAATGCACGACTGACTTCTGTTGTTGATTTCATTCGTTTGTTATTTTCTTCAATGATTCTCATTCTAACACTTTTCATCGTATTGCACAGGGACGAAAGCTTGACACGCGTGACTAAGGAAACCACTTTGGTATGAGGGACTGCTCTTCTTCCCTTTTTTCTTTTTGATGAACAATTATCAAAGTAAGCCATTCCACATTGTTGATTTTCTTGGACTAGGATGTCACGCAGCTATCTATAATCTCCCACGTGGAAAGGTCAATTGCTGCTGTAACCACAAATGCACGACTGACTTCTGTTGTTGATTTCATTTGTTTGTTATTTCCTTCTATGTTTCTCATTCTAACACTTTTCATCGTATTGCACAGGGACGAAAGCTTGACACACATGTCTGAGAAAACCACTTTGGTATAAGGGACTGTTCTTATTCCCTTCTTTCTGTATAATGAACATAAAACCAAGTAAGCCATTCCACATTGTTGATTTTCTTGGACTCGGATGTCACGCATGTAGCTACAATCTCTCAATTGGTAAGGTCAATTGCTGCTGTGACCAAAACTGGACGGCTGACTTCTGTTGTTGATTTCATTTGTTTGTTATTTCCTCCAATATTTTTTATTAAGCCATTCCACATTTTTGATTTCCTCCCACGTGGTAAGGTCAATTGCTGCTGTAACCAAAACTGGACGGTTGACTTCTGTTGTTGATTTCATTCGTTTGTTATTTCCTTCAATGTTTCTTACTCTAACACTTTTTGTCGTATTGCTGAGGGATGAAAGCTTGACACACGTGTCTAAGGAAACCACTTTGGTATAAAGGACTGTTCTTATTTCCTTTTTTTTGTTTAATCAACAATTATCCGAGTAGGCCATTCCACATTGTTGATTTTCTTGGACTCGGATGTCTCGCAGGTAGCTATAATCTCCCACGTGGTAAGGTCAATTGCTGCTGTAACCACAAATGCACGTCTGACTTCTGTTGTTGATTTCATTTTTTTGTTATTTCCTTCTATGTTTCTCATTCTAACACTTTTCATCGTATTGCACAGGGACGAAAGCTTGACACGCGTGTCTAAGGAAACCACTTTGGTATAAGGGACTGTTCTTATTCCCTTCTTTTTGTTTGATGAACAATTATCCAAGTAAGCTATTCCACATTGTTGATTTTCTTGGACTCGGATGTCATGCAGGTAGCTATAATCTCCTACGTGGTAAGGTCAATTGCTGCTGTAACCACAAATGCACGACTGACTTCGGTTGTTGATTTCATTTGTTTGTTATTTCATTCTATGTTTCTCATTCTAACACTTTTCATCGTATTGCACAGGGACGAAAGCTTGACACACGTGTCTAAGGAAACCACTTTGGTATAAGGGAATGTTCTTATTCCCTTTCTTTTTGTTTAATGAACAATTATCCAAGTAAGCCATTCCACATTGTTGATTTTCTTGGACTCGGATGACACGCGGGTAGCTATAATCTCCCACGTGGTGAGGTCAATTGCTGCTGTAACCACAATTGGACGGCTGACTTCTGTTGTTGATTTCATTTGTTTGTTATTTCCTTCAATGTTCCTCATTCTAACACTTCTCATCGTATTGCACAGGGACGAAAGCTTGACACACGTGTCTAAGGAAACCACTTTGGTATAAGGGACTGTTCTTACTCCATTCTTTCTGTATGATGATCAATTATCCAAGTAAGCCATTCCACATTATTGATTTTCTTGGACTCGGATGTCACGCAGGTAGCTATAATCTCCCACGTGGTAAGGTCAATTGCTGCTGTAACCACAAATGCACGACTGACTTCTGTTGTTGATTTCATTCGTTTGTTATTTTCTTCAATGTTTCTCATTCTAACACTTTTCATCGTATTGCACAGGGACGAAAGCTTGACACACGTGTCTATGGAAACCACATTGGTATAAGGGACTGTTCTTACTTCATTCTTTCTGTATAATGATCAATTATCCGAGTAAGTCATTCCACATTGTTGATTTTCTTGGACTCGGATGTCACGCAGGTAGCTATAATCTCCCACGTGATAAGGTCAATTGCTGCTGTAATCACAAATGCACGACTGACTTCTGTTGTTGATTTGATTTTCCTTCAATGTTTCTCATTCTAACACTTCTCATCGTATTGCACAGGGACGAAAGCTTGACACACGTGTCTAAGGAAACCACTTTGGTATAAGGGACTGTTCTTATTCCCTTCTTTTTGTTTAATGAACAATTATCCAAGTAAGCCGTTCCACATTGTTCATTTTCTTGGGCTCGGATGTCACGCAGGTAACTGTAATCTCCCACGTGGTGGTCGATTGCTGCTGTAACCACAAATGCACGACTGACTTCTGTTGTTGATTTCATTTGTTTGTTATTTCCTTCTATGATTCTCATTCTCACACTTCTCATCGTATTGCACAGGGACGAAAGCCTGACACACGTGTCTATGGAAACCACATTGGTATAAGGGACTGTTCTTATTCCCTTCTTTTTGTTTAATGAACAATTATCCAAGTAAGCAATTCCACATTGTTGATTTTCTTGGACTCGGATGTCACGCAGGTAACTGTAATCTCCCACGTGGTAAGGTCGATTGCTGCTGTAACCACAAATGCACGACTGACTTCTGTTGTTGATTTCATTTGTTTGTTATTTCCTTCTATGATTCTCATTCTAACACTTTTCATCGTATTGCACAAGGACGAAAGCTTGACACGCGTGTCTAAGGAAACCACTTTGGTATAAGGGACTGTTCTTATTCCCTTCTTTTTGTTTAATGAACAATTATCCAAGTAAGCCGTTCCACATTGTTGATTTTCTTGGGCTCGGATGTCACGCAGGTAGCTATAATCTCCCACGTGGTAAGGTCAATTGCTGCTGTAATCACAAATGCACGACTGACTTCTGTTGTTGATTTGATTTGTTTGTTATTTCCTTCAATGTTTCTCATTCTAACACTTCTCATCGTATTGCACAGGGACGAAAGCTTGACACACGTGTCTAAGGAAACCACTTTGGTATAAGGGACTGTTCTTATTCCCTTCTTTTTGTTTAATGAACAATTATCCAAGTAAGCAATTCCACATTGTTGATTTTCTTGGACTCGGATGTCACGCCGGTAGCTATAGTCTCCCACGTGGTAAGGTCAATTGCTGCTGTAACCACAAATGCACGACTGACTTCTGTTGTTGATTTCATTTGTTCGTTATTTCCTTTAATGTTTCTCATTCATACACTTTTCATCGTATTGCACAGGGACGAAAGCCTGACACGCGTGTCTACGGAAACCACTTTGGTATAAGGGACTGTTCTTATTCCCTTCTTTTTGTTTAATGAACAATTATCCAAGTAAGCCGTTCCACATTGTTGATTTTCTTCGGCTCGGATGTCACGCAGGTAGCTGTAATCTCCCACGTGGTAAGGTCAATTGCTGCTGTAACCACAAATGCACGACTGACTTCTGTTGTTGATTTCATTTGTTTGTTATTTCCTTCTATGATTCTCATTCTAACACTTCTCATCGTATTGCACAGGGACGAAAGCCTGACACACGTGTCTATGGAAACCACATTGGTATAAGGGACTGTTCTTATTCCCTTCTTTCTGTATAATGAACAATTATCCAAGTAAACCGTTCCACATTGTTGATTTTCTTTGGCTCGGATGTCACGCAGGTAGCTATAATCTCCCACGTGGTGAGGTCAATTGCTGCTGTAACCACAAATGCACGACTGACTTCTGTTGTTGATTTCATTTGTTTGTTATTTCCTTCTATGATTCTCATTCTAACACTTTTCATCGTATTGCACAAGGACGAAAGCTTGACACGCGTGTCTAAGGAAACCACTTTGGTATAAGGGACTGTTCTTATTCCCTTCTTTTTGTTTAATGAACAATTATCCAAGTAAGCCGTTCCACATTGTTGATTTTCTTGGGCTCGGATGTCACGCAGGTAGCTATAATCTCCCACGTGGTAAGGTCAATTGCTGCTGTAATCACAAATGCACGACTGACTTCTGTTGTTGATTTGATTTGTTTGTTATTTCCTTCAATGTTTCTCATTCTAACACTTCTCATCGTATTGCACAGGGACGAAAGCCTGACACACGTGTCTATGGAAACCACATTGGTATAAGGGACTGTTCTTATTCCCTTCTTTTTGTTTAATGAACAATTATCCAAGTAAGCAATTCCACATTGTTGATTTTCTTGTACTCGGATGTCACGCCGGTAGCTATAGTCTCCCACGTGGTAAGGTCAATTGCTGCTGTAACCACAAATGCACGACTGACTTCTGTTGTTGATTTCATTTGTTCGTTATTTCCTTTAATGTTTCTCATTCATACACTTTTCATCGTATTGCACAGGGACGAAAGCCTGACACGCGTGTCTACGGAAACCACTTTGGTATAAGGGACTGTTCTTATTCCCTTCTTTTTGTTTAATGAACAATTATCCAAGTAAGCCGTTCCACATTGTTGATTTTCTTTGGCTCGGATGTCACGCAGGTAGCTGTAATCTCCCACGTGGTAAGGTCAATTGCTGCTGTAACCACGAATGCACGACTGACTTCTGTTGTTGATTTCATTCGTTTGTTATTTTCTTCAATGATTCTCATTCTAACACTTTTCATCTTATTGCACAGGGACGAAATCTTGACACGCGTGTCTAAGGAAACCACTTTGGTATAAGGGACTGTTCTTATTCCCTTCTTTTGTTTAATGAACAATTATCCAAGTAAGCAATTCCACATTGTTGATTTTCTTGGACTCGGATGTCACGCCGGTAGCTATAATCTCCCACGGGGTAAAGTCAATTGCTGCTGTAACCACAAATGCACGACTGACTTCTGTTGTTGATTTCATTTGTTTGTTATTTCCTTTAATGTTTCTTATTCTAACACTTTTCATCGTATTGCACAGGGACGAAAGCTTGACACGCGTGTCTAAGGAAACCACTTTGGTATAAGGGACTGTTCTTATTCCCTTCTTTTTGTTTAATGAACAATTATCCAAGTTAGCCGTTCCACATTGTTGATTTTCTTGGGCTCGGATGTCACGCAGGTAGCTGTAATCTCCCACGTGGTAAGGTCAATTGCTGCTGTAACCACGAATGCACGACTGACTTCTGTTGTTGATTTCATTCGTTTGTTATTTTCTTCAATGATTCTCATTCTTACACTTTTCATCGTATTGCACAGGGACGAAAGCTTGACACGCGTGTCTAAGGAAACCACTTTGGTATAAGGGACTGTTCTTATTCCCTTCTTTTTGTTTAATGAACAATTATCCAAGTAAGCAATTCCACATTGTTGATTTTCTTGGACTCGGATGTCACGCAGGTAGCTATAATCTCCCACGTGGTGAGGTCAATTGCTGCTGTAACCACGAATGCACGACTGACTTCTGTTGTTGATTTCATTCGTTTGTTATTTTCTTCAATGATTCTCATTCTAACACTTTTCATCTTATTGCACAGGGACGAAATCTTGACACGCGTGTCTAAGGAAACCACTTTGGTATAAGGGACTGTTCTTATTCCCTTCTTTTGTTTAATGAACAATTATCCAAGTAAGCAATTCCACATTGTTGATTTTCTTGGACTCGGATGTCACGCCGGTAGCTATAATCTCCCACGTGGTAAAGTCAATTGCTGCTGTAACCACAAATGCACGACTGACTTCTGTTGTTGATTTCATTTGTTTGTTATTTCCTTTAATGTTTCTTATTCTAACACTTTTCATCGTATTGCACAGGGACGAAAGCTTGACACGCGTGTCTAAGGAAACCACTTTGGTATAAGGGACTGTTCTTATTCCCTTCTTTTTGTTTAATGAACAATTATCCAAGTTAGCCGTTCCACATTGTTGATTTTCTTGGGCTCGGATGTCACGCAGGTAGCTGTAATCTCCCACGTGGTAAGGTCAATTGCTGCTGTAACCACGAATGCACGACTGACTTCTGTTGTTGATTTCATTCGTTTGTTATTTTCTTCAATGATTCTCATTCTTACACTTTTCATCGTATTGCACAGGGACGAAAGCTTGACACGCGTGTCTAAGGAAACCACTTTGGTATAAGGGACTGTTCTTATTCCCTTCTTTTTGTTTAATGAACAATTATCCAAGTAAGCAATTCCACATTGTTGATTTTCTTGGACTCGGATGTCACGCAGGTAGCTATAATCTCCCACGTGGTGAGGTCAATTGCTGCTGTAAGCACAAATGCACGACTGACTTCTGTTGTTGATTTCATTCGTTTGTTATTTTCTTCAATGATTCTCATTCTTACACTTTTCATCGTATTGCACAGGGACGAAAGCTTGACACGCGTGACTAAGGAAACCACTTTGGTATGAGGGACTGCTCTTCTTCCCTTTTTTCTTTTTGATGAACAATTATCAAAGTAAGCCATTCCACATTGTTGATTTTCTTGGACTAGGATGTCACGCAGCTATCTATAATCTCCCACGTGGTAAGGTCAATTGCTGCTGTAACCACAAATGCACGACTGACTTCTGTTGTTGATTTCATTTGTTTGTTATTTCCTTCTATGTTTCTCATTCTAACACTTTTCATCGTATTGCACAGGGACGAAAGCTTGACACACATGTCTGAGAAAACCACTTTGGTATAAGGGACTGTTCTTATTCCCTTCTTTCTGTATAATGAACAATTATCCAAGTAAGCCATTCCACATTGTTGATTTTCTTGGACTCGGATGTCACGCATGTAGCTACAATCTCTCAATTGGTAAGGTCAATTGCTGCTGTGACCAAAACTGGACGGCTGACTTCTGTTGTTGATTTCATTTGTTTGTTATTTCCTCCAATATTTCTTATTAAGCCATTCCACATTTTTGATTTCCTCCCACGTGGTAAGGTCAATTGCTGCTGTAACCAAAACTGGACGGTTGACTTCTGTTGTTGATTTCATTCGTTTGTTATTTCCTTCAATGTTTCTTACTCTAACACTTTTTGTCGTATTGCTGAGGGATGAAAGCTTGACACACGTGTCTAAGGAAACCACTTTGGTATAAAGGACTGTTCTTATTTCCTTTTTTTTGTTTAATCAACAATTATCCGAGTAGGCCATTCCACATTGTTGATTTTCTTGGACTCGGATGTCTCGCAGGTAGCTATAATCTCCCACGTGGTAAGGTCAATTGCTGCTGTAACCACAAATGCACGTCTGACTTCTGTTGTTGATTTCATTTGTTTGTTATTTCCTTCTATGTTTCTCATTCTAACACTTTTCATCGTATTGCACAGGGACGAAAGCTTGACACACGTGTCTAAGGAAACCACTTTGGTATAAGGGAATGTTCTTATTCCCTTTCTTTTTGTTTAATGAACAATTATCCAAGTAAGCCATTCCACATTGTTGATTTTCTTGGACTCGGATGACACGCGGGTAGCTATAATCTCCCACGTGGTGAGGTCAATTGCTGCTGTAACCACAATTGGACGGCTGACTTCTGTTGTTGATTTCATTTGTTTGTTATTTCCTTCAATGTTCCTCATTCTAACACTTCTCATCGTATTGCACAGGGACGAAAGCTTGACACACGTGTCTAAGGAAACCACTTTGGTATAAGGGACTGTTCTTACTCCATTCTTTCTGTATGATGATCAATTATCCAAGTAAGCCATTCCACATTATTGATTTTCTTGGACTCGGATGTCACGCAGGTAGCTATAATCTCCCACGTGGTAAGGTCAATTGCTGCTGTAACCACAAATGCACGACTGACTTCTGTTGTTGATTTCATTCGTTTGTTATTTTCTTCAATGTTTCTCATTCTAACACTTTTCATCGTATTGCACAGGGACGAAAGCTTGACACACGTGTCTATGGAAACCACATTGGTATAAGGGACTGTTCTTACTTCATTCTTTCTGTATAATGATCAATTATCCGAGTAAGTCATTCCACATTGTTGATTTTCTTGGACTCGGATGTCACGCAGGTAGCTATAATCTCCCACGTGATAAGGTCAATTGCTGCTGTAATCACAAATGCACGACTGACTTCTGTTGTTGATTTGATTTTCCTTCAATGTTTCTCATTCTAACACTTCTCATCGTATTGCACAGGGACGAAAGCTTGACACACGTGTCTAAGGAAACCACTTTGGTATAAGGGACTGTTCTTATTCCCTTCTTTTTGTTTAATGAACAATTATCCAAGTAAGCCGTTCCACATTGTTCATTTTCTTGGGCTCGGATGTCACGCAGGTAACTGTAATCTCCCACGTGGTGGTCGATTGCTGCTGTAACCACAAATGCACGACTGACTTCTGTTGTTGATTTCATTTGTTTGTTATTTCCTTCTATGATTCTCATTCTCACACTTCTCATCGTATTGCACAGGGACGAAAGCCTGACACACGTGTCTATGGAAACCACATTGGTATAAGGGACTGTTCTTATTCCCTTCTTTTTGTTTAATGAACAATTATCCAAGTAAGCAATTCCACATTGTTGATTTTCTTGGACTCGGATGTCACGCAGGTAACTGTAATCTCCCACGTGGTAAGGTCGATTGCTGCTGTAACCACAAATGCACGACTGACTTCTGTTGTTGATTTCATTTGTTTGTTATTTCCTTCTATGATTCTCATTCTAACACTTTTCATCGTATTGCACAAGGACGAAAGCTTGACACGCGTGTCTAAGGAAACCACTTTGGTATAAGGGACTGTTCTTATTCCCTTCTTTTTGTTTAATGAACAATTATCCAAGTAAGCCGTTCCACATTGTTGATTTTCTTGGGCTCGGATGTCACGCAGGTAGCTCCCACGTGGTAAGGTCAATTGCTGCTGTAATCACAAATGCACGACTGACTTCTGTTGTTGATTTGATTTGTTTGTTATTTCCTTCAATGTTTCTCATTCTAACACTTCTCATCGTATTGCACAGGGACGAAAGCTTGACACGCGTGTCTAAGGAAACCACTTTGGTATAAGGGACTGTTCTTATTCCCTTCTTTTTGTTTAATGAACAATTATCCAAGTAAGCAATTCCACATTGTTGATTTTCTTGGACTCGGATGTCACGCCGGTAGCTATAGTCTCCCACGTGGTAAGGTCAATTGCTGCTGTAACCACAAATGCACGACTGACTTCTGTTGTTGATTTCATTTGTTCGTTATTTCCTTTAATGTTTCTCATTCATACACTTTTCATCGTATTGCACAGGGACGAAAGCCTGACACGCGTGTCTACGGAAACCACTTTGGTATAAGGGACTGTTCTTATTCCCTTCTTTTTGTTTAATGAACAATTATCCAAGTAAGCCGTTCCACATTGTTGATTTTCTTCGGCTCGGATGTCACGCAGGTAGCTGTAATCTCCCACGTGGTAAGGTCAATTGCTGCTGTAACCACAAATGCACGACTGACTTCTGTTGTTGATTTCATTTGTTTGTTATTTCCTTCTATGATTCTCATTCTAACACTTCTCATCGTATTGCACAGGGACGAAAGCCTGACACACGTGTCTATGGAAACCACATTGGTATAAGGGACTGTTCTTATTCCCTTCTTTCTGTATAATGAACAATTATCCAAGTAAACCGTTCCACATTGTTGATTTTCTTTGGCTCGGATGTCACGCAGGTAGCTATAATCTCCCACGTGGTGAGGTCAATTGCTGCTGTAACCACAAATGCACGACTGACTTCTGTTGTTGATTTCATTTGTTTGTTATTTCCTTCTATGATTCTCATTCTAACACTTTTCATCGTATTGCACAAGGACGAAAGCTTGACACGCGTGTCTAAGGAAACCACTTTGGTATAAGGGACTGTTCTTATTCCCTTCTTTTTGTTTAATGAACAATTATCCAAGTAAGCCGTTCCACATTGTTGATTTTCTTGGGCTCGGATGTCACGCAGGTAGCTATAATCTCCCACGTGGTAAGGTCAATTGCTGCTGTAATCACAAATGCACGACTGACTTCTGTTGTTGATTTGATTTGTTTGTTATTTCCTTCAATGTTTCTCATTCTAACACTTCTCATCGTATTGCACAGGGACGAAAGCCTGACACACGTGTCTATGGAAACCACATTGGTATAAGGGACTGTTCTTATTCCCTTCTTTTTGTTTAATGAACAATTATCCAAGTAAGCAATTCCACATTGTTGATTTTCTTGTACTCGGATGTCACGCCGGTAGCTATAGTCTCCCACGTGGTAAGGTCAATTGCTGCTGTAACCACAAATGCACGACTGACTTCTGTTGTTGATTTCATTTGTTCGTTATTTCCTTTAATGTTTCTCATTCATACACTTTTCATCGTATTGCACAGGGACGAAAGCCTGACACGCGTGTCTACGGAAACCACTTTGGTATAAGGGACTGTTCTTATTCCCTTCTTTTTGTTTAATGAACAATTATCCAAGTAAGCCGTTCCACATTGTTGATTTTCTTTGGCTCGGATGTCACGCAGGTAGCTGTAATCTCCCACGTGGTAAGGTCAATTGCTGCTGTAACCACGAATGCACGACTGACTTCTGTTGTTGATTTCATTCGTTTGTTATTTTCTTCAATGATTCTCATTCTAACACTTTTCATCTTATTGCACAGGGACGAAATCTTGACACGCGTGTCTAAGGAAACCACTTTGGTATAAGGGACTGTTCTTATTCCCTTCTTTTGTTTAATGAACAATTATCCAAGTAAGCAATTCCACATTGTTGATTTTCTTGGACTCGGATGTCACGCCGGTAGCTATAATCTCCCACGTGGTAAAGTCAATTGCTGCTGTAACCACAAATGCACGACTGACTTCTGTTGTTGATTTCATTTGTTTGTTATTTCCTTTAATGTTTCTTATTCTAACACTTTTCATCGTATTGCACAGGGACGAAAGCTTGACACGCGTGTCTAAGGAAACCACTTTGGTATAAGGGACTGTTCTTATTCCCTTCTTTTTGTTTAATGAACAATTATCCAAGTTAGCCGTTCCACATTGTTGATTTTCTTGGGCTCGGATGTCACGCAGGTAGCTGTAATCTCCCACGTGGTAAGGTCAATTGCTGCTGTAACCACGAATGCACGACTGACTTCTGTTGTTGATTTCATTCGTTTGTTATTTTCTTCAATGATTCTCATTCTTACACTTTTCATCGTATTGCACAGGGACGAAAGCTTGACACGCGTGTCTAAGGAAACCACTTTGGTATAAGGGACTGTTCTTATTCCCTTCTTTTTGTTTAATGAACAATTATCCAAGTAAGCAATTCCACATTGTTGATTTTCTTGGACTCGGATGTCACGCAGGTAGCTATAATCTCCCACGTGGTGAGGTCAATTGCTGCTGTAAGCACAAATGCACGACTGACTTCTGTTGTTGATTTCATTCGTTTGTTATTTTCTTCAATGATTCTCATTCTAACACTTTTCATCGTATTGCACAGGGACGAAAGCTTGACACGCGTGACTAAGGAAACCACTTTGGTATGAGGGACTGCTCTTCTTCCCTTTTTTCTTTTTGATGAACAATTATCAAAGTAAGCCATTCCACATTGTTGATTTTCTTGGACTAGGATGTCACGCAGCTATCTATAATCTCCCACGTGGAAAGGTCAATTGCTGCTGTAACCACAAATGCACGACTGACTTCTGTTGTTGATTTCATTTGTTTGTTATTTCCTTCTATGTTTCTCATTCTAACACTTTTCATCGTATTGCACAGGGACGAAAGCTTGACACACATGTCTGAGAAAACCACTTTGGTATAAGGGACTGTTCTTATTCCCTTCTTCCTGTATAATGAACAATTATCCAAGTAAGCCATTCCACATTGTTGATTTTCTTGGACTCGGATGTCACGCATGTAGCTACAATCTCTCAATTGGTAAGGTCAATTGCTGCTGTGACCAAAACTGGACGGCTGACTTCTGTTGTTGATTTCATTTGTTTGTTATTTCCTCCAATATTTCTTATTAAGCCATTCCACATTTTTGATTTCCTCCCACGTGGTAAGGTCAATTGCTGCTGTAACCAAAACTGGACGGTTGACTTCTGTTGTTGATTTCATTCGTTTGTTATTTCCTTCAATGTTTCTTACTCTAACACTTTTTGTCGTATTGCTGAGGGATGAAAGCTTGACACACGTGTCTAAGGAAACCACTTTGGTATAAAGGACTGTTCTTATTTCCTTTTTTTTGTTTAATCAACAATTATCCGAGTAGGCCATTCCACATTGTTGATTTTCTTGGACTCGGATGTCTCGCAGGTAGCTATAATCTCCCACGTGGTAAGGTCAATTGCTGCTGTAACCACAAATGCACGTCTGACTTCTGTTGTTGATTTCATTTGTTTGTTATTTCCTTCTATGTTTCTCATTCTAACACTTTTCATCGTATTGCACAGGGACGAAAGCTTGACACGCGTGTCTAAGGAAACCACTTTGGTATAAGGGACTGTTCTTATTCCCTTCTTTTTGTTTGATGAACAATTATCCAAGTAAGCTATTCCACATTGTTGATTTTCTTGGACTCGGATGTCATGCAGGTAGCTATAATCTCCTACGTGGTAAGGTCAATTGCTGCTGTAACCACAAATGCACGACTGACTTCGGTTGTTGATTTCATTTGTTTGTTATTTCATTCTATGTTTCTCATTCTAACACTTTTCATCGTATTGCACAGGGACGAAAGCTTGACACACGTGTCTAAGGAAACCACTTTGGTATAAGGGAATGTTCTTATTCCCTTTCTTTTTGTTTAATGAACAATTATCCAAGTAAGCCATTCCACATTGTTGATTTTCTTGGACTCGGATGACACGCGGGTAGCTATAATCTCCCACGTGGTGAGGTCAATTGCTGCTGTAACCACAATTGGACGGCTGACTTCTGTTGTTGATTTCATTTGTTTGTTATTTCCTTCAATGTTCCTCATTCTAACACTTCTCATCGTATTGCACAGGGACGAAAGCTTGACACACGTGTCTAAGGAAACCACTTTGGTATAAGGGACTGTTCTTACTCCATTCTTTCTGTATGATGATCAATTATCCAAGTAAGCCATTCCACATTATTGATTTTCTTGGACTCGGATGTCACGCAGGTAGCTATAATCTCCCACGTGGTAAGGTCAATTGCTGCTGTAACCACAAATGCACGACTGACTTCTGTTGTTGATTTCATTCGTTTGTTATTTTCTTCAATGTTTCTCATTCTAACACTTTTCATCGTATTGCACAGGGACGAAAGCTTGACACACGTGTCTATGGAAACCACATTGGTATAAGGGACTGTTCTTACTTCATTCTTTCTGTATAATGATCAATTATCCGAGTAAGTCATTCCACATTGTTGATTTTCTTGGACTCGGATGTCACGCAGGTAGCTATAATCTCCCACGTGATAAGGTCAATTGCTGCTGTAATCACAAATGCACGACTGACTTCTGTTGTTGATTTGATTTTCCTTCAATGTTTCTCATTCTAACACTTCTCATCGTATTGCACAGGGACGAAAGCTTGACACACGTGTCTAAGGAAACCACTTTGGTATAAGGGACTGTTCTTATTCCCTTCTTTTTGTTTAATGAACAATTATCCAAGTAAGCCGTTCCACATTGTTCATTTTCTTGGGCTCGGATGTCACGCAGGTAACTGTAATCTCCCACGTGGTGGTCGATTGCTGCTGTAACCACAAATGCACGACTGACTTCTGTTGTTGATTTCATTTGTTTGTTATTTCCTTCTATGATTCTCATTCTCACACTTCTCATCGTATTGCACAGGGACGAAAGCCTGACACACGTGTCTATGGAAACCACATTGGTATAAGGGACTGTTCTTATTCCCTTCTTTTTGTTTAATGAACAATTATCCAAGTAAGCAATTCCACATTGTTGATTTTCTTGGACTCGGATGTCACGCAGGTAACTGTAATCTCCCACGTGGTAAGGTCGATTGCTGCTGTAACCACAAATGCACGACTGACTTCTGTTGTTGATTTCATTTGTTTGTTATTTCCTTCTATGATTCTCATTCTAACACTTTTCATCGTATTGCACAAGGACGAAAGCTTGACACGCGTGTCTAAGGAAACCACTTTGGTATAAGGGACTGTTCTTATTCCCTTCTTTTTGTTTAATGAACAATTATCCAAGTAAGCCGTTCCACATTGTTGATTTTCTTGGGCTCGGATGTCACGCAGGTAGCTATAATCTCCCACGTGGTAAGGTCAATTGCTGCTGTAATCACAAATGCACGACTGACTTCTGTTGTTGATTTGATTTGTTTGTTATTTCCTTCAATGTTTCTCATTCTAACACTTCTCATCGTATTGCACAGGGACGAAAGCTTGACACGCGTGTCTATGGAAACCACTTTGGTATAAGGGACTGTTCTTATTCCCTTCTTTTTGTTTAATGAACAATTATCCAAGTAAGCAATTCCACATTGTTGATTTTCTTGGACTCGGATGTCACGCCGGTAGCTATAGTCTCCCACGTGGTAAGGTCAATTGCTGCTGTAACCACAAATGCACGACTGACTTCTGTTGTTGATTTCATTTGTTCGTTATTTCCTTTAATGTTTCTCATTCATACACTTTTCATCGTATTGCACAGGGACGAAAGCCTGACACGCGTGTCTACGGAAACCACTTTGGTATAAGGGACTGTTCTTATTCCCTTCTTTTTGTTTAATGAACAATTATCCAAGTAAGCCGTTCCACATTGTTGATTTTCTTCGGCTCGGATGTCACGCAGGTAGCTGTAATCTCCCACGTGGTAAGGTCAATTGCTGCTGTAACCACAAATGCACGACTGACTTCTGTTGTTGATTTCATTTGTTTGTTATTTCCTTCTATGATTCTCATTCTAACACTTCTCATCGTATTGCACAGGGACGAAAGCCTGACACACGTGTCTATGGAAACCACATTGGTATAAGGGACTGTTCTTATTCCCTTCTTTCTGTATAATGAACAATTATCCAAGTAAGCCGTTCCACATTGTTGATTTTCTTTGGCTCGGATGTCACGCAGGTAGCTATAATCTCCCACGTGGTGAGGTCAATTGCTGCTGTAACCACAAATGCACGACTGACTTCTGTTGTTGATTTCATTTGTTTGTTATTTCCTTCTATGATTCTCATTCTAACACTTCTCATCGTATTGCACAGGGAAGAAAGCCTGACACACGTGTCTATGGAAACCACATTGGTATAAGGGACTGTTCTTATTCCCTTCTTTCTGTATAATGAACAATTATCCAAGTAAGCCGTTCCACATTGTTGATTTTCTTTGGCTCGGATGTCACGCAGGTAGCTGTAATCTCCCACGTGGTAAGGTCAATTGCTGCTGTAACCACGAATGCACGACTGACTTCTGTTGTTGATTTCATTCGTTTGTTATTTTCTTCAATGATTCTCATTCTAACACTTTTCATCTTATTGCACAGGGACGAAAGCTTGACACACATGTCTGAGAAAACCACTTTGGTATAAGGGACTGTTCTTATTCCCTTCTTTCTGTATAATGAACAATTATCCAAGTAAGCCATTCCACATTGTTGATTTTCTTGGACTCGGATGTCACGCATGTAGCTACAATCTCTCAATTGGTAAGGTCAATTGCTGCTGTGACCAAAACTGGACGGCTGACTTCTGTTGTTGATTTCATTTGTTTGTTATTTCCTCCAATATTTCTTATTAAGCCATTCCACATTTTTGATTTCCTCCCACGTGGTAAGGTCAATTGCTGCTGTAACCAAAACTGGACGGTTGACTTCTGTTGTTGATTTCATTCGTTTGTTATTTCCTTCAATGTTTCTTACTCTAACACTTTTTGTCGTATTGCTGAGGGATGAAAGCTTGACACACGTGTCTAAGGAAACCACTTTGGTATAAAGGACTGTTCTTATTTCCTTTTTTTTGTTTAATCAACAATTATCCGAGTAGGCCATTCCACATTGTTGATTTTCTTGGACTCGGATGTCTCGCAGGTAGCTATAATCTCCCACGTGGTAAGGTCAATTGCTGCTGTAACCACAAATGCACGTCTGACTTCTGTTGTTGATTTCATTTGTTTGTTATTTCCTTCTATGTTTCTCATTCTAACACTTTTCATCGTATTGCACAGGGACGAAAGCTTGACACGCGTGTCTAAGGAAACCACTTTGGTATAAGGGACTGTTCTTATTCCCTTCTTTTTGTTTGATGAACAATTATCCAAGTAAGCTATTCCACATTGTTGATTTTCTTGGACTCGGATGTCATGCAGGTAGCTATAATCTCCTACGTGGTAAGGTCAATTGCTGCTGTAACCACAAATGCACGACTGACTTCGGTTGTTGATTTCATTTGTTTGTTATTTCATTCTATGTTTCTCATTCTAACACTTTTCATCGTATTGCACAGGGACGAAAGCTTGACACACGTGTCTAAGGAAACCACTTTGGTATAAGGGAATGTTCTTATTCCCTTTCTTTTTGTTTAATGAACAATTATCCAAGTAAGCCATTCCACATTGTTGATTTTCTTGGACTCGGATGACACGCGGGTAGCTATAATCTCCCACGTGGTGAGGTCAATTGCTGCTGTAACCACAATTGGACGGCTGACTTCTGTTGTTGATTTCATTTGTTTGTTATTTCCTTCAATGTTCCTCATTCTAACACTTCTCATCGTATTGCACAGGGACGAAAGCTTGACACACGTGTCTAAGGAAACCACTTTGGTATAAGGGACTGTTCTTACTCCATTCTTTCTGTATGATGATCAATTATCCAAGTAAGCCATTCCACATTATTGATTTTCTTGGACTCGGATGTCACGCAGGTAGCTATAATCTCCCACGTGGTAAGGTCAATTGCTGCTGTAACCACAAATGCACGACTGACTTCTGTTGTTGATTTCATTCGTTTGTTATTTTCTTCAATGTTTCTCATTCTAACACTTTTCATCGTATTGCACAGGGACGAAAGCTTGACACACGTGTCTATGGAAACCACATTGGTATAAGGGACTGTTCTTACTTCATTCTTTCTGTATAATGATCAATTATCCGAGTAAGTCATTCCACATTGTTGATTTTCTTGGACTCGGATGTCACGCAGGTAGCTATAATCTCCCACGTGATAAGGTCAATTGCTGCTGTAATCACAAATGCACGACTGACTTCTGTTGTTGATTTCATTTTCCTTCAATGTTTCTCATTCTAACACTTCTCATCGTATTGCACAGGGACGAAAGCTTGACACACGTGTCTAAGGAAACCACTTTGGTATAAGGGACTGTTCTTATTCCCTTCTTTTTGTTTAATGAACAATTATCCAAGTAAGCCGTTCCACATTGTTCATTTTCTTGGGCTCGGATGTCACGCAGGTAACTGTAATCTCCCACGTGGTGGTCGATTGCTGCTGTAACCACAAATGCACGACTGACTTCTGTTGTTGATTTCATTTGTTTGTTATTTCCTTCTATGATTCTCATTCTCACACTTCTCATCGTATTGCACAGGGACGAAAGCCTGACACACGTGTCTATGGAAACCACATTGGTATAAGGGACTGTTCTTATTCCCTTCTTTTTGTTTAATGAACAATTATCCAAGTAAGCCATTCCACATTGTTGATTTTCTTGGACTCGGATGTCACGCAGGTAACTGTAATCTCCCACGTGGTAAGGTCGATTGCTGCTGTAACCACAAATGCACGACTGACTTCTGTTGTTGATTTCATTTGTTTGTTATTTCCTTCTATGATTCTCATTCTAACACTTTTCATCGTATTGCACAAGGACGAAAGCTTGACACGCGTGTCTAAGGAAACCACTTTGGTATAAGGGACTGTTCTTATTCCCTTCTTTTTGTTTAATGAACAATTATCCAAGTAAGCCGTTCCACATTGTTGATTTTCTTGGGCTCGGATGTCACGCAGGTAGCTATAATCTCCCACGTGGTAAGGTCAATTGCTGCTGTAATCACAAATGCACGACTGACTTCTGTTGTTGATTTGATTTGTTTGTTATTTCCTTCAATGTTTCTCATTCTAACACTTCTCATCGTATTGCACAGGGACGAAAGCTTGACACGCGTGTCTAAGGAAACCACTTTGGTATAAGGGACTGTTCTTATTCCCTTCTTTTTGTTTAATGAACAATTATCCAAGTAAGCAATTCCACATTGTTGATTTTCTTGGACTCGGATGTCACGCCGGTAGCTATAGTCTCCCACGTGGTAAGGTCAATTGCTGCTGTAACCACAAATGCACGACTGACTTCTGTTGTTGATTTCATTTGTTCGTTATTTCCTTTAATGTTTCTCATTCATACACTTTTCATCGTATTGCACAGGGACGAAAGCCTGACACGCGTGTCTACGGAAACCACTTTGGTATAAGGGACTGTTCTTATTCCCTTCTTTTTGTTTAATGAACAATTATCCAAGTAAGCCGTTCCACATTGTTGATTTTCTTCGGCTCGGATGTCACGCAGGTAGCTGTAATCTCCCACGTGGTAAGGTCAATTGCTGCTGTAACCACAAATGCACGACTGACTTCTGTTGTTGATTTCATTTGTTTGTTATTTCCTTCTATGATTCTCATTCTAACACTTCTCATCGTATTGCACAGGGACGAAAGCCTGACACACGTGTCTATGGAAACCACATTGGTATAAGGGACTGTTCTTATTCCCTTCTTTCTGTATAATGAACAATTATCCAAGTAAACCGTTCCACATTGTTGATTTTCTTTGGCTCGGATGTCACGCAGGTAGCTATAATCTCCCACGTGGTGAGGTCAATTGCTGCTGTAACCACAAATGCACGACTGACTTCTGTTGTTGATTTCATTTGTTTGTTATTTTCTTCTATGATTCTCATTCTAACACTTCTCATCGTATTGCACAGGGAAGAAAGCCTGACACACGTGTCTATGGAAACCACATTGGTATAAGGGACTGTTCTTATTCCCTTCTTTCTGTATAATGAACAATTATCCAAGTAAGCCGTTCCACATTGTTGATTTTCTTTGGCTCGGATGTCACGCAGGTAGCTGTAATCTCCCACGTGGTAAGGTCAATTGCTGCTGTAACCACGAATGCACGACTGACTTCTGTTGTTGATTTCATTCGTTTGTTATTTTCTTCAATGATTCTCATTCTAACACTTTTCATCTTATTGCACAGGGACGAAAGCTTGACACGCGTGTCTAATGAAACCACTTTGGTATAAGGGACTGTTCTTATTCCCTTCTTTTGTTTAATGAACAATTATCCAAGTAAGCAATTCCACATTGTTGATTTTCTTGGACTCGGATGTCACGCCGGTAGCTATAATCTCCCACGTGGTAAAGTCAATTGCTGCTGTAACCACAAATGCACGACTGACTTCTGTTGTTGATTTCATTTGTTTGTTATTTCCTTTAATGTTTCTTATTCTAACACTTTTCATCGTATTGCACAGGGACGAAAGCTTGACACGCGTGTCTAAGGAAATCACTTTGGTATAAGGGACTGTTCTTATTCCCTTCTTTTTGTTTAATGAACAATTATCCAAGTAAGCCGTTCCACATTGTTGATTTTCTTGGGCTCGGATGTCACGCAGGTAGCTGTAATCTCCCACGTGGTAAGGTCAATTGCTGCTGTAACCACGAATGCACGACTGACTTCTGTTGTTGATTTCATTCGTTTGTTATTTTCTTCAATGATTCTCATTCTAACACTTTTCATCGTATTGCACAGGGACGAAAGCTTGACACGCGTGTCTAAGGAAACCACTTTGGTATAAGGGACTGTTCTTATTCCCTTCTTTTTGTTCAATGAACAATTATCCAAGTAAGCAATTCCACATTGTTGATTTTCTTGGACTCGGATGTCACGCAGGTAGCTATAATCTCCCACGTGGTGAGGTCAATTGCTGCTGTAACCACAAATGCACGACTGACTTCTGTTGTTGATTTCATTCGTTTGTTATTTTCTTCAATGATTCTCATTCTAACACTTTTCATCGTATTGCACAGGGACGAAAGCTTGACACGCGTGTCTAAGGAAACCACTTTGGTATAAGGGACTGTTCTTATTCCCTTCTTTTTGTTTAATGAACAATTATCCAAGTAAGCCGTTCCACATTGTTGATTTTCTTCGGCTCGGATGTCACGCAGGTAGCTGTAATCTCCCACGTGGTAAGGTCAATTGCTGCTGTAACCACAAATGCACGACTGACTTCTGTTGTTGATTTCATTTGTTTGTTATTTCCTTTAATGTTTCTTATTCTAACACTTTTCATCGTATTGCACAGGGACGAAAGCTTGACACGCGTGTCTAAGGAAACCACTTTGGTATAAGGGACTGTTCTTATTCCCTTCTTTTTGTTTAATGAACAATTATCCAAGTTAGCCGTTCCACATTGTTGATTTTCTTGGGCTCGGATGTCACGCAGGTAGCTGTAATCTCCCACGTGGTAAGGTCAATTGCTGCTGTAACCACGAATGCACGACTGACTTCTGTTGTTGATTTCATTCGTTTGTTATTTTCTTCAATGATTCTCATTCTAACACTTTTCATCGTATTGCACAGGGACGAAACCTTGACACGCGTGTCTAAGGAAACCACTTTGGTATAAGGGACTGTTCTTATTCCCTTCTTTTTGTTTAATGAACAATTATCCAAGTAAGCAATTCCACATTGTTGATTTTCTTCGGCTCGGATGTCACGCAGGTAGCTGTAATCTCCCACGTGGTAAGGTCAATTGCTGCTGTAATCACAAATGCACGACTGACTTCTGTTGTTGATTTGATTTGTTTGTTATTTCCTTCAATGTTTCTCATTCTAACACTTCTCATCGTATTGCACAGGGACGAAAGCTTGACACACGTGTCTAAGGAAACCACATTGGTATAAGGGACTGTTCTTATTCCCTTCTTTCTGTATGATGATCAATTATCCAAGTAAGCCATTCCACATTATTGATTTTCTTGGACTCGGATGTCACGCAGGTAGCTATAATCTCCCACGTGGTAAGGTCAATTGCTGCTGTAACCACAAATGCACGACTGACTTCTGTTGTTGATTTCATTCGTTTGTTATTTTCTTCAATATTTCTCATTCTAACACTTTTCATCGTATTGCACAGGGACGAAAGCTTGACACACGTGTCTATGGAAACCACATTGGTATAAGGGACTGTTCTTACTTCATTCTTTCTGTATAATGATCAATTATCCGAGTAAGTCATTCCACATTGTTGATTTTCTTGGACTCGGATGTCACGCAGGTAGCTATAATCTCCCACGTGATAAGGTCAATTGCTGCTGTAATCACAAATGCACGACTGACTTCTGTTGTTGATTTGATTTGTTTGTTATTTCCTTCAATGTTTCTCATTCTAACACTTCTCATCGTATTGCACAGGGACGAAAGCTTGACACACGTGTCTAAGGAAACCACTTTGGTATAAGGGACTGTTCTTATTCCCTTCTTTTTGTTTAATGAACAATTATCCAAGTAAGCCGTTCCACATTGTTCATTTTCTTGGGCTCGGATGTCACGCAGGTAACTGTAATCTCCCACGTGGTGGTCGATTGCTGCTGTAACCACAAATGCACGACTGACTTCTGTTGTTGATTTCATTTGTTTGTTATTTCCTTCTATGATTCTCATTCTAACACTTCTCATCGTATTGCACAGGGACGAAAGCCTGACACACGTGTCTATGGAAACCACATTGGTATAAGGGACTGTTCTTATTCCCTTCTTTCTGTATAATGATCAATTATCCAAGTAAGCCATTCCACATTGTTGATTTTCTTGGACTCGGATGTCACGCAGGTAGCTATAATCTCCCACGTGGTGAGGTCAATTGCTGCTGTAACCACAAATGCACGACTGACTTCTATTGTTGATTTCATTCGTTTGTTATTTTCTTCAATGATTCACATTCTAACACTTTTCATCGTATTGCACAGGGACGAAAGCTTGACACGCGTGTCTAAGGAAACCACTTTGGTATAAGGGACTGTTCTTATTCCCTTCTTTTTGTTTAATGAACAATTATCCAAGTAAGCAATTCCACATTGTTGATTTTCTTGGACTCGGATGTCACGCAGGTAACTGTAATCTCCCACGTGGTAAGGTCGATTGCTGCTGTAACCACAAATGCACGACTGACTTCTGTTGTTGATTTCATTTGTTTGTTATTTCCTTCTATGATTCTCATTCTAACACTTTTCATCGTATTGCACAAGGACGAAAGCTTGACACGCGTGTCTAAGGAAACCACTTTGGTATAAGGGACTGTTCTTATTCCCTTCTTTTTGTTTAATGAACAATTATCCAAGTAAGCCGTTCCACATTGTTGATTTTCTTTGGCTCGGATGTCACGCAGGTAGCTGTAATCTCCCACGTGGTAAGGTCAATTGCTGCTGTAACCACGAATGCACGACTGACTTCTGTTGTTGATTTCATTCGTTTGTTATTTTCTTCAATGATTCTCATTCTAACACTTTTCATCTTATTGCACAGGGACGAAATCTTGACACGCGTGTCTAAGGAAACCACTTTGGTATAAGGGACTGTTCTTATTCCCGTCTTTTGTTTAATGAACAATTATCCAAGTAAGCAATTCCACATTGTTGATTTTCTTGGACTCGGATGTCACGCCGGTAGCTATAATCTCCCACGTGGTAAAGTCAATTGCTGCTGTAACCACAAATGCACGACTGACTTCTGTTGTTGATTTCATTTGTTTGTTATTTCCTTTAATGTTTCTTATTCTAACACTTTTCATCGTATTGCACAGGGACGAAAGCTTGACACGCGTGTCTAAGGAAACCACTTTGGTATAAGGGACTGTTCTTATTCCCTTCTTTTTGTTTAATGAACAATTATCCAAGTTAGCCGTTCCACATTGTTGATTTTCTTGGGCTCGGATGTCACGCAGGTAGCTGTAATCTCCCACGTGGTAAGGTCAATTGCTGCTGTAACCACGAATGCACGATTGACTTCTGTTGTTGATTTCATTCGTTTGTTATTTTCTTCAATGATTCTCATTCTTACACTTTTCATCGTATTGCACAGGGACGAAAGCTTGACACGCGTGTCTAAGGAAACCACTTTGGTATAAGGGACTGTTCTTATTCCCTTCTTTTTGTTTAATGAACAATTATCCAAGTAAGCAATTCCACATTGTTGATTTTCTTGGACTCGGATGTCACGCAGGTAGCTATAATCTCCCACGTGGTGAGGTCAATTGCTGCTGTAAGCACAAATGCACGACTGACTTCTGTTGTTGATTTCATTCGTTTGTTATTTTCTTCAATGATTCTCATTCTAACACTTTTCATCGTATTGCACAGGGACGAAAGCTTGACACGCGTGACTAAGGAAACCACTTTGGTATGAGGGACTGCTCTTCTTCCCTTTTTTCTTTTTGATGAACAATTATCAAAGTAAGCCATTCCACATTGTTGATTTTCTTGGACTAGGATGTCACGCAGCTATCTATAATCTCCCACGTGGAAAGGTCAATTGCTGCTGTAACCACAAATGCACGACTGACTTCTGTTGTTGATTTCATTTGTTTGTTATTTCCTTCTATGTTTCTCATTCTAACACTTTTCATCGTATTGCACAGGGACGAAAGCTTGACACACATGTCTGAGAAAACCACTTTGGTATAAGGGACTGTTCTTATTCCCTTCTTTCTGTATAATGAACAATTATCCAAGTAAGCCATTCCACATTGTTGATTTTCTTGGACTCGGATGTCACGCATGTAGCTACAATCTCTCAATTGGTAAGGTCAATTGCTGCTGTGACCAAAACTGGACGGCTGACTTCTGTTGTTGATTTCATTTGTTTGTTATTTCCTCCAATATTTCTTATTAAGCCATTCCACATTTTTGATTTCCTCCCACGTGGTAAGGTCAATTGCTGCTGTAACCAAAACTGGACGGTTGACTTCTGTTGTTGATTTCATTCGTTTGTTATTTCCTTCAATGTTTCTTACTCTAACACTTTTTGTCGTATTGCTGAGGGATGAAAGCTTGACACACGTGTCTAAGGAAACCACTTTGGTATAAAGGACTGTTCTTATTTCCTTTTTTTTGTTTAATCAACAATTATCCGAGTAGGCCATTCCACATTGTTGATTTTCTTGGACTCGGATGTCTCGCAGGTAGCTATAATCTCCCACGTGGTAAGGTCAATTGCTGCTGTAACCACAAATGCACGTCTGACTTCTGTTGTTGATTTCATTTGTTTGTTATTTCCTTCTATGTTTCTCATTCTAACACTTTTCATCGTATTGCACAGGGACGAAAGCTTGACACGCGTGTCTAAGGAAACCACTTTGGTATAAGGGACTGTTCTTATTCCCTTCTTTTTGTTTGATGAACAATTATCCAAGTAAGCTATTCCACATTGTTGATTTTCTTGGACTCGGATGTCATGCAGGTAGCTATAATCTCCTACGTGGTAAGGTCAATTGCTGCTGTAACCACAAATGCACGACTGAATTCGGTTATTGATTTCATTTGTTTGTTATTTCATTCTATGTTTCTCATTCTAACACTTTTCATCGTATTGCACAGGGACGAAAGCTTGACACACGTGTCTAAGGAAACCACTTTGGTATAAGGGAATGTTCTTATTCCCTTTCTTTTTGTTTAATGAACAATTATCCAAGTAAGCCATTCCACATTGTTGATTTTCTTGGACTCGGATGACACGCGGGTAGCTATAATCTCCCACGTGGTGAGGTCAATTGTTGCTGTAACCACAATTGGACGGCTGACTTCTGTTGTTGATTTCATTTGTTTGTTATTTCCTTCAATGTTCCTCATTCTAACACTTCTCATCGTATTGCACAGGGACGAAAGCTTGACACACGTGTCTAAGGAAACCACTTTGGTATAAGGGACTGTTCTTACTCCATTCTTTCTGTATGATGATCAATTATCCAAGTAAGCCATTCCACATTATTGATTTTCTTGGACTCGGATGTCACGCAGGTAGCTATAATCTCCCACGTGGTAAGGTCAATTGCTGCTGTAACCACAAATGCACGACTGACTTCTGTTGTTGATTTCATTCGTTTGTTATTTTCTTCAATGTTTCTCATTCTAACACTTTTCATCGTATTGCACAGGGACGAAAGCTTGACACACGTGTCTATGGAAACCACATTGGTATAAGGGACTGTTCTTACTTCATTCTTTCTGTATAATGATCAATTATCCGAGTAAGTCATTCCACATTGTTGATTTTCTTGGACTCGGATGTCACGCAGGTAGCTATAATCTCCCACGTGATAAGGTCAATTGCTGCTGTAATCACAAATGCACGACTGACTTCTGTTGTTGATTTGATTTTCCTTCAATGTTTCTCATTCTAACACTTCTCATCGTATTGCACAGGGACGAAAGCTTGACACACGTGTCTAAGGAAACCACTTTGGTATAAGGGACTGTTCTTATTCCCTTCTTTTTGTTTAATGAACAATTATCCAAGTAAGCCGTTCCACATTGTTCATTTTCTTGGGCTCGGATGTCACGCAGGTGACTGTAATCTCCCACGTGGTGGTCGATTGCTGCTGTAACCACAAATGCACGACTGACTTCTGTTGTTGATTTCATTTGTTTGTTATTTCCTTCTATGATTCTCATTCTCACACTTCTCATCGTATTGCACAGGGACGAAAGCCTGACACACGTGTCTATGGAAACCACATTGGTATAAGGGACTGTTCTTATTCCCTTCTTTTTGTTTAATGAACAATTATCCAAGTAAGCAATTCCACATTGTTGATTTTCTTGGACTCGGATGTCACGCAGGTAACTGTAATCTCCCACGTGGTAAGGTCGATTGCTGCTGTAACCACAAATGCACGACTGACTTCTGTTGTTGATTTCATTTGTTTGTTATTTCCTTCTATGATTCTCATTCTAACACTTTTCATCGTATTGCACAAGGACGAAAGCTTGACACGCGTGTCTAAGGAAACCACTTTGGTATAAGGGACTGTTCTTATTCCCTTCTTTTTGTTTAATGAACAATTATCCAAGTAAGCCGTTCCACATTGTTGATTTTCTTGGGCTCGGATGTCACGCAGGTAGCTATAATCTCCCACGTGGTAAGGTCAATTGCTGCTGTAATCACAAATGCACGACTGACTTCTGTTGTTGATTTGATTTGTTTGTTATTTCCTTCAATGTTTCTCATTCTAACACTTCTCATCGTATTGCACAGGGACGAAAGCCTGACACACGTGTCTATGGAAACCACATTGGTATAAGGGACTGTTCTTATTCCCTTCTTTCTGTATAATGATCAATTATCCAAGTAAGCCATTCCACATTGTTGATTTTCTTGGACTCGGATGTCACGCAGGTAGCTATAATCTCCCACGTGGTAAGGTCAATTGCTGCTGTAACCACAAATGCACGACTGACTTCTGTTGTTGATTTCATTTGTTTGTTATTTCCTTCTATGATTCTCATTCTAACACTTCTCATCGTATTGCACAGGGACGAAAGCCTGACACACGTGTCTATGGAAACCACATTGGTATAAGGGACTGTTCTTATTCCCTTCTTTCTGTATAATGAACAATTATCCAAGTAAACCGTTCCACATTGTTGATTTTCTTTGGCTCGGATGTCACGCAGGTAGCTATAATCTCCCACGTGGTGAGGTCAATTGCTGCTGTAACCACAAATGCACGACTGACTTCTGTTGTTGATTTCATTTGTTTGTTATTTCCTTCTATGATTCTCATTCTAACACTTCTCATCGTATTGCACAGGGAAGAAAGCCTGACACACGTGTCTATGGAAACCACATTGGTATAAGGGACTGTTCTTATTCCCTTCTTTCTGTATAATGAACAATTATCCAAGTAAGCCGTTCCACATTGTTGATTTTCTTTGGCTCGGATGTCACGCAGGTAGCTGTAATCTCCCACGTGGTAAGGTCAATTGCTGCTGTAACCACGAATGCACGACTGACTTCTGTTGTTGATTTCATTCGTTTGTTATTTTCTTCAATGATTCTCATTCTAACACTTTTCATCTTATTGCACAGGGACGAAAGCTTGACACGCGTGTCTAAGGAAACCACTTTGGTATAAGGGACTGTTCTTATTCCCTTCTTTTGTTTAATGAACAATTATCCAAGTAAGCAATTCCACATTGTTGATTTTCTTGGACTCGGATGTCACGCCGGTAGCTATAATCTCCCACGTGGTAAAGTCAATTGCTGCTGTAACCACAAATGCACGACTGACTTCTGTTGTTGATTTCATTTGTTTGTTATTTCCTTTAATGTTTCTTATTCTAACACTTTTCATCGTATTGCACAGGGACGAAAGCTTGACACGCGTGTCTAAGGAAACCACTTTGGTATAAGGGACTGTTCTTATTCCCTTCTTTTTGTTTAATGAACAATTATCCAAGTAAGCCGTTCCACATTGTTGATTTTCTTGGGCTCGGATGTCACGCAGGTAGCTGTAATCTCCCACGTGGTAAGGTCAATTGCTGCTGTAACCACGAATGCACGACTGACTTCTGTTGTTGATTTCATTCGTTTGTTATTTTCTTCAATGATTCTCATTCTAACACTTTTCATCGTATTGCACAGGGACGAAAGCTTGACACGCGTGTCTAAGGAAACCACTTTGGTATAAGGGACTGTTCTTATTCCCTTCTTTTTGTTTAATGAACAATTATCCAAGTAAGCAATTCCACATTGTTGATTTTCTTGGACTCGGATGTCACGCAGGTAGCTATAATCTCCCACGTGGTGAGGTCAATTGCTGCTGTAACCACAAATGCACGACTGACTTCTGTTGTTGATTTCATTCGTTTGTTATTTTCTTCAATGATTCTCATTCTAACACTTTTCATCGTATTGCACAGGGACGAAAGCTTGACACGCGTGTCTAAGGAAACCACTTTGGTATAAGGGACTGTTCTTATTCCCTTCTTTTTGTTTAATGAACAATTATCCAAGTAAGCCGTTCCACATTGTTGATTTTCTTCGGCTCGGATGTCACGCAGGTAGCTGTAATCTCCCACGTGGTAAGGTCAATTGCTGCTGTAACCACAAATGCACGACTGACTTCTGTTGTTGATTTCATTTGTTTGTTATTTCCTTTAATGTTTCTTATTCTAACACTTTTCATCGTATTGCACAGGGACGAAAGCTTGACACGCGTGTCTAAGGAAACCACTTTGGTATAAGGGACTGTTCTTATTCCCTTCTTTTTGTTTAATGAACAATTATCCAAGTTAGCCGTTCCACATTGTTGATTTTCTTGGGCTCGGATGTCACGCAGGTAGCTGTAATCTCCCACGTGGTAAGGTCAATTGCTGCTGTAACCACGAATGCACGACTGACTTCTGTTGTTGATTTCATTCGTTTGTTATTTTCTTCAATGTTTCTCATTCTAACACTTTTCATCGTATTGCACAGGGACGAAAGCTTGACACACGTGTCTATGGAAACCACATTGGTATAAGGGACTGTTCTTACTTCATTCTTTCTGTATAATGATCAATTATCCGAGTAAGTCATTCCACATTGTTGATTTTCTTGGACTCGGATGTCACGCAGGTAGCTATAATCTCCCACGTGATAAGGTCAATTGCTGCTGTAATCACAAATGCACGACTGACTTCTGTTGTTGATTTGATTTGTTTGTTATTTCCTTCAATGTTTCTCATTCTAACACTTCTCATCGTATTGCACAGGGACGAAAGCTTGACACACGTGTCTAAGGAAACCACTTTGGTATAAGGGACTGTTCTTATTCCCTTCTTTTTGTTTAATGAACAATTATCCAAGTAAGCCGTTCCACATTGTTGATTTTCTTGGACTCGGATGTCACGCAGGTAGCTATAATCTCCCACGTGGTGAGGTCAATTGCTGCTGTAACCACAAATGCACGACTGACTTCTGTTGTTGATTTCATTCGTTTGTTATTTTCTTCAATGATTCTCATTCTAACACTTTTCATCGTATTGCACAGGGACGAAAGCTTGACACGCGTGTCTAAGGAAACCACTTTGGTATAAGGGACTGTTCTTATTCCCTTCTTTTTGTTTAATGAACAATTATCCAAGTAAGCCGTTCCACATTGTTGATTTTCTTCGGCTCGGATGTCACGCAGGTAGCTGTAATCTCCCACGTGGTAAGGTCAATTGCTGCTGTAACCACGAATGCACGACTGACTTCTGTTGTTGATTTCATTCGTTTGTTATTTTCTTCAATGATTCTCATTCTAACACTTTTCATCGTATTGCACAGGGACGAAACCTTGACACGCGTGTCTAAGGAAACCACTTTGGTATAAGGGACTGTTCTTATTCCCTTCTTTTTGTTTAATGAACAATTATCCAAGTAAGCAATTCCACATTGTTGATTTTCTTCGGCTCGGATGTCACGCAGGTAGCTGTAATCTCCCACGTGGTAAGGTCAATTGCTGCTGTAATCACAAATGCACGACTGACCTCTGTTGTTGATTTGATTTGTTTGTTATTTCCTTCAATGTTTCTCATTCTAACACTTCTCATCGTATTGCACAGGGACGAAAGCTTGACACACGTGTCTAAGGAAACCACATTGGTATAAGGGACTGTTCTTATTCCCTTCTTTCTGTATGATGATCAATTATCCAAGTAAGCCATTCCACATTATTGATTTTCTTGGACTCGGATGTCACGCAGGTAGCTATAATCTCCCACGTGGTAAGGTCAATTGCTGCTGTAACCACAAATGCACGACTGACTTCTGTTGTTGATTTCATTCGTTTGTTATTTTCTTCAATGTTTCTCATTCTAACACTTTTCATCGTATTGCACAGGGACGAAAGCTTGACACACGTGTCTATGGAAACCACATTGGTATAAGGGACTGTTCTTACTTCATTCTTTCTGTATAATGATCAATTATCCGAGTAAGTCATTCCACATTGTTGATTTTCTTGGACTCGGATGTCACGCAGGTAGCTATAATCTCCCACGTGATAAGGTCAATTGCTGCTGTAATCACAAATGCACGACTGACTTCTGTTGTTGATTTGATTTGTTTGTTATTTCCTTCAATGTTTCTCATTCTAACACTTCTCATCGTATTGCACAGGGACGAAAGCTTGACACACGTGTCTAAGGAAACCACTTTGGTATAAGGGACTGTTCTTATTCCCTTCTTTTTGTTTAATGAACAATTATCCAAGTAAGCCGTTCCACATTGTTGATTTTCTTGGACTCGGATGACACGCGGGTAGCTATAATCTCCCACGTGGTGAGGTCAATTGCTGCTGTAACCACAATTGGACGGCTGACTTCTATTGTTGATTTCATTTGTTTGTTATTTCCTTCTATGATTCTCATTCTAACACTTCTCATCGTATTGCACAGGGACGAAAGCCTGACACACGTGTCTATGGAAACCACATTGGTATAAGGGACTGTTCTTATTCCCTTCTTTCTGTATAATGATCAATTATCCAAGTAAGCCATTCCACATTGTTGATTTTCTTGGACTCGGATGTCACGCAGGTAGCTATAATCTCCCACGTGGTGAGGTCAATTGCTGCTGTAACCACAAATGCACGACTGACTTCTATTGTTGATTTCATTCGTTTGTTATTTTCTTCAATGTTTCTCCCACGTGGTAAGGTCAATTGCTGCTGTAACCACAATTGGACGGCTGACTTCTGTTGTTGATTTCATTTGTTTGTTATTTCCTTCTATGATTCTCATTCTAACACTTCTCATCGTATTGCACAGGGACGAAAGCCTGACACACGTGTCTATGGAAACCACTTTGGTATAAGGGACTGTTCTTATTCCCTTCTTTTTGTTTAATGAACAATTATCCAAGTAAGCAATTCCACATTGTTGATTTTCTTGGACTCGGATGTCACGCAGGTAACTGTAATCTCCCACGTGGTAAGGTCGATTGCTGCTGTAACCACAAATGCACGACTGACTTCTGTTGTTGATTTCATTTGTTTGTTATTTCCTTCTATGATTCTCATTCTAACACTTTTCATCGTATTGCACAAGGACGAAAGCTTGACACGCGTGTCTAAGGAAACCACTTTGGTATAAGGGACTGTTCTTATTCCCTTCTTTTTGTTTAATGAACAATTATCCAATTAAGCCGTTCCACATTGTTGATTTTCTTGGGCTCGGATGTCACGCAGGTAGCTATAATCTCCCACGTGGTAAGGTCAATTGCTGCTGTAATCACAAATGCACGACTGACTTCTGTTGTTGATTTCATTTGTTCGTTATTTCCTTTAATGTTTCTCATTCATACACTTTTCATCGTATTGCACAGGGACGAAAGCCTGACACGCGTGTCTACGGAAACCACTTTGGTATAAGGGACTGTTCTTATTCCCTTCTTTTTGTTTAATGAACAATTATCCAAGTAAGCCGTTCCACATTGTTGATTTTCTTCGGCTCGGATGTCACGCAGGTAGCTGTAATCTCCCACGTGGTAAGGTCAATTGCTGCTGTAACCACAAATGCACGACTGACTTCTGTTGTTGATTTCATTTGTTTGTTATTTCCTTCTATGATTCTCATTCTAACACTTCTCATCGTATTGCACAGGGACGAAAGCCTGACACACGTGTCTATGGAAACCACATTGGTATAAGGGACTGTTCTTATTCCCTTCTTTCTGTATAATGAACAATTATCCAAGTAAGCCGTTCCACATTGTTGATTTTCTTTGGCTCGGATGTCACGCAGGTAGCTATAATCTCCCACGTGGTGAGGTCAATTGCTGCTGTAACCACAAATGCACGACTGACTTCTGTTGTTGATTTCATTTGTTTGTTATTTCCTTCTATGATTCTCATTCTAACACTTCTCATCGTATTGCACAGGGAAGAAAGCCTGACACACGTGTCTATGGAAACCACATTGGTATAAGGGACTGTTCTTATTCCCTTCTTTCTGTATAATGAACAATTATCCAAGTAAGCCGTTCCACATTGTTGATTTTCTTTGGCTCGGATGTCACGCAGGTAGCTGTAATCTCCCACGTGGTAAGGTCAATTGCTGCTGTAACCACGAATGCACGACTGACTTCTGTTGTTGATTTCATTCGTTTGTTATTTTCTTCAATGATTCTCATTCTAACACTTTTCATCTTATTGCACAGGGACGAAAGCTTGACACGCGTGTCTAAGGAAACCACTTTGGTATAAGGGACTGTTCTTATTCCCTTCTTTTGTTTAATGAACAATTATCCAAGTAAGCAATTCCACATTGTTGATTTTCTTGGACTCGGATGTCACGCCGGTAGCTATAATCTCCCACGTGGTAAAGTCAATTGCTGCTGTAACCACAAATGCACGACTGACTTCTGTTGTTGATTTCATTTGTTTGTTATTTCCTTTAATGTTTCTTATTCTAACACTTTTCATCGTATTGCACAGGGACGAAAGCTTGACACGCGTGTCTAAGGAAACCACTTTGGTATAAGGGACTGTTCTTATTCCCTTCTTTTTGTTTAATGAACAATTATCCAAGTTAGCCGTTCCACATTGTTGATTTTCTTGGGCTCGGATGTCACGCAGGTAGCTGTAATCTCCCACGTGGTAAGGTCAATTGCTGCTGTAACCACGAATGCACGACTGACTTCTGTTGTTGATTTCATTCGTTTGTTATTTTCTTCAATGATTCTCATTCTAACACTTTTCATCGTATTGCACAGGGACGAAACCTTGACACGCGTGTCTAAGGAAACCACTTTGGTATAAGGGACTGTTCTTATTCCCTTCTTTTTGTTTAATGAACAATTATCCAAGTAAGCAATTCCACATTGTTGATTTTCTTGGACTCGGATGTCACGCAGGTAGCTATAATCTCCCACGTGGTGAGGTCAATTGCTGCTGTAACCACAAATGCACGACTGACTTCTGTTGTTGATTTCATTCGTTTGTTATTTTCTTCAATGATTCTCATTCTAACACTTTTCATCGTATTGCACAGGGACGAAAGCTTGACACGCGTGTCTAAGGAAACCACTTTGGTATAAGGGACTGTTCTTATTCCCTTCTTTTTGTTTAATGAACAATTATCCAAGTAAGCCGTTCCACATTGTTGATTTTCTTCGGCTCGGATGTCACGCAGGTAGCTGTAATCTCCCACGTGGTAAGGTCAATTGCTGCTGTAACCACGAATGCACGACTGACTTCTGTTGTTGATTTCATTCGTTTGTTATTTTCTTCAATGTTTCTCATTCTAACACTTTTCATCGTATTGCACAGTGACGAAAGCTTGACACACGTGTCTAAGGAAACCACTTTGGTATGAGGGACTGCTCTTCTTCCCTTTTTTCTTTTTGATGAACAATTATCAAAGTGAGCCATTCCACATTGTTGATTTTCTTGGACTAGGATGTCACGCAGCTATCTATAATCTCCCACGTGGAAAGGTCAATTGCTGCTGTAACCACAAATGCACGACTGACTTCTGTTGTTGATTTCATTTGTTTGTTATTTCCTTCTATATTTCTCATTCTAACACTTTTCATCGTATTGCACAGGGACGAAAGCTTGACACACATGTCTGAGAAAACCACTTTGGTATGAGGGACTGTTCTTATTCCCTTTTTTTTGTTTAATCAACAATTATCCAAGTAAGCCATTCCACATTGTTGATTTTCTTGGACTCGGATGTCACGCATGTAGCTACAATCTCTCAATTGGTAAGGTCAATTGCTGCTGTAACCAAAACTGGACGGCTGACTTCTGTTGTTGATTTCATTTGTTTGTTATTTCCTCCAATATTTCTTATTAAGCCATTCCACATTTTTGATTTCCTCCCACGTGGTAAGGTCAATTGCTGCTGTAACCAAAACTGGACGGTTGACTTCTGTTGTTGATTTCATTCGTTTGTTATTTCCTTCAATGTTTCTTACTCTAACACTTTTTGTCGTATTGCTGGGGGATGAAAGCTTGACACACGTGTCTAAGGAAACCACTTTGGTATAAAGGACTGTTCTTATTTCCTTTTTTTTGTTTAATCAACAATTATCCGAGTAGGCCATTCCACATTGTTGATTTTCTTGGACTCGGATGTCTCGCAGGTAGCTATAATCTCCCACGTGGTAAGGTCAATTGCTGCTGTAACCACAAATGCACGTCTGACTTCTGTTGTTGATTTCATTTGTTTGTTATTTCCTTCTATGTTTCTCATTCTAACACTTTTCATCGTATTGCACAGGGACGAAAGCTTGACACGCGTGTCTAAGGAAACCACTTTGGTATAAGGGACTGTTCTTATTCCCTTCTTTTTGTTTAATGAACAATTATCCAAGTAAGCTATTCCACATTGTTGATTTTCTTGGACTCGGATGTCATGCAGGTAGCTATAATCTCCTACGTGGTAAGGTCAATTGCTGCTGTAACCACAAATGCACGACTGACTTCGGTTGTTGATTTCATTTGTTTGTTATTTCATTCTATGTTTCTCATTCTAACACTTTTCATCGTATTGCACAGGGACGAAAGCTTGACACACGTGTCTAAGGAAACCACTTTGGTATAAGGGAATGTTCTTATTCCCTTTCTTTTTGTTTAATGAACAATTATCCAAGTAAGCCATTCCACATTGTTGATTTTCTTGGACTCGGATGACACGCGGGTAGCTATAATCTCCCACGTGGTGAGGTCAATTGCTGCTGTAACCACAATTGGACGGCTGACTTCTGTTGTTGATTTCATTTGTTTGTTATTTCCTTCAATGTTCCTCATTCTAACACTTCTCATCGTATTGCACAGGGACGAAAGCTTGACACACGTGTCTAAGGAAACCACTTTGGTATAAGGGACTGTTCTTACTCCATTCTTTCTGTATAATGATCAATTATCCAAGTAAGTCATTCCACATTGTTGATTTTCTTGGACTCGGATGTCACGCAGGTATCTATAATCTCCCACGTGGTAAGGTCAATTGCTGCTGTAATCACAAATGCACGACTGACTTCTGTTGTTGATTTGATTTGTTTGTTATTTCCTTCAATGTTTCTCATTCTAACACTTCTCATCGTATTGCACAGGGACGAAAGCTTGACACACGTGTCTAAGGAAACCACATTGGTATAAGGGACTGTTCTTATTCCCTTCTTTCTGTATGATGATCAATTATCCAAGTAAGCCATTCCACATTATTGATTTTCTTGGACTCGGATGTCACGCAGGTAGCTATAATCTCCCACGTGGTAAGGTCAATTGCTGCTGTAACCACAAATGCACGACTGACTTCTGTTGTTGATTTCATTCGTTTGTTATTTTCTTCAATGTTTCTCATTCTAACACTTTTCATCGTATTGCACAGGGACGAAAGCTTGACACACGTGTCTATGGAAACCACATTGGTATAAGGGACTGTTCTTACTTCATTCTTTCTGTATAATGATCAATTATCCGAGTAAGTCATTCCACATTGTTGATTTTCTTGGACTCGGATGTCACGCAGGTAGCTATAATCTCCCACGTGATAAGGTCAATTGCTGCTGTAATCACAAATGCACGACTGACTTCTGTTGTTGATTTGATTTGTTTGTTATTTCCTTCAATGTTTCTCATTCTAACACTTCTCATCGTATTGCACAGGGACGAAAGCTTGACACACGTGTCTAAGGAAACCACTTTGGTATAAGGGACTGTTCTTATTCCCTTCTTTTTGTTTAATGAACAATTATCCAAGTAAGCCGTTCCACATTGTTCATTTTCTTGGGCTCGGATGTCACGCAGGTAACTGTAATCTCCCACGTGGTGGTCGATTGCTGCTGTAACCACAAATGCACGACTGACTTCTGTTGTTGATTTCATTTGTTTGTTATTTCCTTCTATGATTCTCATTCTAACACTTCTCATCGTATTGCACAGGGACGAAAGCCTGACACACGTGTCTATGGAAACCACATTGGTATAAGGGACTGTTCTTATTCCCTTCTTTCTGTTTAATGATCAATTATCCAAGTAAGCCATTCCACATTGTTGATTTTCTTGGACTCGGATGTCACGCAGGTAGCTATAATCTCCCACGTGGTGAGGTCAATTGCTGCTGTAACCACAAATGCACGACTGACTTCTATTGTTGATTTCATTCGTTTGTTATTTTCTTCAATGATTCTCATTCTAACACTTTTCATCGTATAGCACAGGGACGAAAGCTTGACACGCGTGTCTAAGGAAACCACTTTGGTATAAGGGACTGTTCTTATTCCCTTCTTTTTGTTTAATGAACAATTATCCAAGTAAGCAATTCCACATTGTTGATTTTCTTGGACTCGGATGTCACGCAGGTAACTGTAATCTCCCACTTGGTAAGGTCGATTGCTGCTGTAACCACAAATGCACGACTGACTTCTGTTGTTGATTTCATTTGTTTGTTATTTCCTTCTATGATTCTCATTCTAACACTTTTCATCGTATTGCACAAGGACGAAAGCTTGACACGCGTGTCTAAGGAAACCACTTTGGTATAAGGGACTGTTCTTATTCCCATCTTTTTGTTTAATGAACAATTATCCAAGTAAGCCGTTCCACATTGTTGATTTTCTTGGGTTTGGATGTCACGCAGGTAGCTATAATCTCCCACGTGGTAAGGTCAATTGCTGCTGTAATCACAAATGCACGACTGACTTCTGTTGTTGATTTGATTTGTTTGTTATTTCCTTCAATGTTTCTCATTCTAACACTTCTCATCGTATTGCACAGGGACGAAAGCCTGACACACGTGTCTATGGAAACCACATTGGTATAAGGGACTGTTCTTATTCCCTTCTTTCTGTATAATGATCAATTATCCAAGTAAGCCATTCCACATTGTTGATTTTCTTGGACTCGGATGTCACGCAGGTAGCTATAATCTCCCACGTGGTGAGGTCAATTGCTGCTGTAACCACAAATGCACGGCTGACTTCTATTGTTGATTTCATTCGTTTGTTATTTTCTTCAATGATTCTCATTCTAACACTTTTCATCGTATTGCACAAGGACGAAAGCTTGCACGCGTGTCTAAGGAAACCACTTTGGTATAAGGGACTGTTCTTATTCCCTTCTTTTTGTTTAATGAACAATTATCCAAGTAAGCAATTCCACATTGTTGATTTTCTTGGACTCGGATGTCACGCCGGTAGCTATAGTCTCCCACGTGGTAAGGTCAATTGCTGCTGTAACCACAAATGCACGACTGACTTCTGTTGTTTATTTCATTTGTTCGTTATTTCCTTTAATGTTTCTCATTCATACACTTTTCATCTTATTGCACAGGGACGAAAGCCTGACACGCGTGTCTACGGAAACCACTTTGGTATAAGGGACTGTTCTTATTCCCTTCTTTTTGTTTAATGAACAATTATCCAAGTAAGCCGTTCCACATTGTTGATTTTCTTTGGCTCGGATGTCACGCAGGTAGCTGTAATCTCCCACGTGGTAAGGTCAATTGCTGCTGTAACCACGAATGCACGACTGACTTCTGTTGTTGATTTCATTCGTTTGTTATTTTCTTCAATGATTCTCATACTAACACTTTTCATCTTATTGCACAGGGACGAAAGCTTGACACGCGTGTCTAAGGAAACCACTTTGGTATAAGGGACTGTTCTTATTCCCTTCTTTTGTTTAATGAACAATTATCCAAGTAAGCAATTCCACATTGTTGATTTTCTTGGACTCGGATGTCACGCCGGTAGCTATAATCTCCCACGTGGTAAAGTCAATTGCTGCTGTAACCACAAATGCACGACTGACTTCTGTTGTTGATTTCATTTGTTTGTTATTTCCTTTAATGTTTCTTATTCTAACACTTTTCATCGTATTGCACAGGGACGAAAGCTTGACACGCGTGTCTAAGGAAACCACTTTGGTATAAGGGACTGTTCTTATTCCCTTCTTTTTGTTTAATGAACAATTATCCAAGTAAGCCGTTCCACATTGTTGATTTTCTTGGGCTCGGATGTCACGCAGGTAGCTGTAATCTCCCACGTGGTAAGGTCAATTGCTGCTGTAACCACGAATGCACGACTGACTTCTGTTGTTGATTTCATTCGTTTGTTATTTTCTTCAATGATTCTCATTCTAACACTTTTCATCGTATTGCACAGGGACGAAAGCTTGACACGCGTGTCTAAGGAAACCACTTTGGTATAAGGGACTGTTCTTATTCCCTTTCTTTTTGTTTAATGAACAATTATCCAAGTAAGCCATTCCACATTGTTGATTTTCTTGGACTCGGATGACACGCGGGTAGCTATAATCTCCCACGTGGTGAGGTCAATTGCTGCTGTAACCACAATTGGACGGCTGACTTCTGTTGTTGATTTCATTTGTTTGTTATTTCCTTCAATGTTCCTCATTCTAACACTTCTCATCGTATTGCACAGGGACGAAAGCTTGACACACGTGTCTAAGGAAACCACTTTGGTATAAGGGACTGTTCTTACTCCATTCTTTCTGTATAATGATCAATTATCCAAGTAAGTCATTCCACATTGTTGATTTTCTTGGACTCGGATGTCACGCAGGTATCTATAATCTCCCACGTGGTAAGGTCAATTGCTGCTGTAATCACAAATGCACGACTGACTTCTGTTGTTGATTTGATTTGTTTGTTATTTCCTTCAATGTTTCTCATTCTAACACTTCTCATCGTATTGCACAGGGACGAAAGCTTGACACACGTGTCTAAGGAAACCACATTGGTATAAGGGACTGTTCTTATTCCCTTCTTTCTGTATGATGATCAATTATCCAAGTAAGCCATTCCACATTATTGATTTTCTTGGACTCGGATGTCACGCAGGTAGCTATAATCTCCCACGTGGTAAGGTCAATTGCTGCTGTAACCACAAATGCACGACTGACTTCTGTTGTTGATTTCATTCGTTTGTTATTTTCTTCAATGTTTCTCATTCTAACACTTCTCATCGTATTGCACAGGGACGAAAGCTTGACACACGTGTCTATGGAAACCACATTGGTATAAGGGACTGTTCTTACTTCATTCTTTCTGTATAATGATCAATTATCCGAGTAAGTCATTCCACATTGTTGATTTTCTTGGACTCGGATGTCACGCAGGTAGCTATAATCTCCCACGTGATAAGGTCAATTGCTGCTGTAATCACAAATGCACGACTGACTTCTGTTGTTGATTTGATTTGTTTGTTATTTCCTTCAATGTTTCTCATTCTAACACTTCTCATCGTATTGCACAGGGACGAAAGCTTGACACACGTGTCTAAGGAAACCACTTTGGTATAAGGGACTGTTCTTATTCCCTTCTTTTTGTTTAATGAACAATTATCCAAGTAAGCCGTTCCACATTGTTCATTTTCTTGGGCTCGGATGTCACGCAGGTAACTGTAATCTCCCACGTGGTGGTCGATTGCTGCTGTAACCACAAATGCACGACTGACTTCTGTTGTTGATTTCATTTGTTTGTTATTTCCTTCTATGATTCTCATTCTAACACTTCTCATCGTATTGCACAGGGACGAAAGCCTGACACACGTGTCTATGGAAACCACATTGGTATAAGGGACTGTTCTTATTCCCTTCTTTCTGTTTAATGATCAATTATCCAAGTAAGCCATTCCACATTGTTGATTTTCTTGGACTCGGATGTCACGCAGGTAGCTATAATCTCCCACGTGGTGAGGTCAATTGCTGCTGTAACCACAAATGCACGACTGACTTCTATTGTTGATTTCATTCGTTTGTTATTTTCTTCAATGATTCTCATTCTAACACTTTTCATCGTATAGCACAGGGACGAAAGCTTGACACGCGTGTCTAAGGAAACCACTTTGGTATAAGGGACTGTTCTTATTCCCTTCTTTTTGTTTAATGAACAATTATCCAAGTAAGCAATTCCACATTGTTGATTTTCTTGGACTCGGATGTCACGCAGGTAACTGTAATCTCCCACTTGGTAAGGTCGATTGCTGCTGTAACCACAAATGCACGACTGACTTCTGTTGTTGATTTCATTTGTTTGTTATTTCCTTCTATGATTCTCATTCTAACACTTTTCATCGTATTGCACAAGGACGAAAGCTTGACACGCGTGTCTAAGGAAACCACTTTGGTATAAGGGACTGTTCTTATTCCCTTCTTTTTGTTTAATGAACAATTATCCAAGTAAGCCGTTCCACATTGTTGATTTTCTTGGGTTTGGATGTCACGCAGGTAGCTATAATCTCCCACGTGGTAAGGTCAATTGCTGCTGTAATCACAAATGCACGACTGACTTCTGTTGTTGATTTGATTTGTTTGTTATTTCCTTCAATGTTTCTCATTCTAACACTTCTCATCGTATTGCACAGGGACGAAAGCCTGACACACGTGTCTATGGAAACCACATTGGTATAAGGGACTGTTCTTATTCCCTTCTTTCTGTATAATGATCAATTATCCAAGTAAGCCATTCCACATTGTTGATTTTCTTGGACTCGGATGTCACGCAGGTAGCTATAATCTCCCACGTGGTGAGGTCAATTGCTGCTGTAACCACAAATGCACGGCTGACTTCTATTGTTGATTTCATTCGTTTGTTATTTTCTTCAATGATTCTCATTCTAACACTTTTCATCGTATTGCACAAGGACGAAAGCTTGCACGCGTGTCTAAGGAAACCACTTTGGTATAAGGGACTGTTCTTATTCCCTTCTTTTTGTTTAATGAACAATTATCCAAGTAAGCAATTCCACATTGTTGATTTTCTTGGACTCGGATGTCACGCCGGTAGCTATAGTCTCCCACGTGGTAAGGTCAATTGCTGCTGTAACCACAAATGCACGACTGACTTCTGTTGTTTATTTCATTTGTTCGTTATTTCCTTTAATGTTTCTCATTCATACACTTTTCATCTTATTGCACAGGGACGAAAGCCTGACACGCGTGTCTACGGAAACCACTTTGGTATAAGGGACTGTTCTTATTCCCTTCTTTTTGTTTAATGAACAATTATCCAAGTAAGCCGTTCCACATTGTTGATTTTCTTTGGCTCGGATGTCACGCAGGTAGCTGTAATCTCCCACGTGGTAAGGTCAATTGCTGCTGTAACCACGAATGCACGACTGACTTCTGTTGTTGATTTCATTCGTTTGTTATTTTCTTCAATGATTCTCATACTAACACTTTTCATCTTATTGCACAGGGACGAAAGCTTGACACGCGTGTCTAAGGAAACCACTTTGGTATAAGGGACTGTTCTTATTCCCTTCTTTTGTTTAATGAACAATTATCCAAGTAAGCAATTCCACATTGTTGATTTTCTTGGACTCGGATGTCACGCCGGTAGCTATAATCTCCCACGTGGTAAAGTCAATTGCTGCTGTAACCACAAATGCACGACTGACTTCTGTTGTTGATTTCATTTGTTTGTTATTTCCTTTAATGTTTCTTATTCTAACACTTTTCATCGTATTGCACAGGGACGAAAGCTTGACACGCGTGTCTAAGGAAACCACTTTGGTATAAGGGACTGTTCTTATTCCCTTCTTTTTGTTTAATGAACAATTATCCAAGTAAGCCGTTCCACATTGTTGATTTTCTTGGGCTCGGATGTCACGCAGGTAGCTGTAATCTCCCACGTGGTAAGGTCAATTGCTGCTGTAACCACGAATGCACGACTGACTTCTGTTGTTGATTTCATTCGTTTGTTATTTTCTTCAATGATTCTCATTCTAACACTTTTCATCGTATTGCACAGGGACGAAAGCTTGACACGCGTGTCTAAGGAAACCACTTTGGTATAAGGGACTGTTCTTATTCCCTTCTTTTTGTTTAATGAACAATTATCCAAGTAAGCAATTCCACATTGTTGATTTTCTTGGACTCGGATGTCACGCAGGTAGCTATAATCTCCCACGTGGTGAGGTCAATTGCTGCTGTAACCACAAATGCACGACTGACTTCTGTTGTTGATTTCATTCGTTTGTTATTTTCTTTAATGTTTCTTATTCTAACACTTTTCATCGTATTGCACAGGGACGAAAGCTTGACACGCGTGTCTAAGGAAACCACTTTGGTATAAGGGACTGTTCTTATTCCCTTCTTTTTGTTTAATGAACAATTATCCAAGTAAGCCGTTCCACATTGTTGATTTTCTTGGGCTCGGATGTCACGCAGGTAGCTGTAATCTCCCACGTGGTAAGGTCAATTGCTGCTGTAACCACGAATGCACGACTGACTTCTGTTGTTGATTTCATTCGTTTGTTATTTTCTTCAATGATTCTCATTCTAACACTTTTCATCGTATTGCACAGGGACGAAAGCTTGACACGCGTGTCTAAGGAAACCACTTTGGTATAAGGGACTGTTCTTATTCCCTTCTTTTTGTTTAATGAACAATTATCCAAGTAAGCAATTCCACATTGTTGATTTTCTTGGACTCGGATGTCACGCAGGTAGCTATAATCTCCCACGTGGTGAGGTCAATTGCTGCTGTAACCACAAATGCACGACTGACTTCTGTTGTTGATTTCATTCGTTTGTTATTTTCTTCAATGATTCTCATTCTAACACTTTTCATCGTATTGCACAGGGACGAAAGCTTGACACGCGTGTCTAAGGAAACCACTTTGGTATAAGGGACTGTTCTTATTCCCTTCTTTTGTTTAATGAACAATTATCCAAGTAAGCAATTCCACATTGTTGATTTTCTTGGACTCGGATGTCACGCCGGTAGCTATAATCTCCCACGTGGTAAAGTCAATTGCTGCTGTAACCACAAATGCACGACTGACTTCTGTTGTTGATTTCATTTGTTTGTTATTTCCTTTAATGTTTCTCATTCTAACACTTTTCATCGTATTGCACAGTGACGAAAGCTTGACACACGTGTCTAAGGAAACCACTTTGGTATGAGGGACTGCTCTTCTTCCCTTTTTTCTTTTTGATGAACAATTATCAAAGTAAGCCATTCCACATTGTTGATTTTCTTGGACTAGGATGTCACGCAGCTATCTATAATCTCCCACGTGGAAAGGTCAATTGCTGCTGTAACCACAAATGCACGACTGACTTCTGTTGTTGATTTCATTTGTTTGTTATTTCCTTCTATGTTTCTCATTCTAACACTTTTCATCGTATTGCACAGGGACGAAAGCTTGACACACATGTCTGAGAAAACCACTTTGGTATGAGGGACTGTTCTCATTCCCTTTTTTTTGTTTAATCAACAATTATCCAAGTAAGCCATTCCACATTGTTGATTTTCTTGGACTCGGATGTCACGCATGTAGCTACAATCTCTCAATTGGTAAGGTCAATTGCTGCTGTAACCAAAACTGGACGGCTGACTTCTGTTGTTGATTTCATTTGTTTGTTATTTCCTCCAATATTTCTTATTAAGCCATTCCACATTTTTGATTTCCTCCCACGTGGTAAGGTCAATTGCTGCTGTAACCAAAACTGGACGGTTGACTTCTGTTGTTGATTTCATTCGTTTGTTATTTCCTTCAATGTTTCTTACTCTAACACTTTTTGTCGTATTGCTGAGGGATGAAAGCTTGACACGCGTGTCTAAGGAAACCACTTTGGTATAAGGGACTGTTCTTATTCCCTTCTTTTTGTTTAATGAACAATTATCCAAGTAAGCTATTCCACATTGTTGATTTTCTTGGACTCGGATGTCACGCAGGTAGCTATAATCTCCTACGTGGTAAGGTCAATTGCTGCTGTAACCACAAATGCACGACTGACTTCGGTTGTTGATTTCATTTGTTTGTTATTTCATTCTATGTTTCTCATTCTAACACTTTTCATCGTATTGCACAGGGACGAAAGCTTGACACACGTGTCTAAGGAAACCACTTTGGTATAAGGGAATGTTCTTATTCCCTTTCTTTTTGTTTAATGAACAATTATCCAAGTAAGCCATTCCACATTGTTGATTTTCTTGGACTCGGATGACACGCGGGTAGCTATAATCTCCCACGTGGTGAGGTCAATTGCTGCTGTAACCACAATTGGACGGCTGACTTCTGTTGTTGATTTCATTTGTTTGTTATTTCCTTCAATGTTCCTCATTCTAACACTTCTCATCGTATTGCACAGGGACGAAAGCTTGACACACGTGTCTAAGGAAACCACTTTGGTATAAGGGACTGTTCTTACTCCATTCTTTCTGTATAATGATCAATTATCCAAGTAAGTCATTCCACATTGTTGATTTTCTTGGACTCGGATGTCACGCAGGTATCTATAATCTCCCTCGTGGTAAGGTCAATTGCTGCTGTAATCACAAATGCACGACTGACTTCTGTTGTTGATTTGATTTGTTTGTTATTTCCTTCAATGTTTCTCATTCTAACACTTCTCATCGTATTGCACAGGGACGAAAGCTTGACACACGTGTCTAAGGAAACCACATTGGTATAAGGGACTGTTCTTATTCCCTTCTTTCTGTATGATGATCAATTATCCAAGTAAGCCATTCCACATTATTGATTTTCTTGGACTCGGATGTCACGCAGGTAGCTATAATCTCCCACGTGGTAAAGTCAATTGCTGCTGTAACCACAAATGCACGACTGACTTCTGTTGTTGATTTCATTCGTTTGTTATTTTCTTCAATGTTTCTCATTCTAACACTTTTCATCGTATTGCACAGGGACGAAAGCTTGACACACGTGTCTATGGAAACCACATTGGTATAAGGGACTGTTCTTACTTCATTCTTTCTGTATAATGATCAATTATCCGAGTAAGTCATTCCACATTTTTGATTTTCTTGGACTCGGATGTCACGCAGGTAGCTATAATCTCCCACGTGATAAGGTCAATTGCTGCTGTAATCACAAATGCACGACTGACTTCTGTTGTTGATTTGATTTGTTTGTTATTTCCTTCAATGTTTCTCATTCTAACACTTCTCATCGTATTGCACAGGGACGAAAGCTTGACACACGTGTCTATGGAAACCACATTGGTATAAGGGACTGTTCTTATTCCCTTTTTTTGGTATAATGATGAATTATCCAAGTAAGCCATTCCACATTGTTCATTTTCTTGGGCTCGGATGTCACGCAGGTAGCTGTAATCTCCCACGTGGTAAGGTCAATTGCTGCTGTAACCACAAATGCACGACTGACTTCTGTTGTTGATTTCATTCGTTTGTTATTTTCTTCAATGTTTCTCATTCTAACACTTTTCATCGTATTGCACAGGGACGAAAGCTTGACACGCGTGTCTAAGGAAACCACTTTGGTATATGGGTCTGTTCTTATTCCCTTCTTTTTGTTTAATGAACAATTATCCAAGTAAGCAATTCCACATTGTGGATTTTCTTGGACTCGGATGTCACGCAGGTAGCTATAATCTCCCACGTGGTGAGGTCAATTGCTGCTGTAACCACAAATGCACGACTGACTTCTGTTGTTGATTTCATTCGTTTGTTATTTTCTTCAATGATTCTCATTCTAACACTTTTCATCGTATTGCACAGGGACGAAAGCTTGACACGCGTGTCTAAGGAAACCACTTTGGTATAAGGGACTGTTCTTATTCCCTTCTTTTTGTTTAATGAACAATTATCCAAGTAAGCCATTCCACATTGTTGATTTTCTTGGACTCGGATGTCTCGCAGGTAGCTATAATCTCCCACGTGGTAAGGTCAATTGCTGCTGTAACCACAAATGCACGACTGACTTCTGTTGTTGATTTCATTTGTTTGTTATTTCCTTCTATATTTCTCATTCTAACACTTTTCATCGTATTGCACAGGGACGAAAGCTTGACACGCGTGTCTAAGGAAACCACTTTGGTATATGGGTCTGTTCTTATTCCCTTCTTTTTGTTTAATGAACAATTATCCAAGTAAGCAATTCCACATTGTGGATTTTCTTGGACTCGGATGTCTCGCAGGTAGCTATAATCTCCCACGTGGTAAGGTCAATTGCTGCTGTAACCACGAATGCACGACTGACTTCTGTTGTTGATTTCATTCGTTTGTTATTTTCTTCAATGATTCTCATTCTAACACTTTTCATCTTATTGCACAGGGACGAAAGCTTGACACGCGTGTCTAAGGAAACCACTTTGGTATAAGGGACTGTTCTTATTCCCTTCTTTTGTTTAATGAACAATTATCCAAGTAAGCAATTCCACATTGTTGATTTTCTTGGACTCGGATGTCACGCCGGTAGCTATAATCTCCCACGTGGTAAAGTCAATTGCTGCTGTAACCACAAATGCACGACTGACTTCTGTTGTTGATTTCATTTGTTTGTTATTTCCTTTAATGTTTCTTATTCTAACACTTTTCATCGTATTGCACAGGGACGAAAGCTTGACACGCGTGTCTAAGGAAACCACTTTGGTATAAGGGACTGTTCTTATTCCCTTCTTTTTGTTTAATGAACAATTATCCAAGTAAGCCGTTCCACATTGTTGATTTTCTTGGGCTCGGATGTCACGCAGGTAGCTGTAATCTCCCACGTGGTAAGGTCAATTGCTGCTGTAACCACGAATGCACGACTGACTTCTGTTGTTGATTTCATTCGTTTGTTATTTTCTTCAATGATTCTCATTCTAACACTTTTCATCGTATTGCACAGGGACGAAAGCTTGACACGCGTGTCTAAGGAAACCACTTTGGTATAAGGGACTGTTCTTATTCCCTTCTTTTTGTTTAATGAACAATTATCCAAGTAAGCAATTCCACATTGTTGATTTTCTTGGACTCGGATGTCACGCAGGTAGCTATAATCTCCCACGTGGTGAGGTCAATTGCTGCTGTAACCACAAATGCACGACTGACTTCTGTTGTTGATTTCATTCGTTTGTTATTTTCTTCAATGATTCTCATTCTAACACTTTTCATCGTATTGCACAGGGACGAAAGCTTGAAACGCGTGTCTAAGGAAACCACTTTGGTATAAGGGACTGTTCTTATTCCCTTCTTTTTGTTTAATGAACAATTATCCAAGTAAGCCGTTCCACATTGTTGATTTTCTTCGGCTCGGATGTCACGCAGGTAGCTGTAATCTCCCACGTGGTAAGGTCAATTGCTGCTGTAACCACGAATGCACGACTGACTTCTGTTGTTGATTTCATTCGTTTGTTATTTTCTTCAATGTTTCTCATTCTAACACTTTTCATCGTATTGCACAGTGACGAAAGCTTGACACACGTGTCTAAGGAAACCACTTTGGTATGAGGGACTGCTCTTCTTCCCTTTTTTCTTTTTGATGAACAATTATCAAAGTAAGCCATTCCACATTGTTGATTTTCTTGGACTAGGATGTCACGCAGCTATCTATAATCTCCCACGTGGAAAGGTCAATTGCTGCTGTAACCACAAATGCACGACTGACTTCTGTTGTTGATTTCATTTGTTTGTTATTTCCTTCTATGTTTCTCATTCTAACACTTTTCATCGTATTGCACAGGGACGAAAGCTTGACACACATGTCTGAGAAAACCACTTTGGTATGAGGGACTGTTCTTATTCCCTTTTTTTTGTTTAATCAACAATTATCCAAGTAAGCCATTCCACATTGTTGATTTTCTTGGACTCGGATGTCACGCATGTAGCTACAATCTCTCAATTGGTAAGGTCAATTGCTGCTGTAACCAAAACTGGACGGCTGACTTCTGTTGTTGATTTCATTTGTTTGTTATTTCCTCCAATATTTCTTATTAAGCCATTCCACATTTTTGATTTCCTCCCACGTGGTAAGGTCAATTGCTGCTGTAACCAAAACTGGACGGTTGACTTCTGTTGTTGATTTCATTCGTTTGTTATTTCCTTCAATGTTTCTTACTCTAACACTTTTTGTCGTATTGCTGAGGGATGAAAGCTTGACACGCGTGTCTAAGGAAACCACTTTGGTATAAGGGACTGTTCTTATTCCCTTCTTTTTGTTTAATGAACAATTATCCAAGTAAGCTATTCCACATTGTTGATTTTCTTGGACTCGGATGTCACGCAGGTAGCTATAATCTCCTACGTGGTAAGGTCAATTGCTGCTGTAACCACAAATGCACGACTGACTTCGGTTGTTGATTTCATTTGTTTGTTATTTCATTCTATGTTTCTCATTCTAACACTTTTCATCGTATTGCACAGGGACGAAAGCTTGACACACGTGTCTAAGGAAACCACTTTGGTATAAGGGAATGTTCTTATTCCCTTTCTTTTTGTTTAATGAACAATTATCCAAGTAAGCCATTCCACATTGTTGATTTTCTTGGACTCGGATGACACGCGGGTAGCTATAATCTCCCACGTGGTGAGGTCAATTGCTGCTGTAACCACAATTGGACGGCTGACTTCTGTTGTTGATTTCATTTGTTTGTTATTTCCTTCAATGTTCCTCATTCTAACACTTCTCATCGTATTGCACAGGGACGAAAGCTTGACACACGTGTCTAAGGAAACCACTTTGGTATAAGGGACTGTTCTTACTCCATTCTTTCTGTATAATGATCAATTATCCAAGTAAGTCATTCCACATTGTTGATTTTCTTGGACTCGGATGTCACGCAGGTATCTATAATCTCCCACGTGGTAAGGTCAATTGCTGCTGTAATCACAAATGCACGACTGACTTCTGTTGTTGATTTGATTTGTTTGTTATTTCCTTCAATGTTTCTCATTCTAACACTTCTCATCGTATTGCACAGGGACGAAAGCTTGACACACGTGTCTAAGGAAACCACATTGGTATAAGGGACTGTTCTTATTCCCTTCTTTCTGTATGATGATCAATTATCCAAGTAAGCCATTCCACATTATTGATTTTCTTGGACTCGGATGTCACGCAGGTAGCTATAATCTCCCACGTGGTAAAGTCAATTGCTGCTGTAACCACAAATGCACGACTGACTTCTGTTGTTGATTTCATTCGTTTGTTATTTTCTTCAATGTTTCTCATTCTAACACTTTTCATCGTATTGCACATAGACGAAAGCTTGACACACGTGTCTATGGAAACCACATTGGTATAAGGGACTGTTCTTACTTCATTCTTTCTGTATAATGATCAATTATCCGAGTAAGTCATTCCACATTTTTGATTTTCTTGGACTCGGATGTCACGCAGGTAGCTATAATCTCCCACGTGATAAGGTCAATTGCTGCTGTAATCACAAATGCACGACTGACTTCTGTTGTTGATTTGATTTGTTTGTTATTTCCTTCAATGTTTCTCATTCTAACACTTCTCATCGTATTGCACAGGGACGAAAGCTTGACACACGTGTCTATGGAAACCACATTGGTATAAGGGACTGTTCTTATTCCCTTTTTTTGGTATAATGATGAATTATCCAAGTAAGCCATTCCACATTGTTCATTTTCTTGGGCTCGGATGTCACGCAGGTAGCTGTAATCTCCCACGTGGTAAGGTCAATTGCTGCTGTAACCACAAATGCACGACTGACTTCTGTTGTTGATTTCATTCGTTTGTTATTTTCTTCAATGTTTCTCATTCTAACACTTTTCATCGTATTGCACAGGGACGAAAGCTTGACACGCGTGTCTAAGGAAACCACTTTGGTATATGGGTCTGTTCTTATTCCCTTCTTTTTGTTTAATGAACAATTATCCAAGTAAGCCGTTCCACATTGTTGATTTTCTTGGGCTCGGATGTCACGCAGGTAGCTGTAATCTCCCACGTGGTAAAGTCAATTGCTGCTGTAATCACAAATGCACGACTGACTTCTGTTGTTGATTTGATTTGTTTGTTATTTCCTTCAATGTTTCTCATTCTAACACTTCTCATCGTATTGCACAGGGACGAAAGCTTGACACACGTGTCTATGGAAACCACATTGGTATAAGGGACTGTTCTTATTCCCTTTTTTTGGTATAATGATGAATTATCCAAGTAAGCCATTCCACATTGTTCATTTTCTTGGGCTCGGATGTCACGCAGGTAGCTATAATCTCCCACGTGGTAAAGTCAATTGCTGCTGTAACCACAAATGCACGACTGACTTCTGTTGTTGATTTCATTCGTTTGTTATTTTCTTCAATGTTTCTCATTCTAACACTTTTCATCGTATTGCACATGGACGAAAGCTTGACACACGTGTCTATGGAAACCACATTGGTATAAGGGACTGTTCTTACTTCATTCTTTCTGTATAATGATCAATTATCCGAGTAAGTCATTCCACATTTTTGATTTTCTTGGACTCGGATGTCACGCAGGTAGCTATAATCTCCCACGTGATAAGGTCAATTGCTGCTGTAATCACAAATGCACGACTGACTTCTGTTGTTGATTTGATTTGTTTGTTATTTCCTTCAATGTTTCTCATTCTAACACTTCTCATCGTATTGCACAGGGACGAAAGCTTGACACACGTGTCTATGGAAACCACATTGGTATAAGGGACTGTTCTTATTCCCTTTTTTTGGTATAATGATGAATTATCCAAGTAAGCCATTCCACATTGTTCATTTTCTTGGGCTCGGATGTCACGCAGGTAGCTGTAATCTCCCACGTGGTAAGGTCAATTGCTGCTGTAACCACAAATGCACGACTGACTTCTGTTGTTGATTTCATTCGTTTGTTATTTTCTTCAATGTTTCTCATTCTAACACTTTTCATCGTATTGCACAGGGACGAAAGCTTGACACGCGTGTCTAAGGAAACCACTTTGGTATAAGGGACTGTTCTTATTCCCTTCTTTTTGTTTAATGAACAATTATCCAAGTAAGCCGTTCCACATTGTTGATTTTCTTGGGCTCGGATGTCACGCAGGTAGCTGTAATCTCCCACGTGGTAAGGTCAATTGCTGCTGTAACCACGAATGCACGACTGACTTCTGTTGTTGATTTCATTCGTTTGTTATTTTCTTCAATGATTCTCATTCTAACACTTTTCATCGTATTGCACAGGGACGAAAGCTTGACACGCGTGTCTAAGGAAACCACTTTGGTATAAGGGACTGTTCTTATTCCCTTCTTTTTGTTTAATGAACAATTATCCAAGTAAGCAATTCCACATTGTTGATTTTCTTGGACTCGGATGTCTCGCAGGTAGCTATAATCTCCCACGTGGTAAGGTCAATTGCTGCTGTAACCACAAATGCACGACTGACTTCTGTTGTTGATTTCATTTGTTTGTTATTTCCTTCTATATTTCTCATTCTAACACTTTTCATCGTATTGCACAGGGACGAAAGCTTGACACGCGTGTCTAAGGAAACCACTTTGGTATAAGGGACTGTTCTTATTCCCTTCTTTTTGTTTAATGAACAATTATCCAAGTAAGCAATTCCACATTGTTGATTTTCTTGGACTCGGATGTCACGCAGGTAGCTATAATCTCCCACGTGGTAAGGTCAATTGCTGCTGTAACCACAATTGGACGGCTGACTTCTGTTGTTGATTTCATTTGTTTGTTATTTCCTTCAATGTTCCTCATTCTAACACTTCTCATCGTATTGCACAGGGACGAAAGCTTGACACACGTGTCTAAGGAAACCACTTTGGTATAAGGGACTGTTCTTATATCATTCTTTCTGTATAATGATCAATTATCCAAGTAAGTCATTCCACATTGTTGATTTTCTTGGACTCGGATGTCAGGCAGGTATCTATAATCTCCCACGTGGTAAGGTCAATTGCTGCTGTAATCACAAATGCACGACTGACTTCTGTTGTTGATTTGATTTGTTTGTTATTTCCTTCAATGTTTCTCATTCTAACACTTCTCATCGTATTGCACAGTGACGAAAGCTTGACACACGTGTCTAAGGAAACCACATTGGTATAAGGGACTGTTCTTATTCCCTTCTTTCTGTATGATGATCAATTATCCAAGTAAGCCATTCCACATTATTGATTTTCTTGGACTCGGATGTCACGCAGGTAGCTATAATCTCCCACGTGGTAAGGTCAATTGCTGCTGTAACCACAAATGCACGACTGACTTCTGTTGTTGATTTCATTCGTTTGTTATTTTCTTCAATGTTTCTCATTCTAACACTTTTCATCGTATTGCACAGGGACGAAAGCTTGACACACGTGTCTATGGAAACCACATTGGTATAAGGGACTGTTCTTACTTCATTCTTTCTGTATAATGATCAATTATCCAAGTAAGTCATTCCACATTGTTGATTTTCTTGGACTCGGATGTCACGCAGGTAGCTATAATCTCCCACGTGGTAAGGTCAATTGCTGCTGTAATCACAAATGCACGACTGACTTCTGTTGTTGATTTGATTTGTTTGTTATTTCCTTCAATGTTTCTCATTCTAACACTTCTCATCGTTATGCACAGGGACGAAAGCTTGACACACGTGTCTATGGAAACCACATTGGTATAAGGGACTGTTCTTATTCCCTTTTTTTGGTATAATGATGAATTATCCAAGTAAGCCATTCCACATTGTTGATTTTCTTGGACTCGGATGACACGCAGGTAGCTATAATCTTTTACGTGGTAAGGTCAATTGCTGCTGTAACCACAAATGCACGACTGACTTCTGTTGTTGATTTCATTCGTTTGTTATTTTCTTCAATGTTTCTCATTCTAACACTTTTCATCGTATTGCACAGGGACGAAAGCTTGACACGCGTGTCTAAGGAAACCACTTTGGTATAAGGGACTGTTCTTATTCCCTTCTTTTTGTTTAATGAACAATTATCCAAGTAAGCCATTCCACATTGTTGATTTTCTTGGACTCGGATGTCACGCAGGTAGCTATGATCTCCCACGTGGTGAGGTCAATTGCTGCTGTAACCACAAATGCACGACTGACTTCTGTTGTTGATTTCATTCGTTTGTTATTTTCTTCAATGTTTCTCATTCTAACACTTATGATCGTATTGCACAGGGACGAAAGCTTGACACGCGTGTCTAAGGAAACCACTTCGGTATAAAGGACTGGTCTTATTCCCTTCTTTTTGTTTAATGAACAATTATCCAAGTAAGCCATTCCACATTGTTGATTTTCTTGGACTCGGATGTCACGCAGGTAGCTAAAATCTCCCACGTGGTAAGGTCAATTGCTGCTGTAACCACAAATGCACGACTGACTTCTGTTGTTGATTTCATTTGTTTGTTTTTTCCTTCTATGTTTCTCATTCTTACACTTTTCATCGTATTGCACAGAGACGAATGCTTGACACTCGTCTACATGGAAACCACATTGGTATAAGGGACTGTTCTTACTTCATTCTTTCTGTATAATGATCAATTATCCAAGTAAGCCATTCCACATTGTTGATTTTCTTGGACTCGGATGTCACGCAGGTAGCTATAATCTCCCACGTGGTAAGGTCAATTGCTGCTGAAACCACAAATGCACGACTGACTTCTGTTGTTGATTTCATTTGTTTGTTATTTCCTTCAATGTTTCTCATTCTAACACTTTTCATCGTATTGCACAGGGACGAATACTTGACACACGTGTCTAAGAAAACCACTTTGGTATGAGGGACTGTTCTTATTTCCTTCTTTTTGTTCAATCAACAATTATCCAAGTAAACCATTCCACATTGTCGATTTTCTTGGACTCGGATGTCACGTAGGTAGCTATAATCTCCCACGTGGTAAGGTCAATTGCTGCTGTAACCACAAATGCACGACTGACTTCTGTTGTTGATTTCATTTGTTTGTTATTTCCTTCAATGTTTCTCATTCTAACACTTCTCATCGTATTGCACAGGGACGAAAGCTTGACACACATGTCTAAGGAAACCACTTTGGTATAAGGGACTGTTCTTATTTTTTTTTTGTTCAATCAACAATTATCCAAGTAGGCCATTCCACATTGTTGATTTTCTTGGACTCGGATGTCACGCAGGTAGCTATAATCTCCCACGTGGTAAGGTCAATTGCTGCTGTAACCACAAATGCACGACTGACTTCTAATGTTGATTTCATTTGTTTGTTATTTCCTTCAATGTTTCTCGTTCTAACACTTCTCATCGTATTGCACAGGGACGAAAGCTTGACACACCTGTCTAAGGAAACCACTTTGGTATGAGGGACTGTTCTTATTTTTTTTTTTGTTCAATCAACAATTATCCAAGTAGGCTATTCCACATTGTTGATTTTCTTGGACTCGGATGTCACGCAGGTAGCTATAATCTCCCACGTGGTAAGATCAATTGCTGCTGTAACCACAAATGCACGACTGACTTCTGTTGTTGATTTCATTTGTTTGTTATTTCCTTCAATGTTTCTCATTCGTATTGCACAGGGACGAAAGCTTGACACACGTGTCTAAGGAAACCACTTTGGTATAAGGGACTGTTCTTATTTTTTTTTTTGTTTAATCAACAATTATCCAAGTAGGCCATTCCACATTGTTGATTTTCTTGGACTCGGATGTCACGCAGGTAGCTATAATCTCCCACGTGGTAAGGTCAATTGCTGCTGTAACCACCAATGCACGACTGACTTCTAATGTTGATTTCATTTGTTTGTTATTTCCTTCAATGTTTCTCATTCTAACACTTCTCATCGTATTGCACAGGGACGAAAGCTTGACACACGTGTCTAAGGAAACCACTTTGGTATAAGGGACTGTTCTTATTTTTTTTTTTTGATCAATCAACAATTATCCAAGAAGGCTATTCCACATTGTTTATTTTCTTGGACTCGGATGTCACGCAGGTAGCTATAATCTCCCACGTGGTAAGGTCAATTGCTGCTGTAACCACAAATGCACGACTGACTTCTAATGTTGATTTCATTTGTTTGTTATTTCCTTCAATGTTTCTCATTCTAACACTTCTCATCGTATTGCACAGGGACGAAAGCTTGACACACGTGTCTAAGGAAAACACTTTGGTATGAGGGACTGTTTTTATTCCCTTCTTTTTGTTCAATCAACAATTATCCAAGTAAGCCATTCCACATTGTTGATTTTCTTGGACTCGAATGTCACGCAGGTAGCTATAATCTCCCACGTGGTAAGGTCAATTGCTGCTGTAACCACAAATGCACGACTGACTTCTGTTGTTGATTTCATTTGTTTGTTATTTCCTTCTATGTTTCTCATTATAACACTTTTCATCGTATTGCACAGGGACGAAAGCTTGACACGCGTGTCTAAGGAAACCACTTTGGTATAAGGGACTGTTCTTATTCCCTTCGTTTTGTTTAATGAACAATTATCCAAGTAAGCCATTCCACATTGTTGATTTTCTTGGACTCGGATGTCACGCAGGTAGCTATAATCTCCCACGTGGTAAGGTCAATTGCTGCTGTAACCACAAATGCACGACTGACTTCTGTTGTTGATTTCATTTGTTTGTTATTTCCTTCTATGTTTCTCATTCTAACACTTTTCATCGTATTGCACAGGAACGAAAGCTTGACACAGGTGTCTAAGGAAACCACTTTGGTATAAGGTACTGTTCTTATTCCCTTCTTTCTGTATAATGATCAATTATCCAAGTAAGCCATTCCACATTGTTGATTTTCTTGGACTCGGATGACACGCAGGTAGCTATAATCTTTTACGTGGTAAGGTCAATTGCTGCTGTAACCACAAATGCACGACTGACTTCTGTTGTTGATTTCATTCGTTTGTTATTTTCTTCAATGTTTCTAATTCTAACACTTTTCATCGTATTGCACAGGGACGAAAGCTTGACACACGTGTCTATGGAAACCACATTGGTATAAGGGACTGTTCTTACTTCATTCTTTCTGTATAATGATCAATTATCCAAGTAAGCCATTCCAGATTGTTGATTTTCTTGGACTCGGATGTCACGCAGGTAGCTATAATCTCCCACTTGGTAAGGTCAATTGCTGCTGAAACCACAAATGCACGACTGACTTCAGTTGTTGATTTCATTTGTTTGTTATTTCCTTCAATGTTTCTCATTCTAACACTTTTCATCGTATTGCACAGGGACGAAAGCTTGACACACGTGTCTAAGGAAACCACTTTGGTATGAGGGACTGTTCTTATTTCCTTCTTTTTGTTCAATCAACAATTACCCAAGTAAACCATTCCACATTGTCGATTTTCTTGGACTCGGATGTCACGTAGGTAGCTATAATCTCCCACGTGGTAAGGTCAATTGCTGCTGTAACCACAAATGCACGACTGACTTCTGTTGTTGATTTCATTCGTTTGTTATTTTCTTCAATGTTTCTCATTCTAACACTTTTCATCGTATTGCACAGGGACGAAAGCATGACACACGTGTCTAAGGAAACCACTTTGGTATAAGGGACTATTCTTATTCCCTTCTTTTTGTTTAATGAACAATTATCCAAGTAAGCCATTCCACATTGTTGATTTTCTTGGACTCGGATGACACGCGGGTAGCTTTAATCTCCCACGTGGTAAGGTCAATTGCTGCTGTAACCACAATTGGACGGCTGACTTCTGTTGTTGATTTCATTTGTTTGTTATTTCCTTCAATGTTTCTCATTCTAACACTTCTCATCGTATTGCACAGGGACGAAAGATTGACACACGTGTCTATGGAAACCACATTGGTATAAGACACTGTTCTTATTCCCTTTCTTTCTGTATGATGATCAATTATCCAAGTAAGCCATTCCACATTGTTGATTTTCTTGGACTCGGATGACACGCAGGTAGCTATAATCTTTAACGTGGTAAGGTCAATTGCTGCTGTAACCATAAATGCACAACTGACTTCTGTTGTTGATTTCATTTGTTTGTTATTTCCTTCAATGTTTCTCATTCTAACACTTTTCATCGTATTGCACAGGGACGAAAGCTTGACACTCGTGTCTAAGGAAACCACTTTGGTATAAGGGACTGTTCTTATTCCGTTCTTTTTGTTTGAAGAACAATTATCCAAGTAAGCCGTTCCACGTTGTTGATTTTCTTGGACTCGGATGTCACGCAGGTAGCTATAATCTCCCACGTGGTAAGGTCAATTGCTGCTGTAACCACAAATGCACGACTGACTTCTGTTGTTGATTTCATTTGTTTGTTATTTCCTTCAATGTTTCTCATTCTAACACTTTTCATCGTATTGCACAGGGACGAAAGCTTGACACACGTGTCTATGGAAACCACATCGGTATAAGGGACTGTTCTTATTCTATTCTTTCTGTATAATGATCAATTATCCAAGTAAGCCATTCCACATTGTTGATTTTCTTGGACTCGAATGTCACGCAGGTAGCTATAATCTCACACGTGGTGAGGTCAATTGCTGCTGTAACCACAAATGCACGACTGACTTCTGTTGTTGATTTCATTTGTTTGTTATTTCCTTCAATGTTTCTCATTCTAACTCTTTTCATCGTATTACACAGGGACGAAAGCTTGACTTTCGTGTCTAAGGAAGCCACATTGGTATGAGGTACTGTTCTTATTCCCTTTTTTCTTTTTGATGAACAATTATCCAAGTAAGCCATTCCACATTTTTGATTTTCTTGGACTAGGATGTCACGCAGCTAGCTATAATCTCCCACGTGGTAAGGTCAATTGCTGCTGTAACCTCAAATACACGACTGACTTCTGTTGTTAATTTCATTTGTTTGTTATTTCCTTCTATGTTTCTCATTTTAACACTTTTCATCGTATTGCACAGGGACGAAAGCTTGACACACGTGTCTACGGAAACCACAAGGGTTTGTTCTCATTCCCTTTTTTCTTTTTGATGAACAATTATCCAAGTAAGCCATTCCACATTGTTGATTTTCTTGGACTCGAATGTCACGCAGGTAGCTATAATCTCACACGTGGTGAGGTCAATTGCTGCTGTAACCACAAATGCACGACTGACTTCTGTTGTTGATTTCATTTGTTTGTTATTTCCTTCAATGTTTCTCATTCTAACTCTTTTCATCGTATTACACAGGGACGAAAGCTTGACTTTCGTGTCTAAGGAAGCCACATTGGTATGAGGTACTGTTCTTATTCCCTTTTTTCTTTTTGATGAACAATTATCCAAGTAAGCCATTCCACATTTTTGATTTTCTTGGACTAGGATGTCACGCAGCTAGCTATAATCTCCCACGTGGTAAGGTCAATTGCTGCTGTAACCACAAATGCACGACTGACTTCTGTTGTTGATTTCATTTGTTTGTTATTTCCTTCTATGTTTCTCATTCTAACACTTTTCATCGTATTGCACAGGAACGAAAGCTTGACACAGGTGTCTAAGGAAACCACTTTGGTATAAGGGACTGTTCTTATTCCCTTCTTTTTGTTTAATGAACAATTATCCAAGTAAGCCATTCCACATTGTTGATTTTCTTGGACTCGGATGACACGCGGGTAGCTATAATCTCCCACGTGGTAAGGTCAATTGCTGCTGTAACCACAATTGGACGGCTGACTTCTGTTGTTGATTTCATTTGTTTGTTATTTCCTTCAATGTTTCTCATTCTAACACTTCTCATCGTATTGCACAGGGACGAAAGCTTGACACACGTGTCTATGGAAACCACATTGGTATAAGGGACTGTTCTTATTCCCTTCTTTCTGTATGATGATCAATTATCCAAGTAAGCCATTCCACATTGTTGATTTTTTTGGACTCGGATGACACGCAGGTAGCTATAATCTGTAACGTGGTAAGGTCAATTGCTGCTGTAACCACAAATGCTCGACTAACTTCTGTTGTTGATTTCATTTGTTTGTTATTTCCTGCAATGTTTCTCATTCTAACACTTTTCATCGTATTGCACAGGGACGAAAGCTTGACACACGTGTCTAAGGATACCACTTTGGTATAAGGGACTGTTCTTATTCAATTCTTTTTGTTTAATGAACAATTATCCAAGTAAGCCGTTACACATTGTTGATTTTCTTGGACTCGGATGTCACGCAGGTAGCTATAATCTCCCACGTGGTAAGGTCAATTGCTGCTGTAACCACAAATGCACGACTGACTTCTGTTGTTGATTTCATTCGTTTGTTAATATCTTCAATGTTTCTCATTCTAACACTTTTCATCGTAATGCACAGGGACGAAAGCTTGACACACGTGTCTATGGAAACCACATTGGTATAAGGGACTGTTCTTACTTCATTCTTTCTGTATAATGATCAATTATCCAAGTAAGCCATTCCACATTGTTGATTTTCTTGGACTCGGATGACACGCAGGTAGCTATTATCTTTTACGTGGTAAGGTCAATTGCTGCTGCAACCACAAATGCACGACTGACTTCTGTTGTTGATTTCATTTGTTTGTTATTTCCTTTAATGTTTCTCATTCTAACATTTCTCATCGTATTGCACAGGGACGAAAGCTTGACACACGTGTCTAAGGAAACCACTTTGGTATAAGGGACTGTTCTTATTCCCTTCTTTTTGTTTAATGAACAATTATCCAAGTAAGCCGTTCCACATTGTTCATTTTCTTGGGCTCGGATGTCACGCAGGTAGCTGTAATCTCCCACGTGGTAAGGTCAATTGCTGCTGTAACCACAAATGCACGACTGACTTCTGTTGTTGATTTCATTCGTTTGTTATTTTCTTCAATGTTTCTCATTCTAACACTTTTCATCGTATTGCACAGGGACGAAAGATTGACACGCGTGTCTAAGGAAACCACTTTGGTATAAGGGAATGTTCTTATTCCCTTTCTTTTTGTTTAATGAACAATTATCCAAGTAAGCCGTTCCACATTGTTGATTTTCTTGGACTCGGATGTCACGCAGGTAGCTATAATCTCCCACGTGGTAAGGTCAATTGCTGCTGTAACCACAAATGCACGACTGACTTCGGTTGTTGATTTCATTTGTTTGTTATTTCATTCTATGTTTCTCATTCTAACACTTTTCATCGTATTGCACAGGGACGAAAGCTTGACACACGTGTCTAAGGAAACCACTTTGGTATAAGGGAATGTTCTTATTCCCTTTCTTTTTGTTTAATGAACAATTATCCAAGTAAGCCATTCCACATTGTTGATTTTCTTGGACTCGGATGACACGCGGGTAGCTATAATCTCCCACGTGGTGAGGTCAATTGCTGCTGTAACCACAATTGGACGGCTGACTTCTGTTGTTGATTTCATTTGTTTGTTATTTCCTTCAATGTTCCTCATTCTAACACTTCTCATCGTATTGCACAGGGACGAAAGCTTGACACACGTGTCTAAGGAAACCACTTTGGTATAAGGGACTGTTCTTACTCCATTCTTTCTGTATAATGATCAATTATCCAAGTAAGTCATTCCACATTGTTGATTTTCTTGGACTCGGATGTCACGCAGGTATCTATAATCTCCCACGTGGTAAGGTCAATTGCTGCTGTAATCACAAATGCACGACTGACTTTTGTTGTTGATTTGATTTGTTTGTTATTTCCTTCAATGTTTCTCATTCTAACACTTCTCATCGTATTGCACAGGGACGAAAGCTTGACACACGTGTCTAAGGAAACCACATTGGTATAAGGGACTGTTCTTATTCCCTTCTTTCTGTATGATGATCAATTATCCAAGTAAGCCATTCCACATTATTGATTTTCTTGGACTCGGATGTCACGCAGGTAGCTATAATCTCCCACGTGGTAAGGTCAATTGCTGCTGTAACCACAAATGCACGACTGACTTCTGTTGTTGATTTCATTCGTTTGTTATTTTCTTCAATGTTTCTCATTCTAACACTTTTCATCGTATTGCACAGGGACGAAAGCTTGACACACGTGTCTATGGAAACCACATTGGTATAAGGGACTGTTCTTACTTCATTCTTTCTGTATAATGATCAATTATCCGAGTAAGTCATTCCACATTGTTGATTTTCTTGGACTCGGATGTCACGCAGGTAGCTATAATCTCCCACGTGATAAGGTCAATTGCTGCTGTAATCACAAATGCACGACTGACTTCTGTTGTTGATTTGATTTGTTTGTTATTTCCTTCAATGTTTCTCATTCTAACACTTCTCATCGTATTGCATCGTATTCTTAGGCAGATTCAGCTCCTTGAGATAAATACATATATATATATATATATATATATATATATATATATATATATATATATATATATATATATATATATATATATATATATGTATTTATCTCAAGGAGCTGAATCTGCCTAAGAACACGATCACATGGATGCAGAAGGCTGTGATTTTGGGAACCGTGAATATCTTACGGAAGGTCGTATACCCCCATTGATCAAAAAGAGGGTTATCCTTGATGCCTTGGCATCCGGATAACTCTACCAAACCCACTAATGAGTGTTCAGATGTTCATTTCTGTTCTATATTGTTAACAAGGGTCGGGGACGTGGCACATCTTTGTATTAATGCTTTTTGAACAATATTCCTTATTCTTCATATAGGGATCTTGTTTTCGCTGTATATTTCATTACTCCGATCAACAATAACATTGCATAAACCTGCAAATATTCTTCATTGCTCACCTCTTTCTTTCTTCTTTTCTTCAATAACAGATTTATGGAAAATTACATTACGGCACTATTATGACCGTTAATAACAATAAAAATTAAATCTGCCAGTATGTACTCATCATCATAAACATTTCAGGCTCTCTTCATCGTTCAGCTTAATGACTAGTTGATGGAAATTTATACTTTCGATTCTATGACCATTCAATCTGCCAGTGAGTTATCAGACTCATCATCAAGACATTCCATATCCATTATAATATAATTATAATACAATATTATTATAATATAATAATAATAATGAGTGGCGTGTGAAGCAACTTTACCTAGACATTCTTCCAGTGCCCATTGGACTGTCAATATTATACTTGAGATTTATACTCTCCCGTGTTACTTAAGTTTCACATGTTTGAAGTGCAGAATTAACAATTTACTATTTCACTTGAATTATTAAAAGTAGTTTACTTACTGAATTATTTGATATCTTAATTAAATGAGGTAATATAGTTTTGTTTGCACGATATCGCTGGTTCCCATTTATATCATTCGCTGATTCCTGCTTCCAGTATGGGATTACAAATTGTTTTTTTTTATGGAGATTTTATATTATCCTTTTTTTTTTTCAAACTATTAATTTGTATGATTCGTTCTTCAGGTAATTCATCCGTTAGTGCGTGTCTAACATTAATCGAGTTTTCATATTAGATTGACTACTTTTTCCGAACGCGCTTTTGTATTACGGCATTATTTAGCGGAAAAGCTTTTCTATGAATTTATGAACAATCAGCTACATTTCCAGCCTGCTCCAAAATACGATTATTATCCTTTCCTGTCTGTTATTTCTCACGAGTTGATTTAAAATTGTCTTCATTGAACAGTTAGAAGATTCATCCACACTAGATCACCCTACCGACTCGCCACTTTCAGAACTATAATAACCCTAATTGTAGGAAAGTTATCGATTATATCAAGTATGCTTTGAATTAACGAAAATTCGAACAATTTACGTTCCCTGAAATACAATTGATTATATTTCCTATTAATCAAATTACATGGAGAAAACTGAGGCCAATACTCCGGCTCGAAGGACCACCTTTGTTAACGATAGCGTTTTATACCGGAATTCACATTCCTTCTTTCGAATGTCGTGTATTATCGATTATGGGAAATTTTCCGGGAATATTTCTAGACGAGATGGTGCAGAAATTTTCTATTTTTGATTTTTCCATTCGGAAATTTCAAGGATTGATCAATTGAGCATTTTGCTCGAAATAATCCTCATATTCATACATTTCTAGCCAAAGTTCCGTCGACTTCAGTTTTAATGCATTAATTTTCAGTATTTTTCCTGCAGAAAGTGTATCTAACGTTTTTGAAATATATACAGTGTAACGATTTCATCAATTATCACGATAATGTCTTCTGCCGATACAGAGGTGCAACAAAGCGGTGCGTCCGTTCCAATCGGTGCGAAAACTGCGAAGAAATCCGAGAAAAAGACTGCGACCGCGAAACAGGCCAAACCCAACCATCCTCCGACTTCAGAGATGGTTAATAACGCCATCAAAGATTTGAAAGAAAGAAGTGGATCGTCATTGCAGGCCATCAAGAAATTTATAGCTTCCAACTATAAAGTAGATTCGGAAAAATTGGCTCCTTTCATTAAGAAATACCTCAAATCAGCTGTGCAATCTGGATCTTTAGTTCAGACAAAAGGAAAAGGCGCATCTGGTTCGTTCAAATTGGCAGCTGGTGGTTCGACATCGGGATCCCAGAAGAAAGTGATTAAAAAAGCCACCTCCAAGTCCAAAGATGATCTTAAAAAATCCACTTCGGCATCAGCTGTGGTGACCGACAAGAAGAAAAAGAAGTCTACTGTTGCCAAAAAACAAGCCGCTGTAACGAAAACGAAGAAAGCAGTTGCAACAACCGAGAAGAAGAGCCCCAAAGCCGCCAAGTCCCCTTCTAAAGCTAAGAAGATTGCGAAATCGCCAACTAAGAAACCGAAAGCTCCAAAACCCAAATCAGTCAAGTCTGTGGCAACTCCGAAAAAAGCAGCACCTTTGAAGAAGAAGAAGTGAATAAATATATAAAAATTACTGTTGTGATGAGAATGGTTCGTCTAACTAATCGGTCCTTCTCAGGACCTTCAAAAATTATCGATCAAATTTGAAATATTCATCTTGTTCTCCAATTTTTCTGATTCCCCATTTCTCTGTCCACCTTGAAACCGAAAGTCCTTACCGTATTGATTGTTGTCCTTCAATTTATTTTAGAATGAGACTACAAAAATTTTTTTTACAAATTTTGCCTTGAAAATGTTCTTCATTTCATTTCAGGGATCTTAGGGCTTGATGTGCTCTGAGGTAGATGAAAGACTCTGGCATTCTTGTATCGTCAGGTTCTGCGTGCCGACCAGATCTGTCCCCTATTGATTGTACTTGACTTCTCTCTTCGCCTGAACCACGGCACATTCATCTTTCCCCGGCTTCATTCCGATAGCCTCAAAGAACGCTACCACATTTCCCAATTGCTCGTCGTTAGCGGAGTAGAGCTTGAGGTCGTCGATGTATCTAACTGGCTTCTCAGTAGGTTTAGCGCCAAACAAAACCAGAAGAGACTCTGCGTGTCCCCCTGAAAAATATCTATCCTGATTTTGATTTCGACAGTTTCAACATAGATCTTGTTCTTATCCAAAAACATGTGGACAAGAGGTGGCGGGTCAGGTTTTTTTACCTTTAAAACAAAGTCAGTACTTGCAATCAATCATTACCGAATACATATAGGTACTTCAAATAAATATATAATTCAAGCGGAATATCGAAAAAATGCCAATATTCACGTAACAATAAATCGGACAAATGCAGGTACCGAATGAATAATATAAGGCTGCTAATTTCACACATACTTTCTGAAGGACTAATTGATACGTAAGTATCTATCACTTTGCAATCACAAATAAACGTTTCAGAAACTATAATTGATCATTTCAAAGAGCGATTAATATTTGTTATTCATATTTAATACCTATATATGTGTGCTCGTTAAATCGCTCTTTGAAATGATCAATTATAGTTTCTGAAAGGTTCTGTGTTTGCAAAATGAAAGGTACCTACGTGTTCATTAGTCCTTTAGGATGTCTGTGTAAAATTAGAAGGTTTTTTCTTATTCCTGCATTTCAAACAGCTGAAAATAGAAAACATGAAATTCGAGCGATTCTTGGGTGTTATTGGTGGTAATAACCTATTGATGGCGGAGCTTATCAGAGAGAAGCACTCTAGCTCAACGATAGAGTCAAGGAGGCTCTCAGAAAGGTCCGGAATGATAGTTGGGAAGAAAAACTACTTTCTCTTTCCACAGAAGACAACAGTGTTTGGCGGATGGCCAAAGCATTGCACTCAGATAGGAAACCAACCCCGCCGATTCACGGTTTACGAGGAATGGTATACAGTCCAGAAGAAAAGTCTGAAGCTTTCGCAGATAACCTCCAACGCCAATGCAGCTGTAGTTACAACTATGCGGAATTGGACCACATTGAGGACGTCAACCGCAAAGTGAAAAATGAATCAACGGAAGCTATTGGTTTCGAACCGTTCAGGAAATCCAGAACACTATTATGTCGAGTAAAGTGAGAACGGCACCAGGACCGGACGGCATTACTAACTTGACGTTGCGGAACCTCCCTCGAAAAGCTTTAGTAGCACTGACGAATATAGTCAATGCTAAAGATTCAACACAATAACGAAAGAAAAGAATATCATACAGTAGGAACAGTTCGGTTTTTAAAGCCAACATTCCACTGTGCAACAAGTGCTCCGAGTAGTGGAACCAATCACGGATGGATATAACCGGAAACAAGTCACAGGAGCTGTGTTTTTGGATGTAGCCAAATCGTTTGATAAAGTACGGCCCAAAGGACTGCTATACAAACTGCTTACGGCAGGTTTCCCACTCTCCATGGTCCAACTTTTAGCTTCTTACCTGCATTCTCGCAAGTTTAGAGCCAGATTTGACGGAGTATTGTCTTCAGAGAGGTCTCTTTCAGCCGGAGTTCCGCAAGGATCTCTGCTGTCTCCAATATTTTTCACAATATATGTATCCGAAATGCCAAAAACGGTGAAAAACTCCATGGCACTTTACGCTGACGATACCGCCTTTCTTGCCAGTTCTTGGTGTCCCAAAATGGCAACGAAGTACCTACAAGAAACCCTGAGAAGATCGAAGCAGTTTTTTTTAGCCGAAAGAAAATAGATCCCATCGGACTCGTCGTAATGTTCGGTAGGAGGATTGTAATGGAAAAACGAGGCCAAGTATCTGGGAGTGATACTTGACAAAAAGCTCACTTGGAACCAACACGTCACATCAGCTGTGACGAAGGGGAAAGACAACAGCGGCAGCGTTGCAACCGCTACTTTGCAAAAGCACAAAAATGTTTCTTTCCAACAAGCTTCTTCTTTATAAGTCCACCATCCGGCCGGTCATGTGTTACGCATGTTCGGCTTGGGGATACGCCGCAAAGACGCACCTGCAGAGACTTCAAGTCGTGCAGAATACGATCCTAAGACCAGCCGTAAATGCAGCTTGGTTTGTCAGCAAGGTACGGATAGGTACATGAAGACCTGAAAATACCATTCCTGGGCGACCATCTAAAAGATCTGAGCGTGAAGACCTTCATTGAAATGGAAAATCATGCAAACCCTTTTATAAGGAAGGCTTGCGACTACGATGAAAAAGCTCCTAGGAAACACAAACGACCGAAGATGGCACTTCTCTAGGAAGTGTGTATTAGAGCCAAACCCTTACTGGCACAGAGATTGTGTAATGATTACACAAACTTTGCCACCTGCTAGAGCAGATCAAAATAGCTCACCAGAGGTGAATTATATTGAGATGGAGCAGTAAAAGGCTAATTTATAGCCTGACTGCAAAAGAGAAAGAAGTTGTTAGCTCTTCACTGTATTTAATAAGTAGAGCGAGTATGGACTGTATTTTTATTATAGATGTTGCGATGGCAAAAACAATTCACAGATTTTCCGCTAATGAGAAACTGAATATAAAAGCTCCTTTTCTTTCGTAGGCCTGGAGGGATCCCTCAATGATGGCACACCAGTGGTCATGCACTTGATATTCTTGAACCTTATAACTAATTACTGTCTCTATCAGTTACTAACACTTGAATTAATTTGCCACACACAGCGAAGTTAATAAACTTATCGAAATTAGCGATAATGCGAATACTATTGTTTATAGCGACGAAATATGCGGAGAACAAGAAAGTATATCACTCTCATTAACAGTTCCAATTAATAATAATGTTTTTGCTGTTATAAAAAACCGCTCGTTCCATATTGGCTCATATTGCCAATATTTTCAAATCATTTTATGAGTCAGCAACCCACAATACAGAAAAGTGCAATTGTGTGCTGCCGACACAACAGAAGTTGTAAGTTAAAAAAATTCATACTACCTTTTTTTCTCAAAAATAAAGGGGGAATTCATTTGTTTCAAATTTGATTCACAATGCATTGGGGAGAAGACACAGTAATAACACTAAGAAGTTTTAACACATGATTTATTACAATTTCGATAAGTATGACAGCTTCATGATTTTTCTTTTTGGGTTGAAGGAATCAATAAGGTCAATTGGCTTGAAAAACATTTATGTATGATAATCAAAAAAACAGTTCCTCTGTCCGAAATGATCAATGAGCCTCTCCTCCAACGGAATCGTTCTTCTAATTCTTTCTTTCTACTGATTACTGGTTTTGGAGTTATCTACTAAAAATCTACCATCATCGTTCAGAAATCTATCAAAAATCTACTGACATACTTTTCAGAAAAAATTCCACAGTTGGCACTGCATTACAATTTCACATTATTCAGATTACACTTCATTCTAGTGTCTCTTATGGTTAAATTTTACTTCATGAATAGGATAGATATTAGAGATGCGTATAGATTCGAACATAAAACAAGAAAATTTTTAGGAAATCGTTAAAGAATGGATCGAATTTTTTAGACGAGATATATTCTACGCCTATGGACTCAAAACGCGAACTTACCTATGATAGGTTAGGTTTTCATTTCCGGATGTTTTACACACTATACATGTTTTTCGAGGTTTTACCATGATTAAAATTAACAATATGTAACTTTAAATTCACAAACTTGTATAAAATAACGACGATTACAAACCAGTGGCGGCCGCTCAGAGGAGGCAGAGGAGGCCGGGCCTCCCCAAATTTTACCGCATTATAATTCTTAGTTCAAGTCCAACTATATTATGTTAACCTAAATCAATAGAATATTCAAATTTCTGGATACTTTTTACCCCAATATTTCATCATATTTATACATTCTCCGCAACAGACTTCAAAACTGAGAAGATTGCGCATCGCTGCACCGTACTACAGGCATGCGATGCGCTAAAGAATACAGCAGACTCCAGACGCGGGTCGCGGAGGCCCAATTCCTCTCTAGTCGCGTTTGTCTTGAACGTAGAATTTCAAATTTCTCCCGATACGAAGCTCCAGCCACTCTAAATTCGAGCTGGATATCACGTGCCGGAGGCCCTGTCTCCGTTGACCGAAAGCGCCCGAACATGATCCACGGCGATTAACGATGGGTCAGCTCAGCTGTTTCTGTTTATTAGCGCCAGAATTAGGGAAAGATAAAGATAGGCCAGTACTTTTTATTCCTTTCGGCGTCTTGTTTGTGGTTTCGTGTTAGGATTGTTCGGCAAAGTTTGTAGGTAAGGAAGGATATTGGCTGGCTATTCAGATATATTTTATCGAGAAAAATGGAAACGGAAACGTCGGAAACTAGAAATGAAAATGATAGTGTCAGTAGGGAACTCAGAGTTACTGAAGATATTGTAGGTTTTATTTTGATTAAAAAGTTCAGCCAAATGCCTTACGATGACAAAATTTTCATTACCAAAACTACAAAAACACCTCAGCCTGCTATGCAAAATTTAATTGTCAATTCCAGGCATAATCCTATCTATCTATCTATAATTGTTCCTTCTGCGTCCAATGGTACACTAAATGCGAGTGGCTGACCGGAAGTACAGTTCGGAATAAATTATTTTGTTGGTTTTGTTTACTTTTCTCCGACGATTCAGAAAACAATGTGTGGTCAAAATTAGGGTATTCGGATTTAAAAAATTTACAGAGGTCTATTGAAAGACATGGCAGATCAAAATCTCATTTAGGCGCATCAATTAAATTTAAATTGTTCGGAAAACTCAATATTGTAAATTCACTTGATCAGGGTCATAGACAAACTATCATAGATCATAACGAAAAGGTCAAAGAAAACAGGGATATTTTGAAAAGATTATTATTTGACGCAGTTATGTTCCTTTGTTTTCAAGAATTGCCGTTTAGAGGACATGATGAAAGTGTAGATTCGGATAATAGGGGAAATTTTAAAAAGCTATTGTGTTTCATTAGCCGCTATGATTCAAAATTAGAAAATTTTTTGAATGATGCCACTGTCTTCTCTGGAACGTCAAAAACCTATTTTTTTTGCTTGGCCTCCTCTGAATGAAAGCTCACGAGCCGCCACTGTTACAAACGTGAAATTAAAATGAACAGTTAACCCTTAACGTCCCTCTAGTTGTCACGTGCAATAACAACAACAGAACCGTGTTGCCAAATCCCCACAATATTCGCAAAACATCTATGCCACAGAACGGAGAAAAGTTTACTTCTTCCTCAGAATGGCAACGCAGTACATTATAAGTGTTTGTAAACAAAAATGTTATAGCGATGTCAACAAATGCTATAAGGCACCTCTATATTTTCTTTCCTCTGACGTATTCACCATAAAATCGTACTCAACTTATTATATTTTTCTGTTTATCAATAAGAATTTTCCTTTTATTTACTGTTTTGAACTTGTGACCAATAAATTTTATGTAATGTTGTCTTTGATTTATTGAAATTCAGATGCTTTTTGGTCAAATTTTATCCAGACTGATATATTGGTTGCTTTTGGTAACGATCAAATCATTCAATGATTCTTTGAAGGTGAAATCGTATTGCACAGATTTTCTTCCTCTAATAATCCAGGCTGTAATGACTTGCCTTCTTTTTTCAAACAGTACTGTGAGAAATACTCAAATAAACTAATCAATGTGTGTTTGAAATTGATACAACTTTTTAGTTTAAAAATTTCTTGGATCAAAACCAATAATACAAACAAACTGAATAATCTAACCTTCTGTCAATGACATTTCCAATGCCAACCCGAAATCTGCAATTCAAAATGTTACTGATCGAATGAGCCATTACCAACTTAATTTCGATTTTCCACCAGCCACCCGGGATGTCAATAATTCCTGAACGGACTATATTCTAAAACAAGTTGCAGAATGGGCTTCTATTCTAACACGAATGCGAAATTCGAACGCATGAGTGTTGGAATTGCCTTCTGCAACGAGTATTAGACGATATTTTCTCTATTTCAGTCAAGTTTTGTGAATTATTGTCGAAATTAAATGAAAACTTTAGATTGAATATCCTAGTGACAGTTGTATTGTATCATTGCAGTTGGTGTGACTGTTACGAACATTGACAGATTACGGAATTTGAATATGAATCGTACATTTAGAATTTTGAAATAATTTACAATTACTCATTAAATTCGTTAGTTATGTCTGACGAAATCGATTTAACACCACCAGAATTAAGAGAAATTGCGATTAATGTTGCAAATCATTTCACTATATCCGAATTACTGTCTCCAATGAGTAACGTCATAAAATTCGTACACTCGCTCATAGATGTCCCTAGCAGTATTAAAAATACGATATATCAAATAAGATAATTAATGCAGTTAAGAGTTAACTCGTATAACTCGAAACACCACGGGAGCAAGATTTTTCGTTGAGTTACGTATAGTTCGACATAGGCGTAGTTCGAGTTATACAATTCGTTCTTACAGCTTGTTAGAATGAGAAACATTGAAGGAAATAACAAACAAATGAAATCAACAACAGAAGTCAGCCGTCCAATTGTGGTTACAGCAGCAATTGACCTTACCACGTGGGAGATTATAGCTACCTGCGTGACATCCGAGTCTAAGAAAATCAACAATGTGGAATGGCTTACTTGGATAATTGTTCATTAAACAAAAAGAAGGGAATAAGAACAGTCCCTTATACCAAAGTGGTTTCCTTAGACACGTGTGTCAAGCTTTCGTCCCTGTGCAATACGATGAAAAGTGTTAGAATGAAAAACATTGAAGAAAATAACAAACGAATGAAATCAACAACAGAAGTCAGTCGTGCATTTGTGGTTACAGCAGCAATTGACCTTACCACGTGTGAGATTATAGCTTCCTGCGTGACATCCGAGTCCAAGAAAATCAACAATGTGGAATGGCTTACTTGGATAATTGATCATTATACAGAAGGAAGGGAATAAGAACAGTCCCTTATACCAAAGTGGTTTCCTTAGACACGTGTGTCAAGCTTTCGTCCCTGTGCAATACGATGCAAAGTGTTAGAATGAGAAACATAGAAGGAAATAACAAACAAATGAAATCAACAACAGAAGTCAGTCGTGCATTTGTGGTTACAGCAGCAATTGACCATACCACGTGGGAGTTTATAGCTACCTGCGTGACATCCGAGTCCAAGAAAATCAACAATGTGGAATGGCTTACTTGGATAATTGTTCATTAAACAAAAAGAAGGGAATAAGAACAGTCCCTTATACAAAAGTGGTTTCCTTAGACACGTGTGTCAAGCTTTCGTCCCTGTGCAATACGATGAAAAGAGTTAGAATGAGAAACATTGAAGGAAATAAAAAACAAATGAAATCAACAACAGAAGTCAGTCGTGCATTTGTGGTTACAGCAGCAATTGACCTCACCACATGGGAGATTATACCTGCGTGTCATCCGAGTCCAAGAAAATCAACAATGTGGAATGGCTTACTTGGATAATTGATCATTATACAGAAAGAAGGGAATAAGAACAGTCCCTTATACCAATGTGGTTTCCATAGAAACGTGTGTCAATCTTTCGTCCCTGTGCAATACGATGAGAAGTGTAAGAATGAGAAACATTGAAGGAAATAACAAACGAATGAAATCAACAACAGAAGTCAGTCGTGCATTCGTGGTTACAGCAGCAATTGACCTTACCACGTGGGAGATTAGAGCTACCTGCGTGACATCCGTGTCCAAGAAAATCAACAATGTGGAATGACTTACTTGGATAATTGTTCATTAAACAAAAAGAAGGGTATAAGAACAGTCCCTTATACCAAAGTGGTTTCCTAAGACACGTGTGTCAAGCTTTCGTCCCTGTGCAATACGATGAAAAGTGTTAGAATGAGAAACATAGAAGGAAATAACAAACAAATGAAATCAACAACAGAAGTCAGTCGTGCATTTGTGGTTACAGCAGCAATTGACCTCACCACATGGGAGATTATACCTGCGTGTCATCCGAGTCCAAGAAAATCAACAATGTGGAATGGCTTACTTGGATAATTGATCATTATACAGAAAGAAGGGAATAAGAACAGTCCCTTATACCAATGTGGTTTCCATAGAAACGTGTGTCAATCTTTCGTCCCTGTGCAATACGATGAGAAGTGTAAGAATGAGAAACATTGAAGGAAATAACAAACGAATGAAATCAACAACAGAAGTCAGTCGTGCATTCGTGGTTACAGCAGCAATTGACCTTACCACGTGGGAGATTAGAGCTACCTGCGTGACATCCGTGTCCAAGAAAATCAACAATGTGGAATGACTTACTTGGATAATTTTTCATTAAACAAAAAGAAGGGTATAAGAACAGTCCCTTATACCAAAGTGGTTTCCTAAGACACGTGTGTCAAGCTTTCGTCCCTGTGCAATACGATGAAAAGTGTTAGAATGAGAAACATAGAAGGAAATAACAAACAAATGAAATCAACAACAGAAGTCAGTCGTGCATTTGTGGTTACAGCAGCAATTGACCTTACCACGTGGGAGATTATAGCTACCTGCTTGACATCCGAGTCCAAGAAAATCAACAATGTGGAATGGCTTACTTGGATAATTGTTCATTAAACAAAAAGAAGGGAATAAGAACAGTCCCTTATACCAAAGTGGTTTCCTTAGACACGTGTGTCAAGCTTTCGTCCCTGTGTAATACGATGAAAAGAGTTAGAATGAGAAACATTGAAGGAAATAACAAACAAATGAAATCAACAACAGAAGTCAGTCGTGCATTTGTGGTTACAGCAGCAATTGACCTTACCACGTGGGAGATTATACCTGCGTGTCATCCGAGTCCAAGAAAATCAACAATGTGGAATGGCTTACTTGGATAATTGATCATTATACAGTAAGAAGGGAATAAGAACAGTCCCTTATACCAATGTGGTTTCCATAGACACGTGTGTCAAGCTTTCGTCCCTGTGCAATACGATGTGAAGTGTTAGAATGAGAAACATTGAAGGAAATATCAAACGAATGAAATCAACAATAGAAGTCAGTCGTGCATTTGTGGTTACAGCAGCAATTGACCATACCACGTGGGAGTTTATAGCTACCTGCGTGACATCCGAGTCCAAGAAAATCAACAATGTGGAATGGCTTACTTGGATAATTGTTCATCAAAAAGCAAAAAGGGAATAAGAACAGTCCCTCATACCAATGTGGTTTCCTTACACATGTGTGTCAAGCTTTCGTCCCTGTGTAATACGATGAAAAGAGTTAGAATGAGAAACATTGAGGGAAATAACAAACAAAGAAAATCAACAATGTGGAATGGCTTACTTGGATAATTGTTCATTAAACAAAAAGAAGGGAAAAAGAACAGTCCCTTATACCAAAGTGGTTTCCTTAGACCCGTGTGTCAAGCTTTCGTCCCTGTGTAACCCGATGAAAAGAGTTAGAATGAGAAACATTGAAGGAAATAACAAACGAATGAAATCAACAACAGAAGTCAGTCGTGCATTAGTGGTTACAGCAGCAATTGACCATACCACGTGGGAGTTTTTAGCTACCTGCGTGACATCCGAGTCCAAGAAAATCAATAATGTGGAATGGCTTACTTGGATAATTGTTCATCAAAAAGCAAAAAGGGAATAAGAACAGTCCCTTATACCAATGTGGTTTCCTTAGACACGTGTGTCAAGCTTTCGTCCCTGTGCAATACGATGAAAAGTGTTAGAATGAGAAACATTGAAGGAAATAACAAACAAATGAAATCAACAACAGAAGTCAGTCGTGCATTTGTGGTTACAGGAGCAATTGACCTTACCACGTGGGAGATTATAGCTACCTGCGTGTCATCCGAGTCCAAGAAAATCAACAATGTGGAATGGCTTACTTGGATAATTGATCATTATACAGAAAGAAGGGAATAAGAACAGTCCCTTATACCAATGTGGTTTCCATAGACACGTGTGTCAAGCTTTCGTCCCTGTGCAATACGATGAGAAGTGTAAGAATGAGAAACATTGAAGGAAATAACAAACGAATGAAATCAACAACAGAAGTCAGTCGTGCATTCGTGGTTACAGCAGCAATTGACTTTACCACGTGGGAGATTAGAGCTACCTGCGTGACATCCGAGTCCAAGAAAATCAACAATGTGGAATGTCTTACTTGGATAATTGTTCATTAAACAAAAAGAAGGGAGTACGAACAGTCCCTTATACCAAAGTTGTTTCCTTAGGCACGTGTGTCAAGCTTTCGTCCCTGTGCAATACGATGAGAAGTGTTAGAATGAGAAACATTGAAGGAAATAACAAACGTATGAAATCAACAACAGAAGTCAGTCGTGCATTAGTGGTTACAGCAGCAATTGACCATACCACGTGGGAGTTTATAGCTACCTGCGTGACATCCGAGTCCAAGAAAATCAACAATGTGGAATGGCTCACTTGGATAATTGATCATTATACAGTAAGAAGGGAAAAAGAACAGTCCCTTATACCAAAGTGGTTTCCTTAGACACGTTTGTCAAGCTTTCGTCCCTGTGTAATACGATCAAAAGAGTTAGAATGAGAAACATTGAAGGAAATAACAAACGAATGAAATCAACAACAGAAGTCAGTCGTGCATTAGTGGTTACAGCAGCAATTGACCATACCACGTGGGAGTTTATAGCTACCTGCGTGACATCCGAGTCCAAGAAAATCAACAATGTGGAATGGCTTACTTGGATAATTGTTCATCAAAAAGCAAAAAGGGAATAAGAACAGTCCCTTATACCAATGTGGTTTCCTTAGACACGTGTGTCAAGCTTTCGTCCCTGTATAATACGATGAAAAGAGTAAGAATGAGAAGCATTGAAGGAAATAACAAACAAATGAAATCAACAACAGAAGTCAGTCGTGCATTTGTGGTTACAGCAGCAGTTGACCTCACTACGTGGGAGATTATACCTGCGTGTCATCCGAGTCCAAGAAAATCAACAATGCGGAATGGCTTACTTGGATAATTGATCATTATACAGTAAGAAGGGAATAAGAACTGTCCCTTATACCAATGTGGTTTCCATAGACACGTGTGTCAAGCTTTCGTCCCTGTGCAATACGATGATAAGTGTAAGAATGAGAAACATTGAAGGAAATAACAAACAAATGAAATCAACAACAGAAGTCAGCCGTCCAATTGTGGTTACAGCAGCAATTGACCTTACCACGTGGGAGATTATAGCTACCCGCGTGTCATCCGAGTCCAAGAAACTCAACAATGTGGAATGGCTTACTTGGATAATTGTTCATCAAAAAGCAAAAAGGGAATAAGAACAGTCCCTTTTACCAATGTGATTTCCTTAGACACGTGTGTCAAGCTTTCGTCCGTGTGCAATACAATGAGAAGTGTTAGAATGAGAAACATTGAAGGAAATAACAAACGAATGAAATCAACAACAGAAGTCAGTCGTGCATTTGTGGTTACAGCAGCAATTGACCTTACCACGTGGGAGATTATAGCTACCTGCGTGACATCCGAGTCTAAGAAAATCAACAATGTGGAATGGCTAACTTGGATAATTGTTCATTAAACAAAAAGAAGGGAATAAGAACAGTCCCTTATACCAATGTGGTTTCCTTAGACACGTGTGTCAAGCTTTCGTCCCTGTGCAATACGATGAGAAGTGTTAGAATGAGAAACATAGAAGGAAATAACAAACAAATGAAATCAACAATAGAGGTCAGTCGTGCATTTGTGGTTACAGCAGCAATTGACCTTACCACGTGGGAGATTAGAGCTACCTGCGTGACATCCGAGTCCAAGAAAATCAACAATGTGGAATGGCTTACTTGGATAATTGTTCATTAAACAAAAAGAAGGGAATAAGAACAGTCCCTTATACCAAAGTGGTTTCCTTAGACACGAGTGTCAAGCTTTCGTCCCTGTGTAATACGATGAAAAGAGTTAGAATGAGAAACATTGAAGGAAATAACAAACAAATGAAATCAACAACAGAAGTCAGTCGTGCATTTGTGGTTACAGCAGAAATTGACCTCATCACGTGGAAGATTATACCTGCGTGTCATCCGAGTCCAAGGAAATCAACAATGTGGAATGGCTTACTTGAATAATTGATCATTATACAGTAAGAAGGGAATAAGAACAGTCCCTTATACCAATGTGGTTTCCTTAGACACGTGTGTCAAGCTTTCGTCCCTGTGCAATACCATGAAAAGTGTTAGAATGAGAAACATTGAAGGAAATAACAAACGAATGAAATCAACAACAGAAGTCTGTCGTGCATTTGTGGTTACAGCAGCAATTGACCTTACCACGTGGGAGATTATAGCTACCTGCGTGACATCCGAGTCCAAGAAAATCAACAATGTGGAATGGCTAACTTGGATAATTGTTTTTTAAACAAAAAGAAGGGAATAAGAACAGTCCCTTATACCAAAGTGGATTCCTTAGACACGTGTGTCAAGCTTTCGTCCCTGTGCAATACGATGAATAGTGTTAGAATGAGAAACATTGAAGGAAATAACAAACGAATGAAATCAACAACAGAAGTCAGTCGTGCATTTGTGGTTACAGCAGAAATTGACCTCATCACGTGGAAGATTATACCTGCGTGTCATCCGAGTCCAAGGAAATCAACAATGTGGAATGGCTTACTTGAATAATTGATCATTATACAGTAAGAAGGGAATAAGAACAGTCCCTTATACCAATGTGGTTTCCTTAGACACGTGTGTCAAGCTTTCGTCCCTGTGCAATACCATGAAAAAAGTTTGAATGAGAAACATTGAAGGAAATAACAAACGAATGAAATCAACAACAGAAGTCTGTCGTGCATTTGTGGTTACAGCAGCAATTGACCTTACCACGTGGGAGATTATAGCTACCTGCGTGACATCCGAGTCCAAGAAAATCAACAATGTGGAATGGCTAACTTGGATAATTGTTTTTTAAACAAAAAGAAGGGAATAAGAACAGTCCCTTATACCAAAGTGGATTCCTTAGACACGTGTGTCAAGCTTTCGTCCCTGTGCAATACGATGAATAGTGTTAGAATGAGAAACATTGAAGGAAATAACAAACGAATGAAATCAACAACAGAAATTCTTCGTGCATTTGTGGTTACAGCAGCAATTGACCTTACCACGTGGGAGATTATAGCTACCTGCGTGACATCCGAGTCCAAGAAAATCAACAATGTGGAATGGCTAACTTGGATAATTGTTCATTAAAACAAAAAGAAGGGAATAAGAACAGTCCCTTATACCAATGTGGTTTCCATAGACACGTGTGTCAAGCTTTCGTCCCTGTGCAATACGATGAGAAGTGTTAGAATGAGAAACATTGACGGAAATAACAAACAAATGAAATCAACAACAGAAGTCAGCCGTCCAATTGTGGTTACAGCAGCAATTGACCTCACCACGTGGGAGATTATAGCTACCTGCGTGACATTCGAGTCTAAGAAAATCAACAATGTGGAATGGCTTACTTGGATAATTGATCATTATACAGAAAGAAGGGAATAAGAACAGTCCCTTATACCAATGTGGTTTCCATAGACACGTGTGTCAAGCTTTCGTCCCTGTGCAATACGATGAGAAGTGTTAGAATGAGAAACATTGAAGGAAATAACAAACGAATGAAATCAACAACAGAAGTCAGTCGTGCATTTGTGGTTACAGCAGCAATTGACCTTACCACGTGGGAGATTATAGCTACCTGCGTGACATCCGAGTCCAAGAAAATCAACAATGTGGAATGGCTAACTTGGATAATTGTTCATTAAACAAAAAGAAGGGAATAAGAACAGTCCCTTATACCAAAGTGGATTCCTTAGACACGTGTGTCAAGCTTTCGTCCTTGTGTAATACGATGAAAAGAGTTAGAATGAGAAACATTGAAGGAAATAACAAACAAATGAAATCAACAACAGAAGTCAGTCGTGCATTTGTGGTTACAGCAGCAATTGACCTCACCACGTGGGAGATTATAGCTACCTGCGTGACATTCGAGTCTAAGAAAATCAACAATGTGGAATGGCTTACTTGGATAATTGATCATTATACGGAAAGAAGGGAATAAGAACAGTCCCTTATACCAATGTGGTTTCCATAGACACGTGTGTCAAGCTTTCGTCCCTGTGCAATACGATGAGAAGTGTTAGAATGAGAAACATTGACGGAAATAACAAACAAATGAAATCAACAACAGAAGTCAGCCGTCCAATTGTGGTTACAGCAGCAATTGACCTCACCACGTGGGAGATTATAGCTACCTGCGTGGTGAGGTCAATTGCTGCTGTAACCACAAATGCACGACTGACTTCTGTTGTTGATTTCATTCGTTTGTTATTTCCTTCAATGTTTCTCATTCTAACACTTCTCATCGTATTGCACAGGGACGAAAGCTTGACACACGTGTCTATGGAAACCACATTGGTATAAGGGACTGTTCTTATTCCCTTCTTTTGGTTTAATGAACAATTATCCAAGTTAGCCATTCCACATTGTTGATTTTCTTGGACTCGGATGTCACGCAGGTAGCTATAATCTCCCACGTGGTAAGGTCAATTGCTGCTGTAACCACAAATGCACGAAGAATTTCTGTTGTTGATTTCATTCGTTTGTTATTTCCTTCAATGTTCCTCATTCTAACACTATTCATCGTATTGCACAGGGACGAAAGCTTGACACACGTGTCTAAGGAATCCACTTTGGTATAAGGGACTGTTCTTATTCCCTTCTTTTTGTTTAATGAACAATTATCCAAGTTAGCCATTCCACATTGTTGATTTTCTTGGACTCGGATGTCACGCAGGTAGCTATAATCTCCCACGTGGTAAGGTCAATTGCTGCTGTAACCACAAATGCACGACAGACTTCTGTTGTTGATTTCATTCGTTTGTTATTTCCTTCAATGTTTCTCATTCTAACACTTTTCATGGTATTGCACAGGGACGAAAGCTTGACACACGTGTCTAAGGAAACCACATTGGTATAAGGGACTGTTCTTATTCCCTTCTTACTGTATAATGATCAATTATTCAAGTAAGCCATTCCACATTGTTGATTTCCTTGGACTCGGATGACACGCAGGTATAATCTTCCACGTGATGAGGTCAATTTCTGCTGTAACCACAAATGCACGACTGACTTCTGTTGTTGATTTCATTTGTTTGTTATTTCCTTCAATGTTTCTCATTCTAACTCTTTTCATCGTATTACACAGGGACGAAAGCTTGACACTCGTGTCTAAGGAAACCACTTTGGTATAAGGGACTGTTCTTATTCCCTTCTTTTTGTTTAATGAACAATTATCCAAGTAAGCCATTCCACATTGTTGATTTTCTTGGACTCGGATGTCACGCAGGTAGCTATAATCTCCCACGTGGTAAGGTCAATTGTTGCTGTCCACAAATGCACGACTGACTTCTGTTGTTGATTTCATTTGTTTGTTATTTCCTTCTATGTTTCTCATTCTAACACTTTTCATCGTATTGCACAGGGACGAAAGCTTGACACACGTGTCTAAGAAAACCACTTTGGTATAAGGGACTGTTTTTATTCCCTTTTTTTTGTTTAATCAACAATTATCCAAGTAGGCCATTCCACATTGTTGATTTTCTTGGACTCGGATGTCACGCAGGTAGCTATAATCTCCCACGTGGTAAGGTCAATTGCTGCTGTAACCACAAATGCACGACTGACTTCTGTTGTTGATTTCATTCGTTTGTTATTTCCTTCAATGTTTCTCATTCTAACACTTTTCATGGTATTGCACAGGGACGAAAACTTGACACACGTGTCTAAGAAAACCATTTTGGTATGGGGGACTGTTCTTTTTCCCTTCTTTTTGTTTAATGAACAATTATCCAAGTAAGCCATTCCACATTGTTGATTTTCTTGGACTCGGATGTCACGCAGGTAGCTCTAATCTCCCACGTGGTAAGGTCAATTGCTGCTGTAACCACAAATGCACGACTGACCTCTATTGTTGATTTCATTTGTTTGTTATTTCCTTCTATGTTTCTCATTCTAACACTTCTCATCGTATTGCACAGGGACGAAAGCTTGACACACGTGTCTAAGGAAACCACATTGGTATAAGGGACTGTTCTTATTCCCTTCTTTTTGTTTAATGAACAATTATCCAAGTTAGCCATTCCACATTGTTGATTTTCTTAGACTCGGATGTCACGCAGGTAGCTATAATCTCCCACGTGGTAAGGTCAATTGCTGCTGTAACCACAAATGCACGACTGACTTCTGTTGTTGATTTCATTCGTTTGTTATTTCCTTCAATGTTTCTCATTCTAACACTTCTCATCGTATTGCACACGGACGAAAGCTTGACACACGTGTCTAAGGAAATCACATTGGTAAAAGGGACTGTTCTTATTCCCTTTTTGCTTTTTGATGAACAATTATCCAAGTAAGCCATTCCACATTGTTGAGTTTCTTGGACTCGGATGACACGCGGGTAGCTATAATCTCCCACGTGGTAAGGTCAATTGCTGCTGTAACCACAATTGGACGGCTGTCTTCTGTTGTTGATTTCATTTGTTTGTTATTTCCTTCAATGTTTCTCATTCTTACACTTATCATCGTATTGCACAGGGACGAAAGCTTGACACACGTGTCTATGGAAACCACATTGGTATAAGGGACAGTTCTTATTCCCTTCTTACTGTATAATGATCAATTATCCAAGTAAGCCATTCCGCATTGTTGATTTTCTTGGACTCGGATGACACGCAGGTATAATCTCCCACGTAGTGAGGTCAACTGCTGCTGTAACCACAAATGCACGACTGACTTCTGTTGTTGATTTCATTTGTTTGTTATTTCCTTCAATGCTTCTCATTCTTACTCTTTTCATCGTATTATACAGGGACGAAAGCTTGACACACGTGTCTAAGGAAACCACATTGGTATAAGGGACTGTTCTTATTCCCTTTTTGCTCTTTGATGAACAATTATCCAAGTAAGCCATTCCACATTGTTGATTTTCTTGGACTCGGATGTCACGCAGGTAGCTATAAACTCCCACGTGGTATGGTCAATTGCTGCTGTAACCACTAATGCACGACTGACTTCTGTTGTTGATTTCATTCGTTTGTTATTTCCTTCAATGTTTCTCATTCTAACTCTTTTGATCGTATTACACAGGGACGAAAGCTTGACAAACGTGTCTAAGGAAACCACTTTGGTATAAGGGACTGTTCTTTTTCCCTTCTTACTGTATAATGATCAATTATCCAAGTGAGCCATTCCACATTGTTGATTTTCTTGGACTCGGATGTCACGCAGGTAGCTATAAACTCCCACGTGGTATGGTCAATTGCTGCTGTAACCACTAATGCACGACTGACTTCTGTTGTTGATTTCATACGTTTGTTATTTCCTTCAATGTTTCTCATTCTAACACTTCTCATCGTATTGCACAGGGACGAAAGCTTGACACACGTGCCTAAGGAAACAACTTTGGTATAAGGGACTGTTCTTACTCCCTTCTTTTGGTTTAATGAACAATTATCCAAGTAAGACATTCCACATTGTTGATTTTCTTGGACTCGGATGTCACGCAGGTAGCTCTAATCTCCCACGTGGTAAGGTCAATTGCTGCTGTAACCACGAATGCACGACTGACTTCTGTTGTTGATTTCATTCGTTTGTTATTTCCTTCAATGTTTCTCATTCTTACACTTCTCATCGTATTGCACAGGGACGAAAGCTTGACACACGTGTCTATGGAAACCACATTGGTATAAGGGACTGTTCTTATTCCCTTCTTTCTGTATAATGATCAATTATCCAAGTAAGCCATTCCACATTGTTGATTTTCTTGGACTCGGATGACACGCAGGTAGCTATAATCTCCCACGTGGTAAGGTCAATTGCTCCTGTAACCACAAATGCACGAGTGACTTCTGTTGTTGATTTCATTTGTTTGTTATTTCCTTCAATGTTTCTCATTCTAACACTTTTCATCGTATTGCACAGGGACGAAAGCTTGACACACGTGTCTAAGGAAACCACATTGGTATAAGGGACTGTTCTTATTCCCTTTTTGCTTTTTGATGAACAATTATCCAAGTAAGCCATTCCACATTATTGATTTTCTTGGACTCGGATGTCACGCAGGTAGCTAAAAACTCCCACGTGGTATGGTCAATTGCTGCTGTAACCACTAATGCACGACTGACTTCTGTTGTTGATTTCATTCGTTTGTTATTTCCTTCAATGTTTCTCATTCTAACTCTTTTCATCGGGTTACACAGGGACGAAAGCTTGACACACGGGTCTAAGGAAACCACTTTGGTATAAGGGACTGTTCTTTTTCCCTTCTTTTTGTTTAATGAACAATTATCCAAGTAAGCCATTCCACATTGTTGATTTTCTTTGTTTGTTATTTCCCTCAATGTTTCTCATTCTAACTCTTTTCATCGTATTACACAGGGACGAAAGCTTGACACACATGTGTAAGGAAACCACATTGGTATGAGGGACTGTTCTTATTCCCTTTTTGCTTTTTGATGAACAATTATCCAAGTAAGCCATTCCACATTGTTGATTTTCTTGGACTCGGATGTCACGCAGGTAGCTATAAACTCCCACGTGGTATGGTCAATTGCTGCTGTAACCACAAATGCACGACTGACTTCTATTGTTGATTTCATTCGTTTGATATTTCCTTCAATGTTTCTCATTCTAACACTTCACATCGTATTGCACAGGGACGAAAGCTTGACACACGTGTCTATGGAAACCACATTGGTATAAGGGACTGTTCTTATTCCCTTCTTACTGTATAATGATCAATTATCCAAGTAAGCCATTCCACATTGTTGATTTTCTTGGACTCGGATGACACGCAGGTATAATCTCCCACGTGGTAAGGTCAATTGCTGCTGTAACCACAAATGCACGACTGACTTCTGTTGTTGATTTCATTTGTTTGTTATTTCCTTCAATGTTTCTCATTCTAACTCTTTTCATCGTATTACACAGGGACGAAAGCTTGACACACGTGTCTAAGGAAACCACTTTGGTATAAGGGACTGTTCTTATTCCCTTCTTTTTGTTTAATGAACAATTATCCAAGTAAGCCATTCCACATTGTTGATTTTCTTGGACTCGGATGTCAAGCAGGTAGCTATAATCTCCCACGTGGTAAGGTCAATTGCTGCTGTAACCACAAATGCACGACTGACTTCTGTTGTTGATTTCATTTGTTTGTTATTTCCTTCTATGTTTCTCATTCTAACACTTTTCATCGTATTGCACAGGGACGAAAGCTTGACACACGTGTCTTAGGAAACCACTTTGGTATAAGGGACTGTTCTTATACCCTTCTTTTTGTTTAATGAACAATTATCCAAGTAAGTCATTCCACATTGTTGATTTTCTTGGACACGGATGTCACGCAGGTAGCTCTAATCTCCCACGTGGTAAGGTCAATTGCTGCTGTAACCACGAATGCACGACTGACTTCTGTTGTTGATTTCATTCGTTTGTTATTTCCTTCAATGTTTCTCATTCTTACACTTCTCATCGTATTGCACAGGGACGAAAGATTGACACACGTTTCTATGGAAACCACATTGGTATAAGGGACTGTTCTTATTCCCTTCTTTCTGTATAATGATCAATTATCCAAGTAAGCCATTCCACATTGTTGATTTTCTTGGACTCGGATGACACGCAGGTATAATCTCCCATGTGGTGAGGTCAATTGCTGCTGTAACCACAAATGCACGACTGACTTCTGTTGTTGATTTCATTTGTTTTTTATTTCCTTCAATGTTTCTCATTCTAACTCTTTTCATCGTATTGCACAGGGACGAAAGCTTGACACACGTGTCTAAGGAAACCACTTTTGTATAAGGGACTGTTCTTATTCCCTTCTTTTTGTTTAATGAACAATTATCCAAGTAAGCCGTTCCACATTGTTGATTTTCTTGGACTCGGATGTCACGCAGGTAGCTATAAACTCCCACGTGGTATGGTCAATTGCTGCTGTAACCACAAATGCACGACTGACTTCTGTTGTTGATTTCATTTGTTTGTTATTTCCTTCTATGTTTCTCATTCTAACACTTTGCATCGTATTGCACAGGGACGAAAGCTTGACACACGTGTCTAAGGAAACCACTTTGGTATAAGGGACTGTTCTTATTCCCTTCCTTCTGTATAATGATCAATTATCCAAGTAAGCCATTCCACATTGTTGATTTTCTTGGACTCGGATGTCACGCAGGAAGCTATAATCTCACACGTGGTAAGGTCAATTGCTGCTGTAACCACAAATGCACGACTGACTTCTGTTGTTGATTTCATTCGTTTGTTATTTTCTTCAATGTTTTTCATTCTAACACTTTTCATCGTATTGCACAGGGACGAAAGCTTGACACACGTGTCTAAGGAAACCACTTTGGTATAAGGGACTGTTCTTATTCCCTTCTTTTTGTTTAATGAACAATTATCCAAGTGAGCCATTCCACATTGTTGATTTTCTTAGACTCGGATGTCACGCAGGTAGCTATAATCTCCCACGTGGTAAGGTCAATTGCTGCTGTAACCACAATTGGACGGCTGACTTCTGTTGTTGATTTCATTTGTTTGTTATTTCCTTCAATGTTTCTCATTCTAACAAGCTGTAAGAACGAATTGTATAACTCGAACTACGCCTATGTCGAACTATACGTAACTCAACGAAAAATCTTGCTCCCGTGGTGTTTCGAGTTATACGAGTTAACTCTTAAGTGCATTAATTATCATATTTGATATATCGTATTTTTAATACTGCTAGGGACATCTATGAGCGAGTGTACGAATTTTATGACGTTACTCATTGGAGACAGTAATTCGGATATAGTGAAATGATTTGCAACATTAATCGCAATTTCTCTTAATTCTGGTGGTGTTAAATCGATTTCGTCAGACATAACTAACGAATTTAATGAGTAATTGTAAATTATTTCAAAATTCTAAATGTACGATTCATATTCAAATTCCGTAATCTGTCAATGTTCGTAACAGTCACACCAACTGCAATGATACAATACAACTGTCACTAGGATATTCAATCTAAAGTTTTCATTTAATTTCGACAATAATTCACAAAACTTGACTGAAATAGAGAAAATATCGTCTAATACTCGTTGCAGAAGGCAATTCCAACACTCATGCGTTCGAATTTCGCATTCGTGTTAGAATAGAAGCCCATTCTGCAACTTGTTTTAGAATATAGTCCGTTCAGGAATTATTGACATCCCGGGTGGCTGGTGGAAAATCGAAATTAAGTTGGTAATGGCTCATTCGATCAGTAACATTTTGAATTGCAGATTTCGGGTTGGCATTGGAAATGTCATTGACAGAAGGTTAGATTATTCAGTTTGTTTGTATTATTGGTTTTGATCCAAGAAATTTTTAAACTAAAAAGTTGTATCAATTTCAAACACACATTGATTAGTTTATTTGAGTATTTCTCACAGTACTGTTTGAAAAAAGAAGGCAAGTCATTACAGCCTGGATTATTAGAGGAAGAAAATCTGTGCAATACGATTTCACCTTCAAAGAATCATTGAATGATTTGATCGTTACCAAAAGCAACCAATATATCAGTCTGGATAAAATTTGACCAAAAAGCATCTGAATTTCAATAAATCAAAGACAACATTACATAAAATTTATTGGTCACAAGTTCAAAACAGTAAATAAAAGGAAAATTCTTATTGATAAACAGAAAAATATAATAAGTTGAGTACGATTTTATGGTGAATACGTCAGAGGAAAGAAAATATAGAGGTGCCTTATAGCATTTGTTGACATCGCTATAACATTTTTGTTTACAAACACTTATAATGTACTGCGTTGCCATTCTGAGGAAGAAGTAAACTTTTCTCCGTTCTGTGGCATAGATGTTTTGCGAATATTGTGGGGATTTGGCAACACGGTTCTGTTGTTGTTATTGCACGTGACAACTAGAGGGACGTTAAGGGTTAACTGTTCATTTTAATTTCACGTTTGTAACAGTGGCGGCTCGTGAGCTTTCATTCAGAGGAGGCCAAGCAAAAAAATAGGTTTTTGACGTTCCAGAGAAGACAGTGGCATCATTCAAAAAATTTTCTAATTTTGAATCATAGCGGCTAATGAAACACAATAGCTTTTTAAAATTTCCCCTATTATCCGAATCTACACTTTCATCATGTCCTCTAAACGGCAATTCTTGAAAACAAAGGAACATAACTGCGTCAAATAATAATCTTTTCAAAATATCCCTGTTTTCTTTGACCTTTTCGTTATGATCTATGATAGTTTGTCTATGACCCTGATCAAGTGAATTTACAATATTGAGTTTTCCGAACAATTTAAATTTAATTGATGCGCCTAAATGAGATTTTGATCTGCCATGTCTTTCAATAGACCTCTGTAAATTTTTTAAATCCGAATACCCTAATTTTGACCACACATTGTTTTCTGAATCGTCGGAGAAAAGTAAACAAAACCAACAAAATAATTTATTCCGAACTGTACTTCCGGTCAGCCACTCGCATTTAGTGTACCATTGGACGCAGAAGGAACAATTATAGATAGATAGATAGGATTATGCCTGGAATTGACAATTAAATTTTGCATAGCAGGCTGAGGTGTTTTTGTAGTTTTGGTAATGAAAATTTTGTCATCGTAAGGCATTTGGCTGAACTTTTTAATCAAAATAAAATCTACAATATCTTCAGTAACTCTGAGTTCCCTACTGACACTATCATTTTCATTTCTAGTTTCCGACGTTTCCGTTTCCATTTTTCTCGATAAAATATATCTGAATAGCCAGCCAATATCCTTCCTTACCTACAAACTTTGCCGAACAATCCTAACACGAAACCACAAACAAGACGCCGAAAGGAATAAAAAGTACTGGCCTATCTTTATCTTTCCCTAATTCTGGCGCTAATAAACAGAAACAGCTGAGCTGACCCATCGTTAATCGCCGTGGATCATGTTCGGGCGCTTTCGGTCAACGGAGACAGGGCCTCCGGCACGTGATATCCAGCTCGAATTTAGAGTGGCTGGAGCTTCGTATCGGGAGAAATTTGAAATTCTACGTTCAAGACAAACGCGACTAGAGAGGAATTGGGCCTCCGCGACCCGCGTCTGGAGTCTGCTGTATTCTTTAGCGCATCGCATGCCTGTAGTACGGTGCAGCGATGCGCAATCTTCTCAGTTTTGAAGTCTGTTGCGGAGAATGTATAAATATGATGAAATATTGGGGTAAAAAGTATCCAGAAATTTGAATATTCTATTGATTTAGGTTAACATAATATAGTTGGACTTGAACTAAGAATTATAATGCGGTAAAATTTGGGGAGGCCCGGCCTCCTCTGCCTCCTCTGAGCGGCCGCCACTGGTTTGTAATCGTCGTTATTTTATACAAGTTTGTGAATTTAAAGTTACATATTGTTAATTTTAATCATGGTAAAACCTCGAAAAACATGTATAGTGTGTAAAACATCCGGAAATGAAAACCTAACCTATCATAGGTAAGTTCGCGTTTTGAGTCCATAGGCGTAGAATATATCTCGTCTAAAAAATTCGATCCATTCTTTAACGATTTCCTAAAAATTTTCTTGTTTTATGTTCGAATCTATACGCATCTCTAATATCTATCCTATTCATGAAGTAAAATTTAACCATAAGAGACACTAGAATGAAGTGTAATCTGAATAATGTGAAATTGTAATGCAGTGCCAACTGTGGAATTTTTTCTGAAAAGTATGTCAGTAGATTTTTGATAGATTTCTGAACGATGATGGTAGATTTTTAGTAGATAACTCCAAAACCAGTAATCAGTAGAAAGAAAGAATTAGAAGAACGATTCCGTTGGAGGAGAGGCTCATTGATCATTTCGGACAGAGGAACTGTTTTTTTGATTATCATACATAAATGTTTTTCAAGCCAATTGACCTTATTGATTCCTTCAACCCAAAAAGAAAAATCATGAAGCTGTCATACTTATCGAAATTGTAATAAATCATGTGTTAAAACTTCTTAGTGTTATTACTGTGTCTTCTCCCCAATGCATTGTGAATCAAATTTGAAACAAATGAATTCCCCCTTTATTTTTGAGAAAAAAAGGTAGTATGAATTTTTTTAACTTACAACTTCTGTTGTGTCGGCAGCACACAATTGCACTTTTCTGTATTGTGGGTTGCTGACTCATAAAATGATTTGAAAATATTGGCAATATGAGCCAATATGGAACGAGCGGTTTTTTATAACAGCAAAAACATTATTATTAATTGGAACTGTTAATGAGAGTGATATACTTTCTTGTTCTCCGCATATTTCGTCGCTATAAACAATAGTATTCGCATTATCGCTAATTTCGATAAGTTTATTAACTTCGCTGTGTGTGGCAAATTAATTCAAGTGTTAGTAACTGATAGAGACAGTAATTAGTTATAAGGTTCAAGAATATCAAGTGCATGACCACTGGTGTGCCATCATTGAGGGATCCCTCCAGGCCTACGAAAGAAAAGGAGCTTTTATATTCAGTTTCTCATTAGCGGAAAATCTGTGAATTGTTTTTGCCATCGCAACATCTATAATAAAAATACAGTCCATACTCGCTCTACTTATTAAATACAGTGAAGAGCTAACAACTTCTTTCTCTTTTGCAGTCAGGCTATAAATTAGCCTTTTACTGCTCCATCTCAATATAATTCACCTCTGGTGAGCTATTTTGATCTGCTCTAGCAGGTGGCAAAGTTTGTGTAATCATTACACAATCTCTGTGCCAGTAAGGGTTTGGCTCTAATACACACTTCCTAGAGAAGTGCCATCTTCGGTCGTTTGTGTTTCCTAGGAGCTTTTTCATCGTAGTCGCAAGCCTTCCTTATAAAAGGGTTTGCATGATTTTCCATTTCAATGAAGGTCTTCACGCTCATATCTTTTAGATGGTCGCCCAGGAATGGTATTTTCAGGTCTTCATGTACCTATCCGTACCTTGCTGACAAACCAAGCTGCATTTACGGCTGGTCTTAGGATCGTATTCTGCACGACTTGAAGTCTCTGCAGGTGCGTCTTTGCGGCGTATCCCCAAGCCGAACATGCGTAACACATGACCGGCCGGATGGTGGACTTATAAAGAAGAAGCTTGTTGGAAAGAAACATTTTTGTGCTTTTGCAAAGTAGCGGTTGCAACGCTGCCGCTGTTGTCTTTCCCCTTCGTCACAGCTGATGTGACGTGTTGGTTCCAAGTGAGCTTTTTGTCAAGTATCACTCCCAGATACTTGGCTTCGTTTTTCCATTACAATCCTCCTACCGAACATTACGACGAGTCCGATGGGATCTATTTTCTTTCGGCTAAAAAAAACTGCTTCGATCTTCTCAGGGTTTCTTGTAGGTACTTCGTTGCCATTTTGGGACACCAAGAACTGGCAAGAAAGGCGGTATCGTCAGCGTAAAGTGCCATGGAGTTTTTCACCGTTTTTGGCATTTCGGATACATATATTGTGAAAAATATTGGAGACAGCAGAGATCCTTGCGGAACTCCGGCTGAAAGAGACCTCTCTGAAGACAATACTCCGTCAAATCTGGCTCTAAACTTGCGAGAATGCAGGTAAGAAGCTAAAAGTTGGACCATGGAGAGTGGGAAACCTGCCGTAAGCAGTTTGTATAGCAGTCCTTTGGGCCGTACTTTATCAAACGATTTGGCTACATCCAAAAACACAGCTCCTGTGACTTGTTTCCGGTTATATCCATCCGTGATTGGTTCCACTACTCGGAGCACTTGTTGCACAGTGGAATGTTGGCTTTAAAAACCGAACTGTTCCTACTGTATGATATTCTTTTCTTTCGTTATTGTGTTGAATCTTTAGCATTGACTATATTCGTCAGTGCTACTAAAGCTTTTCGAGGGAGGTTCCGCAACGTCAAGTTAGTAATGCCGTCCGGTCCTGGTGCCGTTCTCACTTTACTCGACATAATAGTGTTCTGGATTTCCTGAACGGTTCGAAACCAATAGCTTCCGTTGATTCATTTTTCACTTTGCGGTTGACGTCCTCAATGTGGTCCAATTCCGCATAGTTGTAACTACAGCTGCATTGGCGTTGGAGGTTATCTGCGAAAGCTTCAGACTTTTCTTCTGGACTGTATACCATTCCTCGTAAACCGTGAATCGGCGGGGTTGGTTTCCTATCTGAGTGCAATGCTTTGGCCATCCGCCAAACACTGTTGTCTTCTGTGGAAAGAGAAAGTAGTTTTTCTTCCCAACTATCATTCCGGACCTTTCTGAGAGCCTCCTTGACTCTATCGTTGAGCTAGAGTGCTTCTCTCTGATAAGCTCCGCCATCAATAGGTTATTACCACCAATAACACCCAAGAATCGCTCGAATTTCATGTTTTCTATTTTCAGCTGTTTGAAATGCAGGAATAAGAAAAAACCTTCTAATTTTACACAGACATCCTAAAGGACTAATGAACACGTAGGTACCTTTCATTTTGCAAACACAGAACCTTTCAGAAACTATAATTGATCATTTCAAAGAGCGATTTAACGAGCACACATATATAGGTATTAAATATGAATAACAAATATTAATCGCTCTTTGAAATGATCAATTATAGTTTCTGAAACGTTTATTTGTGATTGCAAAGTGATAGATACTTACGTATCAATTAGTCCTTCAGAAAGTATGTGTGAAATTAGCAGCCTTATATTATTCATTCGGTACCTGCATTTGTCCGATTTATTGTTACGTGAATATTGGCATTTTTTCGATATTCCGCTTGAATTATATATTTATTTGAAGTACCTATATGTATTCGGTAATGATTGATTGCAAGTACTGACTTTGTTTTAAAGGTAAAAAAACCTGACCCGCCACCTCTTGTCCACATGTTTTTGGATAAGAACAAGATCTATGTTGAAACTGTCGAAATCAAAATCAGGATAGATATTTTTCAGGGGGACACGCAGAGTCTCTTCTGGTTTTGTTTGGCGCTAAACCTACTGAGAAGCCAGTTAGATACATCGACGACCTCAAGCTCTACTCCGCTAACGACGAGCAATTGGGAAATGTGGTAGCGTTCTTTGAGGCTATCGGAATGAAGCCGGGGAAAGATGAATGTGCCGTGGTTCAGGCGAAGAGAGAAGTCAAGTACAATCAATAGGGGACAGATCTGGTCGGCACGCAGAACCTGACGATACAAGAATGCCAGAGTCTTTCATCTACCTCAGAGCACATCAAGCCCTAAGATCCCTGAAATGAAATGAAGAACATTTTCAAGGCAAAATTTGTAAAAAAAATTTTTGTAGTCTCATTCTAAAATAAATTGAAGGACAACAATCAATACGGTAAGGACTTTCGGTTTCAAGGTGGACAGAGAAATGGGGAATCAGAAAAATTGGAGAACAAGATGAATATTTCAAATTTGATCGATAATTTTTGAAGGTCCTGAGAAGGACCGATTAGTTAGACGAACCATTCTCATCACAACAGTAATTTTCATATATTTATTCACTTCTTCTTCTTCAAAGGTGCTGCTTTTTTCGGAGTTGCCACAGACTTGACTGATTTGGGTTTTGGAGCTTTCGGTTTCTTAGTTGGCGATTTCGCAATCTTCTTAGCTTTAGAAGGGGACTTGGCGGCTTTGGGGCTCTTCTTCTCGGTTGTTGCAACTGCTTTCTTCGTTTTCGTTACAGCGGCTTGTTTTTTGGCAACAGTAGACTTCTTTTTCTTCTTGTCGGTCACCACAGCTGATGCCGAAGTGGATTTTTTAAGATCATCTTTGGACTTGGAGGTGGCTTTTTTAATCACTTTCTTCTGGGATCCCGATGTCGAACCACCAGCTGCCAATTTGAACGAACCAGATGCGCCTTTTCCTTTTGTCTGAACTAAAGATCCAGATTGCACAGCTGATTTGAGGTATTTCTTAATGAAAGGAGCCAATTTTTCCGAATCTACTTTATAGTTGGAAGCTATAAATTTCTTGATGGCCTGCAATGACGATCCACTTCTTTCTTTCAAATCTTTGATGGCGTTATTAACCATCTCTGAAGTCGGAGGATGGTTGGGTTTGGCCTGTTTCGCGGTCGCAGTCTTTTTCTCGGATTTCTTCGCAGTTTTCGCACCGATTGGAACGGACGCACCGCTTTGTTGCACCTCTGTATCGGCAGAAGACATTATCGTGATAATTGATGAAATCGTTACACTGTATATATTTCAAAAACGTTAGATACACTTTCTGCAGGAAAAATACTGAAAATTAATGCATTAAAACTGAAGTCGACGGAACTTTGGCTAGAAATGTATGAATATGAGGATTATTTCGAGCAAAATGCTCAATTGATCAATCCTTGAAATTTCCGAATGGAAAAATCAAAAATAGAAAATTTCTGCACCATCTCGTCTAGAAATATTCCCGGAAAATTTCCCATAATCGATAATACACGACATTCGAAAGAAGGAATGTGAATTCCGGTATAAAACGCTATCGTTAACAAAGGTGGTCCTTCGAGCCGGAGTATTGGCCTCAGTTTTCTCCATGTAATTTGATTAATAGGAAATATAATCAATTGTATTTCAGGGAACGTAAATTGTTCGAATTTTCGTTAATTCAAAGCATACTTGATATAATCGATAACTTTCCTACAATTAGGGTTATTATAGTTCTGAAAGTGGCGAGTCGGTAGGGTGATCTAGTGTGGATGAATCTTCTAACTGTTCAATGAAGACAATTTTAAATCAACTCGTGAGAAATAACAGACAGGAAAGGATAATAATCGTATTTTGGAGCAGGCTGGAAATGTAGCTGATTGTTCATAAATTCATAGAAAAGCTTTTCCGCTAAATAATGCCGTAATACAAAAGCGCGTTCGGAAAAAGTAGTCAATCTAATATGAAAACTCGATTAATGTTAGACACGCACTAACGGATGAATTACCTGAAGAACGAATCATACAAATTAATAGTTTGAAAAAAAAAAAGGATAATATAAAATCTCCATAAAAAAAACAATTTGTAATCCCATACTGGAAGCAGGAATCAGCGAATGATATAAATGGGAACCAGCGATATCGTGCAAACAAAACTATATTACCTCATTTAATTAAGATATCAAATAATTCAGTAAGTAAACTACTTTTAATAATTCAAGTGAAATAGTAAATTGTTAATTCTGCACTTCAAACATGTGAAACTTAAGTAACACGGGAGAGTATAAATCTCAAGTATAATATTGACAGTCCAATGGGCACTGGAAGAATGTCTAGGTAAAGTTGCTTCACACGCCACTCATTATTATTATTATATTATAATAATATTGTATTATAATTATATTATAATGGATATGGAATGTCTTGATGATGAGTCTGATAACTCACTGGCAGATTGAATGGTCATAGAATCGAAAGTATAAATTTCCATCAACTAGTCATTAAGCTGAACGATGAAGAGAGCCTGAAATGTTTATGATGATGAGTACATACTGGCAGATTTAATTTTTATTGTTATTAACGGTCATAATAGTGCCGTAATGTAATTTTCCATAAATCTGTTATTGAAGAAAAGAAGAAAGAAAGAGGTGAGCAATGAAGAATATTTGCAGGTTTATGCAATGTTATTGTTGATCGGAGTAATGAAATATACAGCGAAAACAAGATCCCTATATGAAGAATAAGGAATATTGTTCAAAAAGCATTAATACAAAGATGTGCCACGTCCCCGACACTTGTTAACAATATAGAACAGAAATGAACATCTGAACACTCATTAGTGGGTTTGGTAGAGTTATCCGGACGCCAAGGCATCAAGGATAACCCTCTTTTTGATCAATGGGGGTATACGACCTTCCGTAAGATATTCACGGTTCCCAAAATCACAGCCTTCTGCATCCATGTGATCGTGTTCTTAGGCAGATTCAGCTCCTTGAGATAAATACATATATATATATATATATATATATATATATATATATATATATATATATATATATATATATATATATATATATATATATATATATATATATATATATATATATATATATATCGTGAATCTATTAAGGGAATTCGACTGATAAGAAGGATTTCAGTTTTACTCTTTATTCATACCAAGCTTTCGGAACTGGTTGGTTCCTTCCTCAGGGTTACTACAATTTTAACAATTAAAATTAAAATTACATATACAAAAAGAACTATCCCAAATCTTTAAAAACAGTCACAGAATTTGAGGTTGTCTCCTTAATAAGTTAAAATTCATCAATTAACGCAAATTTTTAAGTAAATTAGTCTCAAATACTCTATCAGTTGGATTAATCTTTCTTTGTCAATTGGATGTGAAGTATAAACAGTGTGTCTAACCTAACTTAATTATTTTCTTTGGTACATATCACAGAATCGCATCGCGTCAACTTTGGTTTACTTTTTCTTATTTTTATTCGTCTAGTGGTCCATCATAGAATCGTTCCCGGTTTGGATATGTTAACAGGAACGTGTAAACATTGCTTAATCTTTGTACGTCAGTTTTTTTATTTATTGGATTTTCTTGATTTCTTATGTTGATCATTTCTTGTATCAGTCTTTTATTATATTTACCTTCCGTACATAATACTTCTGTATTTTCAAAATCAATTTGATGATCCTTTTTCATTGAGTGTACAGCTAAAGCACATCGTGGGTTCATTGTCCGGATATCACTCTTATGTAACGTTAATCGACTCTTTAACCATTGAGATGTCTGTCCCACATAGGTGGGACATATACTATTTTTACATGTTTTGTGGTTGCCACGTTTTTGACTGTTTTCTATTGCTATTGTAGTCCTGAAGATGGTCCCCATCGGGATCGAAACGTCGATTAAATGAAATAAAGAAGAATGAAATTATAACACTTATCAATTTTCCCACACCCCTTATCATACTTATAACTATTGTTGTATATTGGGAATTAAAAATCGTTGATATATATATATATATATATATATATATATATATATATATATATATATATGGTGACGACAGGATTTTTACCTTGGTGCTCCCACCCGGTTGATCCTATATAACCACGAAAGTGTGAAGGGAAAAAAAAAAAAAAAAAAAAAATATGTATGGTGTAGGAATACGAGATCCGTATACAGCCAAGTTATCAACGCTACGAGATCATGAGATCCGATGGCCGGATCTCGTAACGTATTTCGTTCATTTTCGGTATCCTGAGGTAGTATATATCATTCTGGCGAAGTTTGAGATGGAGCTCATAGCGGTCACTAATTACATGCAAATTGTACAAATGAAGTTCGGGAAAATTGGCGCTGGCATCGAAAATGTATATCGTCCTAGAGGTGTCGTGCGTACTTTGGGAGATCCTTGAATTGCAACACTGTGTGGATCTCGGAAAGTCGAAACTCTTTATCAATTTGATGAATTAAATACATACCTATTATTCATGTCATGACTCGTGGTGATTTATCTAAGTGGAATGACGAGAAGGGTTTGGGAATGCATTTATTTCGCTTTCTGATACTCGAATTCCTGACAACGCTTGAAAGTCTAGCTAGGGCAGTTTGAACTGTTATTTCGATAAGTGTATAGGATGGTCTTTGTTGGAAATTTTCAACTTTTTAATGTAGGTGTTCGAATATACATAAGTAAAATTGAACGAAATGAATAAGAGCGAGTTTTATCTAATGAATAAATGATATTCATCGAAGTATTTCATATTTATGAGGAAAAATTTATCTCTTCTTCAATACTATAAATGAAATCATTCGAGACGTACGTTTCCTTTCCTAATTTAATGTACTCGAGACAGAAAAATATTGAGTACTCGTACCTTTGCATAATGTTGTTCTAGGCTTTGATCATAAAATATTTATTGATAGAGCTCAAATTCAAGAGCCAATATGTTGAATTGATTTTATAAACCATAAATCAATTCATGGAAATTTTTGGAGTATCTTCTTGAAAATCGGTCAATAGATATTTCTTTGGAATTTTGTTATTGTCAATTTATAATTCTAAGAACGGATATCATTATGTCGGATCGCAGATCAATTAGTTTTAGGCTGAAAGTGACGTCGCTGAATAATTAAAAAAAAAATTGTTGGAGGAAAAGTTTCGTTACATTTTCCCAAGAAAAATTTTCTATGAAAATTGATATGTTACACCAGCCTACTGAATCGGATTTTGTATCCAACAATAAACAGAAGTACCTACTGAAGATTAATGTAGGGTGGAATGCAAAATATCATATCTGGGACACGTACCAAATGATTTCGAATTATACTAGGCGGATTGTAGGTATCATTGACAAGCTTCAATATTTTCTACAATTTCTCGTATATACCGAATATTCGTCTATGGCTTTTTTTTGGAAAAACTTAGGTATTGTTGAATGTAATTTCCTTTGCTCTGTTGTATTTGTCAATCAGTAATATGTAAGGGAATAAGATTTCTTCTTATAGGGTATTCCCCGAAAACTCTCGTTTTCTTTTGAAAAATGAATTTTTTGCTAGAAGACTAATGATAATATAACTTAATTCATTGCAAACATAGGTGCTAACTCTTTTTACTAAATGAAAACATTTATAACAAGTAACTATGAATTTGAGGTCAATACTCCTATCTAAAACATCATTTTTAATTAGAACATCTTATTCGAATTGCTTGAATTCCAATTTCAGAAAGAATCAAATCTTAAAATTTTTGTTGATTATTCTCTCGAAAATGGATAAGTTCAGAGCCTTCGACGATGAGTACCGTTTTTCAAATTGTGATATACAAGAGGCGAAGCTATTTTGTTACCATAATACAAGAGCGCTCACATAATTTTGCGATTTAATAACTGTTGGTTATTTAAAAGGTAGCACCTGCTTGTTATTTTTTCAGTGGGAACAAACATGAGGAAGGTATCCAATTATTTATAACAAATTATTTATTAAATGAACAATTTGAGTTTGAATGCGAATATTATTCTTTAACATGAAATAGCAGGATAAACTATGAAAATTGGTTAGTACATATGAATAATAAGTCGAATAAAATTATTGTATATCAAAAAAGACTACACCTACAACTCAATTTCGAAAATTTTAAATTAAAACCGATTTTTGCACCAAACGTCTCAAATTGAATCTGCTGATTGAAGAGATTTATATTGGAATCTACTAAGAATGATGTAATAAGAAATATGCTTTTGCTTGTGTGTTTCTCACACCATTCTACTCTAAATCCCGTAGCTCTAAGCTGACATTAAATTCCACCTCAGATTCCACTAGTTAATATGCGAGTTTAACAAAAAGGTTTTTTATGATTCCAGGTTATTTTCCATCAAATTGCACCGCACATTTGTGTTTTCTAGAATAGAACCTTTACAAAAAAGATTTTACACGAGAAATAAACCACAAAATTTCATTCAATATCAAGGAAATTTGATGTGGAAAGTTGACATAATATATAATAGGAATTCCTTCGGAATTCGAAAAATTCTTAAACGATTTTTTTCAGTAGTTTTTATGGTTTAAAGAATACTCTTAACAGATCATAGAAATTAATTAACGTGTCAGAGACATAAAGCAAAGTTGGTGTTTCATAAATGGGACACTCTAAATATGTAGAGTTCCATTTAAAAAACAAGAAACTGCGTTGAAAAGTTTTTCAACCTCAGAATTGTCGAAAAGTGTACCGTTATCGATTTTTCAAAAATGTCATCTGTTTCAAAGATTTGAGTAATTTGTCTTTATTATTTGATGGGACGCCTCATATATAAATATTTCTCGATGATTAAAAAGTAAAATAACTTATTTCCGCTTTATATAATATAAAGCGGAATTTCCGACAAGTAAAGACTGAAACAATCAAACACTAAATATTTCTCATTTATCTGCACATTTAATTCATTTTGTGTTCATCGTAGAATTGTAATCCAGTCATTAAAGTGTCCAATTTTCAAAATACCAACACTCCTCTATATCTCTGAATCGATATTTGATTTCTAATTAAGTGGGAACACCCTATATATAACTCAATTACAATAATACGAAGAATACAAAATGAATTGATCTCGAAATTGATGAAAAATATGTATATATGAGGTGTGCCATCAAAACGGTGTCCTATGTTTGAAACGGATAACAGAAATTTTTTTTTGATTGGATAGATTTAAATATGTTTCATTTCTTTCGGGATCTAACTGATGAATTAGATCTCGAAATAAGTGAAACATTTTTACACAAAATGTTGTGTCCATTGTATAATTTCAATCGAATATTATGTAGGGTGTCCCATTTAAATGAGACCAATTCCCGTCTATATTTCTAAAACGATTATTAATTCCTATGCTGTGTTATTCTTAAAATATTGACCATTAAAATTACTGGAATAACGGGAAATAAATTGAATCTCAAGATAAATGAAAAATATTTATATACGAGGTGTCCCATCGAAACAACGAAGTCAAAAATACAATATCTTTGAAACAGATAACATTTTTTAAAAAGCGATAACGGGATGCTTTTCGACAAATCTGCGGACAAAAACCTGCGTCGAAAAATATATGGTGTACCATTTGAGAAACATCAATTTTACTCTTTATTTTTTTAACGGTAGGTAATGATTTCTATGATGTGTTATCAGTATCATATGAAACATAAAAATTACTGAAGACAATATTTTAGAATGTATTGAATATCTTGAATATAAGATATATATATTGAAATATTTGAAACAGTAATTTTTCATGAATGTCTTGTAACTTGAGAACTGAGCAAGATATCTATGATCAGCTTTCTGATCTTGGTTTATTTCGAAAGAAGAGCTCAGGAGTCCTTGAAGATTTTTTCATCTTGTCTTATGAGTCTCGAGATACGTTCAGTGAGCATCGAATTTAGCTCATCCTGTACATACAGAGTGTCCGGAAACTATTACGCCGAATTGAAAAAGAACAAACTTCTTTGAACAATTTCGGAAAATGTGGAATTAACGAATAAAAATTACATTCAATTTTTTATAATCTCTGCAACGAATGATTTTTGGGAAAAAAATGAAGTCTTATTGATTTTTCAAGAGAAATGTTCTGTTTTGGCATCATAGTTTCGGGACACATTGTATATTAAAACCATCGTTGGTTTGGGTAATTAAATTTGTTCCACTCGAAATGAAAAATTTTCCTTGTGTTCACGACTAATTGATAAAAATATTTTTTCACATTATCTTAGAAATATGTTAGTTTCACATATACCAGAAAGGGTTATTAACAATAAGTTTGAATTACGTCTTGAACATTTATTAGAATTCGAAGGTTATGTATTAGTAATAGAATATCAAACCATAATAATCATCCTGTGGCTTGAAAGTTATTGCTTTTCAATATTTTCGTATTTGCCGGAGAATATCCTGCATCTTCGGAACAAAAAATAAACAAAACGTTTGATGGTTCGTTCGGAAGTAATATTAATTGTATTGGTTCCTAAGAGCTATTCTGTTATTTCAAGCGATACTGAAAAATTGATGAACGCTCTGTATATGACCGTTTTAGAAAAAGAAACAAACGTTAGAGTTATGCATAATATCGACGTTCCTTCATTCTACCACGACGGCCCGTCATCTGGTGTCATCTGGAAGAGGAGACCGATATGCAGGGGGCACTTCAAGCGTTGACAGGTATAATTTGCCCAGACGAAGATAATTTTTAACGCATTCATATCAGTTTTCTAAACCAACACTGTATCGATATAAGTCTGTAAAATTTTTGTGTTCAACGCTGTCTTGACACATAATTTGAACTAAAGAGAAAATAGCGATGTTTAATCGAATTGCCGTAAATGTACTTTATGTTTTACGACCTCCTCATTTTTGAGCTATTGGACCACATAATTTGATTCATTCGCGTTACGTAGTAGAATTCACTACACAACTCAAACTTCATTAAGTTACATATTTTTCGGAAAAGAATTCACTCTAAAGAACTTAAACTCTACCAATAGCCGTAACTGTTTTTTTATAAAGGGTGTTTCATTGGGCAACAGAAATATTTCACAGGTGCATAGGTGACAAACAACCAATGTAGAAATTAATTACAAAGTAATCTTGAAATAATTAAGAATTCAATATTTTTCATGATTTATTGTTAGAAGTCATTTCAAACCACTTTCAGGTATCGAAGTTTAAAAACTTCACTTTTACGTTGAAAATTTGTGCAGTAAAACTGTCTGCGCTAAAATTTGAAGTACACCTCCCAGTTCAGTTTTTAGTTCAGATTTTCAAAATTCCGATCTACAGGGTGTTGTTACGAGGATTCAAACGATTCATAATTTTTTGTTAACCCAGACATGGATTTTCGAGGCGGTTATTGCATGATACGTTTGGGCTCTCAATCAGGAATATATTTGCCAAATATGAAGAAAATATACCGGGTGGTTCGTTCGATATGGCTTCAGAAAGAAACGGGTGAAATTCATAAAACACCCTGTATCTCGACTATGAAGACAGTAAGACCCAATAAATGGGGTATCCCCAGAACCGCCTTGGTGCCACCTATGCACCAGGAAGTATTTCCGTTTTCGAATGAAACACCCTGTATAATGTGGAAGTCTTTTTGAATAACTCATTTGGACCAAACACATTGAATACCAGCTGAATATTTTTCTAAAAAGGCGTTGTTTGCAAACCAACTTGTTTGACGTCAAGTAGTCATCAATGTAATAAACATATTCTTATGATTTCGAGGGAAATTATATCAACAACAGTACAATGTTGTGCTATATTTTGTTCATTATAGGCAGTCGTAGATTAATCGTCGTACTATATAAATGTTTGATAATGCATCATTATTGATATATTCGTGTGCTTACATAACTCGTGCTACGCACTCGTTTTCAACATACACACTCATATAATAATAATAATTTTATCCCACTTGTATAGAAAATAACTATCATCCACGACTGCTTGATTTTGAAGCTCTAATGCCAATAATTGTGGTTCATTTGCGTTGCGTAAGAATACTAATCAGGCAATTCATCACGAAATGAACGAATTCAGAAACAGACTCATGAATAACCAGCACTGCTTCTTATATACAGAGTGTAATTGAATGTCAATATCCATGGAGGTGATTTTGGTGCCCATTTTAAGAAAAAAACTTCATATGAACATATGTCCTAACCTTTTCAGGGTGGTAAAGTTTTCGAAAATAATTAATTCATTTTTAATATCTCCAATAACACTTCCGATATTTCAATGAAAGTTGTCATTCATGTACTATGAATCAAGAGGCATTCTTTAATCTATCACCTTTTTTTTTTATTTCCACCAGTGGGTAAATAGGCCGGAAATAGGCAGGTCAAATGACTTGCCTATTTCGGTAGACATTGATAGTATACCACATATTTTTCCTCAAATAAAAATTATTCTCGAAATTCCCAATCATTTTTCACCAAAGTTGATAATCTAACTTTTTTCAATTCGATGCACGGTTTTCGTTAAAAAACTAAAAACTGTTTCTCTGCATGATCATAACAATATCGTTGATTTGACAATATCATCATACAGAGACATAAGTAGATTTTATTATTTCAGACGAAACCCGTGCGTCATCCAAAAAAAATTCAAAATATCAAATTTAAAATATCCGAAGTGGTATTGTACATATTAAAAATAAATGATTTATTTTTGAAAATTTCATCAAATACCAAGGCAATTTATTTTAATCAATATATTGTGGTAAGTGATAATTTAACGGCATTTTATTTTTTCGAAAAAACGCATTGCTGAATAATATTTCAACAAAAAACATGAGTGCTTGTGGCAACAAAAATCTGAGTTCAAGACAAGGATCTTTCACGAATGCTTCTCGTTAGAAACACATTATTTTGGTTTGTGTTTTTTATAATTTTTCACAGGAAAAATGAGATTCCGAAATAGTAATCGACAGGACTATTCCATGAAACCATAAATTCTTTTTATCAAAGGTATTTTGATTTTGGTGACAAGAGCTGTCGAGTTTTACAACGGGTAAACTCGAAAAAACTGATGAAAGATGATATCATACAGTTTTCCATCAAGGTAATTATTTGTAATTCAAAATCGAGCGTTTCAGATTGGTGGAAATCAAGAAGGGAAAAAGTGTAATTTCACAATATTCAATCAAAACAATGTACAGCAATGTACAGTCTTAGATAAAACGATGTAAGTACTATATATGTATCTGTGTGAATATTAAAATATTCGTGTGTACTTACACAATAAAGTATATAGATATTAACGATGCATTGATCCCATGTTTATATATATAGGAAAATACAATTATTTGTTCGAAGTGTTTTATCTTTTAATAAGTAACTCATGTTATTTCGATGAAATGTGTTACCTGATGCGCAAGTGGTGCACATCTTTCTTGAGATTTGATACCTGCATTCTATTTTCTATATCGATGAAAGCAATATCACCTGCTTATACATATATAAAACTTTGGAGTTAAATTTTTATAATCTCTAATCATCTATAATATTTAGTCGAAGTTGTAGGCAGAGATCCAAATATAAGCAGAAACGAGTCATATTAAAGTGATGTATTATATTATAGTATGATTCAAATGAATCGAAATATTTGCTCATATAACCTCCACTTTCAGGACATTAGCACACAATATCAATATATATTATAGTTCGAAAACAATATCAATTTTAATATGAAGACAATAGGACATAAAACGTTCAACTTGGTGTTCATTGTCTTGGAACTTTATATTTTATAACAACAATGTCCTAGAAGTAGAGGTATATTTTGATTGGTTCTTCATGATACAGTTGGGGTAGAAAATATATCAAAACCAATTGAACCTGCTTTTGACAGCGAAACAATTTCCCTCGTCAATTTTTATACATGTTAAGAAAATAATACTGATAAATCCTTAATTTTATCAGAAAAAAAATTTACCTATATAATGTATGAGAATCAGACATAAAAAACATAAAGTGTTTCTCATTCTCGTTAATTTTTCTTGTATTTCATTTCTTTCTCGGACTCTATATTCCATTTTTTTTTGTGCATTGCCTGAAATTTAGTCAATAGCATATAACACGTATTTCCACAAAACGTTTTCAATTATCACATAAATAAGAAAACAAACAGAAATTATTGTTATTGTTTTACAGAATCAATAAAGTATGTTATGTTATGTTATTAAAATGAAATTTATCTTCTGAATTATCGAAAAAATATGTTGATTAAAAACTCCTCTCTGAATATAATATTTTTGAGAGAATATGCATGAGTATTACTCAAGTAGAAATATAAGGACAATTTGAATTGTATCCTGGGTTGAGTGAATCCCATGCGGATAATTGGAATACTTGGTAACATTGACCAGCCGACCAAGATGCGAATCGCTAGTTAGAATAACGTGTTAAAATGAGAGAAAGTTTGGGATGCACAAATTTTTTGTTTTCTTTGTTTCATTTCGTTAAATCTGAGTGAATTCTGAATTTCTTGATCGGTCAATTTGAGTAATCGAGTGATTTCTAACATAAGGGGGTTGTGTCAAGTAACCGTGCAAGTAACGGTGACTGTGTTAGCTTTTCATTATTATTGTGCCCTTTCAAAAACCATTCACGAAAAACTCATTTGGTTAACCGGTAACGAAATTCAAAACAAACTTTTCTGTTGATACTGCCTGCTACATTTCAATCAAAAAGCCCTTTCGTTTCGACTGGATACGATAACTTGAAATTCCTTGTTTTACGAGTAAACATGAAATTTCCAAAAAACATATTCATCCGGCTATAAAATCTGAATTGTTCGTGAAACAAAATATTGTAAATACCTACTATGTACAGTGCTCAAGCAAATTCATAACAGTGTTAATAATGAGGTTAGGGAAAATCGTAAAATGATAAAGTATCTAGTGAACATGATCATTTTCCTATCGACACAAGAGCATTTAGGGGAATCAATGAAAGTGTTAATACTGACATTCGAGGAAATTTGGAGAAGCTTGTTGAAGTCGCCATGACGTCAGACGTTATTAGAATATATTTCCGTTCCGTCTGTATTAGTGTATTTTGCAAATTATATCGAAAACCTTTCAGAATGATTAAATTGATTCGGTGACCAAAATTTTGAGGCAAATAACATTTATAACGAAATGGACAGTGTTTTTACTAGGAATAATGTATTCATTATTCATTAATAACTGATACTGTTGTAGATTATTATCTGTTTAATTTCCATAAAATGAATGTTTTGTTACTGAAATATATGTTTTTAGTTATGTTCAATATACGGCCTAATAAAAAGCGTCACTTCCACTTCTGATAATAACATTTTTAAATCTGATTGATAAGTGAGAGGAACTATTCGATCTATAATGTTCCTTGAAACTCAAAATGTTGAATTTTCACCTAAATTCAATACTGAAATTCGATTCAAACCAAAATTATTGAATTAATCAAACTACAATTCAGTTATTGGCTAAACCCTACATATAAGTGTTGGCAAGAAATCGTGGAGGAAAAACTACTTTTATCAATTATTCTTCAAATTAATTGAAATGAGTATGACTACTTCAAACCTTATTCTAGCAAGGCACTCGAAATTTTGCAACAAGCTTGAAATGCTTATTTCATATATATGCGTAAAAATGCAACCCGTTCGAAAGATCAATTACCGAAATTCTCATTATGGCATATTCCATATTTTTCTTGAATTATCCTTGGTCTATATTTGATTATACTGATGATATGATCAGCTTTATATTTCGCACAGTTCCGGGCTGTGTTTTAGTTGAAGCCTCTGAAAACTCGATCCTATCGGTTCTGTGGTATCAGAGATATTTGATAGTCGCCTTTCGATATCCTTTTCAATTGCTCTATGGTTCTGGTTCACTGAGCAACATGAAATTTCACGGAAGGCTTCAAATTGTCGTATTTCAAGGGAGTGCGTAATTTCATTCAAGTCAAACTCATAGTTTTGAAATAAATAGAAACTCAACATTTCTAAAAGACATATTCACTAAAATCTTGGTCAGATTTTACCAGTTAACGAACTTCGCGATACGAAACCACCCAAGTACACTGTCCTTCATCTCGAATGTTTCGTGTATACAAACACGCAAACAGATTTACATTTGAAGACGAATTCATCAACAGGGAGTCGAAACTTAAATTTCGACCACTCAAAAATCGGTGAGATTATGACAGAGTTCAGCCCTAAAACTGATGAAATAGGAACACCTGCTACAATGATTGACTCTGGCGTTGGCATAAATACATATTCCAAGTACACGACATGTTCTGCATCTTGCGAGATCCGACGAATATGCGATTTTGACCCTTATCGATATACAAAGATTTTGATACTTATCTCGCATCTAACGAGATCCGTCTTAGTGGCAACGTTGAACGGATCTCATTGCCACGCGGTATACAATGTATATAGGGTATATAGGAAAGGATCTCGGATTGTTGGTTTATAAGACATGGACCTCGTAGCGTTGAAATTTTACAGGGATCTCGTAATCACATTTTCGAAGTATATACGCAATAATGGTCGTGATTTATACAGAATGATTTCTCAGGGAATCGGTGTGAACACCAAAAAAATACTCTGTTTTCTTTGCCGAGCTTTCGGATTTTATTCAATCCATCCTCAGGGCTTCTACAAGATATCAACAAAAATTATCAGTTACAATAAAGAGAAAAAATAAACATTCTATATATATATATATATATATATATATATATATATATATATATATATATATATATATATATATATATATATGAACCCATCGGTTCATATTTGACACCCTTATGAGAGATAAGTTCAACGGTTGATATATATGTTTTTTCTTTGTAAATATAATATGGATTGTACCGTGTGTGAAATATTGTGCAATACGGGATAGGAATGAGAAAATTGGCTTCTCGATTAGAAAATGTGTGATCTCGTTATACGCGGAGGGGATTAACTTAGCGAGAATTATCAACTCAAACGGGTGGGATGAACGGAACTTCTTCTTCTTGATAGTGCCAATCCGTTATCGGATATTGGAGACCATTCTGGCTATTGTGACCTTATTCACTGTTGCACGAAACAGTCCAATTGTTGTTTCCCAGAACCAGACCCTCAAATTTCTGAGCCACGAAATTCTCCTCCTGCCGGGACCTCTCCTTCCCCCAACCATGCCCTGCTGTATAAGCTGGAGAAGGCTGTATCTTTGTTCATTCCGCATGATGTGGCCCAAGTACTCCAGTTTCCTCCTCTTCACGGTGTCAACAATTTCAGTTTTCTTGTTGACTAATATTAGAACCCTCTCATTGGTCATGTGCTCTGTCCAATTGATTCGGAGTATTCTTCTGTAGAGCCACATCTCGAATACTTCAAGCTTCTTACACGAAGCTTCAGTAAGCGTCCATGACTCCACCCATACAGAAGCACAGGAAAGACATAGCACTTCAGAAGTCGTATTTTGGTCTTCTTGTTCAGGTCGTGAATCGTGAAAAGTTTTTTCATTTTAATGGAAGCTGCTCTTGCCTTTTCAATCCTACAGCGGATTTCCCTCGAATGATCCCATGCCGAGGTACGAAATTGTTTCGACTCTTTACTATTCTGTTGTCGATGTAAAGTTGATGAACGGAACGCGCAGAAGAAATAATTATATATCTTATCGCCGCCTACCGTCATCGATTCTGTGAAAATATTTTATGGAATAATTTATATAAGCCCATTTCTTAATTTGTTCAAATTGATAAAATAAGGTGGCAATAAAATTTGGATGAGAAATGTTACTCCTAGTGCACTACTAACCAAATGCTTATAAACTTGAATAGATAACACTTTTGTTTGTCCTCGGAATATTTTTACATTTTGCGATCGTATGGTCACAGCAATTCCAAGTAAAAAAAAAATTAATAAATAATATTTATAGTTAGGTGAATGAAAATGTTAGCTGTTTACCCTTAACGCTGAATTCCAAAAGAATTATCTCGTCATAGTAATTTGGTTGCCCATCTCACGGACAGGCTTAGGCTTTGTGGGAATTTTGTTTGCTTTCGGATTGTATGATATTTGTGTAATGGAAAAAACGAGAAAAAGTTAACTTTGTGGTCCTGAAAAGGACCGATAGCAATATTTCGATGGTGAAATTTAACCTCCGAAACCGTACAACGTACGACCTTGGCGTTTCAAAGCATATACGACGTCCATTGCTGTTACAGTCTTCCTTTTTGCGTGTTCGGTGTAAGTTACAGCGTCTCTAATAACGTTTTCTAGGAATACCTTAAGTACACCTCTAGTTTCTTCGTAAATCAAACCAGAGATACGTTTCACCCCACCGCGGCGGGCCAATCTTCTGATAGCGGGCTTCGTGATTCCTTGGATATTGTCTCGTAGAACTTTCCTGTGACGCTTAGCGCCACCTTTTCCCAAACCCTTACCACCTTTGCCTCTGCCAGTCATTTTTCAGTTAACGACTACAATAACAAGAATTAACTAAAGGTTTTAGCGGAAAATACGGCTTTTATACCATCACAGTTTTCCCCACCACTAGATCTACACGACCAACCAATGATATTGCGAGAATGTGCAGTGGAACCGCCTACCTATTCCGCTATAAATAGATGAATCTAAGATTTCCCTCAACTAGTTTATACCCATACTCGAGATGGCCCGTACGAAGCAAACCGCAAGAAAATCCACTGGCGGAAAGGCACCGCGTAAGCAACTTGCCACAAAAGCGGCACGTAAAAGTGCACCCGCTACTGGTGGCGTAAAAAAACCTCATCGTTACCGTCCAGGTACCGTAGCTCTTCGTGAGATCCGTCGTTATCAGAAAAGTACCGAGCTGTTGATTCGCAAACTTCCTTTCCAAAGGTTAGTGCGCGAAATTGCCCAAGACTTCAAGACCGATCTCCGTTTCCAGAGCTCCGCCGTGATGGCCCTTCAAGAAGCTAGCGAAGCTTATCTGGTCGGTCTATTCGAAGATACAAATTTATGTGCCATTCACGCCAAGAGAGTAACCATTATGCCGAAGGACATTCAACTTGCTCGACGTATCCGTGGCGAACGTGCTTAAGCATCTTTTTCACAAAGTTTAAAATCGGTTCTTTTCAGAACCACAACTTTTTTTTTTACATTTATACAATTGATTGATTTCTTATAAGGTATCCCAAATTAAAGATCCGATATCAATAGTGCAATATAACCTTACTTAATTTCTTCCAACAAAATGCGTTACGAATTTCAATTTTGATTATGGATTTTTCATCAGTCTTTTGATATCCTCTATATCTTGGCGCAATAGCTTATTTTAAGCTGGAAGCAAATTATGCCGTCTTATTTCCAATTCGATCATTCAACTGCAAAAGATTCTGATGACCAGCATTAGAGAGAAGCGATACCGTGATTTCTAGATCACGTTGTGAAACGTGAACGTTACTTTATGATATCAGTGAAATTAAAGCGTGACGTGATCACTGTTTAGGTTGCTTGTTAATAATATTTGTATGAATCACCCAAACCTTAGTTCGTTTATCTTTGCAACTCGAATTGGTCACTCATTCAAAGCAAAATTGTTATGAAAACATCCATTTTTCTTACATATTCAACTCTTTTCCTTATTTCAGATTTAGTTAGGAACGTAACAGAAGGATATCGATTTTTCAAATGTTTCCTCAAATTTGAAGAGGTGATTTTGAAAGATAATTTCAACTTGCATAAATTACAAGTAGCATAATTTACATCAACTTTTGTGAAGAAAGCCCAAAGATTGCTGGTCTTTCGCCTGTTATTATTCTTTCGCCTATTATTATTATGTCGCTGACGTGTTTTCGTTTATTTTTTATAATACAGAGTACCATTTATTGCTTCGGTCGACAACTTCAATATAGAAAGAATTTCTTTGGGGTTGTTTATCAAAGATAAGCATAAAATTAGAATTTTATTGCCACCACCAATTATGCAGTAATGCAGTAGTTATTAGTTTGCAGCAAGTATTTATTGTTCAACTAGTTCTACAAAAATACTTCCTACAGCATGCGAAGTTGCCTACGATGCTGGGATTGTCATAAAAATATGCAATTATGTTAGTCGAAAAAGGTTCCGAAGCAATAAAAACATCAGGCTGCCTTCATAATTTACGATTGCAACGGACGATGATATGCCCTGAAAAGATCTGTGAAATGTTCAAACTGTGATCCCGTCACGCTCTGTATTCGTTTTTCGGAACCGTGACTACCTGTGACATTCTGATCTCAGTTAAATCACAGTTCGTGAAATATAGCTCTTCTCTAATCAGCATTCCACCGACTGTTTCATAACATTTTGAAGAGGATAATGAGCATACAAGTTGTAAATAACATCCCATCACCAGTAAGGGTTAATGTACAACAATCTAGCTTGCGACATGTTTGGAATACCATAGACGATGAGATGGCGGTAGTTTTTGCAGACACTCGCCATTGCTAGAGTCCATCGAACTCTGTGCTAAGCTTTAATTCTTCGGGTTTGATGAAATGTCCATCAGTTGATTATTCAGGTGATGCGTCAGCAGTGTTGTGAAAGGCAGTGCTATGGTTCCTAAATGGTTTTGTCGGAGATGACCCGGGACCAACTTCTATTTTCTTTTGAAGTTTGTAGGTTCGGGTATATACCCGAACTTAAATAGGTGGAGTCAATTTAGGTGGTACGATCTCAAATAAAAAGTTTACACTGAGAAGGTAATTTTTTTTTTTTTTTTTTTTTTTTTTTTTAGTGAGATTATTGTCAGAGGTGTCGAGTGAGATTAGTCGACAGAGTAAGACGTGTCAGCAGTGAGTAGTGATTTCCCAGCCCACTGGTGAGTTATTTTTTGTGATTGTGTATGTTGTAATTTCAGTGTACTGTGTTGTTCAAGTGTGATTGTTGTAAAGCAAACAGGCCCATTGAAAAACGCTCTTAGGAGCGGGTTCGATCAGAACCCTGATCTATTCCACCGTCTCTAACGCGAGTGAGACAGTCATGGATGCGACGACGAGTAGTTCCCCGGTCAAGCCGACAGCAGATCAAGTGGAGACAATTTTGGACTACTTTGCTTCCGACGAAAAAATTTTGAGAACATTGTTTATCAGATTAGGCGAAAAATTGGGTATCCCAACGGGTGAAACTCCCGAAAGGAGGTCAAGGAAATCGAAAAGGCAGAAGACACTCCCAAAATCTAATGAGAATTCCCCAATTCAGACAGAAAACAGGTTTGAAATCCTTTCAGACCTTGAAGTCAACGAAAAACTTGATGAAGTCTCCATGGTCTCAGACGATGAAGACTCTCAAATTGACCACGCCCCCAACAGCGAAACCGGTAAAGATGGCAGCACATCAGCAACCCCCACCCAGAGGAACACCCAAAACAACCACGCCCCCAAAAGTTCGTCATTCAGAGGCCAAAAAGAAGAGAACAATACGACTTCAATAAGAAACCGATTTTCAATCCTCGAGGATAAAGAAATGGAAGTAATCCAACCAGAGACTCAAACCGAAAATCGATCCCCCCGTAACCCCCGACTGAATAAAATAGAATTTCCGCCAATGCCAAGGAAATCAGTGCCCCTCACCGAAGCACTAAAACCAATCCCAACCAAAGCCCCCCCAAGAATTCCTCCAATCAAGGTGAGGAACTCTAATTCATTCCCGTCAATTGAAAAGATGGCAGACGAACGTCAAATAAAAATAAAATTTGCAAAACAGACCAATCAAGGGTTGCAAATTTTCCCTGAGACTGCTGACGACCATCGAAAACTGACCTCAGGTCTGAAAGAACACGATCAGGAGTATTTTTCCTATACATTGCCTGATGACAAGCTACTCCGCGTTGTGATTCGCGGCATTCCCGGACATGAAACCGAGAAATCGATCAAAGAAAAATTAGAGAAACGGGGCTTCGAAGTTTTCGAAACAACCCAACTATACAGGAGAGTGAAAGGCGGGAAACACTATTTCCCATTGATGTTGGTGAAACTTCCCCGCACCGAAGCCAGTAAAGAAATTTTCAACCTGTCCCATCTAGGTTTCTTCAAAATCCAAGTAGAATCCCAAAGAACAAGGCAAACATTTAAACAATGTTTCAGATGCCAAAGCTTTGGCCACACTCAGTCTACATGTCACTTGAAACCAAGATGCGTGAAATGTAGCGAGGAACACTGGTCATTCGAATGTCCGAAACCAAAAACTACTCCTGCCGTGTGCGCCAACTGCCGCCTACCCCACCCAGCCAATTATCGAGGCTGCAAGAACTACCCGGGCAACTCAAAGAAGCCCAAAACTCAGGAAAGGAAGTTTAACTCTAACAAAGTTGTAGAGGGCGTGTCCTACAGTTCCAAAGTGGCCCCGAAAAAGACTGAAAACAAGATCATAACCAAAGAACCAAACATGACGGAGATGTTGGCCCAAGTCACATCTTTATTAGCCAAGATTGCCAGTAGCCTCAATAAATAGGAAGCCGCACTCTCTAAAAGTGCTTGCGTGGAATTCAAATTCCATCGTGAACAGACTCCCGGAGTTCAGGGACTACGTTGCAGAAGAAAAATTTGACGTCGTTCTCTTATGCGAAACGTTCCTGAAGCCAGCCAACACATTGTCGGTCCCTAACTACCACATCTACCGAAGTGACCGCCTCACAGGAAGAAACGGTGGAGTCGCTGTCCTAGTGAAGAAAAATATCCATCACGAACGGATTCCCAATTTCAACATTGTAAATCTAGAGCACGCAGCAGTGAACATCCTGATGTCCGACAACAGGCCCATCACAATTATAGCCGCCTACAACTCTCCGAGTAAACCCCTCCTTGCTTCTGATTTGAGCCAGATATTCCCCTCATCTGACAGAATAATCCTTGGTGGTGATCTGAACGCTAAAAACCGTCTATGGAACTCGAGGACCACGACGACACGAGGCAGAACTCTTGCCGCGCATGCAGCCTCCAACAACTACTCGGTTGTTGGTCCGGATCAACCAACGCACTACGGGACAGGGAGACCCGATGTGCTGGACGTTTTTCTCCTCAATAATATAGAATACTCTTCCACAGTACATACGCAGACAGTCCTGAGTTCAGATCACAACCCGATAATTCTAGAGCTGGAAGACTGGCACGACATCCCAGTTCAACACTCGGAGAAGCAAATAAATTGGAGAAAGTTCACTGACCTGCTCAAGAACACCCAACCCCTAGAAGAGCCCAAGACCGTGATGGAAATTAACAGTGCCACAAGAAGACTGACAGTGGACATTCAAGCAGCCATTTCTGAAGCGACAAAAATAAAAATCAAAAACTCCCCGGACAAGAACAGCTTACCTCCGGAAATCAAACAGCTGATTCAACTCAAGAACAGAGCTCTGAGAAAAGCCCAACGAACTCTGGACCCAAGGGACAAGAGGGAAGCTAATCGTTTGACCAACAAAGTCAAATATGAGATCCAGAAGTTCAAAAATGATAGTTGGCAGGAATTTCTGGAAACAATCAATGAAGACTGCAACGATAGCAACGCCCACTACAAACCCATGTGGAACCTGAACAAGAGGCTCAAAAACAAGTCAAATAGATCTCCACCATTACATGGACCAGGCCGTATTATTCATACAGACCATGAAAAAGCTGATGTCTTCGCAGACAGACTTCAATTACAGTTCTCCCCAAACCGCAGCCCCGACGACGACATTGACTTTGAGGAATCAATTGAAAGAAAGGCAAGAAGAATCATCCGCCAACAATCCGACGCAACGATCCGTTCAACCAACGCAGAGGAAGTTCTTGAAGAGATAAAGTATCTCAAGAAAAGAAGCTCTCCTGGCGAAGACGGTATCACAAATTCCCATTTGAAAAACTGCCCCATAGAATTTACTAAGAATATCGTTAATTTAATAAACGGCATTTTACGCCTTCAGCACTTCCCTGAAGCATGGAAGAATGCAATAGTAATTCTAATACCTAAACAAGGTGAAGACCCTTTATTTCCTCAAAGTCACCGTCCTATTAGTCTCCTCTGCACCATGGGGAAACTCACTGAACGTATTGTACTTAGAAGACTCGAAGAAGAACTCCAAAGCAACAATACCATCCCTGATGAACAATACGGCTTCAGAGCAGAACACTCGACTGAACAGCAAGTACTTAGACTAACAGAAAACGTGATCAATAACATAAATATGAGACACATCAGTGCGGCCGCATTTTTCGACATATCCAAGGCGTTCGATAAAGTGTGGCACCAAGGTCTAATTGTCAAAATGAACCAAGCTGGCACTACCCTAGCAGTCACAAGACTTATTAACAGCTACCTCAAATCCCGGACATTTCAAGTCAAAATTGGCTCTTGCAGATCAGCTAAAACCCCAATAACAGCGGGGGTTCCCCAAGGAGGTGTTCTCTCGCCGAAGTTGTATAATATTTATTCATCGGATATTCCAAGGGTTTTCGGAAATGCGAAAATCTTCACCTATGCTGACGATACCGCTGTGCTTGCCCACTCCAGAAATTTGAATCTGGGAAGAAGATACCTCCAATCAGCGACTGATTCAATTCTGGAGTGGATGGAGAAATGGAAAATCAAAGTAAATCCAAAGAAAACGCAAGCAATCGTTTTCAGCAGAAAAGCCGCTCTACCGAGCGATCAACTCGAAATAAATGGTGAAGAAATCCCTTGGAGTAACAAAGTTAAATACCTTGGTGTGATCTTTGACCGTAAGCTTACGTGGAAGGATCACATCGAAGAAATCAAAAGAAAAACTACGCTGAAAAATATACAACTACATCCTCTGATGGCCAGAAAGAGCAAACTCAGCCTTGACAACAAGTTGAGGTTGTACAAAATGGTAATCGTCCCGTCGATACTATACTGCTCCACTGCTTGGGGGCAAGCTGCCAAATGTCATAAATCAAAACTTGAAGTAATTCAAAGCAAAACCCTCAGAAAAATTACAGACGCCCCTTGGTTCATCCGGAATAATGACATCAGAAAAGATCTAAAAATTGACACAGTTTCTAAACAAATAAGACGACGTAACAAGAAACTTTTGGAAAAATTCGAGTCCCACACCAACCCCACTTTGGCAGAGGCCTTAAATTACGACCCAGAGGAGTCATCAAAAATAAAGCGGCCAAAATTAGCGCTAAACGAAGAGGGAGATCATAGTCAATTCCACCACTGAAGGCGAAAAAATAAAGTAATAACGCCCACAAAATTCCCCCATCCTATGGGGAATATACCAAGCCCAAGGATAAAAGTGTTTCAAACACTAATCCAAGAAGAAACCAAAGATCCTTGTGTGTAATTTTTTAGTTTTCACTTATCGTCAGATTGATCGATTGAAGATGCCTCCTAAAACTAGCGGAAAAGCTGCCAAGAAAGCTGGCAAGGCCCAAAAAAACATTTCTAAAAGCGACAAGAAGAAGAAACGCAAGAGGAAGGAAAGTTACGCTATCTACATTTATAAAGTATTGAAACAAGTCCATCCGGATACGGGTATTTCAAGCAAGGCTATGAGCATCATGAACAGTTTCGTTAATGATATTTTCGAACGCATCGCCGCCGAGGCGAGTAGACTTGCTCACTACAACAAACGTTCGACAATAACCAGCAGGGAAATTCAAACAGCAGTGCGCCTTCTCTTGCCCGGTGAGTTGGCAAAACACGCCGTCAGCGAAGGAACTAAAGCAGTAACAAAATACACCAGTTCCAAATAAAGCAGGAATTGTTGTTGCATATCAAACGGTTCTTTTCAGAACCACAAATTTTTAAAACTTATAATTATAGTCTGATCTCTAATTTCACCGTTAACGACATGTAGATTTATCAATTTGAAATAATCCATACTAATATAATTCGAATATGTTCGTCAACTTCCTATACCATGTCTGATAATTTTGAACACCAATATCATATATATATATATATATATATATATATATGTATATATATTCGGTTCAATGTTATTTACCTGCTTTTCAATTGTTACTATATATATATATATATATATAAATATATATTTATACCGTTGCAGGGTAAGGCTTAGAGGTTGCCGGTTCCTCTCAGAACAAGGCAACACTCAATTGCTTCTGAGGAAACTTCTCACAATTCTCGTGGTCCACAAGATCATCTCCTTTTGCGCCTTCTCTATTAGATCTTCGTGAAGTCCAAGTTTGGCTGTGTTCCCAGTTAGATGCATCTCAACCAGCCCATTCGTGGTGTGAGTAGATATATATATATATATATATATATATATATATATATAAACCTGTTGCAAACAGTGATTGTTAAAAAAAAAAATATATATTGATATATATAGATATATATATATATATATATCTATATATATCAATATATATATCTATATATATATATATATATATATATCTATATAAGGATAAGGACAGTCCCTCTCAGAGAAATACTAACCGTAGACACGTGTTTCGGGCTTTCGGCCCTCATCAGTACGGTGAACAAGTGTTAGGATGTGCAGCACTTGAAAGAAACAACAAACAAACAGAGTCAACAACAGAAGCCAGCAATCCATTTGTGGTTTCAGCAGGAAGACCCAATGTGTTTTCGGGCAACAACCGACATCACCACGCGAAAAGCTATAACTAACTGCGTGACATCCGAATCCAGGAATAATAACATGTCGGAAGGATAACGAGGGTAATTGTTCATAAAACAAATCATAAGGATAAGGACAGTTCTCTGAGAGGGACTGTCCTTATCCTTATGATTTGTTTTATGAACAATTACCCTCGTTATCCTTCCGACATATATATATATATATATATATATATATACAGGGTGAGTCTTTGACTTGTACATATATTTTAACCGAAGGTTCTTGAGGTCAAAAGAAACACTTTTTTCATTTACCATTTTTTCCGATTCGGCCCTGTTAAGAAGATATAGCCATTTTAAATTTTCAAAATGAGCTAATTCACCCCTGAAAACCGGAACACTGAAGTTTTCTCAAGCATAAGATATACCTCTTGAACCTTGGAAATAAGCTACTAAATTAGAAAAACCATCATAAACTCACGTTTAACATTCCATTTGTTGAACAAAGTAGTGTTTATAATCAAATAAATGAGTTATTCCAATTTCGTTGTCGCTAAAGATTAAATATTCTTCTCTTGATTTCTATTTCATTTTCGATAATTATAACGAATTGAGCTCGCTACCAGCCATATTAGCTCTGATACTCATATCCATTCATTCATTATATTTCATTTATATGATATCGTTGTTTATTTTTCGTGCAAGAATTAACCTTAAAATCTCAAATAAATAATATTCATCTATGAAAGATCTAACACAGACTATAGTAATCTGTGGTTTTAAGTTTGAATTTCAAATTTCGAGTGATGCCAAATATAAACACAGCAGTTCGGTTCGAATAATCTATGTTCTAACCTAAAATTTTCATTTACAGTTTACACTGTTATTGTTATAAGATATTTGTTATGAAATGAAGCATTTGATTTGTTCCAACTATCTCATAAAAATATTGAAATGCATCAATATTTTTGAAACCATCAGTATGAAAATATGGAAATATGTAAAATATTCTGGCTCTGTAATCAATGGAAAATGTTAGACTCCACTTGTAATCAAATTTGTTGTTAATGTGTACCTACATTATAGCCAACTTTACTACTTAATTCATCTTGATTTTGGCATTGAAAATAAATGAGAAGTATTCAATATAATTATCCACAATAGAATATTTGGTTTCTTTCAACTCACCTGATTTGTTTTCACATTAAAACAATTATGGCCCTCTTGGAAGTATGTCAATCATAAGCTCTTAGGATGAATTTATGGAATAGCAAAAGAATAAAAGTATTCAATCTCAATCACATGAAAATTTGTCTAGTATGTACCTAGTGGTATGTTTCGATGTGTGTGGTATGTTTCGATGTGAGTTAGAATGAGCCGAAGAAGAATACAGTATTGTTCGATAGCAGCAGTCTTTAGTGGGATATTGATTGTTGTCATTATAATGGGACTATTTTGTGAAAACTTTTTTAAACATGGGTTTTATGAATAATCTGGACTTTTCAAAAAGAATGTTGATTTTAGTGAAGTATCTTCTTATTATCAGAGCTGTGCCAAAGCTCAGTGATTTTTAATCAAATCGAGGAGTTGAGGTGAGCTTATTCAAATAACTTCATTTTCAAACTAAGTTGGCTAGTACTTCAATTCTTAAATCTGAGACATGACTTCATAGTAAATATTCATTTCTGTGGTTTTTTTTCCACAATAGAACAGAGTTGCATTCAGCCAAAGTACCCAATTTTTTTAATTTCACAGATAATTTTTTTTTTTTAAGATCAAGTTATTCGAAAACGGCGCTTTGTACGAGAAAATATGAAGAATACTTTTATTTTTCAAATTAGCCAAATATTCTTCAATGAACGTTCAAATTACTATTAAGAGTTGGTTTCTTCGAATTTCTGGTATTTTGATGGTATGTTATGTTCATAACATAGAAACAGAAGAATGTGTATGGAATCTGGTGTTCGGAGAAGATGTATCACATCAAAAAAAAGCTATATTTCAAAAATCATTTCCTTCGATACAACCATTTCCGAGATATAGCCGATAATCACATTTTTTTAACGATTTTCAACAGCCTGTATCTTTTTAACCGGGCCGAATCGGAAAAAATGGTAAAGGAAAAAAGTGTTTCTTTTGACCTCAGGAATCTTGGGTTAAAATATATGTACAAGTCAAAGACTCACCCTGTATATATATATATATATATATATATATATATATATACAGGGTGAGTCTTTGACTTGTACATATATTTTAACCGAAGGTTCTTGAGGTCAAAAGAAACACTTTTTTCATTTACCATTTTTTCCGATTCGGCCCTGTTAAAAAGATATAGCCATTTTAAATTTTCAAAATGAGCTAATTCACCCCTGAAAACCGGAACACTGAAGTTTTCTCAAGCATAAGATATACCTCTCGAACCTTGGAAATAAGCTACTAAATTAGAAAAACCATCATAAACTTACGTTTAACATTCCATTTGTTGAACAAAGTAGTGTTTATAATCAAATAAATGAGTTATTCCAATTTCGTTGACGCTAAAGATTAAATATTCTTCTCTTGATTTCTATTTCATTTTCGATAATTATAACGAATTGAGCTCGCTACCAGCCATATTAGCTCTGATACTCATATCCATTCATTCATTATATTTCATTTATATGATATCGTTGTTTATTTTTCGTGCAAGAATTAACCTTAAAATCTCAAATAAATAATATTCATCTATGAAAGATCTAACACAGACTATAGTAATCTGTGGTTTTAAGTTTGAATTTCAAATTTCGAGTGATGCCAAATATAAACACAGCAGTTCGGTTCGAATAATCTATGTTCTAACCTAAAATTTTCATTTACAGTTTACACTGTTATTGTTATAAGATATTTGTTATGAAATGAAGCATTTGATTTGTTCCAACTATCTCATAAAAATATTGAAATGCATCAATATTTTTGAAACCATCAGTATGAAAATATGGAAATATGTAAAATATTCTGGCTCTGTAATCAATGGAAAATGTTAGACTCCACTTGTAATCAAATTTGTTGTTAATGTGTACCTACATTATAGCCAACTTTACTACTTAATTCATCTTGATTTTGGCATTGAAAATAAATGAGAAGTATTCAATATAATTATCCACAATAGAATATTTGGTTTCTTTCAACTCACCTGATTTGTTTTCACATTAAAACAATTATGGCCCTCTTGGAAGTATGTCAATCATAAGCTCTTAGGATGAATTTATGGAATAGCAAAAGAATAAAAGTATTCAATCTCAATCACATGAAAATTTGTCTAGTATGTACCTAGTGGTATGTTTCGATGTGTGTGGTATGTTTCGATGTGAGTTAGAATGAGCCGAAGAAGAATACAGTATTGTTCGATAGCAGCAGTCTTTAGTGGGATATTGATTGTTGTCATTATAATGGGACTATTTTGTGAAAACTTTTTTAAACATGGGTTTTATGAATAATCTGGACTTTTCAAAAAGAATGTTGATTTTAGTGAAGTATCTTCTTATTATCAGAGCTGTGCCAAAGCTCAGTGATTTTTAATCAAATCGAGGAGTTGAGGTGAGCTTATTCAAATAACTTCATTTTCAAACTAAGTTGGCTAGTACTTCAATTCTTAAATCTGAGACATGACTTCATAGTAAATATTCATTTCTGTGGTTTTTTTTCCACAATAGAACAGAGTTGCATTCAGCCAAAGTACCCAATTTTTTGAATTTCACAGATAATTTTTTTTTTTTAAGATCAAGTTATTCGAAAACGGCGCTTTGTACGAGAAAATATGAAGAATACTTTTATTTTTCAAATTAGCCAAATATTCTTCAATGAACGTTCAAATTACTATTAAGAGTTGGTTTCTTCGAATTTCTGGTATTTTGATGGTATGTTATGTTCATAACATAGAAACAGAAGAATGTGTATGGAATCTGGTGTTCGGAGAAGATGTATCACATCAAAAAAAAGCTATATTTCAAAAATCATTTCCTTCGATACAACCATTTCCGAGATATAGCCGATAATCACATTTTTTTAACGATTTTCAACAGCCTGTATCTTTTTAACCGGGCCGAATCGGAAAAAATGGTAAAGGAAAAAAGTGTTTCTTTTGACCTCAGGAATCTTGGGTTAAAATATATGTACAAGTCAAAGACTCACCCTGTATATATATATATATATATATATATATATATATATATATATATATATATATATATATATATAGTATATTTCAACCAACAAAGAAAATCATGATTCAAGACGAGACAACCAAACATACACCTCGATTTATATATATATATATATATATATATATATATATATATATATATATATATATATATATATATATATATATATATATCGTGAATCTTTAAGGGAATTCGACTGATAAGAAGGATTTCAGTTCTACTCTTTATTCATACCAAGCTTTCGGAACTGGTTAGTTCCTTCCTCAGGGTTACTACAATTTTAACAATTAAAATTAAAATTACATATACAAAAAGAACTTTCCCAAATCTTTAAAAACAGTCACTTACAGAATTTGAGGTTGTCTCCTTAATAAGTTAAAATTCATCAATTAACGCTTTTTAAGTAAATTAGTCTCAAATACTCTATCAGTTGGATTAATCTTTCTTTGTCAATTGGATGTGAAGTATAAACAGTGTGTCTAACCTAACTTAATTATTTTCTTTGGTACATATCACAGAATCTCATTGCGTCAACTTTGGTTTACTTTTTCTTCTTATTTTTATTCGTCTAGTGGTCCATCATAGACTCGTTCCCGGTTTGGATATGTTAACAGGAACGTGTAAACATTGCTTAATCTTTGTACGTCAGTTTTTTTATTTATTGGATTTTCTTGATTTCTTATGTTGATCATTTCTTGTATCAGTCTTTTATTATATTTACCTTCCGTACATAATACTTCTGTATTTTCAAAATCAATTTTATGATCCTTTTTCATTGAGTGTACAGCTAAAGCACATCGTGGGTTCATTGTCCGGATATCACTCTTATGTAAAGTTAATCGACTCTTTAACCATTGAGATGTTTGTCCCACATAGGTGCTATCACATTCGGAACATTTAATTTTATACACTACATTAGATTTCAGTGGGTTTGGTGTTATATCTTTCAATTTACTGTATAACATCTTGATAGTTTTCGTGTTGTATGTACTTATTTTTACTTTTTCATCTTTAAAACAATTCTTAATTTTGCTGGTTAGATTTCCTATGTTGGGAAGGCTGCCATATTTTATTACAGGATCATCTTGAACTATATTTTCAATTTGTTCAGGTTTTCGTCGAGATTCTGTTATGGAGACTCTGTCAGTTTCATACATTAGTTTGTCGAGCATTTGTTTTGGATAGGAATTTTGCCGAAAGATCTCATGTAATTTCTTTATGTTCGCATCCACCATATCTGGATGGCAGATTCTTTGTATCCTGTTTTTCATTTCTTTGATACAATTTATTTTCATGTTTATCGGATGTTCTGATTTGAAATGTATGAATTTGTTTGAATTTGTTTCTTTTTGATACCAGTCCAGTTTAATTATGTTATTTATTCTGCAAACCTTTGTATCCAGGAATGGAACAGAATTATTTTCATCTTCTCTTTCACTTGTAAATTGGATGTTCAAGTCAAAACTGTTAAATACCTGAATTATCTCCTCCAAGCCTGTTTTCGGTATTGCAAGTATCAAATCATCTACAAATTTTTTTAAGAAAAACACCTTGAAGGACAACTTTGGAATGGAAATGTCCAAAACATAATCCATAACATAAAGGGACAGTACCGGGCTAAGTTTGGACCCCATAGCACAGCCAAATGTCTGTACATAAAATTTCCCTTCAAATATGAAATAGTTGTTATCGAGTATGAACTCAACGATCTCCATAAACAGTGTTTTGGGTACATTACAATGTTCTTCAATCTTACTCCACTTAGTCTCTAGCACTTTCATCACTAGTTCTTTATATATATTCCCAAACAGGTTTACCACATCTAATGAGACTACTTCATATTCTGGTGGAATAGCAAGGTCATTAATAAATGTTGCAAATTCAAACGAATCTTTTATATAATAGTCATTATTTTGGTTGTAAGCATTCGAGAGTATTTTTGCTATAAATTCAGCCAGTGTTGACATTGGGCTCTGTAAGAGTAAAACTGAAATCCTTCTTATCAGTCGAATTCCCTTAAAGATTCACGATATTTATAGTACGACTGTTAGCTGGAGACAATATATATGTATATATATATATATATATATATATATATATATAAATAATATCAGTAACTGTTTAGTTTCCATGCGTTCTACCGTTGTAAAATCCCGCCCAGTTTCCCTTCTTATCTCTTCGTTCCTGATATGTTGCAATCTGGAAACTCTACAAGATCTTATCGAAATGTCCATCTCTAATTTGTCTATGGTCTTTTTTTTTCTGGAAGTTGCCAGCATTCACAGCCATAAGTTAAAATAGATTCTACAACTGTTGTGTAGATTGTTGCCTCTGATATTGAAACCTTTTTTTTTCGTTTCAGTAGCCGTTCAGTTGTTTATAGATAGAGTTGAGTAGGGGTGGAGGAGTCTCGATAGAAATGGCCCCCATTAATTGGGGATCTGCTTAGTGGTTATGTTTGCCTTAGAATGTTAGATGATATCATAGTTCTCCAGTCGCATACTCCAGGAAGTTTATTTTAATTGGGGTCGGATCTTGTATATTCTCAAAATTTAAATATGTATGTCGTAAAAAGATTTACCCAGATTTTTTCCTAATTAGGATGTCTATTAGCTGTTCTTTCGATCCTATTCTTGGGGCATCCTTTCTGCTGTGTAGTAATTTTCAACTCTGTATTTCTCAGAGTAACTAACGCTAAAAGATTACATATATCATGCTGTTACAATCATTACGTGTTCTTCAATTAACGGAAACTCTAGAGCCCGTAAGCAATCAGAGGTCTCCCCAAAGGACGTAGTTAATATCACACAATCTACTTCTACGAAAGATGAAAAAAAACTCCTCTCCTGACCTATCTAGCTGCCGGTATCACTAGGCAACAACAGTACCTAGAAGTGAAGGGAATCCAATATGCTGATGTCATCATCAAAATGACATCACACCGAATAAATAAGTCAAAATCATTATTTTGATCCGTATCTGATAGAACGCTCGAGCTTTTCGGATTCTGAAGAGTTTTTATGTCAAAATAGACGACGTAATATCCCCACCAGACAAATGGAAGCAGGAGTGCCTCAAGGTTCAGTTCTAAGCCCAAAATCAACAACATCTGCATATGCAACGCCCCAAAAAGGTCAAGGAATATGCTAGCTCTATACGCAGATGATAGATGTCATTTACAGAATAGTGATCGCAGCACTAGATGATTTATATATTACAGACGAATGTTTCATTAAGGTGAAAGATTCAAATGAAATGACTAAACCTGCATAGTCAACTGTGCGATTGTATTTTTCTTCCTGTTAATTTCTAGCTGTTTGCGGAACCAATTATCAAATATATTGGGACTGTATGCAAATAAAAAAACAAACAAAAAAACAAATAATAATTCAAACTCTATGGATGGCAATCAATGGCATTCAATGTATGAAATTAGTATACTAAGCCCTACCTCATTCAGAGTATGGAACGTACTACGCTGATTGGTCGAAACCGCGAGTATATATATATGTATACGAGGACATTTTCGAGGAATTCATTCGAATTCGAATTCATTCAGTGTGTGTCTTATGTGTGTCATACGTTCCAGAGTGTGTCTTAGTGGAAGTTACCTGCCCGACAGTGCTTAGTGCGCAACCCAACTGAGGACGAAGTCGACGGACTTTTAAACGTAAATTACTCCGAGTCAGGACTCGTCCTGTTATCATGGAGAAGCAGGTTCAAGAGCTTACCCTGCTCATAACTGAGCTCAGAAAAGAACTTCAAGAAATAAGAAGAGAAAACGCGGAATTGAAGGCGAAAATACTGCTCCAAACAACCTACGGAGCAGAATCCCCGACCCCACAGTTTAGCGATGACGAGCTAAACAGCGAAACAAATGAATGGAGACAGACTCCAAAAAGACTGAGAAAAACCCAACGTCAAACAGAAAATAAAATCACACAAGCCAGAAACCATTTCGCCATCCTAGAGGACGAAGAAATGGAAATTACGCCCCCACAGACCCAAACAGAGACTGAGACAAACCTCAGACCCCTCGGCAGTCAACGACGGAACAGAATAGAGTTCCCTCCCATGCCAACGAAAACAGTGCCTCTCACTGAAGCCCTAAAACCCCAGGTCATCCCAAGAATTCCACCCATCAAGGTGAAAAACACGGAATCTTTCCCGGCAATCGAGAAACTTGCCAGAGAAAGAAGTATCAAAATCAAATTTGCGAAGCACACCAACCAGGCCTTGCAAATTCACTTAGAAACGGCGGATGATCATAGGAAACTGACTGCCGGTTTGAAAGAACACAACCAGCAGTACTTCTCGTACACGCTCCCAGAGGACAAGCTCCTACGAGTTGTCATTAGGGGAATTCCTGCCCATGAGACTGAAACATCTATAAAAGACCAACTGAGAGATAAAGGCTTTGAAGTAATTGAAGTGACACAGCTTTACAAGCGTATCGATGGAGTTAAACATAACTTCCCCATGATGTTAGTGAAACTCCCAAGAAGCGAAGCAAGCAAGGAAATTTACAACCTAAAATTCCTGGGTCACTTCAAAATTAGCGTTGAAACGCAAAAGACCAAGCACTCGTATAAACAGTGCTTCAGGTGCCAACAGTTCGGGCACACGCAAGGGACGTGCCAACTAAATCCCAAGTGCGTCAAGTGCAGCGGAGAACACTGGTCTTTCGAGTGCGAAAAACCAAAAACAACCCCGGCGGTCTGTGCAAACTGCGGACTTTCACACCCAGCAAACTACCGTGGCTGTAAAAATTATCCGGGTAACTCAAAGAAGGAGAAAACCCAGCCGAGGAAGTTCGAATCGAACAAAATTGTGGAGGGTATATCCTACACAGACAAAGTGGCCCCGAAACCGAAACCAACCCAAAACAAAGAACCATCCATGACAGAGATGCTGGCCCAAGTCACATCTCTACTCACAAAAATAGTAAGCAGACATGCAAAATAGAAAGCCCACATCTCTAAAAGTGCTCGCATGGAATGCAAATTCCATTAAAAATAAAATTCTGGAACTAGGAGATTTTGTCCAGGAAGAAAATTTCGACGTCATTCTGCTATCTGAAACGCATTTAAAACCAGCTGACACACTGTCACTCCCAAACTACCGCTGTTACCGAAGTGACAGAGTCATCGGAAGAAACGGCGGCGTTGCTGCATTAGTCAAATCAAATATTGAACACGAAAGAGTACAAAATTACGAAACGGAGAATCTGGAACACGCTGCGGTGAATATCACGATGTCCGACAACAGACCCATCACGATCATCGCAGCTTACAACTCCCCGAATAAACCTCTCCTTCCGTCAGACCTGGACCAAGTTTTCCCCTCGACCAACAGGATCGTGCTTGGTGGTGATCTGAACGCGAAACACGCCATATGGAACTCGAGAACCACGACGACAAGAGGAAGGATACTCGCCTCTCATTCCACGACCAACAACTATTCTGTTGTTGGTCCTGAAACACCGACTCACTATGGCAGAGGGAGACCCGACGTCCTAGATGTCTTCATACTCAATAATATCGAGTATTCACCAGAAATCCACACGAAGACAGCCCTCAGTTCAGATCACAACCCAATTATATTAAAACTGGCAGATTGGCACGATACTCCGACATTGCACACGGAGAGGTTTATAAACTGGAATAAGTTTAATGAATTGCTAACCAGCTCACAACCTTTGGAAGATCTTACAAACAAAACTGAAATTGATAATGCAGCAAAAAGACTGACAGTAGACATCCAAAATGCTATAACAGGATCGACGTCGACAACTTCAAAGAAATCCCCGGATAAAAACAGCCTCCCTCAAGAGATAAAATACTTGATTCGCCTCAAGAACAGAGCCTTACGCAAAGCTCAGAGGACCATGAACCCCATGGATAAAAGGGAGGCAAACCGTTGGACAAACAAGGTGAAAACCGAGATCCAGAATTTCAGGAACGAAAGATGGCAAACACTTTTAGAGAACATTAACGAAGACTGTGACAACTCAAACGCCCATCATAAGCCAATGTGGGATCTTATGAAGCGAATGGGCAATAAAAAGAATAGATCACTACCATTACACGGACCAGGCCGTATTGTTCACACAGACCAAGGAAAGGCAGACGTTTTCGCTGATAGATTAGAACTCCAATTTTCTGAGAATGAAACCCCGGAAGACGACGTTGACTTTGAGGAAACAATAGAGAGAAAAGTAAGGAAAATTCTACGAGGACAGTGCGACTCAGCGTTGAGACCAACTAACGCAGATGAAGTGCAGGAGGTTATAAAGAACCTAAAGAAAAGAAGCTCCCCTGGTGAAGATGGTATTTCCAATACGCATCTGAAAAACGTACCAGTAGAATTTACACAAAACCTTGCCACATTAATCAATGGCATCTTCCGACTACAACACTTCCCAGAAGTGTGGAAGAATGCCGTTGTGATAATGATTCCAAAACAAGGTGACGACCCAATATTTCCTCAAAGTCACCGCCCCATAAGCCTTTTACGGACTATGGGAAAAATCACCGAGAGAGTCATCCTTAGAAGACTGGAAGAAGAGTTGGAGGAAAACAACGTCATTCCAGATGAACAATACGGCTTCAGAACGGAACATTCGACAGAGCAGCAAGTCCTCAGGCTAACGGAGTCGGTGATCCAAAACATTAATAGGAAACACACATGCACGGCCACATTTTTCGATATCTCGAAGGCGTTCGACAAAATGTGGCACGATGGTCTAATGTACAAGATGAACCAAGCAGGCATTAATCTAAATTTAATCAAGATCATTAAAAGTTACCTCACGTCCCGGACCTTCCAAGTAAGGATTGGCACTTGTAAGTCAGCAAAAACCTCAATTAAAGCTGGAGTACCACAAGGAGGAGTACTCTCGCCGAAGTTGTACAACATTTTCTCGTCTGACATCCCAAGAATCTTTAACGAAGATGTGAAAATTTTCACATACGCTGATGACACTGCTGTACTTGCCCATTCAAGGAACATGAACCTTAGTGGAAGATACCTTCAGACTGCCACAGACGACATCCTGAAATGGATGGAAAAATGGAAGGTGAAAGTTAATCCAGCTAAGTCGCAAGCAATTGTTTTCAGCAGAAAATCAGGACTACCAACAAGTCAAATAGACATAAATGGGGAAAAGATCCCGTGGATCAACAAAATTAAATACCTCGGTGTGATCTTTGACCGCAAACTCACGTGGAAAGATCACATCGACGCAATCAGAAAGAAAGTCAGTCAGAAAAATGTGCAACTTCATCCCCTATTAGCGAGAAATAGTCAGCTGAGCTTGGATAACAAACTGAGACTATACAAAGTTGTCATAATACCAAGCATCCTTTACTGCTCCACAGCTTGGGGTCAAGCTGAAAAGTGCCACAAAAATAAACTGGAAATATTACAAAATAAAATACTAAGGAAATTAACAGATGCCCCTTGGTTCATCCGAAACGCCGACATTAGACAAGACCTACAAATGGACACGATTTCGAAGCAAATAAGACTCCGAAACAGGAAGCTGTTAGAAAAACTAGAGTTTCACTCAAACAAGACCCTGGAAGATGCCCTTAACTACGATCCGCAAGGCCCCTCGAAAATAAAGCGTCCCAAGTTAGCGCTTTTAGAAAACGGAGAAGAAAGCTAAACTCCGTCCCAATAAGCGTGTGAGACTCCAACACGCTCTCTGAAGTTTCCTTCTCCTAAAAGGAAACAACCAGGACTAAGGATAAAAGTGTTTTACACTATTCCGATAGAAACCAACGTCCATCTTTCGAGGAATTATCAAAGCCCAACAATCATTTTACTCTCCCATATTCGCGTATTATATTATTATATTATAATGTCTGGTCGCGGTAAAGGTGGAAAAGTTAAGGGTAAGGCAAAGTCTCGTTCCAACCGAGCTGGATTACAATTTCCAGTTGGTCGTATTCATCGTTTATTACGCAAAGGAAATTATGCTGAACGAGTTGGAGCTGGAGCACCCGTCTATCTAGCCGCTGTTATGGAATATCTAGCCGCCGAAGTTTTGGAATTGGCCGGTAACGCAGCACGTGACAACAAGAAAACCAGAATTATTCCCAGACATCTTCAGCTGGCAATCAGAAACGACGAAGAGTTGAACAAATTGCTATCGGGAGTAACTATCGCTCAAGGTGGTGTTTTACCGAATATCCAAGCCGTCCTCTTGCCAAAGAAGACAGAAAAGAAATCATAAATACAATCTGTATGTGAAACGGCCCTTTTCAGGGCCACAATATTTCCTCATTGAAAAGATTTTTTTATCATCTGATCACTTTGGGTATAATAAAATTGCGACAATTTCACGGTCCTACTGACATTCGTAAGTAGGGTAAATGCTCTGATTTTCGACCAAATTAACAAAAACATCGATTTCGGGTACGACTTTTTCACACATAAACTAATCAAATTTTAAAGGTGTTGATGTTCATCGATTCTTTGGCTAGTTTTAAATAATTTGTCATATAATTTTAAACGTTCTCTTCGCATTCAACCTTCGAAATGTGAAAACAGAAAATCTGAATAACATTCGGGTCACGACCATGCCGCAGAGTTCTCGACCATTTTTTTGTTTGTTTTCGACCACTAATAATAGTGGCCGCTCGCTTCTCGTCTTCACTTAAAAATTTTATATTTATATCAATCAGATGGATTTCAGATGAGGTAATTGAGTAAGAAACACTGGGAACGTAAAAAAATTATTCTGCAAAAGTTTTCATTTTCTATAAGTATTTCAAAATAGGAACTCATATTAAATAATATTATTTGGTTATTTTGTTCTTAATATCTTTTCAGAAACTAATGAGTATATAAAACACCGACCACAAGTGGTCGAGAATTAAGTATAGTATATCCAAAGTCACTTGGAGGAACCAGAATATTTCAATTATATGTTCAAGGGTTGTCCAAGTTTCCAGAAATTCCTTTGGGGCCAGTGAATTTATTGCCTAACAATACTTTCGAATAAACCCCCGGTATTTAGCGGATCGCGGTTTCCATTTCAAAGAGACATCTGGCCGAGCGTTTTTATGGACTAGTTCAAGTGGCTTTGTATATACTATACAATCAAATTGGTTCTCGACCGAGAATAAATGAAAGGTAGAATAAGTATGTTTCAACGTTAATTCAGTGGTCGCAAACTAATATTCAAAAAAAAAAAACGAACATGATCCAACAGAAATATATCGGTTGAAATAAACAATTATTGAAATTACATATTGGTTGTCGACCACTTTGGTCGAGAAATAAAAGGTAAAAATTTTCCAATACCAGTTCGCGACTGCCGAATAATATACATTTTCCTACAACTGCTATGAAAAGTAGCGTATTCTTCATAGCTTACTCAATTTCAAAACTATGTATTGCTCATACTGTGGGAAATATTATTTCTCACAGCACTTTGCCCACACCTCGCTTGGTAGACCAATGTAATTGGGCTTTTGAGTCGTTTCTATGGAAACGCGATAAATTCGCACATACATTTTGATTTGAATCAAGTCCATTACTTGAATTATTGAAATTTGTGCAGTTGTAGGAAAAGTACAGTGTGCAACATGTGGAGAAAGTCCTTTTCTCGCTCGTGTGAACTCGCGAGAAAAGTTGGACTTTCCCCACTTGTTGCACAATATACTATTTCAGCGCGAAAACTTTGACCTATACCCCTACTATGCAAACTATCTTGAAAGGGTAGCAATGGTCGAGAAAACACGTACGGCGGAAATATTTTACACTACAAGATATATTTTATTATTATTTTATCTCAAATCACGGAATGGTCGAGTCGAGAGACACTGACGGTCGGCTAACCAGTGCATTTACCCTATATACAGTGGCTTAGGTAGCTATTAGACCCGGGTCGATCGCAACCCACCGACGAGATAATCGGGTCGAAAGACTTAATATAATACAGTGGGAGATCAGGTAAGAAATTTACGAAATGGGTTGTTCTGAATAATGGTCTATTTTCGAATAAAAATGAACAAATTTGTAAAACAGTCCCCCACTATGAACAGTAGAAAAGGACTTATTCTAGTTAACTAGACCTTCAAACTTCGATTTATCGAATCGAATAAATTATCGTATAATTCGATAATTATCGTACCGGTGGCAACGATGGATTTCGGAGTTACTTTCGAGCTACAATTTATTTATTTTGTATTATTCAATAGTTATGTCAACTAATGGGGCTATGTTAATTGGTGCTTTTATCTTTTGAAAATGAAATAAAACAAAAGTAAAAGATAATGAAATCAAACTCAATAAAAAATAACTATACTACGAGGTTGCAACAGGTAAGTCGAGTCCGATTGTTCATTAAATTAGTGGAGAAATGGTGGACTGTATAAGCGACAGCGAAACATATGAAAATGATACTAAAGTCTAAAATTGTGGTTAACATTATAACTTACCTGATGGGCGTCAGGTTAGAAAACATAGCCTCTCCACAGGGCCCTTGGTGCGGGATATACAGGGTGTTTCCTAAACATACGGCAAAAATTCAGGGGGTTGTTCCTTGGACTATTTTAAGCATGTTTTGTCCTTGGATGATTTTTGAAAAACCTCTTTGTTTCGAAGATACAGGGCGAACAACATTTTTCATATTTTTAAAATTAATCATAGTTCAATAATTAATAATAATTTGGATTGGAAGAGGTGGACCTCATTTATGGCCTGCTCGTTCCCCGGACTTAAACCTCTTAGATTATTTCCTATGGGGCCATCTAAAATCATCAGTTTATACCACTCCAGTAGAAAATGTGGAAGACTTGCGAAATCGGATCATTGCTGGGTGTAACTTAATAAGAAATGATCCTGGTGTTTTTGAAAGGGTTCGGCAGTCAATGAGGAGAAGATTGGATGCTTGTATGCTGGCTAGAGGTGGTCATTTTCAACAGTTTTTGTAGGTTGAGTTGAATTTTCATGTAATTTTTCATAATAAAATGTTATTATCTGAAATTTTGTTTCCCCTATATCTTCGAAACAAATAGGTTTTTCAAAAATCATCAAAGGACAAAATATTCTTAGAATAGTCCAAGGAACAACCCCCTGAATTTTTGCCGCATGTTTAGGAAACACCCTGTATTTCAGCTCCAACTTTCGGTTTTCAAGGGCGGTGTAGAAAAGCTCTAACATAATGCGTTCGAGCGAATATAAAATCGACGAATAATGCGGGAGTTTCCGAATGAAGCCACCAATTGTTCACTTGTACACTCGCGAACTTACCATCTTTCGCTATACCTCGAACTCACACTAACAGGTAGGAAAGCTACACCTATCAATAACGCTCCCATGGTTTGAAAAATGCTAGGGTTCGTGTTGTAGTAAGGAAAATGTATCGACGAAAAGCTACAAAAATTCTACTTGCTGAAGAATCCGACAATCCGACAAGTTCGACAATCTAGGAATAAAAATCGTAACTTAACAACATGAACACCTAATTGAAAATGCGTAAAGTGAATGATATCTTACCTACAAAAGGAAATTTTTTTACGGTTAATTGGGATCCGGGAATTGAAAGCACGCGGGATGATTTTATATCATCCCGATATGAAAAATTCAACGAGGTAGAGAATGATGAAAATGTTTCACGATTAATGAATTATGTAGAACCACACTCGAATCGTTTCGCCAACGATGTGATCTTCAGAAACGTTAGGCTACTAACTATATATAGCAAAACATGTCCCTGGGGAGGGGGGCTCAAACTACCTCCACTACCTACCACATTATAGGTTAATCGTAACACCTACCAATCACAGTATATCGTTATAATCTACTTATAACTAAACTACAATTTGTCACTAAGAACCGTAAACTTCAGCGGATTGTTAATTTTCCCTTTGAACATACGTTCCATTGTGGCCAAAAACACTCTTCATTAGAATACTTGAACAGTTTTAACGATCTATCACACCAATAATCAAGTTTTGATAATACTGACGACAGTTGAGTCATTAATTAAATTATCGCCGATTTCAACGGATAATGTTCGACTGTGAATTTGAATCCACGCCACCAGAACTTCGAGTAGCTATCCGAAAAGCGTACGAAGCTTTTATAAACTGGTGTGCGAGTGAAGATGAAATAAGTCCAGTGCATTATGCTAAATAGCGAGCATAGATACTTGAAAAGGCAGAATGTTGGATACAAAGCGAATAAGTCAAGTGTTCCTTCCGGAGCAATAAAAATTTCTGAACGATGCTCCTGTAGAATGTCTCCCTAGTGACGTAACTTCTGAATTCCTTCAGTGCATATTAAAACAGGTTGCTTTGATTATTGCCATCTCCTGAGTTGGCGCAGGTGCGATGAACTTCTGAAATTGAGAATGAATGTGATATGGAAACGTTAGAAAATCGGATCATAATAACTTATTCTCGCGCAAATCTTTCAATTACATAAGCAGAGTGGATCAAAATAGCGAAACAATACTGTGACACGCGCAACAAAAACTGCGACTGTAAAAAGGGTTATTCTTACAAATGAGGGGTTTGGCAAAGTTACACGACAGCCTTTAAAGCAGGGGGGTGAAACCGCTAGTGCTAACACTGGCAACGGATGTGACGTCACAGTCACTCAGCATTACACGGTATACGTATCACGATGTAAAAATTTTATTCTCATAACAAGCCAATCAGCGTTCGAGGTTTCCAATAAATAGGTATTTGATTGAACAGCCAACAATTAATTGTGTTTGTAATGCATGTATGGTAGCAATGAACAGATCAAGTAGTTTTTATTGTCGCTTATTACAAGTTCTGTTTTAGGTTTCAGGTAATCCATGAGAAACTAAATTTAGAACATAATTAGACTGGGTTTTTCCTCATATCGTATTTCAATGTACTAATATATCTGAAAGCCCTCTTACTTGCGATTATAATATTCCTTCAAAATCAACTGGATTTAAGTTAAATTCTGTTCCTCGGCCTTTACTGAAATATCAAATTAATTATCATCATCCCTATGATTCCAGAACTACCCCAAATGTTTCTTGTATGGAAAATATTAATGATTTTAACATGCCATGTGAAAGTAAAACTTTCGATGATTTTTGAAGTTTGATGAATAATTAATATTTAGTTTTTTATGTTTCAGAAGGAAGAAAATCGTTATTTTGCATAGAAATATTTCTGATTTACATCTGAAAAAACACGTTTGTATAATGATTTCAAAACTTAATTGCAATGAAAAATGAATGATGACTATTTTGAGCAGTTCAATAGTTAATTTATGTTGTATATCTGGGACAAAATTTGATTTTCTCCTCACAAACAGAGTGGGCAAATTTCGATGTTTTTGCACTACAACTTCTAAACCTGAGGTGATAGACAAAATCTGATATCCCATATTCTCGGTCTCTTGTTTTGAGAAACTAACAAGGTTAGAATTCATTTTTGGCCACCTTTTGTTTTCGAGTTATAAGCGAAAATTGGAAAAATGGCGATATCGAAAAACTTTTACATCTCCGCTTGTACTGATGCTAGAGCTCCGAAATTTAAACATTATACAGACACTTTTTTACGTAGAATCCAGTGGCGTGCTCGTGTTTTCGAAAAGGTTTTTAATTACGAAGCTATGACCCAAAGTTATGTTTTTTCAAAGGGAACACTAAATTTCTATGCCATGTTTTGAAAGCTTAATTTTTCCCGATTTCAAAAATTTATAACATTGAATGATTTGTATTAAAATAAACAACAGAAAATGGTCAAAAACCTTTTTTTACCTAAGAGTCTCAATATTTCTATGGTTTCAACTGTTGATGAGCTCATAAAAATTGAGCTTTCTATAACAAGAGCAGTGTCCTTCCGGCAATCTGATTATTTCTATGCTTCTTACTCATTTCTACAAAATTCGAATCAATTCGGCAATTGTTCATAAAACAAATCATAAGGATAAGGACAGTCCCTCTCAGAGAAATACCAACCGTAGACACGTGTTTCGGGCTTTCGGCCCTCATCAGTACGGTGAACAAGTGTTAGGATGTGCAACACTTGAAAGAAACAACAAACAAACAGTTGTTCTGTTGTTGTGTTGTTGACTCTGTTTGTTTGTTGTTTCTTTCAAGTGTTGCACATCCTAACACTTGTTCACCGTACTGATGAGGGCCGAAAGCCCGAAACACGTGTCTACGGTTGGTATTTCTCTGAGAGGGACTGTCCTTATCCTTATGATTTGTTTTATGAACAATTGCCCTCGTTATCCTTCCGACATATATATATATATATATATATATATATATATAATTACATAATATGAACCCTTACTAAATAAATAGATCCTTTCCTTCAATCCCATAAGAACTACATATTACAATGTATCTAATTGCAGATTCAGCATTTCATCTTTATGAATAGCCCTTTGTTTCACTTGTTATTGAATTGTTATTCACCTAGGAATTTAGATAAGAAAATCTATAAAGGGGACTGAATCTGTGTACTCATTAAGAATTGATTGGTCATTCTTTAAGAATTGATTGTGTATCCATTAAGAAAAGATTGTCTCGCTTTGTATTCGAAATAAATCGTTTTGTTTTTAAAAACGAGGTTTTCCACCACAAAAACATAATTGGCGACGAGTTGATGGGATTGTGCCATTCCTATTAAAGAAGAAAATTTGGTGACATTGATTGTGCAATTCTTTCCTGCCAGAAGAAGAAGTTCCTGCAGTGATCCAAGAATCCAACTCAATCAACATCGATCTTTCTAGGACGTCGGTTTCAACCGTTCAGCACAACCGGACAGAGAGTAGAAAACCACCCAGAAGCCCTGATCACCTGAGTAGCGCCCCGTGACGACTTCACAGAATACAATTTGGTGAGCAAAATCCTTTCCAATCCTTTCTTCCCAGTTTACTTATTCTGGACAAAAAGAGTCATCCTTTTTAATAGTTTTGTGTGTAAAACTGTATCATAGTTTTTCCTAGGTTTCTTTAAAAAACCGACATAAGAGTTTTCCCTAGGTTACTCATTTAAAAAACCGATTACTATATTTTACTTTATTGTATTGATAATTAATCAAGATTACGTCAGTAAAGCATTTTAAAGGTAAAAAAGAGCGTAAAGAAAATAAAAATATGGCTCAAGAAAGAATAGATTTAACATTGCCAGAAAAATTTGGAATGTTATTACCTAGATTTTCAGGAAAAGAAAATGAGTTGCATTCGTTCTTACGTAGCGCAGAACAATTTTTATTCATGTTTGCAAATGAAGCCCAAATAATTAAAGATTATTGTTTCGCAGTTGTAAAATCGAAACTTACTGATCGTGCATTAGCAGAGGTATCTACTTCTGATATACCTAACAATTGGGACGTTCTTAAACGATTCTTAAATACGAAATTCGGAGATCAAATAAATTTAGATGTATTAATTCATCAATTGCAATTTTTAGCAAAGAAGCCACATGAAGACATGTTAAATTTCATTGATAAAATAATATCGTTGAAAATTCGAATTAATTATAGAATAGATTCAGATCCTATGCCTGATCCAGAGAAATTAATTTATAAATCAAATATTTTAAAAATATGTAAAACAGTATTGATATCGAATTCCCCAATGGAATTACGAACTTATTTGATTACTAACAATGCATTTAACTTTGATAATACCGTAAACGCTGTAAAAGATTATTTATGTAATATGGCTCAGTATGAATTATTAGACAGAAGTCGAAATAAAAATCCTATACATAAAAATGTATCGAGAAATAATTATTCCGATCATCGCAATAATACAAACAAATACAATCATTTTTCAAATAATAATTACCGAACGCAGCATTATGAAACGCAGCATAGATTCCCTTCGAGACCGATACAATTTACGCAACGTCAAGTAAATACTCATTATCCTACGCAACGTGAAACGTTTGGTGTTCCAAGTACGTCGAGAAATCAAAACGTTTTTAAACCGAATCCAAATCAAAGAATAACTACCCCACCTGAAAGAATGTCAGTACAGACACGAGTTTATCCACAAAAAAGACCTAATTATTCGACCCAATATCAAAATAATCCCCAGAGAAAATTCTATAATAATAATGATCGAAGCCCTGATTTTCTCGTAGAAGAATTAACTCATATTGATATAAATCCTAATAAGAGAAATTCTTTCTCACAACCTTCTACATCGAAAAGTAATTTCTCAAATGAACGAAATTTTCGGGACCCTACTTTAGAAAACGAATTGACATGAAGCATACCCTAGATAATACAAATCAAAATCCTATTAAAGTACCAGTAGACCTTAGTCATTTAGAAACTGAAAAAAGAGATTTATCACAAAAACAGAAACTGCGTATTGCAAGTAATTTTAGAAAATTAAATGAAAAAACTATTGACATTAATCATCCAAAACAGGAAATAAACAGTCAATTGTCGAAACCTATAGAAATGAATAACATTGAATACGTATTTTCCAAATGCGATATAACTAATGATTCCAATAAAAGCGAAACCAATGAAATTGAAAATAATAAAGTCACGGAAGAAAAATCAGATAAACCCTCTGAATTATTAAATACTATTGAACAAAAAGATGATAATGTTTTGATTCATAAATCGATAGAAGATGTAAATGATCATAATTATACGGATATTTCCAGTGATCCAAAACGAAAATACTTAAAGACGAAAATAAATGAAGAATTTTCGAAAGATATAAATTACCATAAATTTCCCCATGATATTTGTCGAAAAAGCAAATTCAAACGACCTCCCATACAATTTCAATCAAGCTACGTAGGTCACGAACCGTTCAATTACTCCTATTGTAATACAAACCCAACTTATATCAAAGCCCCAATCACACGAAAACTTGATCCTGCATTCAAAAAGATAGATGCGAAAGAAATTGATTCTCATCGTATTCAAGACGATAAAAATAAACATATTTATCATAAAAAAATATTGAAACAACGAAAAAAATAAGTTTTAAATTTTATTTGCAGATTCAAAAATAGACCAAACAAATGGTATACTACTTACTCTAATAATGATAATTCTATGGACAAAAATAAGTATCATAATAAACGCACTCGAAATCATTCCCTTAGAAAATAATATATTACCCGTTTTATTAGGAAAAGCCTATGTTACGAATAAGAATCTACAATTGATTTATCATATTGATTTAAATAGGATAGAGGAAATAATTTTCAAATATCAAAAGGAAATTGAAAATCTGAAAAACCAAAAATTAGGTTTTGCTCAGACAGCAAATTATAAATATTTACAACATTCAAATGATATAAACTTTAAAGCCCTTGAAGAGATTCTTAATAAGAGTATTAAAACTAAAAGAGGATTAGTTAATCTTGGTGGTAAAATTTCAAAAATATTATTCGGAACGTTAGATTCAGACGATGAAGAATTATATCGAAACTATTTTAATAGCATACAGAAAAATGAGAAAACGCTCATGAAAAATCAGAAGCAAATAGCTACTGTTGTAAACGATCTGAAAAATAAGTATATCACTAAATTCAAAAATATGAATGAAAATCTGAAACTATTACAAATTGTTCCAGAGTTACGTGAGGTAGAGCAAATGCATCTCATGACATTTGAAATTAAAGATATTAAAAATACCCTTGATGAAATTCAAACAGCAATAAGTTTTGCAAGATTACACCTTTTACACGAATCTATTTTACCTTATGCTAAATTTGTCGAATTAATCAAGAATGTCACAATAATACCTGTTCATCACCTTAAAGATTATTATCAATTATGTCATACTAAGATTATTTTTCAAAACAAAATATTACTCTTTTTGATTTCAATTCCCACTGTTTATCAGAAAGGCTATGATCTATACAAGTTTTACTTCCTACCTCAGAATAATTTAACCATTTCCCATACCAATCCCTATATGCTCTCTCAAGAAGAATTATTGGAATGGTCAACTTCAACAAATAATTGTCATCCCGTGGAAGAAGATTTCTTATGTGATCAAGAATCATTAAATAAACCCCCAGAATGTCTCAGGAACATATTGAAAAATCATACAGAAAATTGTCCTAGAATTAAAACTACTTCACATTCAGACATCAGATTGTTAGAAGATGGAAGTATTCTATCGATAGACAACGTGAAAGTTCAAGAGAAATGCCCTCAACAAATTAAATATTATTTTACTCCTTCGATGGCACTCCTCCATTCAAAATGTGAAATAAGCAACCTACAGAAAGAGATTTTCCCTCTAACCACCATAAATGAAGAAAAATACATTATTCTACCCAAGCAGACCCATTTTATGAAGAATAATTCCAAAGAAGAAAATATCGAGAATGAAGATATTCCAGACATCGTCTTAGAAGACTTAGACCAGTGGAATCTTCAACCCATAGGAATAACTTTTACATTTATTTTAATAATATTTATAATAATAATTATTATTGCTTTTGCTTTTAGATATTTCAAAAGAAATGTATTTTTAAAAGCTACACCTCAGCCAGGTGATACCTTTTTCCAAGAAGGGGAGGAATTACATAATATGAACCCTTACTAAATAAATAGATCCTTTCCTTCAATCCCATAAGAACTACATATTACAATGTATCTAATTGCAGATTCAGCATTTCATCTTTATGAATAGCCCTTTGTTTCACTTGTTATTGAATTGTTATTCACCTAGGAATTTAGATAAGAAAATCTATAAAGGGGACTGAATCTGTGTACTCATTAAGAATTGATTGGTCATTCTTTAAGAATTGATTGTGTATCCATTAAGAAAAGATTGTCTCGCTTTGTATTCGAAATAAATCGTTTTGTTTTTAAAAACGAGGTTTTCCACCACAAAAACATAATTATATATATATATATATATATTTACCAACCATGCAGCGTCCTGGAAAACGATGTCTACAAACTGTACTGGGACACAACTATGGTCACGGACAGGGCAATATCGCATAACCGGCCGGACATAGTTCTGTTTAATAAGACCGAAAAATTGGTGCAGATAATAGACATAACGGTACCCGCCGATGATAATATCGCCCGAGCGTACACTGAGAAACTCACCAAATATCATGACCTCGCGTTTGAGCTGAAAGAAATGTACGGTCTGAGGAAAACATCAATTCTCCCACTCATAATATCGGTAAATGGCCTGGTGGAGACACACATGATTGAAAACACGAAACGTCTACAATTAGATACTTACCTGATTAGCCAAGCACAGAAAGAGGTCATCCTAGGTACCACGCGGACAGTCAGAAGATTTCTTACTAGCTCCTGAGTACAACCTTGGTCGCTGTGGTGACCCGGTTGTCTTGGATCCATCCCGCTTGTCGGTGAATAAAAAAAAAAAAAAATATATATATATATATATATATATATATATATATATATATTTTGATCATGTTATTTACCTGCTTTTTAATAGTCAATAGTATTTTCTTTATTTGGAAGTGTCAGGTTTTTAATGAAGTTGTTTAGTTCATATAAAAAAATATATAATTGTACGTTTCGGAGACATTCTCCTTCTTCAGTAAAAATGACTCATCTGATAGTTTACAATATGAAATATTAATTAAAATTGAGCCTTCAATTTCTCGTCATTTTACCTGAAATGACGAGAATAGTATGTTATGGAAAGAAAATAAATTTGTATTGTCTTCTAGATGTTCATCAACACGTTTATGGGCTGGAGGTGCATCATATCAAATATTCAATATGAAAGTTAATTTTTATGAATTTCAGATATCAAATGGATTGATAACTGTTAGAATATTAAGCTAGAGCACACATGTACCTAAGTTGATACTTTGAGGTCCTAAAATAGATTTGTAGAGAAAATAATTATACATCTTCAGAAGTAAATGAAGATAACAATAAAGGTCATCATCAAAAGTTTGTTATATGTACAATTTGGCGATATGAAGAAGAGAAAACGGATTCAAAATTGAAAAAATTTATGGCGCTTGAAATATGACGATTGAATTAATTTGAATGAAGAATAATCAGAAACGTTATCGGAGCATATTTGTTTGCACACTGCAGAGACAGTCACTGTACTTCTATGGGTTGATGTAATAACTGTGACGATACTGTACAAAAATATGATCAGTGGAGCAATTGATAATTAAATATGTCATATAGATATTGCTTCATGTTATGGAATTTCATTATTAATGAATCGTCTGATATCCACTAACAATGTACTTTTCAATGAGTGCTTCGAATGATGAGTCATCTTGGGGGATCGTTATATCCTTATAACGATTCCTTCAGATTCGAACAGAATTCTAGTTTGCTAGTTTTATAAATCTAGAATCGACCACAAATCTGATGAAATTAATATTTAATCGATAAATAGGTACATACAGATTACATGACTTACCTATTCACCTTCAATAGCGTCATCGAATGATTCATACAGTTTTATTAAAATAACCTATGTATTATTTTCCGAACACTGCGTAGAATGAAGAATTATTATATTCACATAACGACGCACCTAAAACTCACTTATCAGCTCAACGCACATAATTGAAATGAACCGTTTTCTGCTGCAAAATATTTGGTGAATGGTTACATCTGGTCTAATACTCTAGTGGGTTTTACGATTGTTGTTATTCACTTCTTTGAAAATGCCGCTCGCCTTTTCTGGGAAGAAATGTTTTCAAAAATAACCTTTTTTTATGACCTTTCCCTCTGGATATTAGGGGTAAATATACCTCCTGTAGGTATATCTTTCCTAACGAACTTCCGTGCTTTTCGTGTTTGATAAAAAAAAAATTTCGAATGTATTAGGTATTCCTAATTCATGGTTATGTAACAGCTGATTGGATGAATTATATATTTCAGAAAAATTATTCCTTCAAATCCCTACCTACCGACCTAATATTTATTTCACAAAAATTTGCTCAAAATTATCATCATAATTATAAGCTTGCGAAATGAAAAAAACGGAATTTTTATGTTGCAGATTTGTCTGTTTTTCTCGAACGATAACAAGAAATAGTTCATAACGCGAAATAATACATATAATATGTAAATGAACTGATATGATAGACCGAAAAAAAATCGAAAACATTTTTTGACGACAACGTTTACTCATACCTGTAATGTGAGAAAGAAAGGTTCGATAACGAAGTTCGAAGCAAACATCACTCAAAATAATAGCAATTTTTTGATTACCGATTCGATCATCAACCCTTATACAGGGTGTTCCTAAATTGGAGGTACCGCAATCGCTTTGTTTTCAAGATACAGGGTGTTCCTTGTAGTTCTACATATAGAATATATCTCGTATATGGTGTAGTATTTGCGCGATATCGTAAAACTCAATTCAATGCTTACATTTATAGGTTTCCTTCAAATAGTGAATTTAGCAAAATGTGGTGTCACGCCTTAAGATTGTTTTCATTTTGAAATATGATAAGTCATTTATATTCCTCTGAGGGGACGCCGACGAAAGCGGGTAGATAAAGGAAAATAATAAATTTCGGACATAGACGTGCTCGCAGTGCAATAAAAGTAATCATCTTGAAAGCGATAATAAACTGAAATTCTATATTTTGTAAATCTTGGGGGGGGGGAAGTAATTACCCCGAGTATCCTCTCATTTCTACGCCCTTGGCCCTCTGGTTATTACTCGAACAAAAGGATTTGTAGGTCCTGTCTTTCAGAAGGCAAATTCGTTATTAATGAGCAGATATTTTGAATAGATAAAGTTGGTAGCTTCTCAGAATCGAAGATACCCATATAAAAGTGAAATCAACCTTTCCTATGTATATAATAAAACATGTCTGAAATCCTTTGAATGCAATAATAAACGCTACCTATACAATAGCTAAATAACCATCTTTTTCTTTGAAAGTTGACATTAACAATATTACAAATAGTTCCCATAGAATTTCCGAGAAAAGGTCCTTTTTCACATAATCGAAAATCAGGGGTAGGAATATTAATAATGACTCAGATGTTCATTTTAGGTATAAGGACTGGAATTTTATTCCCTACGCCTCTACTTTAATTTCTCCGATTTCCTACTAATGTCTAATTGTGAGACTTTTCTCCCTAATATTAATACTGTTTGACAATCGGTTTTTAATTTATACCAACTTTGATACGAATCGTTTCAGAGAACGGTGTACGGAAGTATCATTATTATTTCTCTATTGAGTAGGGGAGAACGGGGGAATTTCGCGCACCTAACGGAAAAGGTTTCAAAAAAGTTTCCTATGTAAATGCAAACTTTCACAATTTAACTTCGAAATTTTGCATTTATTCGACGAATCGCTTTGAGAATATATTAAAAATCTGAAATAATAATGTCATTGCGCGAAATTCCCCATGTGCTGGGATAATACCGCGCATGGGATGGGGTAATTCTGCGCAAGTATATATTGAATGAAGCGGGTACTGTTCCAGCATTATTATGCTCCCAAATTCAATAATTTAAAAGTCATTCGAGATTTTATCAATCAATGTTATCTATTTATTTATACGTAGGGTTAATTCCATCTAATGTGTTTTTAGGGTGCGTTTCAAATAAATATTCTATAGCATAGAAATTAAACTATGTAATTTTTTCACAAGTGACAGGTGTATTCATTATTAAAAGTAGTGCAATATAATTTCACGAACTGAATCTCCGCTATTCAATTAATTAAATTTTGGATCTTGTCGAACATTCAATTAAAAATATCCACATTCAACTCCGATGAGGGAGAAGATATTTTGGAAGTATGTCGCAAACTTTCTAAGTTTTGGAACAGTTGAAGCATCTAGAAATTCTGAAAAGGATATATTTGAAGTTCTAGATAACCAGATAAATGTGCGTATCAAAAAAAAATTGTTGACGACGTTTACTCATATCTGTAATGTGAGAAAAAGTTCGATAATGAAGTTTGAAGCAAAAATTAAAATAGAATTTTTCTAATTCGATTGTTCATACCATTCGATTGTTCCTAAATTGGAGGTGCGAAGAAAAATGATAAATTCCCTGAATAATTTTAAGGAGCAAATGTCCTATACATGGGCCCGCAAATGCTATGTTTTCTGGATAGAGGGTACCTACGTTTCTTGTAGTCCTACTTTTTTGTGATGCATATAACATTTTATCGAATCTCTTATTGATCCTCTCTACAGATTGGATAAATAAATACCAAAAATTATAATTAATTATTTATCACTGGATCCTATAATAATTTGAATTTTCCTTGGGATTTCTGAAAATTAGTTTGACAAGAAACCGTAAAGTGTAGTACTGGACCAGAGATTCTTTTCACATTTTTCTAAACAACCAGTGGTTCATCAAAAAGGTCTGGTGAAAAGAAGCGGGCACTCTTCCAGAAAAAATATCACAAAAACTTTAAATTGGAATATCTATGCCAAATTCAGTTAAATATCTTGTGGGGAGAAGGTGCACCCTCGTTAAGCTAGCAGAAAGACTTTCGAATTTTTGATTTTTATTTTGATTTTGTAGGCTTATTTATTATTACCTTATTCAAAATTTTTTTTTTCTGGAATTGTCGGAGAAATCGCGGGTTCTGCGAGCTTTACGGTTGAGCTAGCGGAACCCAATCGTAACTATACTCCTCAGAATAATTTAAATAACATAATAATTTTAGGCTCTATTCAAACTAATTTATCACCCTATTCCGGCGTTTTGATAAGTAAATACACCTTTGACGACTTGGTATAATCGTTTTGGTGTTTCGCCTCCTGTCAGATTGTGATTATTTCCATAGTAACGTACTTGGAAAAAAAAAAAAGTCAAGCTCACTGAAATGTCATTGAATTTTTTAAAAGGCAGCGCTTTGGTTATAGGTCCATTAATAAATAAGAAATTGAAATTATTTTTCGTGATATAATCATAACGAATACCAGAGTGTAGACTATATATTTCGATTATGCGGACCTTTTCATCTCGTCGTATATCGGGAAACACCACGCGAGTTGCACTCTCGTGTCTCAGTGTTTAATCGAATATTATATATGCTCTTATGACATAATAACTGATCATTCAATGAATATTAAGTGAATATTCAATGATTATTTTGTTAATACTTATTCGAATATTCCAGTATTCCACTCAAAAAACCTAGCCACCTATGACTGGAACTTTGTTGATATCTTTAAATAAATAAATATATTTCCGGTGGTTTAAAAAATAATGAGCATTTCACAATTGAAAAAAGATGGAATTGTCATAAATAATATTTTGCTATTAAAGTCATCTAGACTTTCTTCCTCCAATCCATGTTTGAATGCCTTTAAAACTGGCACAGAATCTCCATCAATATCACGATATTCCAACATAGCCACCATGCCATCAATTTCCATAGCAGAAAAATATGCATAATTATTCAACAGATTTATTGAATGAACAGGTAATACTGAACACAGTTTACTGTTATCTGATGGATAAATGTAAAAATGTTCGTTATTCTTGGAAAGTCGAGAGTACCCTGGTTTTACCGAAAAAATGGTTACTTATATTTTTATAATCAAATTGTCGTTTGGAAAATCCAGCAATTAGTTCTATTCCATGACAACGTACAAAATACAATAGATCTTTAAGTAGACGCAGTAAAACCTGCGCTGGGACACTACAATCTACATAGACCCATTACAGGTATACAGGTATATGAACCCATTATAGCTATACAGGTATATTTTTTTTATTTTCCATTATCTTTCTTACTTTCGTAGAATTTATTTCATTGAAAAAACCAAAGAACCCATATCATACTCATCTTTCCGAATGTATTTTCTATCCGTAGAATCTTATGTTATTATTATTAGAACTCTTTATTGCTAAACTCATATGTTAGAATTCATATTCGATTTGCATTTTTCACGTACTGGCGGTATGAGATTAGGGGAGAGTGGGGCTGGAAGTTCCCGGGGTAAGGTGTTCCGATGGTAATAACTTTTTAACAAAAAGAGATATCAAGAAAATGTAAATTAGGCTTTTTTGTGAACCACTGGTAGTTTAAAAAAAATAAGAAAGAAACTCTTGTTCAGTACTACACTTTGGTTTGTTATAGTTTTGTCGTATTTGCATTCGATTTCGAGAAAAAAATTCAAACAGCTCTCTATAGCAATTCTCAGGAAAATCCAAATGATTATAAAGATCCAGTTAGGTAGCTGTGATGAATAAATTAATTATAAGTTTTGATACTTATTTACCAACTGTGTAGCGAAGATTAATAAAGATTCGATAAACTGGTTAAGCATCACAAAAAGTAGGACTACAAGAAACACCCTGTATCTCGAAACCAAAGCGTTTGCGGGCTCATGTTTAAGTGCCTTGATACAAAGGGCGGTAAGGCATGCAAAGCTTCGAAAACTAAATGAGATTAAAAACATATGTTCCGCTGAAAACACTTAGCCTTTGTCAGTAACTAGTTTCGAACGCAGAATCGTAGGAAATTTCCATATGTTAAATGTGTAAACAACTTCCACGTAATTCGAAGTGTTGTTTTTCGTCTTTGTGAAATACATTACATCCCTGATTCAGTTAGGGTAATAGGCAATACCAGTGCCGTATCTAGGGCGTGGCAAAGGTGCACTTGTCACGGGCGCAAGGTCTGCAGGGGCGCCCAAAAATATCAAGAGAAAAAATAATTGGAGCACCACACATAATAATTCGAAAGATCACAACTCGGTTTTCAAGTATACGCCTCGCAACGAGCAATGACGAGGAATCTGGAAACCAAGGACGGAGATCTTTCTTTTTTCTTGGGGGGGGGGGGGATTCTCGAACAAAATTTTTTTTTACAACAACGTTTACTCATATCTGTAATGTGGGAAAAAAGTTTGATAACGAAGTTGAATCTTAATTACTCAATATTTTTTTTTATTACCAATTCGATTGTTCTCACCTTATACTGGGTTTTCCTAAAAAGGAGTTACGAAGGAAAATATTCCTTGGATAATTTTAAGAAAAAAAAGTCCTATAAACATGAGACCGCAAACGCTTTGTTTTCGAGATACAGGGTGTTTCTTGTATAGTCATACTTTTTAGTGATGCTTATATTTATTAGTTTATCGAATCTTTATTAATCTTCGCTACAGAATTTGTTGATAAGTACCAGAAGTTATAATCAATTTATTCATCACAGCTTACTAACTGGATTTTTATAATAATTTGGATTTTCCTGAGGATTACCAGAGAGCTGTTTGAATTTTTTTTTCGAAATCGATAGCAGATACGACAAAACTATAACAAACCAAAAAGTGTTGTACTAGACAAGAGTTTCTTTCCACATTTTTCTATAGAACCAGTGCTTCACCAAAAAATAGTTCTGGTGGAAAGAAGCAGGTACCCTTCCACAAAAAATATCACACTGCAGATTTGCAAGCATATCACAAGCTGAAAACTTTAAATCGGAAGATCTATGCCAATTCAAATTGAATATCTTGTGAAGGATAGGTGATATGAGAAAAAAACTTGAACTTTAACACCGGCATCTCAAAAACAAAGCGTTTGCGTAATCGTGTTAGGACTTTTTTTCCTAATAGGATCCGAGAAATCTGTCATTTTCATTTGTACCTCCAATTTAGGAACACCGTTCAGATATAATCAATTCAAAACTGATATATTCACAAAAAAAATTGCAATTTGAATGATCCACAATAAATTATATAACACAGCCCAGACAATTTTCAGATGGGAATTACTCAGTTCAGTTCTTCGACAACTACAGTATTGTGACGAAAATTATACAAAAAACCGAAAACAACGGGTAGGTAAGTGTATACCGATGACGAATGCAAAAATCACAGGTAACAAAAAAGGGGCGATGCCGAGAAAACGGATAGATGAAGGAAAATAATAAACCTCGGACAAAGACGAGCTGAAATGCAATTAATGTACTCATTTTGAAAGCGATAATAAACTCATAAACGGTAAAGGGGTCCGATTTTTTACTGACGTGTCGATTTCAAAGGAAAGAAAAATGATTATTATTATTGGTTCATTTGATGGAGAAATTTTCGTTATTCGTATTCGCGATATTTCTAGAATTTTATATTTTGAAAATCTTGGGGTGGGGTAATCACACCCAGTACCTCCCCATTTCTACGCTCTTGGATTGAAAAAAATGTTGACGAAAAAATGGAATACTTACACTTTGAATTAATTAACCTTTGTTTTAGAGTCTAAATCAGACTCCTCCATTAGACAAACTCTTAAAATGTTCAGAATTTGTCAACACAGAGAGACATATTGGTCTATCTCATTATAAAATTTTTCACTGTCAATTCATTTTTCAGTAAATTCATCAAATATGTACGATCTACTCCTATTATAGGGAATAAATATCACTATTCTTTACCTCTATAAAGCGGTTTAGGTCTATATTATCTTGTAGGGGAGAGTTGGATAATACCGCGCTTCAGTATTATTCAAAAACTATCCACTTTTTCTTTGATGTAGTGTGTATACATCAAAGCTGGACATGCCTACATCCTTCTCCGCGCAATGCCATCACGGTCCCTGAAACGACGAAAATAGCACGCCCTGTAGAAGTTTTTTTCGTCACTCCTTATAATTTTTCGCGTACTTTCAGTAAGAGGTAAGTAATACTGTATTTATATTGTAATACTTTGATACTATAAATTTCTAATGCTTGTACACTGTAGAATTATTGACCGAATACTTTTTTACGTACTATAATATTTCCCATAAAATTTTGAGCTTAAAAAATAAAATTATCAAGTTTGATTATTCCGCGCCGGGGCGCGATATTATCAATCCGTAAAATATGAAGTCTGTACTTGAGGCTATTCGAAACGGAAATAAAATAAAGACATCTGCAAGAAACTTCAGACGAAAATTTACTTAGACTTCATGTTATAAAAAAATATTTACGTTTTGTTGTCATATAGACTTTAAGTTTCCATCAATACTTATTGCGTGATATTTTATATACTGATTTAATTTTGAGAAGAAGATTCGGCTCTCCCTATCTTCACGCAGGAAAATTACTCAGAAAGATATCAATTTTTTTATTATTAGATACTTTTGTTACTTACCCATTCGCGAGCAAATAATGTGGGCACGATTTTGTCAAACCTGGGCACGATAATATCGAATCAGTTCGATAATACCGCGCCTCTATTTTTTTTTATAAATTGACAATAAATACTTTTTGATTAAATTTCAGAAGTTTTTGTTATGCGGTTATTGTACCTGAATAAATGTCCTACTAATTACTCAATATTGTTTCTTTCAATATCAAATAGTTTCCTAATTATAGGTCCAAGTCCTTAGGGGCTCGGTATTATCCAACTCTCCCGTAAGTCGAATTTAATCAAGAACGAATTGTATAACTCGAACTACGCCTATGTCGAACTATACGTAACTCGACGAAAAATCTTGCTCCCGTGGTGTTTCGAGTTATACGAGTTAACTCTTAACTGCATTAATTATCATATTTGATATATCGTATTTTTAATACTGCTAGGGACATCTATGAGCGAGTGTACGAATTTTATGACGTTACTCATTGGAGACAGTAATTCGGATATAGTGAAATGATTTGCAACATTAATCGCAATTTCTCTTAATTCTGGTGGTGTTAAATCGATTTCGTCAGACATAACTAACGAATTTAATGAGTAATTGTAAATTATTTCAAAATTCTAAATGTACGATTCATATTCAAATTCCGTAATCTGTCAATGTTCGTAACAGTCACACCAACTGCAATGATACAATACAAATGTCACTAGGATATTCAATCTAAAATTTTCATTTAATTTCGACAATAATTCACAAAACTTGACTGAAATAGAGAAAATATCGTCTAATACTCGTTGCAGAAGGCAATTCCAACACTCATGCGTTCGAATTTCGCATTCGTGTTAGAATAGAAGCCCATTCTGCAACTTGTTTTAGAATATAGTCCGTTCAGGAATTATTGACATCCCGGGTGGCTGGTGGAAAATCGAAATTAAGTTGGTAATGGCTCATTCGATCAGTAACATTTTGAATTGCAGATTTCGGGTTGGCATTGGAAATGTCATTGACAGGAGGTTAGATTATTCAGTTTGTTTGTATTATTGGTTTTGATCCAAGAAATTTTGAAACTAAAAAGTTGTATCAATTTCAAACACACATTGATTAGTTTATTTGAGTATTTCTCACAGTACTGTTTGAAAAAAGAAGGCAAGTCATTACAGCCTGGATTATTAGAGGAAGAAAATCTGTGCAATACGATTTCACCTTCAAAGAATCATTGAATGATTTGATCGTTACCAAAAGCAACCAATATATCAGTCTGGATAAAATTTGACCAAAAAGCATCTGAATTTCAATAAATCAAAGACAACATTACATAAAATTTATTGGTCACAAGTTCAAAACAGTAAATAAAAGGAAAATTCTTATTGATAAACAGAAAAATATAATAAGTTGAGTACGATTTTATGGTGAATACGTCAGAGGAAAGAAAATATAGAGGTGCCTTATAGCATTTGTTGACATCGCTATAACATTTTTGTTTACAAACACTTATAATGTACTGCGTTGCCATTCTGAGGAAGAAGTAAACTTTTCTCCGTTCTGTGGCATAGATGTTTTGCGAATATTGTGGGGATTTGGCAACACGGTTCTGTTGTTGTTATTGCACGTGACAACTAGAGGGACGTTAAGGGTTAACTGTTCATTTTAATTTCACGTTTGTAATCGTCGTTATTTTATACAAGTTTGTGAATTTAAAGTTACATATTGTTAATTTTAATCATGGTAAAACCTCGAAAAACATGTATAGTGTGTAAAACATCCGGAAATGAAAACCTAACCTATCATAGGTAAGTTCGCGTTTTGAGTCCATAGGCGTAGAATATATCTCGTCTAAAAAATTCGATCCATTCTTTAACGATTTCCTAAAAATTTTCTTGTTTTATGTTCGAATCTATACGCATCTCTAATATCTATCCTATTCATGAAGTAAAATTTAACCATAAGAGACACTAGAATGAAGTGTAATCTGAATAATGTGAAATTGTAATGCAGTGCCAACTGTGGAATTTTTTCTAAAAAGTATGTCAGTAGATTTTTGATAGATTTCTGAACGATGATGGTAGATTTTTAGTAGATAACTCCAAAACCAGTAATCAGTAGAAAGAAAGAATTAGAAGAACGATTCCGTTGGAGGAGAGGCTCACTGATCATTTCGGACAGAGGAACTGTTTTTTTGATTATCATACATAAATGTTTTTCAAGCCAATTGACCTTATTGATTCCTTCAACCCAAAAAGAAAAATCATGAAGCTGTCATATTTATCGAAATTGTAATAAATCATGTGTTAAAACTTCTTAGTGTTATTACTGTGTCTTCTCCCCAATGCATTGTGAATCAAATTTGAAACAAATGAATTCCCCCTTTATTTTTGAGAAAAAAAGGTAGTATGAATTTTTTTAACTTACAACTTCTGTTGTGTCGGCAGCACACAATTGCACTTTTCTGTATTGTGGGTTGCTGACTCATAAAATGATTTGAAAATATTGGCAATATGAGCCAATATGGAACGAGCGGTTTTTTATAACAGCAAAAACATTATTATTAATTGGAACTGTTAATGAGAGTGATATACTTTCTTGTTCTCCGCATATTTCGTCGCTATAAACAATAGTATTCGCATTATCGCTAATTTCGATAAGTTTATTAACTTCGCTGTGTGTGGCAAATTAATTCAAGTGTTAGTAACTGATAGAGACAGTAATTAGTTATAAGGTTCAAGAATATCAAGTGCATGACCTACGAAAGAAAAGGAGCTTTTATATTCAGTTTCTCATTAGCGGAAAATCTGTGAATTGTTTTTGCCATCGCAACATCTATAATAAAAATACAGTCCATACTCGCTCTACTTATTAAATACAGTGAAGAGCTAACAACTTCTTTCTCTTTTGCAGTCAGGCTATAAATTAGCCTTTTACTGCTCCATCTCAATATAATTGACCTCTGGTGAGCTATTTTGATCTGCTCTAGCAGGTGGCAAAGTTTGTGTAATCATTACACAATCTCTGTGCCAGTAAGGGTTTGGCTCTAATACACACTTCCTAGAGAAGTGCCATCTTCGGTCGTTTGTGTTTCCTAGGAGCTTTTTCATCGTAGTCGCAAGCCTTCCTTATAAAAGGGTTTGCATGATTTTCCATTTCAATGAAGGTCTTCACGCTCAGATCTTTTAGATGGTCGCCCAGGAATGGTATTTTCAGGTCTTCATGTACCTATCCGTACCTTGCTGACAAACCAAGCTGCATTTACGGCTGGTCTTAGGATCGTATTCTGCACGACTTGAAGTCTCTGCAGGTGCGTCTTTGCGGCGTATCCCCAAGCCGAACATGCGTAACACATGACCGGCCGGATGGTGGACTTATAAAGAAGAAGCTTGTTGGAAAGAAACATTTTTGTGCTTTTGCAAAGTAGCGGTTGCAACGCTGCCGCTGTTGTCTTTCCCCTTCGTCACAGCTGATGTGACGTGTTGGTTCCAAGTGAGCTTTTTGTCAAGTATCACTCCCAGATACTTGGCCTCGTTTTTCCATTACAATCCTCCTACCGAACATTACGACGAGTCCGATGGGATCTATTTTCTTTCGGCTAAAAAAAACTGCTTCGATCTTCTCAGGGTTTCTTGTAGGTACTTCGTTGCCATTTTGGGACACCAAGAACTGGCAAGAAAGGCGGTATCGTCAGCGTAAAGTGCCATGGAGTTTTTCACCGTTTTTGGCATTTCGGATACATATATTGTGAAAAATATTGGAGACAGCAGAGATCCTTGCGGAACTCCGGCTGAAAGAGACCTCTCTGAAGACAATACTCCGTCAAATCTGGCTCTAAACTTGCGAGAATGCAGGTAAGAAGCTAAAAGTTGGACCATGGAGAGTGGGAAACCTGCCGTAAGCAGTTTGTATAGCAGTCCTTTGGGCCGTACTTTATCAAACGATTTGGCTACATCCAAAAACACAGCTCCTGTGACTTGTTTCCGGTTATATCCATCCGTGATTGGTTCCACTACTCGGAGCACTTGTTGCACAGTGGAATGTTGGCTTTAAAAACCGAACTGTTCCTACTGTATGATATTCTTTTCTTTCGTTATTGTGTTGAATCTTTAGCATTGACTATATTCGTCAGTGCTACTAAAGCTTTTCGAGGGAGGTTCCGCAACGTCAAGTTAGTAATGCCGTCCGGTCCTGGTGCCGTTCTCACTTTACTCGACATAATAGTGTTCTGGATTTCCTGAACGGTTCGAAACCAATAGCTTCCGTTGATTCATTTTTCACTTTGCGGTTGACGTCCTCAATGTGGTCCAATTCCGCATAGTTGTAACTACAGCTGCATTGGCGTTGGAGGTTATCTGCGAAAGCTTCAGACTTTTCTTCTGGACTGTATACCATTCCTCGTAAACCGTGAATCGGCGGGGTTGGTTTCCTATCTGAGTGCAATGCTTTGGCCATCCGCCAAACACTGTTGTCTTCTGTGGAAAGAGAAAGTAGTTTCTCTTCCCAACTATCATTCCGGACCTTTCTGAGAGCCTCCTTGACTCTATCGTTGAGCTAGAGTGCTTCTCTCTGATAAGCTCCGCCATCAATAGGTTATTACCACCAATAACACCCAAGAATCGCTCGAATTTCATGTTTTCTATTTTCAGCTGTTTGAAATGCAGGAATAAGAAAAAACCTTCTAATTTTACACAGACATCCTAAAGGACTAATGAACACGTAGGTACCTTTCATTTTGCAAACACAGAACCTTTCAGAAACTATAATTGATCATTTCAAAGAGCGATTTAACGAGCACACATATATAGGTATTAAATATGAATAACAAATATTAATCGCTCTTTGAAATGATCAATTATAGTTTCTGAAACGTTTATTTGTGATTGCAAAGTGATAGATACTCACGTATCAATTAGTCCTTCAGAAAGTATGTGTGAAATTAGCAGCCTTATATTATTCATTCCGGTACCTGCATTTGTCCGATTTATTGTTACGTGAATATTGGCATTTTTTCGATATTCCGCTTGAATTATATATTTATTTGAAGTACCTATATGTATTCGGTAATGATTGATTGCAAGTACTGACTTTGTTTTAAAGGTAAAAAAACCTGACCCGCCACCTCTTGTCCACATGTTTTTGGATAAGAACAAGATCTATGTTAAAACTGTCGAAATCAAAATCAGGATAGATATTTTTCAGGGGGACACGCAGAGTCTCTTCTGGTTTTGTTTGGCGCTAAACCTACTGAGAAGCCAGTTAGATACATCGACGACCTCAAGCTCTACTCCGCTAACGACGAGCAATTGGGAAATGTGGTAGCGTTCTTTGAGGCTATCGGAATGAAGCCGGGGAAAGATGAATGTGCCGTGGTTCAGGCGAAGAGAGAAGTCAAGTACAATCAATAGGGGACAGATCTGGTCGGCACGCAGAACCTGACGATACAAGAATGCCAGAGTCTTTCATCTACCTCAGAGCACATCAAGCCCTAAGATCCCTGAAATGAAATGAAGAACATTTTCAAGGCAAAATTTGTAAAAAAAATTTTTGTAGTCTCATTCTAAAATAAATTGAAGGACAACAATCAATACGGTAAGGACTTTCGGTTTCAAGGTGGACAGAGAAATGGGGAATCAGAAAAATTGGAGAACAAGATGAATATTTCAAATTTGATCGATAATTTTTGAAGGTCCTGAGAAGGACCGATTAGTTAGACGAACCATTCTCATCACAACAGTAATTTTTATATATTTATTCACTTCTTCTTCTTCAAAGGTGCTGCTTTTTTCGGAGTTGCCACAGACTTGACTGATTTGGGTTTTGGAGCTTTCGGTTTCTTAGTTGGCGATTTCGCAATCTTCTTAGCTTTAGAAGGGGACTTGGCGGCTTTGGGGCTCTTCTTCTCGGTTGTTGCAACTGCTTTCTTCGTTTTCGTTACAGCGGCTTGTTTTTTGGCAACAGTAGACTTCTTTTTCTTCTTGTCGGTCACCACAGCTGATGCCGAAGTGGATTTTTTAAGATCATCTTTGGACTTGGAGGTGGCTTTTTTAATCACTTTCTTCTGGGATCCCGATGTCGAACCACCAGCTGCCAATTTGAACGAACCAGATGCGCCTTTTCCTTTTGTCTGAACTAAAGATCCAGATTGCACAGCTGATTTGAGGTATTTCTTAATGAAAGGAGCCAATTTTTCCGAATCTACTTTATAGTTGGAAGCTATAAATTTCTTGATGGCCTGCAATGACGATCCACTTCTTTCTTTCAAATCTTTGATGGCGTTATTAACCATCTCTGAAGTCGGAGGATGGTTGGGTTTGGCCTGTTTCGCGGTCGCAGTCTTTTTCTCGGATTTCTTCGCAGTTTTCGCACCGATTGGAACGGACGCACCGCTTTGTTGCACCTCTGTATCGGCAGAAGACATTATCGTGATAATTGATGAAATCGTTACACTGTATATATTTCAAAAACGTTAGATACACTTTCTGCAGGAAAAATACTGAAAATTAATGCATTAAAACTGAAGTCGACGGAACTTTGGCTAGAAATGTATGAATATGAGGATTATTTCGAGCAAAATGCTCAATTGATCAATCCTTGAAATTTCCGAATGGAAAAATCAAAAATAGAAAATTTCTGCACCATCTCGTCTAGAAATATTCCCGGAAAATTTCCCATAATCGATAATACACGACATTCGAAAGAAGGAATGTGAATTCCGGTATAAAACGCTATCGTTAACAAAGGTGGTCCTTCGAGCCGGAGTATTGGCCTCAGTTTTCTCCATGTAATTTGATTAATAGGAAATATAATCAATTGTATTTCAGGGAACGTAAATTGTTCGAATTTTCGTTAATTCAAAGCATACTTGATATAATCGATAACTTTCCTACAATTAGGGTTATTATAGTTCTGAAAGTGGCGAGTCGGTAGGGTGATCTAGTGTGGATGAATCTTCTAACTGTTCAATGAAGACAATTTTAAATCAACTCGTGAGAAATAACAGACAGGAAAGGATAATAATCGTATTTTGGAGCAGGCTGGAAATGTAGCTGATTGTTCATAAATTCATAGAAAAGCTTTTCCGCTAAATAATGCCGTAATACAAAAGCGCGTTCGGAAAAAGTAGTCAATCTAATATGAAAACTCGATTAATGTTAGACACGCACTAACGGATGAATTACCTGAAGAACGAACCAGGAGGTAATCATACAAATTAATAGTTTGAAAAAAAAAAAGGATAATATAAAATCTCCATAAAAAAAAACAATTTGTAATCCCATACTGGAAGCAGGAATCAGCGAATGATATAAATGGGAACCAGCGATATCGTGCAAACAAAACTATATTACCTCATTTAATTAAGATATCAAATAATTCAGTAAGTAAACTACTTTTAATAATTCAAGTGAAATAGTAAATTGTTAATTCTGCACTTCAAACATGTGAAACTTAAGTAACACGGGAGAGTATAAATCTCAAGTATAATATTGTCAGTCCAATGGGCACTGGAAGAATGTCTAGGTAAAGTTGCTTCACCCTCCACTCATTATTATTATTATATTATAATAATATTGTATTATAATTATATTATAATGGATATGGAATGTCTTGATGATGAGTCTGATAACTCACTGGCAGATTGAATGGTCATAGAATCGAAAGTATAAATTTCCATCAACTCGTCATTAAGCTGAACGATGAAGAGAGCCTGAAATGTTTATGATGATGAGTACATACTGGCAGATTTAATTTTTATTGTTATTAACGGTCATAATAGTGCCGTAATGTAATTTTCCATAAATCTGTTATTGAAGAAAAGAAGAAAGAAAGAGGTGAGCAATGAAGAATTTTTGCAGGTTTATGCAATGTTATTGTTGATCGGAGTAATGTAATATACAGCGAAAACAAGATCCCTATATGAAGAATAAGGAATATTGTTCAAAAAGCATTAATACAAGGATGTGCCACGTCCCCGACACTTGTTAACAATATAGAACAGAAATGAACATCTGAACACTCATTAGTGGGTTTGATAGAGTTATCCGGACGCCAAGGCATCAAGGATAACCCTCTTTTTGATCAATGGGGGTATACGACTTTCCGTAAGATATTCACGGTTCCCAAAATCACAGCCTTCTGCTTCCATGTGATCGTGTTCTTAGGCAGATTCAGCTCCTTGAGATAAATATATATATATATATATATATATATATAGGAAAAGTAATATTTCTTGTGCTATATTTGATGTATTGAAAGTGTAAAAAAAAAAAAAAAAAAATAAATAAATATAAATATTTGAATTTTAATGTGCTCTAAACCCAAGAAAATTACACTTTCAATATATATATATATATATATATATATATATATATATATATATATATATATATATATATATATATATATATATATATATATATATATATCGTGAATCTATTAAGGGAATTCGACTGATAAGAAGGATTTCAGTTTTACTCTTTATTCATACCAAGCTTTCGGAACTGGTTGGTTCCTTCCTCAGGGTTACTACAATTTTAACAATTAAAATAAAATTAAAATTACATATAGAACTATCCCAAATCTTTAAAAACAGTCACTTACAGAATTTGAGGTTGTCTCCTTAATAAGTTAAAATTCATCAATTAACGCAAATTTTTAAGTAAATTAGTCTCAAATACTCTATCAGTTGGATTAATCTTTCTTTGTCAATTGGATGTGAAGTATAAACAGTGTGTCTAACCTAACTTAATTATTTTCTTTGGTACATATCACAGAATCGCATCGCGTCAACTTTGGTTTACTTTTTCTTCTTATTTTTATTCGTCTAGTGGTCCATCATAGAATCGTTCCCGGTTTGGATATGTTAACAGGAACGTGTAAACATTGCTTAATCTTTGTACGTCAGTTTTTTTATTTATTGGATTTTCTTGATTTCTTATGTTGATCATTTCTTGTATCAGTCTTTTATTATATTTACCTTCCGTACATAATACTTCTGTATTTTCAAAATCAATTTTATGATCCTTTTTCATTGAGTGTACAGCTACAGCACATCGTGGGTTCATTGTCCGGATATCACTCTTATGTAACGTTAATCGACTCTTTAACCATTGAGATGTCTGTCCCACATATAGGTGCCATCACATTCGGAACATTTAATTTTATACACTACATTAGATTTCAGTGGGTTTGGTGTTGTATCTTTCAATTTACTGTATAACATCTTGATAGTTTTCGTGTTGTATGTACTTATTTTTACTTTTTCATCTTTAAAACAATTCTTAATTTTGCTGGTTAGATTTCCTATGTTGGGAAGGCTGCCGTATTTTATTACAGGATCATCTTGAACTATATTTTCAATTTGTTCAGGTTTTAGTCGAGATTCTGTTATGGAGACTCTGTCAGTTTCATACATTAGTTTGTCGAGCATTCGTTTTGGATAGGAATTTTGCCGAAAGATCTCATGTAATTTCTTTATGTTCGCATCTACCATATCTGGATGGCAGATTCTTTGTATCCTGTTTTTCATTTCTTTGATACAATTTATTTTCATGTTTATCAGATGTTCTGATTTGAAATGTATGAATTTGTTTGAATTTGTTTCTTTTTGATACCAGTCCAGTTTAATTATGTTATTTATTCTGCAAACCTTTGTATCCAGGAATGGAACAGAATTATTTTCATCTTCTCTTTCACTTGTAAATTGGATGTTCAAGTCAAAACTGTTAAATACCTGAATTATCTCCTCCAAGCCTGTTTTCGGTATTGCAAGTATCAAATCATCTACAAATTTTTTTATGAAAAACACCTTGAAGGACAACTTTGGAATGAAAATGTCCAAAACATAATCCATAAGATAAAGGGACAGTACCGGGCTAAGTTTGGAACCCATAGCACAGCCAAATGTCTGTACATAAAATTTCCCTTCAAACATGAAAGGAACATGAGGAACATTCAAACATGAGGAAGGAACCAACCAGTTCCGAAAGCTTGGTATGAATAAAGAGTAAAACTGAAATCCTTCAGTCCTTCAGTCGAATTCCCTAATAGATTCACGATATTTATAGTACGACTGTTATCTGGAGACATATCTGGAGATATATATATATATATATATATATATATATATATATATAACAATAGTTATAAGTATGATAAGGGGTGTGGGAAAATTGATAAGTGTTATAATTTCACTCTTCTTTATTTCATTTAGTCGACGTTTTCGATCCCGATCGAAAGAGATGTACCATATTAAACGCCACACTTGTTCTATGAATTACAGAAGGGATGTAAACAATATTAGCTCCATCTATACTTATTTTCATCGTATTGCACAGGGACGAAAGCTTGACACACGTGTCTAAGGAAACCACTTTGGTATAAGGGACTGTTCTTATTCCCTTCTTTTTGTTTAATGAACAATTATCCAAGTAAGCCATTCCACATTGTTGATTTTCTTGGAATCGGATGTCACGCAGGTAGCTATAATCTCCCACGTGGTAAGGTCAATTGCTGCTGTAACCACAAATGCACGACTGACTTCTGTTGTTGATTTCATTTGTTTGTTATTTCCTTCTATGTTTCTCATTCTAACACTTTTCATCGTATTGCACAGGGACGAAAGCTTGACACACGTGTCTAAGGAAACCACTTTGGTATAAGGGACTGTTCTTATTCCCTTCTTTCTGTATAATGATCAATTATCCAAGTAAGCCATTCCACATTGTTGATTTTCTTGGACTCGGATGACACGCGGGTAGCTATAATCTCCCACGTGATAAGGTCAATTGCTGCTGTTACCACAATTGGACGGCTGACTTCTGTTGTTGATTTCATTTGTTTGTTATTTCCTTCAATGTTTCTCATTCTAACACTTTTCATCGTATTGCACAGGGACGAAAGCTTGACACACATGTCTAAGGAAACCACATTGGTATAAGGGACTGTTCTTATTCCCTCTTTGCTTTTTGATGAACAATTATACAAGTAAGCCATTCCACATCGTTGATTTTCTTGGACTCGGATGTCACGCAGGTAGCTATAATCTCCCACGTGGTAAGGTCAATTGCTGCTGTAACCACAAATGCACGACTGACTTCTGTTGTTGATTTCATTTGTTTGTTATTTCCTTCTATGTTTCTCATTCTAACACTTTGCATCGTATTGCACAGGGACGAAAACTCGACACACGTGTCTAAGAAAACCACTTTGGTATAAGGGACTGTTCTTATTCCCTTTTTTTGGTTTAATCAACAATTATCCAAGTAGGCCATTCCACATTGTTGATTTTCTTGGACTCGGATGTCACGCAGGTAGCTATAATCTCCCAAGTGGTAAGGTCGATTGCTGCTGTAACCACAAATGCACGACAGACTTCTGTTGTTGATTTCGTTCGTTTGTAATTTCCTTCTATGTTTCTCATTCTAACACTTTTCATCGTATTGCACAGGGACGAAAGCTTGACACACGTGTCTAAAGAAACCACTTTGGTATAAATGACTGTTCTTATTCCCTTTTTTTTTGTTTAATCAACAATTATCCAAGTAGGCCATTCCACATTGTTGATTTTCTTGGACTCGGATGACACGCGGGTAGCTATAATCTCCCACGTGGTAAGGTCAATTGCTGCTGTAACCACAAATGCACGACTGACTTCTGTTGTTGATTTCATTTGTTTGTTATTACCTTCTATGTTTCTCATTCTAACACTTTTCATCGTATTTCACATTGACGAAAGCTTGACACACGTGTCTAAGGAAACCACTTTGGTATGAGGGACTGTTCCTATTCCTTTCTTTTTGTTTAATGAACAATTATCCAAGTAAGCCATTCCACATTGTTGATTTTCTTGGACTCGGATGTCACGCAGGTAAGGTCAATTGCTGCTGTAACCACAAATACACGACTGACTTCTGTTGTTGATTTCATTTGTTTGTTATTTCCTTCTATGTTTCTCATTCTAACACTTTTCATCGTATTGCACAGGGACGAAAGCTTGACACACGTGTCTAAGGAAACCACTTTGGTATGAGGAACTGTTCTTATTCCCCTCTTTTTGTTTAATGAACAATTATCCAAGTAAGCCATTCCACATTGTTGATTTTCTTAGACTCGGAAGTCACGCGGGTAGCTATAATCTTCCACGTGGTAAGGTCAATTGCTGCTGTAACCACAAATGCACGACTGACTTCTGTTGTTGATTTCATTTGTTTGTTATTTCCTTCAATGTTTCTCATTCTAACACTTCTCATCGTATTGCACAGGGACGAAAGCTTGACATACGTGTCTATGGAAACCACATTGGTATAAGGGACTGTTCTTATTCGATTCTTACTGTATAATGATCAATTATCCAAGTAAGCCATTCCACATTGTTGATTTTCTTGGACTCGGATGTCACGCAGGTAGCTATAATCTCCCACGTGGTAAGGTCAATTGCTGCTGTAACGACAAATGCACGACTGACTTCTGTTGTTGATTTCATTTGTTTGTTATTTCCTTCTATGTTTCTCATTCTAACACTTTTCATCGTATTGCACAGGGACGAAAGCTCGACACACGTGTCTAAGGGAACCACTTTGGTATAAGGGACTGTTCTTATTCCCTTTTTTTTGTTTAATCAACAATTATCCAAGTAGGCCATTCCACATTGTTGATTTTCTTGGACTCGGATGTCACGCAGGTAGCTATAATCTCCCACGTGGTAAAGTGGATTGCTGCTGTAACGACAAATGCACGACTGACTTCTGTTGTTGATTTCATTCGTTTGTAATTTCCTTCTATGTTTCTCATTCTAACACTTTTCATCGTATTGCACAGGGACGAAAGCTTGACACACGTGTCTAAGGAAACCACTTTGGTATGAGTGACTGTTCTTATTCCCTTCTTTTTGTTAAATGAACAATTATTCAAGTAAGCCATTCCACATTGTTGATTTTCTTGGACTCGGATGTCACGCAGGTAAGGTCAATTGCTGCTGTAACCACAAATACACGACTGACTTCTGTTGTTGATTTCATTTGTTTGTTATTTCCTTCTATGTTTCTCATTCTAACACTTTTCATCGTATTGCACAGGGACGAAAGCTTGACACACGTGTCTAAGGAAACCTCTTTGGTATGAGGAACTGTTCTTATTCCCTTCTTTTTGTTTAATGAACAATTATCCAAGTAAGCCATTCCACATTGTTGATTTTCTTAGACTCGGAAGTCACGCAGGTAGCTATAATCTCCCACGTGGTAAGGTCAATTTCTGCTGTAACCACAAATGCACGCCTGACTTCTGTTGTTTATTTCATTTGTTTGTTATTTCCTTCTATGTTTCTCATTCTAACACTTTTCATCGTATTGCACAGGGACGAAAGCTCGACACACGTGTCTAAGGAAACCACTTCGGTATAAGGGACTGTTCTTATTCTTTTTTTTTTGTTAAATCAACAATTATCCAAGTAGGCCATTCCACATTGTTGATTCTCTTGGACTCGGATGTCACGCAGGTAGCTATAATCTCCCACGTGGTAAAGTGGATTGCTGCTGTAACGACAAATGCACGACTGACTTCTGTTGTTGATTTCATTCGTTTGTGATTTCCTTCTATGTTTCTCATTCTAACACTTTTCATCGTATTGCACAGGGACGAAAGCTTGACACACGTGTCTAAAGAAACCACTTTGTTATAAGGGACTGTTCTTATTCCCTTTTTTTTGTTTAATCAACAATTATCCAAGTAGGCCATTCCACATTGTTGATTTTCTTGGACTCGGATGTCACGCAGGTAGCTATAATCTCCCACGTGGTAAGGTCAATTGCTGCTGTAACCACAAATGCACGACTGACTTCTGTTGTTGATTTCATTTGTTTGTTATTTCCTTCTATGTTTCTCATTCTAACACTTTTCATCGTATTGCACAGGGACGAAAGCTTGACACACGTGTCTAAGGAAACCACTTCGGTATAAGGGACTGTTCTTATTCTTTTTTTTTTGTTAAATCAACAATTATCCAAGTAGGCCATTCCACATTGTTGATTCTCTTGGACTCGGATGTCACGCAGGTAGCTATAATCTCCCACGTGGTAAGGTCAATTGCTGCTGTAACCACAAATGCACGACTGACTTCTGTTGTTGATTTCATTCGTTTGTAATTTCCTTCTATGTTTCCCATTCTTACACTTTTCATCGTATTCCACAGGGACGAAAGCTTGACACACGTGTCTATAGAAACCACTTTGGTATAAGGGACTGTTCTTATTCTTTTTTATTGTTTAATCAACAATTATCCAAGTAGGCCATTCCACATTGTTGATTTTCTTGGACTCGGATGTCACGCAGGTAGCTATAATCTCCAACGTGGTAAGGTCAATTGCTGCTGTAACCACAAATGCACGACTGACTTCTGTTGTTGATTTCATTTGTTTGTTATTTCCTTCAATGTTTCTCATTCTAACACTTCTCATCGTATTGCACAGGGACGAAAGCTTGACACACGTGTCTAAGGAAATCACATTGGTAAAAGGGCCTGTTCTTATTTCCTTCTTTTTGTTTAATTAACAATTATCCAAGTGAGCCATTCCACATTGTTGATTTTCTTGGACTCGGATGACACGCGGGTAGTTATAATCTCCCACGTGGTAAGGTCAATTGCTGCTGTAACCACAATTGGACGGCTGACATCTGTTGTTGATTTCATTTGTTTGTTATCTCCTTCAATGTTTCTCATTCTAACACTTCTCATCGTATTGCACAGGGACGAAAGCTTGACACACGTGTCTAAGGAAACCACATTGGTATAAGGGACTGTTCTTATTCCCTTTTTGCTTTTTAATGAACAATTATCCAAGTAAGCCATTCCACATTGTTGATTTTCTTGGACACGGATGTCACGCAGGTAGCTATAATCTCCCACGTGGTAAGGTCAATTGCTGCTGTAACCACAAATGCACGACTGACTTCTGTTGTTGATTTCATTTGTTTGTTATTTCCTTCAATGTTTCTCATTCTAACACTTCTCATCGTATTGCACAGGGACGAAAGCTTGACACACGTGTCTAAAGAAACCACTTTGGTATAAGGGACTGTTCTTATTCCCTTTTTTTTTTTAATCAACAATTATCCAAGTAGGCCATTCCACATTGTTGATTCTCTTGGACTCGGATGACACGCGGGTAGCTATAATCTCCCACGTGGTAAGGTCAATTGCTGCTGTAACCACAATTGGACGGCTGACTTCTGTTGTTGATTTCATTTGTTTGTTATTTCCTTCAATGTTTCTCATTCTAACACTTTTCATCGTATTGCACAGGGACGAAAGCTTGACACACGTGTCTAAGGAAAACACTTTGGTATAAGGGACTGTTCTTATTCCCTTTTTTTTGTTTAATCAACAATTATCCAAGTAGGCCATTCCACATTGTTGATTTTCTTGGACTCGGATGTCAAGCAGGTAGCTATAATCTCCCACGTGGTAAAGTTGATTGCTGCTGTAACGACAAATGCACGACTGACTTCTGTTGTTGATTTCATTCGTTTGTAATTTTCTTCTATGTTTCTCATTCTAACACTAATGAACAATTATCCAAGTAAGCCATTCCACATTGTTGATTTTCTTGGACTCGGATGTCACGCAGGTAGCTCTAATCTCCCACGTGGTAAGGTCAATTGCTGCTGTAACCACGAATGCACGACTGACTTCTGTTGTTGATTTCATTCGTTTGTTATTTCCTTCAATGTTTCTCATTCTTACACTTTTCATCGTATTGCACAGGGATGAAAGCTTGACACACGTGTCTAAAGAAACCACTTTGGTATAAGGGACTGTTCTTATTCCCTTCTTTTTGTTTAATGAACAATTATCCAAGTAAGCCATTCCACATTGTTGATTTTCTTAGACTCTTATGTCACGCAGGTAGCTATAATCTCCCACGTGGTAAGGTCAATTGCTGCTGTAACCACAATTGGACGGCTGACTTCTGTTGTTGATTTCATTTGTTTGTTATTTCCTTCAATGTTTCTCATTCTAACACTTTTCATCGTATTGCACAGGGACGAAAGCTTGACACACGTGTCTAAGGAAACCACTTTGGTATGAGGGACTGTTTTTATTCCCTTTTTTTAGTTTAATGAACAATTATCCAAGTAAGCCATTCCACATTGTTGATTTTCTTGGACTTGGATGTCACGCAGGTAGCTATAATCTCCCACGTGGTAAGGTCAATTGCTGCTGTAACCACAATTGGACGGCTGACTTCTGTTGTTGATTTCATATGTTTGTTATTTCCTTCAATGTTTCTCATTCTAACACTTTTCATCATATAGCACAGGGACGAAAGCTGGACACACGTGTCTAAGGAAAACACTTTGGTATAAGGGACTGTTCTTATTCCCTTTTTTTTGTTTAATCAACAATTATCCAAGTAGGCCATTCCACATTGTTGATTTTCTTGGACTCGGATGTCAAGCAGGTAGCTATAATCTCCCACGTGGTAAAGTTGATTGCTGCTGTAACGACAAATGCACGACTGACTTCTGTTGTTGATTTCATTCGTTTGTAATTTTCTTCTATGTTTCTCATTCTAACACTAATGAACAATTATCCAAGTAAGCCATTCCACATTGTTGATTTTCTTGGACTCGGATGTCACGCAGGTAGCTCTAATCTCCCACGTGGTAAGGTCAATTGCTGCTGTAACCACGAATGCACGACTGACTTCTGTTGTTGATTTCATTCGTTTGTTATTTCCTTCAATGTTTCTCATTCTTACACTTTTCATCGTATTGCACAGGGATGAAAGCTTGACACACGTGTCTAAAGAAACCACTTTGGTATAAGGGACTGTTCTTATTTCCTTTTTTTTGTTCAATTAACAATTATCCAAGTGAGCCATTCCACATTGTTGATTTTCTTGGACTCGGATGACACGCGGGTAGTTATAATCTCCTACGTGGTAAGGTCAATTGCTGCTGTAACCACGAATGCACGACTGACTTCTGTTGTTGATTTCATTCGTTTGTTATTTCCTTCAATGTTTCTCATTCTTACACTTTTCATCGTATTGCACAGGGATGAAAGCTTGACACACGTGTCTAAAGAAACCACTTTGGTATAAGGGACTGTTCTTATTCCCTTCTTTTTGTTCAATGAACAATTATCCAAGTAAGCCATTCCACATTGTTGATTTTCTTAGACTCTTATGTCACGCAGGTAGCTATAATCTCCCACGTGGTAAGGTCAATTGCTGCTGTAACCACAAATGCACGACTGACTTCTGTTGTTGATTTCATTCGTTTGTGATTTCCTTCTATGTTTCTCATTCTAACACTTTTCATCGTATTGCACAGAGACGAAAGCTTGACACACGTGTCTAAAGAAACCACTTTGTTATAAGGGACTGTTCTTATTCCCTTTTTTTTGTTTAATCAACAATTATCCAAGAATGCCATTCCACATTGTTGATTTTCTTGGACTCGGATGTCACGCAGGTAGCTATAATCTCCCACGTGGTAAGGTCAATTGCTGCTGAAACCACAAATGCACGACTGACTTCTGTTGTTGATTTCATTTGTTTGTTATTTCCTTCTATGTTTCTCATTCTAACACTTTTCATCGTATTGCACAGGGACGAAAGCTTGACACACGTGTCTAAGGAAACCACTTCGGTATAAGGGACTGTTCTTATTCTTTTTTTTTTGTTAAATCAACAATTATCCAAGTAGGCCATTCCACATTGTTGATTCTCTTGGACTCGGATGTCACGCAGGTAGCTATAATCTCCCACGTGGTAAGGTCAATTGCTGCTGTAACCACAAATGCACGACTGACTTCTGTTGTTGATTTCATTCGTTTGTAATTTCCTTCTATGTTTCCCATTCTAACACTTTTCATCGTATTCCACAGGGACGAAAGCTTGACACACGTGTCTAAAGAAACCACTTTGGTATAAGGGACTGTTCTTATTCTTTTTTATTGTTTAATCAACAATTATCCAAGTAGGCCATTCCACATTGTTGATTTTCTTGGACTTGGATGTCACGCAGGTAGCTATAATCTCCCACGTGGTAAGGTCAATTGCTGCTGTAACCACAATTGGACGGCTGACTTCTGTTGTTGATTTCATATGTTTGTTATTTCCTTCAATGTTTCTCATTCTAACACTTTTCATCATATAGCACAGGGACGAAAGCTGGACACACGTGTCTAAGGAAAACACTTTGGTATAAGGGACTGTTCTTATTCCCTTTTTTTTGTTTAATCAACAATTATCCAAGTAGGCCATTCCACATTGTTGATTTTCTTGGAATCGGATGTCACGCAGGTAGCTATAATCTCCCACGTGGTAAAATTGATTGCTGCTGTAACGACAAATGCACGACTGACTTCTGTTGTTGATTTCATTCGTTTGTAATTTTCTTCTATGTTTCTCATTCTAACACTAATGAACAATTATCCATGTAAGCCATTCCACATTGTTGATTTTCTTGGACTCGGATGTCACGCAGGTAGCTCTAATCTCCCACGTGGTAAGGTCAATTGCTGCTGTAACCACGAATGCACGACTGACTTCTGTTGTTGATTTCATTCGTTTGTTATTTCCTTCAATGTTTCTCATTCTTACACTTTTCATCGTATTGCACAGGGATGAAAGCTTGACACACGTGTCTAAAGAAACCACTTTGGTATAAGGGACTGTTCTTATTCCCTTCTTTTTGTTTAATGAACAATTATCCAAGTAAGCCATTCCACATTGTTGATTTTCTTAGACTCTTATGTCACGCAGGTAGCTATAATCTCCCACGTGGTAAGGTCAATTGCTGCTGTAATCACAAATGCACGACTGACTTCTGTTGTTGATTTCATTTGTTTGTTATTTCCTTCAATGTTTCTCATTCTAACACTTCTCATCGTATTGCACAGGGACGAAAGCTTGACACACGTGTCTAAGGAAATCACATTGGTAAAAGGGACTGTTCTTATTTCCTTTTTTTTGTTCAATTAACAATTATCCAAGTGAGCCATTCCACATTGTTGATTTTTTTGGACTCGGATGACACGCGGGTAGTTATAATCTCCTACGTGGTAAGGTCAATTGCTGCTGTAACCACAATTGGACGGCTGACTTCTGTTGTTGATTTCATTTGTTTGTTATTTCCTTCAATGTTTCTCATTCTAACACTTCTCATCGTATTGCACAGGGACGAAAGCTTGACATACGTGTCTATGGAAACCACATTGGTATAAGGGACTGTTCTTATTCGATTCTTACTGTATAATGATCAATTATCCAAGTAAGCCATTCCACATTGTTGATTTTCTTGGACTCGGATGTCACGCAGGTAGCTATAATCTCCCACGTGGTAAGGTCAATTGCTGCTGTAACGACAAATGCACGACTGACTTCTGTTGTTGATTTCATTTGTTTGTTATTTCCTTCTATGTTTCTCATTCTAACACTTTTCATCGTATTGCACAGGGACGAAAGCTCGACACACGTGTCTAAGGAAACCACTTTGGTATAAGGGACTGTTCTTATTCCCTTTTTTTTGTTTAATCAACAATTATCCAAGTAGGCCATTCCACATTGTTGATTTTCTTGGACTCGGATGTCACGCAGGTAGCTATAATCTCCCACGTGGTAAAGTGGATTGCTGCTGTAACGACAAATGCACGACTGACTTCTGTTGTTGATTTCATTCGTTTGTAATTTCCTTCTATGTTTCTCATTCTAACACTTTTCATCGTATTGCACAGGGACGAAAGCTTGACACACGTGTCTAAGGAAACCACTTTGGTATGAGGGACTGTTCTTATTCCCTTCTTTTTGTTAAATGAACAATTATTCAAGTAAGCCATTCCACATTGTTGATTTTCTTGGACTCGGATGTCACGCAGGTAAGGTCAATTGCTGCTGTAACCACAAATACACGACTGACTTCTGTTGTTGATTTCATTTGTTTGTTATTTCCTTCTATGTTTCTCATTCTAACACTTTTCATCGTATTGCACAGGGACGAAAGCTTGACACACGTGTCTAAGGAAACCTCTTTGGTATGAGGAACTGTTCTTATTCCCTTCTTTTTGTTTAATGAACAATTATCCAAGTAAGCCATTCCACATTGTTGATTTTCTTAGACTCGGAAGTCACGCAGGTAGCTATAATCTCCCACGTGGTAAGGTCAATTGCTGCTGTAACCACAAATGCACGCCTGACTTCTGTTTTTGATTTCATTTGTTTGTTATTTCCTTCTATGTTTCTCATTCTAACACTTTTCATCGTATTGCACAGGGACGAAAGCTCGACACACGTGTCTAAGGAAACCACTTTGGTATAAGGGACTGTTCTTATTCCCTTTTTTTTGTTTAATCAACAATTATCCAAGTAGGCCATTCCACATTGTTGATTTTCTTGGACTCGGATGTCACGCAGGTAGCTATAATCTCCCACGTGGTAAAGTGGATTGCTGCTGTAACGACAAATGCACGACTGACTTCTGTTGTTGATTTCATTCGTTTGTGATTTCCTTCTATGTTTCTCATTCTAACACTTTTCATCGTATTGCACAGGGACGAAAGCTTGACACACGTGTCTAAAGAAACCACTTTGTTATAAGGGACTGTTCTTATTCCCTTTTTTTTGTTTAATCAACAATTATCCAAGTAGGCCATTCCACATTGTTGATTTTCTTGGACTCGGATGTCACGCAGGTAGCTATAATCTCCCACGTGGTAAGGTCAATTGCTGCTGTTACCACAAATGTACGACTGACTTCTGTTGTTGATTTCATTTGTTTGTTATTTCCTTCTATGTTTCTCATTCTAACACTTTTCATCGTATTGCACAGGGACGAAAGCTTGACACACGTGTCTAAGGAAACCACTTCGGTATAAGGGACTGTTCTTATTCTTTTTTTTTGTTAAATCAACAATTATCCAAGTAGGCCATTCCACATTGTTGATTCTCTTGGACTCGGATGTCACGCAGGTAGCTATAATCTCCCACGTGGTAAGTTCAATTGCTGCTGTAACCACAAATGCACGACTGACTTCTGTTGTTGATTTCATTCGTTTGTAATTTCCTTCTATGTTTCTCATTCTAACACTTTTCATCGTATTCCACAGGGACGAAAGCTTGACACACGTGTCTAAAGAAACCACTTTGGTATAAGGGACTGTTCTTATTCTTTTTTTATTGTTTAATCAACAATTATCCAAGTAGGCCATTCCACATTGTTGATTTTCTTGGACTCGGATGTCACGCAGGTAGCTATAATCTCCAACGTGGTAAGGTCAATTGCTGCTGTAACCACAAATGCACGACTGACTTCTGTTGTTGATTTCATTTGTTTGTTATTTCCTTCAATGTTTCTCATTCTAACACTTCTCATCGTATTGCACAGGGACGAAAGCTTGACACACGTGTCTAAGGAAATCACATTGGTAAAAGGGCCTGTTCTTATTTCCTTCTTTTTGTTTAATTAACAATTATCCAAGTGAGCCATTCCACATTGTTGATTTTCTTGGACTCGGATGACACGCGGGTAGTTATAATCTCCCACGTGGTAAGGTCAATTGCTGCTGTAACCACAATTGGACGGCTGACATCTGATGTTGATTTCATTTGTTTGTTATCTCCTTCAATGTTTCTCATTCTAACACTTCTCATCGTATTGCACAGGGACGAAAGCTTGACACACGTGTCTAAGGAAACCACATTGGTATAAGGGACTGTTCTTATTCCCTTTTTGCTTTTTAATGAACAATTATCCAAGTAAGCCATTCCACATTGTTGATTTTCTTGGACTCGGATGTCACGCAGGTAGCTATAATCTCCCACGTGGTAAGGTCAATTGCTGCTGTAACCACAAATGCACGACTGACTTCTGTTGTTGATTTCATTTGTTTGTTATTTCCTTCAATGTTTCTCATTCTAACACTTCTCATCGTATTGCACAGGGACGAAAGCTTGACACACGTGTCTAAAGAAACCACTTTGGTATAAGGGACTGTTCTTATTCCCTTTTTTTTTTAATCAACAATTATCCAAGTAGGCCATTCCACATTGTTGATTTTCTTGGACTCGGATGACACGCGGGTAGCTATAATCTCCCACGTGGTAAGGTCAATTGCTGCTGTAACCACAATTGGACGGCTGACTTCTGTTGTTGATTTCATTTGTTTGTTATTTCCTTCAATGTTTCTCATTCTAACACTTTTCATCGTATTGCACAGGGACGAAAGCTTGACACACGTGTCTAAGGAAACCACTTTGGTATGAGGGACTGTTTTTATTCCCTTTTTTTAGTTTAATGAACAATTATCCAAGTAAGCCATTCCACATTGTTGATTTTCTTGGACTTGGATGTCACGCAGGTAGCTATAATCTCCCACGTGGTAAGGTCAATTGCTGCTGTAACCACAATTGGACGGCTGACTTCTGTTGTTGATTTCATATGTTTGTTATTTCCTTCAATGTTTCTCATTCTAACACTTTTCATCATATAGCACAGGGACGAAAGCTGGACACACGTGTCTAAGGAAAACACTTTGGTATAAGGGACTGTTCTTATTCCCCTTTTTTTTTGTTTAATCAACAATTATCCAAGTAGGCCATTCCACATTGTTGATTTTCTTGGACTCGGATGTCACGCAGGTAGCTATAATCTCCCACGTGGTAAAGTTGATTGCTGCTGTAACGACAAATGCACGACTGACTTCTGTTGTTGATTTCATTCGTTTGTAATTTTCTTCTATGTTTCTCATTCTAACACTAATGATCAATTATCCAAGTAAGCCATTCCACATTGTTGATTTTCTTGGACTCGGATGTCACGCAGGTAGCTCTAATCTCCCACGTGGTAAGGTCAATTGCTGCTGTAACCACGAATGCACGACTGACTTCTGTTGTTGATTTCATTCGTTTGTTATTTCCTTCAATGTTTCTCATTCTTACACTTTTCATCGTATTGCACAGGGATGAAAGCTTGACACACGTGTCTAAAGAAACCACTTTGGTATAAGGGACTGTTCTTATTCCCTTCTTTTTGTTTAATGAACAATTATCCAAGTAAGCCATTCCACATTGTTGATTTTCTTAGACTCTTATGTCACGCAGGTAGCTATAATCTCCCACGTGGTAAGGTCAATTGCTGCTGTAACCACAAATGCACGACTGACTTCTGTTGTTGATTTCATTTGTTTGTTATTTCCTTCAATGTTTCTCATTCTAACACTTCTCATCGTATTGCACAGGGACGAAAGCTTGACACACGTGTCTAAGGAAATCACATTGGTAAAAGGGACTGTTCTTATTTCCTTTTTTTTGTTCAATTAACAATTATCCAAGTGAGCCATTCCACATTGTTGATTTTCTTGGACTCGGATGACACGCGGGTAGTTATAATCTCCTACGTGGTAAAGTTGATTGCTGCTGTAACGACAAATGCACGACTGACTTCTGTTGTTGATTTCATTCGTTTGTAATTTTCTTCTATGTTTCTCATTCTAACACTAATGATCAATTATCCAAGTAAGCCATTCCACATTGTTGATTTTCTTGGACTCGGATGTCACGCAGGTAGCTCTAATCTCCCACGTGGTAAGGTCAATTGCTGCTGTAACCACAAATGCACGACTGACTTCTGTTGTTGATTTCATTCGTTTGTAATTTCCTTCTATGTTTCCCATTCTAACACTTTTCATCGTATTCCACAGGGACGAAAGCTTGACACACGTGTCTAAAGAAACCACTTTGGTATAAGGGACTGTTCTTATTCTTTTTTATTGTTTAATCAACAATTATCCAAGTAGGCCATTCCACATTGTTGATTTTCTTGGACTTGGATGTCACGCAGGTAGCTATAATCTCCCACGTGGTAAGGTCAATTGCTGCTGTAACCACAATTGGACGGCTGACTTCTGTTGTTGATTTCATATGTTTGTTATTTCCTTCAATGTTTCTCATTCTAACACTTTTCATCATATAGCACAGGGACGAAAGCTGGACACACGTGTCTAAGGAAAACACTTTGGTATAAGGGACTGTTCTTATTCCCTTTTTTTTGTTTAATCAACAATTATCCAAGTAGGCCATTCCACATTGTTGATTTTCTTGGAATCGGATGTCACGCAGGTAGCTATAATCTCCCACGTGGTAAAATTGATTGCTGCTGTAACGACAAATGCACGACTGACTTCTGTTGTTGATTTCATTCGTTTGTAATTTTCTTCTATGTTTCTCATTCTAACACTAATGAACAATTATCCATGTAAGCCATTCCACATTGTTGATTTTCTTGGACTCGGATGTCACGCAGGTAGCTCTAATCTCCCACGTGGTAAGGTCAATTGCTGCTGTAACCACGAATGCACGACTGACTTCTGTTGTTGATTTCATTCGTTTGTTATTTCCTTCAATGTTTCTCATTCTTACACTTTTCATCGTATTGCACAGGGATGAAAGCTTGACACACGTGTCTAAAGAAACCACTTTGGTATAAGGGACTGTTCTTATTCCCTTCTTTTTGTTTAATGAACAATTATCCAAGTAAGCCATTCCACATTGTTGATTTTCTTAGACTCTTATGTCACGCAGGTAGCTATAATCTCCCACGTGGTAAGGTCAATTGCTGCTGTAACCACAAATGCACGACTGACTTCTGTTGTTGATTTCATTTGTTTGTTATTTCCTTCAATGTTTCTCATTCTAACACTTCTCATCGTATTGCACAGGGACGAAAGCTTGACACACGTGTCTAAGGAAATCACATTGGTAAAAGGGACTGTTCTTATTTCCTTTTTTTTGTTCAATTAACAATTATCCAAGTGAGCCATTCCACATTGTTGATTTTCTTGGACTCGGATGACACGCGGGTAGTTATAATCTCCTACGTGGTAAGGTCAATTGCTGCTGTAACCACAATTGGACGGCTGACTTCTGTTGTTGATTTCATTTGTTTGTTATTTCCTTCAATGTTTCTCATTCTAACACTTCTCATCGTATTGCACAGGGACGAAAGCTTGACACACGTGTCTATGGAAACCACATTGGTATAAGGGACTGTTCTTATTCCCTTCTTACTGTATAATGATCAATTATCCAAGTAAGCCATTCCACATTGTTGATTTTCTTGGACTCGGATGTCACGCAGGTAGCTATAATCTCCCACGTGGTAAAGTCAATTGCTGCTGTAACCACAAATGCACGACTGACTTCTGTTGTTGATTTCATTCGTTTGTAATTTCCTTCTATGTTTCTCATTCTAACACTTTTCATCGTATTGCACAGGGACGAAAGCTCGACACACGTGTCTAAGGAAACCACTTTGGTATAAGGGACTGTTCTTATTCCCTTTTTTTTGTTTAATCAACAATTATCCAAGTAGGCCATTCCACATTGTTGATTTTCTTGGACTCGGATGTCACGCAGGTAGCTATAATCTCCCACGTGGTAAAGTGGATTGCTGCTGTAACGACAAATGCACGACTGACTTCTGTTGTTGATTTCATTCGTTTGTAATTTCCTTCTATGTTTCTCATTCTAACACTTTTCATCGTATTGCACAGGGACGAAAGCTTGACACACGTGTCTAAGGAAACCACTTTGGTATGAGGGACTGTTCTTATTCCCTTCTTTTTGTTAAATGAACAATTATTCAAGTAAGCCATTCCACATTGTTGATTTTCTTGGACTCGAATGTCACGCAGGTAAGGTCAATTGCTGCTGTAACCACAAATACACGACTGACTTCTGTTGTTGATTTCATTTGTTTGTTATTTCCTTCTATGTTTCTCATTCTAACACTTTTCATCGTATTGCACAGGGACGAAAGCTTGACACACGTGTCTAAGGAAACCTCTTTGGTATGAGGAACTGTTCTTATTCCCTTCTTTTTGTTTAATGAACAATTATCCAAGTAAGCCATTCCACATTGTTGATTTTCTTAGACTCGGAAGTCACGCAGGTAGCTATAATCTCCCACGTGGTAAGGTCAATTGCTGCTGTAACCACAAATGCACGCCTGACTTCTGTTTTTGATTTCATTTGTTTGTTATTTCCTTCTATGTTTCTCATTCTAACACTTTTCATCGTATTGCACAGGGACGAAAGCTCGACACACGTGTCTAAGGAAACCACTTTGGTATAAGGGACTGTTCTTATTCCCTTTTTTTTGTTTAATCAACAATTATCCAAGTAGGCCATTCCACATTGTTGATTTTCTTGGACTCGGATGTCACGCAGGTAGCTATAATCTCCCACGTGGTAAAGTGGATTGCTGCTGTAACGACAAATGCACGACTGACTTCTGTTGTTGATTTCATTCGTTTGTGATTTCCTTCTATGTTTCTCATTCTAACACTTTTCATCGAATTGCACAGGGACGAAAGCTTGACACACGTGTCTAAAGAAACCACTTTGTTATAAGGGACTGTTCTTATTCCCTTTTTTTTGTTTAATCAACAATTATCCAAGTAGGCCATTCCACATTGTTGATTTTCTTGGACTCGGATGTCACGCAGGTAGCTATAATCTCCCACGTGGTAAGGTCAATTGCTGCTGTAACCACAAATGCACGATTGACTTCTGTTGTTGATTTCATTTGTTTGTTATTTCCTTCTATGTTTCTCATTCTAACACTTTTCATCGTATTGCACAGAGACGAAAGCTTGACACACGTGTCTAAGGAAACCACTTCGGTATAAGGGACTGTTCTTATTCTTTTTTTTTTGTTAAATCAACAATTATCCAAGTAGGCCATTCCACATTGTTGATTCTCTTGGACTCGGATGTCACGCAGGTAGCTATAATCTCCCACGTGGTAAGTTCAATTGCTGCTGTAACCACAAATGCACGACTGACTTCTGTTGTTGATTTCATTCGTTTGTAATTTCCTTCTATGTTTCCCATTCTAACACTTTTCATCGTATTCCACAGGGACGAAAGCTTGACACACGTGTCTAAAGAAACCACTTTGGTATAAGGGACTGTTCTTATTCTTTTTTTATTGTTTAATCAACAATTATCCAAGTAGGCCATTCCACATTGTTGATTTTCTTGGACTCGGATGTCACGCAGGTAGCTATAATCTCCAACGTGGTAAGGTCAATTGCTGCTGTAACCACAAATGCACGACTGACTTCTGTTGTTGATTTCATTTGTTTGTTATTTCCTTCAATGTTTCTCATTCTAACACTTATCATCGTATTGCACAGGGACGAAAGCTTGACACACGTGTCTAAGGAAATCACATTGGTAAAAGGGCCTGTTCTTATTTCCTTCTTTTTGTTTAATTAACAATTATCCAAGTGAGCCATTCCACATTGTTGATTTTCTTGGACTCGGATGACACGCGGGTAGTTATAATCTCCCACGTGGTAAGGTCAATTGCTGCTGTAACCACAATTGGACGGCTGACATCTGATGTTGATTTCATTTGTTTGTTATCTCCTTCAATGTTTCTCATTCTAACACTTCTCATCGTATTGCACAGGGACGAAAGCTTGACACACGTGTCTAAGGAAACCACATTGGTATAAGGGACTGTTCTTATTCCCTTTTTGCTTTTTAATGAACAATTATCCAAGTAAGCCATTCCACATTGTTGATTTTCTTGGACTCGGATGTCACGCAGGTAGCTATAATCTCCCACGTGGTAAGGTCAATTGCTGCTGTAACCACAAATGCACGACTGACTTCTGTTGTTGATTTCATTTGTTTGTTATTTCCTTCAATGTTTCTCATTCTAACACTTCTCATCGTATTGCACAGGGACGAAAGCTTGACACACGTGTCTAAAGAAACCACTTTGGTATAAGGGACTGTTCTTATTCCCTTTTTTTTTTAATCAACAATTATCCAAGTAGGCCATTCCACATTGTTGATTTTCTTGGACTCGGATGACACGCGGGTAGCTATAATCTCCCACGTGGTAAGGTCAATTGCTGCTGTAACCACAATTGGACGGCTGACTTCTGTTGTTGATTTCATTTGTTTGTTATTTCCTTCAATGTTTCTCATTCTAACACTTTTCATCGTATTGCACAGGGACGAAAGCTTGACACACGTGTCTAAGGAAACCACTTTGGTATGAGGGACTGTTTTTATTCCCTTTTTTTAGTTTAATGAACAATTATCCAAGTAAGCCATTCCACATTGTTGATTTTCTTGGACTCGGATGTCACGCAGGTAGCTATAATCTCCCACGTGGTAAAGTTGATTGCTGCTGTAACGACAAATGCACGACTGACTTCTGTTGTTGATTTCATTCGTTTGTAATTTTCTTCTATGTTTCTCATTCTAACACTAATGAACAATTATCCAAGTAAGCCATTCCACATTGTTGATTTTCTTGGACTCGGATGTCACGCAGGTAGCTCTAATCTCCCAAGTGGTAAGGTCAATTGCTGCTGTAACCACGAATGCACGACTGACTTCTGTTGTTGATTTCATTCGTTTGTTATTTCCTTCAATGTTTCTCATTCTTACACTTTTCATCGTATTGCACAGGGATGAAAGCTTGACACACGTGTCTAAAGAAACCACTTTGGTATAAGGGACTGTTCTTATTCCCTTCTTTTTGTTTAATGAACAATTATCCAAGTAAGCCATTCCACATTGTTGATTTTCTTAGACTCTTATGTCACGCAGGTAGCTATAATCTCCCACGTGGTAAGGTCAATTGCTGCTGTAACCACAAATGCACGACTGACTTCTGTTGTTGATTTCATTTGTTTGTTATTTCCTTCAATGTTTCTCATTCTAACACTTCTCATCGTATTGCACAGGGACGAAAGCTTGACACACGTGTCTAAGGAAATCACATTGGTAAAAGGGACTGTTCTTATTTCCTTTTTTTTGTTCAATTAACAATTATCCAAGTGAGCCATTCCACATTGTTGATTTTCTTGGACTCGGATGACACGCGGGTAGTTATAATCTCCTACGTGGTAAGGTCAATTGCTGCTGTAACCACAATTGGACGGCTGACTTCTGTTGTTGATTTCATTTGTTTGTTATTTCCTTCAATGTTTCTCATTCTAACATCGTATTGCACAGGGACGAAAGCTTGACACACGTGTCTAAGGAAACCACTTCGGTATAAGGGACTGTTCTCATTCTTTTTTTTTTGTTAAATCAACAATTATCCAAGTAGGCCATTCCACATTGTTGATTCTCTTGGACTCGGATGTCACGCAGGTAGCTATAATCTCCCACGTGGTAAGGTCAATTGCTGCTGTAACCACAAATGCACGACTGACTTCTGTTGTTGATTTCATTCGTTTGTAATTTCCTTCTATGTTTCCCATTCTAACACTTTTCATCGTATTCCACAGGGACGGAAGCTTGACACACGTGTCTAAAGAAACCACTTTGGTATAAGGGACTGTTCTTATTCTTTTTTTTTGTTTAATCAACAATTATCCAAGTAGGCCATTCCACATTGTTGATTTTCTTGGACTCGGATGTCACGCAGGTAGCTATAATCTCCAACGTGGTAAGGTCAATTGCTGCTGTAACCACAAATGCACGACTGACTTCTGTTGTTGATTTCATTTGTTTGTTATTTCCTTCAATGTTTCTCATTCTAACACTTCTCATCGTATTGCACAGGGACGAAAGCTTGACACACGTGTCTAAGGAAATCACATTGGTAAAAGGGCCTGTTCTTATTTCCTTCTTTTTGTTTAATTAACAATTATCCAAGTGAGCCATTCCACATTGTTGATTTTCTTTGACTCGGATGACACGCGGGTAGTTATAATCTCCCACGTGGTAAGGTCAATTGGTGCTGTAACCACAATTGGACGGCTGACATCTGTTGTTGATTTCATTTGTTTGTTATCTCCTTCAATGTTTCTCATTCTAACACTTCTCATCGTATTGCACAGGGACGAAAGCTTGACACACGTGTCTAAGGAAACCACTTCGGTATAAGGGACTGTTCTTATTCTTTTTCTTTTGTTTAATCAACAATTATCCAAGAAGGCCATTCCACATTGTTGATTTTCTTGGACTCGGATGTCACGCAGGTAGCTATAATCTCCCACGTGGTAAGGTCAATTGCTGCTGTAACCACAAATGCACGACTGACTTCTGTTGTTGATTTCATTTGTTTGTTATTTCCTTCTATGTTTCTCATTCTAACACTTTTCATCGTATTGCACAGGGACGAGAGCTTGACACACGTGTCTAAGGAAACCACTTTGGTATAAGGGACTGTTCTCATTCCCTTTTTTTTTTTAATCAACAATTATCCAAGTAGGCCATTCCACATTGTTGATTTTCTTGGACTCGGATGACACGCGGGTAGCTATAATCTCCCACGTGGTAAGGTCAATTGCTGCTGTAACCACAATTGGACGGCTGACTTCTGTTGTTGATTTCATTTGTTTGTTATTTCCTTCAATGTTTCTCATTCTAACACTTTTCATCGTATTCCACAGGGACGAAAGCTTGACACACGTGTCTAAAGAAACCACTTTGGTATAAGGGACTGTTCTCATTCTTTTTTTTTTGTTTAATGAACAATTATCCAAGTAAGCCATTCCACATTGTTGATTTTCTTGGACTTGGATGTCACGCAGGTAGCTATAATCTCCCACGTGGTAAGGTCAATTGCTGCTGTAACCACAATTGGACGGCTGACTTCTGTTGTTGATTTCATTTGTTTGTTATTTCCTTCAATGTTTCTCATTCTAACACTTTTCATCATATAGCACAGGGACGAAAGCTGGACACACGTGTCTAAGGAAACCACTTTGGTATAAGGGACTGTTCTTATTCCCTTTTTTTTGTTTAATCAACAATTATCCAAGTAGGCCATTCCACATTGTTGATTTTCTTGGACTCGGATGTCACGCAGGTAGCTATAATCTCCCACGTGGTAAAGTTGATTGCTGCTGTAACGACAAATGCACGACTGACTCCTGTTGTTGATTTCATTCGTTTGTAATTTCCTTCTATGTTTCTCATTCTAACACTTTTCATCGTATTCCACAGGGACGAAAGCTTGACACACGTGTCTAAAGAAACCACTTTGGTATAAGGGACTGTTTTTATTCTTTTTTTTTTGTTTAATCAACAATTATCCAAGTAGGCCATTCCACATTGTTGATTTTCTTGGACTCGGATGTCACGCAGGTAGCTATAATCTCCAACGTGGTAAGGTCAATTGCTGCTGTAACCACAAATGCACGACTGACTTCTGTTGTTGATTTCATTTGTTTGTTATTTCCTTCAATGTTTCTCATTCTAACACTTCTCATCGTATTGCACAGGGACGAAAGCTTGACACACGTGTCTAAGGAAATCACATTGGTAAAAGGGCCTGTTCTTATTTCCTTCTTTTTGTTTAATTAACAATTATCCAAGTGAGCCATTCCACATTGTTGATTTTCTTTGACTCGGATGACACGCGGGTAGTTATAATCTCCCACGTGGTAAGGTCAATTGCTGCTGTAACCACAATTGGACGGCTGACTTCTGTTGTTGATTTCATTTGTTTGTTATTTCCTTCAATGTTTCTCATTCTAACACTTCTCATCGTATTGCACAGGGACGAAAGATTGACACACGTGTCTATGGAAACCACATTGGTATAAGACACTGTTCTTATTCCCTTTCTTTCTGTATGATGATCAATTATCCAAGTAAGCCATTCCACATTGTTGATTTTCTTGGACTCGGATGACACGCAGGTAGCTATAATCTTTTACGTGGTAAGGTCAATTGCTGCTGTAACCATAAATGCACAACTGACTTCTGTTGTTGATTTCATTTGTTTGTTATTTCCTTCAATGTTTCTCATTCTAACACTTTTCATCGTATTGCACAGGGACGAAAGCTTGACACACGTGTCTAAGGAAACCACTTTGGTATAAGGGACTGTTCTTATTCCCTTCTTTTTGTTTGAAGAACAATTATCCAAGTAAGCCGTTCCACATTGTTGATTTTCTTGGACTCGGATGTCACGCAGGTAGCTATAATCTCCCACGTGGTAAGGTCAATTGCTGCTGTAACCACAAATGCACGACTGACTTGTGTTGTTGATTTCATTTGTTTGTTATTTTCTTCAATGTTTCTCATTCTAACACTTTTCATCGTATTGCACAGGGACGAAAGCTTGACACACGTGTCTATGGAAACCACATCGGTATAAGGGACTGTTCTTATTCTATTCTTTCTGTATAATGATCAATTATCCAAGTAGGCCATTCCACATTGTTGATTTTCTTGGACTCGAATGTCACGCAGGTAGCTATAATCTCCCACGTGGTAAGGTCAATTGCTGCTGTAACCACAAATGCACGACTGACTTGTGTTGTTGATTTCATTTGTTTGTTATTTTCTTCAATGTTTCTCATTCTAACACTTTTCATCGTATTACACAGGGACGAAAGCTTGACTTTCGTGTCTAAGGAAGCCACATTGGTATGAGGTACTGTTCTTATTCCCTTTTTTCTTTTTGATGAACAATTATCCAAGTAAGCCATTCCACATTTTTGATTTTCTTGGACTAGGATGTCACGCAGCTAGCTATAATCTCCCACGTGGTAAGGTCAATTGCTGCTGTAACCACAAATGCACGACTGACTTCTGTTGTTAATTTCATTTGTTTGTTATTTCCTTCTATGTTTCTCATTTTAACACTTTTCATCGTATTGCACAGGGTCGAAAGCTTGACACACGTGTCTACGGAAACCACAAGGGTTTGTTCTCATTCCCTTCTTTCTTTTTGATGAACAATTATCCAAGTAAGCCATTCCACATTGTTGATTTTTTTGGACTCGGATGTCACGCAGGTAGCTATAATCTCCCACGTGGTAAGGTCAATTGCTGCTGTAACCACAAATGCACGACTGACTTCTGTTGTTGATTTCATTCGTTTGTTATTTTCTTCAATGTTTCTCATTCTAACACTTTTCATCGTATTGCACAGGGACGAAAGCTTGACACACGTGTCTAAGGAACCCACTTTGGTATAAGGGACTGTTCTTATTCCCTCCTTTTTGTTTAATGAACAATTATCCAAGTAAGCCATTCCACATTGTTGATTTTCTTGGACTCGGATGTCACGCAGGTAGCTATAATCTCTCACGTGGTAAGGTCCATTGCTGCTGTAACCACGAATGCACGATTGACTTCTGTTGTTGATTTCATTTGTTTGTTATTTCCTTCTATGTTTCTCATTCTAACACTTTTCATCGTATTGCACAGGGACGAATGCTTGACACATGTGTCTAAGGAAACCACTTTGGTATGAGGGACTGTTCTTATTCCCTTCTTTTTGTTTAATGAACAATTATCCAAGTAAGCCATTCCACATTGTTGATTTCCTTGGACTCGGATGTCACGCAGGGAGCTATAACCTCCCACGTGGTTAGGTCAATTGCTGCTGTAACCACAAATGCACGACTGACTTCTGTTGTTGATTTCATTCGTTTGTTATTTTCTTCAATGTTTCACATTCTAATACTTCTCATCGTATTGCACAGGGACGAAAGCTTGACACACGTGTCTAAGGAAACCACTTTGGTATAAGGGACTGTTTTTATTCCCTTTTTTCATTTTGATGAACAATTATCCAAGTGAGCCATTCCACATTGTTGATTTTCTTGGACTACGATGTCACGCAGGTAGCTATAATCTCCCACGTGTTAAGGTCATTGGCCAGAAAGAAGGGAATAAAAACAGTCCCTTATACCAATGTGGTTTCCATAGACACGTGTGTCAAGCTTTCGTCCCTGTGCAATACGATGAGAAGTGTTAGAATGAGAAACATTGAAGGAAATAACAAACAAATGAAATCAACACAAGAAGTCAGTCGTGCATTTGTGGTTACAGCAGCAATTGACCTTACCACGTGGGAGATTATAGCTACCTGCGAGACATCCGAGTCCAAGAAAATCAACAATGTGGAATGGCCTACTCGGATAATTGTTGATTAAACAAAAAAAAGGAAATAAGAACAGTCCTTTATACCAAAGTGGTTTCCTAAGACACGTGTGTCAAGCTTTCATCCCTCAGCAATACGACAAAAAGTGTTAGAGTAAGAAACATTGAAGGAAATAACAAACGAATGAAATCAACAACAGAAGTCAACCGTCCAGTTTTGGTTACAGCAGCAATTGACCTTACCACGTGGGAGGAAATCAAAAATGTGGAATGGCTTAATAAGAAATATTGGAGGAAATAACGAACAAATGAAATCAACAACAGAAGTCAGCCGTCCAGTTTTGGTTACAGCAGCAATTGACCTTACCATTTGAGAGATTGTAGCTACATGCGTGACATCCGAGTCCAAGAAAATCAACAATGTGGAATGGCTCACTTGGATAATTGTTGATTAAACAAAAAAAAAGGGAATAAGAACAGTCCCTTATACCAAAGTGGTTTCCTTAGACACGTGTGTCAAGCTTTCGTCCCTGTGCAATACGATGAAAAGTGTTAGAATGAGAAACATTGGAGGAAATAACAAACAAATGAAATCAACAACAGAAGTCAGTCGTGCATTTGTGGTTACAGCAGCAATTGACCTTACCACGTGGGAGATTATAGCTACCTGCGTGACATCCGAGTCCAAGAAAATCAACAATGTGGAATGACCTACTTGGATAATTGATCATTATACAGAAAGAATGAAGTGAGAACAGTCCCTTATACCAATGTGGTTTCCATAGACACGTGTGTCAAGCTTTCGTCCCTGTGCAATACGATGAAAAGTAAACAGAAACATTGAAGTCGTGCATTTGTGGTTACAGCAGCAATTGACCTTACCACGTGGGAGATTATAGCTACCTACGTGACATCCGAGTCCAAGAAAATCAACAATGTGGAATGACTCACTTGGATAATTGATCATTATACAGAAAGAATGAAGTAAGAACAGTCCCTTATACCAATGTGGTTTCCATAGACACGTGTGTCAAGCTTTCGTCCCTGTGCAATACGATGAAAAGTGTTAGAATGAGAAACATTGAAGAAAATAACAAACGAATGAAATCAACAACAGAAGTCAGTCGTGCATTTGTGGTTACAGCAGCAATTGACCTTACCACTTTAAAGATTATAGCTACCTGCGTGTCATCCGAGTCCAAGAAAATCAATAATGTGGAATGGCTTACTTGGATAATTGATCATCATACAGAAAGAAGGGAATAAGAACAGTCCCTTATACCAATGTGGTTTCCATAGACACGTGTGTCAAGCTTTCGTCCCTGTGCAATACGATGAGAAGTGTTAGAATGAGAAACATTGAAGGAAATAACAAACAAATGAAATCAACAACAGAAGTCAGTCGTGCATTTTTGGTTACAGCAGCAATTGACCTTACCACGTGGGAGATTATAGCTACCTGCGAGACATCCGAGTCCAAGAAAATCAACAATGTGGAATGTCCTACTCGGATAATTGTTGATTAAACAAAAAAAAGGAAATAAGAACAGTCCTTTATACCAAAGTGGTTTCCTTAGACACGTGTGTCAAGCTTTCATCCCTCAGCAATACGACAAAAAGTGTTAGAGTAAGAAACATTGAAGGAAATAACAAACGAATGAAATCAACAACAGAAGTCAACCGTCCAGTTTTGGTTACAGCAGCAATTGACCTTACCACGTGGGAGGAAATCAAAAATGTGGAATGGCTTATTAAGAAATATTGGAGGAAATAACAAACAAATGAAATCAACAACAGAAGTCAGCCGTCCAGTTTTGGTTACAGCAGCAATTGACCTTACCATTTGAGAGATTGTAGCTACATGCGTGACATCCGAGTCCAAGAAAATCAACAATGTGGAATGGCTCACTTGGATAATTGTTGATTAAACAAAAAAAAAGGGAATAAGAACAGTCCCTCATACCAAAGTGGTTTTCTCAGACATGTGTGTCAAGCTTTCGTCCCTGTGCAATACGATGAAAAATGTTAGAATGAGAAACATAGAAGAAAATAACAAACAAATGAAATCAACAACAGAAGTCAGTCGTGCATTTGTGGTTACAGCAGCAATTGACCTTTCCACGTGGGAGATTATAGCTAGCTGCGTGACATCCTAGTCCAAAAAAATCAACAATGTGGAATGGCTTACTTGGATAATTGTTCATCAAAAAGAAAAAAGGGAAGAAGAGCAGTCCCTCATACCAAAGTGGTTTCGCTAGACACGTGTGTCAAGCTTTCGTCACTGTGCAATACGATGAAAAGTGTTAGAATGAGAAACATTGAAGAAAATAACAAACGAATGAAATCAACAACAGAAGTCAGTCGTGCATTCGTGGTTACAGCAGCAATTGACCTTAGCACGTGGGAGATTACAGCTACCTGCGTGACATCCGAGCCCAAGAAAATCAACAATGTGGAACGGCTTACTTGGATAATTGTTGATTAAACAAAAAAAAGGAAATAAGAACAGTCCTTTATACCAAAGTGGTTTCCTTAGACACGTGTGTCAAGCTTTCATCCCTCAGCAATACGACAAAAAGTGTTAGAGTAAGAAACATTGAAGGAAATAACAAACGAATGAAATCAACAACAGAAGTCAACCGACAATTGCCTTATACCAAAGTGGTTTCCTTAGACACGTGTGTCAAGCTTTCGTCCCTGTGCAATACGATGAAAAGTGTTAGAATGAGAAACATTGAAGAAAATAACAAACGAATGAAATCAACAACTGAAGTCAGCGTGCATTTGTGGTTACAGCAGCAATTGACCTTACCACGTGGGAGATTATAGCTACCTGCGTGACATCCGAGTCCAAGAAAATCAACAATGTGGAATGGCTTACTTGGATAATTGTTCATTAAACAAAAAGAAGGGAATAAGAACAGTCTCTTATACCAAAGTGGTTTCCTTAGACACGCGTGTCAAGCTTTCGTCTCTGTGCAATACGATGAAAAGTGTTAGAATGAGAAACATTGAAGAAAATAACAAACGAATGAAATCAACAACAGAAGTCAGTCGTGCATTTGTGGTTACAGCAGCAATTGACCTTACCACGTGGGAGATTACAGCTACCTACGTGACATCCGAGCCCAAGAAAATGAACAATGTGGAACGGCTTACTTGGATAATTGTTCATTAAACAAAAAGAAGGGAATAAGAACAGTCCCTTATACCAAAGTGGTTTCCTCAGACACGTGTGTCAAGCTTTCGTCCCTGTGCAATACGATGAAAAATGTTAGAATGAGAAACATTAAAGGAAATAACAAACAAATGAAATCAACAACAGAAGTCAGTCGTGCATTTGTGGTTACAGCAGCAATTGACCTTACCACGTAAAAGATAATAGCTACCTGCGTGTCATCCGAGTCCAAGAAAATCAACAATGTGGAATGGCTCACTTGGATAATTGATCATTATACAGAAAGAAGGGAATAAGAACAGTCCCTTATACCAATGTGGTTTCCATAGACACGTGTGTCAAGCTTTCGTCCCTGTCCAATACGATGAGAAGTGTTAGAATGAGAAACATTGAAGGAAATAACAAACAAATCAAATCAACAACAGAAGTCAGTCGTGCATTTGTGATTACAGCAGCAATTGACCTCACCACGTGGGAGATTATAGCTACCTGCGTGACATCCGAGTCCAAGAAAATCAACAATGTGGAATGGCTTACTTGGATAATTGATCATTATACAGAAAGAATGAAGTAAGAACAGTTCCTTATACCAAAGTGGTTTCCTTAGACCCGTGTGTCAAGCTTTCGTCCCTGTGCAATACGATGAAAAGTGTTAGAATGAGAAACATTGAAGAAAATAACAAACGAATGAAATCAACAACAGAAGTCAGTCGTGCATTTGTGGTTACAGCAGCAATTGACCGTACCACGTGGGAGATTATAGCTACCTGCGTGACATCCGAGTCCAAGAAAATCAACAATGTGGAATGGCTTACTTGGATAATTGTTCATTAAACAAAAAGAAGGGAATAAGAACAGTCCCTTATACCAAAGTGGTTTCCTTAGACACGCGTGCCAAGCTTTCGTCTCTGTGCTATACGATGAAAAGTGTTAGAATGAGAAACATTGAAGAAAATAACAAACGAATGAAATCAACAACAGAAGTCAGTCGTGCATTTGTGGTTACAGCAGCAATTGACCTTACCACGTGGGAGATTACAGCTACCTGCGTGACATCCGAGCCCAAGAAAATGAACAATGTGGAACGGCTTACTTGGATAAATGTTCATTAAACAAAAAGAAGGGAATAAGAACAGTCCCTTATACCAAAGTGGTTTCCTTAGACACGTGTGTAAAGCTTTCATCCCTCAGCAATACGACAAAAAGTGTTAGAGTAAGAAACATTGAAGGAAATAACAAACGAATGAAATCAACAACAGAAGTCAACCGACAATTGCCTTATACCAAAGTGGTTTCCTTAGACACGTGTGTCAAGCTTTCGTCCCTGTGCAATACGATGAAAAGTGTTAGAATGAGAAACATTGAAGAAAATAACAAACGAATGAAATCAACAACAGAAGTCAGTCGTGCATTTGTGGTTACAGCAGCAATTGACCTTACCTCGTGGGAGATTATAGCTACCTGCGTGACATCCGAGTCCAAGAAAATCAACAATGTGGAATGGCTTACTTGGATAATTGTTCATTAAACAAAAAGAAGGGAATAAGAACAGTCCCTTATACCAAAGTGGTTTCCTTAGACACGCGTGTCAAGCTTTCGTCTCTGTGCAATACGATGAAAAGTGTTAGAATGAGAAACATTGAAGAAAATAACAAACGAATGAAATCAACAACAGAAGTCAGTCGTGCATTTGTGGTTACAGCAGCAATTGACCTTACCACGTGGGAGATTACAGCTACCTGCGTGACATCCGAGCCCAAGAAAATGAACAATGTGGAACGGCTTACTTGGATAATTGTTCATTACCAAAAAGAAGGGAATAAGAACAGTCCCTTATACCAAAGTGGTTTCCTCAGACACGTGTGTCAAGCTTTCGTCCCTGTGCAATACGATGAAAAATGTTAGAATGAGAAACATTAAAGGAAATAACAAACAAATGAAATCAACAACAGAAGTCAGTCGTGCATTTGTGGTTACAGCAGCAATTAACCTTACCACGTAAAAGATAATAGCTACCTGCGTGTCATCCGAGTCCAAGAAAATAAACAATGTGGAATGGCTCACTTGGATAATTGATCATTATTCAGAAAGAAGGGAATAAGAACAGTCCCTTATACCAATGTGGTTTCCATAGACACGTGTGTCAAGCTTTCGTCCCTGTGCAATACGATGAGAAGTGTTAGAATGAGAAACATTGAAGGAAATAACAAACAAATCAAATCAACAACAGAAGTCAGTCGTGCATTTGTGATTACAGCAGCAATTGACCTCACCACGTGGGAGATTATAGCTACCTGCGTGACATCCGAGTCCAAGAAAATCAACAATGTGGAATGGCTTACTTGGATAATTGATCATTATACAGAAAGAATGAAGTAAGAACAGTTCCTTATACCAAAGTGGTTTCCTTAGACACGTGTGTCAAGCTTTCGTCCCTGTGCAATACGATGAAAAGTGTTAGAATGAGAAACATTGAAGAAAATAACAAACGAATGAAATCAACAACAGAAGTCAGTCGTGCATTTGTGGTTACAGCAGCAATTGACCGTACCACGTGGGAGATTATAGCTACCTGCGTGACATCCGAGTCCAAGAGAATCAACAATGTGGAATGGCTTACTTGGATAATTGTTCATTAAACAAAAAGAAGGGAATAAGAACAGTCCCTTATACCAAAGTGGTTTCCTTAGACACGCGTGTCAAGCTTTCGTCTCTGTGCTATACGATGAAAAGTGTTAGAATGAGAAACATTGAAGAAAATAACAAACGAATGAAATCAACAACACAAGTCAGTCGTGCATTTGTGGTTACAGCAGCAATTGACCTTACCACGTGGGAGATTACAGCTACCTGCGTGACATCCGAGCCCAAGAAAATGAACAATGTGGAACGGCTTACTTGGATAAATGTTCATTAAACAAAAAGAAGGGAATAAGAACAGTCCCTTATACCAAAGTGGTTTCCTCAGACACGTGTGTCAAGCTTTCGTCCCTGTGCAATACGATGAAAAGTGTTAGAATGAGAAACATTGAAGTAAATAACAAACAAATGAAATCAACAACAGAAGTCAGTCGTGCATTTGTGGTTACAGCAGCAATTGACCTTACCACGTAAAAGATAAAGCTACCTGCGTGTCATCCGAGTCCAAGAAAATCAACAGTGTGGAATGGCTTACTTGGATAATTGATCATCATACAGAAAGAAGGGAATAAGAACAGTCCCTTATACCAATGTGGTTTCCATAGACACGTGTGTCAAGCTTTCGTCCCTGTGCAATACGATGAGAAGTGTTAGAATGAGTAACATTGAAGGAAATTACAAACAAATGAAATCAACAACAGAAGTCAGCCGTCCAATTGTGGTTACAGCAGCAATTGACCTTACCACGTGGGAGTATAGCTACCCGCGTGTCATCCGAGTCCAAGAAAATCAACAATGTGGAATGGCCTACTTGGATAATTGTTCATTTAACAAAAAGAAGGGAATAAGAACAGTCCCTTATACCAAAGTGGTTTCCTTAGACACCTGCGTCAAGCTTTCGTTCCTGTGCAATACGATGAAAAGTGTAAGAATGAGAAACATAGAAGGAAATAACAAACAAATGAAATCAACAACATAAGTCAGTCGTGCATTTGTGGTTACAGCAGCAATAGACCTTACCACGTGGGAGATTATAGCTACCTGCGTGACATCCGAGTCCAAGAAAATCAACAATGTGGAATGGCTTACTTGGATAATTGTTCATTAAACCAAACGAAGGGAATAAGAACAGTCCCTTATACCAAAGTGGTTTCCTTAGACACGCGTGTCAAGCTTTCGTCCCTGTGCAATACGACGAAAAGTGTTAGAATGAGAAACATTGAAGGAAATAACAAAAAAATGAAATCAACATTAGAAGTCAGTCGTGCATTTGTGGTTACAGCAGCAATTGACCTTACCACGTGGGAGATTATAGCTACCTGCGTGACATCCGAGTCCAAGATAATCAACAATGTGGAATGGCTTACTTGGATAATTGTTCATTAAACATAAAGAAGGGAATAAGAACAGTCCCTTATACCAAAGTGGTTTCCTTAGACACCTGCGTCAAGCCTTCGTTCCTGTGCAATACGATGAAAAGTGTAAGAATGAGAAACATAGAAGGAAATAACAAACAAATGAAATCAACAACAGAAGTCAGTCGTGCATTTGTGGTTACAGCAGCAATTGACCTTACCACGTGGGAGATTATAGCTACCTGCGTGACATCCGAGTCCAAGAAAATCAACAATGTGGAATGGCTTACTTGGATAATTGTTCATTAAACAAAACGAAGGGAATAAGAACAGTCCCTTATACCAAAGTGGTTTCCTTAGACACGCGTGTCAAGCTTTCGTCCCTGTGCAATACGACGAAAAGTGTTAGAATGAGAAACATAGAAGGAAATAACAAACAAATGAAATCAACAACAGAAGTCAGTCGTGCATTTGTGATTACAGCAGCAATTGACCTCACCACGTGGGAGATTATAGCTACCTGCGTGACATCCGAGTCCAAGAAAATCAACAATGTGGAATGGCTTACTTGGATAATTGATCATTATACAGAAAGAATGAAGTAAGAACAGTTCCTTATACCAAAGTGGTTTCCTTAGACACGTGTGTCAAGCTTTCGTCCCTGTGCAATACGATGAAAAGTGTTAGAATGAGAAACATTGAAGAAAATAACAAACGAATGAAATCAACAACAGAAGTCAGTCGTGCATTTGTGGTTACAGCAGCAATTGACCGTACCACGTGGGAGATTATAGCTACCTGCGTGACATCCGAGTCCAAGAAAATCAACAATGTGGAATGGCTTACTTGGATAATTGTTCATTAAACAAAAAGAAGGGAATAAGAACAGTCCCTTATACCAAAGTGGTTTCCTTAGACACGCGTGTCAAGCTTTCGTCTCTGTGCTATACGATGAAAAGTGTTAGAATGAGAAACATTGAAGAAAATAACAAACGAATGAAATCAACAACAGAAGTCAGTCGTGCATTTGTGGTTACAGCAGCAATTGACCTTACCACGTGGGAGATTACAGCTACCTGCGTGACATCCGAGCCCAAGAAAATGAACAATGTGGAACGGCTTACTTGGATAAATGTTCATTAAACAAAAAGAAGGGAATAAGAACAGTCCCTTATACCAAAGTGGTTTCCTTAGACACGTGTGTCAAGCTTTCATCCCTCAGCAATACGACAAAAAGTGTTAGAGTAAGAAACATTGAAGGAAATAACAAACGAATGAAATCAACAACAGAAGTCAACCGACAATTGCCTTATACCAAAGTGGTTTCCTTAGACACGTGTGTCAAGCTTTCGTCCCTGTGCAATACGATGAAAAGTGTTAGAATGAGAAACATTGAAGAAAATAACAAACGAATGAAATCAACAACAGAAGTCAGTCGTGCATTTGTGGTTACAGCAGCAATTGACCTTACCTCGTGGGAGATTATAGCTACCTGCGTGACATCCGAGTCCAAGAAAATCAACAATGTGGAATGGCTTACTTGGATAATTGTTCATTAAACAAAAAGAAGGGAATAAGAACAGTCCCTTATACCAAAGTGGTTTCCTTAGACACGCGTGTCAAGCTTTCGTCTCTGTGCAATACGATGAAAAGTGTTAGAATGAGAAACATTGAAGAAAATAACAAACGAATGAAATCAACAACAGAAGTCAGTCGTGCATTTGTGGTTACAGCAGCAATTGACCTTACCACGTGGGAGATTACAGCTACCTGCGTGATATCCGAGCCCAAGAAAATGAACAATGTGGAACGGCTTACTTGGATAATTGTTCATTAAACAAAAAGAAGGGAATAAGAACAGTCCCTCATACCAAAGTGGTTTCCTCAGACACGTGTGTCAAGCTTTCGTCCCTGTGCAATACGATGAAAAATGTTAGAATGAGAAACATTAAAGGAAATAACAAACAAATGAAATCAACAACAGAAGTCAGTCGTGCATTTGTGGTTACAGCAGCAATTAACCTTACCACGTAAAAGATAATAGCTACCTGCGTGTCATCCGAGTCCAAGAAAATCAACAATGTGGAATGGTTCACTTGGATAATTGATCATTATACAGAAAGAAGGGAATAAGAACAGTCCCTTATACCAATGTGGTTTCCATAGACACGTGTGTCAAGCTTTCGTCCCTGTGCAATACGATGAGAAGTGTTAGAATGAGAAACATTGAAGGAAATAACAAACAAATCAAATCAACAACAGAAGTCTGTCGTGCATTTGTGATTACAGCAGCAATTGACCTCACCACGTGGGAGATTATAGCTACCTGCGTGACATCCGAGTCCAAGAAAATCAACAATGTGGAATGGCTTACTTGGATAATTGATCATTATACAGAAAGAATGAAGTAAGAACAGTTCCTTATACCAAAGTGGTTTCCTTAGACACGTGTGTCAAGCTTTCGTCCCTGTGCAATACGATGAAAAGTGTTAGAATGAGAAACATTGAAGAAAATAAGAAACGAATGAAATCAACAACAGAAGTCAGTCGTGCATTTGTGGTTACAGCAGCAATTGACCGTACCACGTGGGAGATTATAGCTACCTGCGTGACATCCGAGTCCAAGAAAATCAACAATGTGGAATGGCTTACTTGGATAATTGTTCATTAAACAAAAAGAATGGAATAAGAACAGTCCCTTATACCAAAGTGGTTTCCTTAGACACGCGTGTCAAGCTTTCGTCTCTGTGCTATACGATGAAAAGTGTTAGAATGAGAAACATTGAAGAAAATAACAAACGAATGAAATCAACAACACAAGTCAGTCGTGCATTTGTGGTTACAGCAGCAATTGACCTTACCACGTGGGAGATTACAGCTACCTGCGTGACATCCGAGCCCAAGAAAATGAACAATGTGGAACGGCTTACTTGGAAAAATGTTCATTAAACAAAAAGAAGGGAATGAGAACAGTCCCTTATACCAAAGTGGTTTCCTCAGACACGTGTGTCAAGCTTTCGTCCCTGTGCAATACGACGAAAAGTGTTAGAATGAGAAACATAGAAGGAAATAACAAACAAATGAAATCAACAACAGAAGTCAGTCGTGCATTTGTGATTACAGCAGCAATTGACCTCACCACGTGGGAGATTATAGCTACCTGCGTGACATCCGAGTCCAAGAAAATCAACAATGTGGAATGGCTTACTTGGATAATTGATCATTATACAGAAAGAATGAAGTAAGAACAGTTCCTTATACCAAAGTGGTTTCCTTAGACCCGTGTGTCAAGCTTTCGTCCCTGTGCAATACGATGAAAAGTGTTAGAATGAGAAACATTGAAGAAAATAACAAACGAATGAAATCAACAACAGAAGTCAGTCGTGCATTTGTGGTTACAGCAGCAATTGACCGTACCACGTGGGAGATTATAGCTACCTGCGTGACATCCGAGTCCAAGAAAATCAACAATGTGGAATGGCTTACTTGGATAATTGTTCATTAAACAAAAAGAAGGGAATAAGAACAGTCCCTTATACCAAAGTGGTTTCCTTAGACACGCGTGTCAAGCTTTCGTCTCTGTGCTATACGATGAAAAGTGTTAGAATGGGAAACATTGAAGAAAATAACAAACGAATGAAATCAACAACAGAAGTCAGTCGTGCATTTGTGGTTACAGCAGTAATTGACCTTACCACGTGGGAGATTACAGCTACCTGCGTGACATCCGAGCCCAAGAAAATGAACAATGTGGAACGGCTTACTTGGATAAATGTTCATTAAACAAAAAGAAGGGAATAAGAACAGTCCCTTATACCAAAGTGGTTTCCTTAGACACGTGTGTCAAGCTTTCATCCCTCAGCAATACGACAAAAAGTGTTAGAGTAAGAAACATTGAAGGAAATAACAAACGAATGAAATCAACAACAGAAGTCAACCGACAATTGCCTTATACCAAAGTGGTTTCCTTAGACACGTGTGTCAAGCTTTCGTCCCTGTGCAATACGATGAAAAGTGTTAGAATGAGAAACATTGAAGAAAATAACAAACGAATGAAATCAACAACAGAAGTCAGTCGTGCATTTGTGGTTACAGCAGCAATTGACCTTACCACGTGGGAGATTACAGCTACCTGCGTGACATCCGAGCCCAAGAAAATGAACAATGTGGAACGGCTTACTTGGATAATTGTTCATTAAACAAAAAGAAGGGAATAAGAACAGTCCCTTATACCAAAGTGGTTTC